>NW_026623174.1:2400000-3000000 GCF_028827545.1 Penicillium diatomitis
TTGAGACGGGCCTGAATTTCAGCCAGCTTTAGTTGTAGAGTCTCTTCGTCCTCTTCGCTATCATCGTCTGCTGGGTCTTCGTCGAGAATCTGTTGTGCTTTCGTTCGTAGGCCAGGCGTTGTGTTCGATCGTTTGAGCGGCGACGAGAGCAATTTTCGGCGCTGGTGTAGGTCCTCGTATTTCCTCCGCCCTCCCGGGGAGCTCAGAAGGGCATCGCGGGGAGACTTTGGCGGCCATGCAGGGTCGGCCACTGTCGCTGTACTTAGATACCGTAACCCTTTGCATTGAAATGTACCTTGAAGCAAGACTTACTCGCAGGATAGGACATGGTCGTCGATTTTTCAAAAATCAAGGTCCGTCGCCGTGGGTCGGCGGCATTACCGACTGTTTGAGCCGCCCCCGCAGAGAGTACAGCGAGAAACGGTGAGTAGACAAGACGAGACCCGCAGCAGCAATGGCAATTCGAACAAATCGCAGCAGCTTGAGTCGTTCAAGACTTGCGTTCTCTTTCTCTGCAGCTTTCTGTTTTGAGGAATAGATGGACCTAGGTGTTTGAATGCTCCTCGGAGTGCAGGGAGCGAGTGAAATGTGAGAAATCACCTGCAGGGCTCGGCCCGCGCAGGACTCCGCCAGGCGCGCGTCTTCAGCGCGTCTCCGCGATTTCCCAATCTCTTTTCCACTTTGGCTACATTCAGAACCCTTCTGCGTTGCTGGGCACGCGATTCGCAAACATGCCCCGTACTCGCTCTGCGGCTCCCAGTCAGGCCAGCGAGCCGGTTGTCAGTCAACAAACACCTCAATTGAAGTCCGCCGAGAAGCCCAGCAGGACTTTTATCCTTCCGTCTAATACCAGCGCTGCTGCACGTCTGCTCTCCCTTCCGAATCCGCAGTCCAATGAGATATCACCATATTTCTTCTGTCCAGGTCGCGGGCTGTACGAGTTTACGACTGTCGTAGCGCCTCCATTCGCGCCTCGTAGCATTCTCTTTACCTCCAAGAAGCACAGCCTGCATGAACTCGAGGCGAAAGATACAGCTGCCTCGGCAACGGCATCAATTGCGAAAAAGGCCGAATTACTCGTCGCAACACCCATTGACGTCGCTTTTTTCTTGGTTGCGCTGCTTGCCCCGTCTTCCAAGTCCAAACAATCACTTTACCAACCCTTGGACGATATAATTGATTCTCATGACAATCTACCCTCGCATTTCCGCCATGTCCTTTCCAATGACTCGTTTCGCCGCACCCTCCTCGCGCGCGCCGAAGCTATTTGTGATTTTGTGGAGGCAGGCGACGAAAAGATGTTTCGCTTCAGCGAATCGAAGCTGCTCAAGGAGTTGCTGGTCAAGGCGGAACGTATGGCGGAACAAGGTCTCCCTGCCAGTCTTGAAGACCGGTTTGTCCGTCAGGCACTAGCAACTCCGCTCATGTCGGTGAAACGTGTTGATGATATGACGAATCAAGGTGACAAGAACTCTAGTCCGGGCACGGGAGAGGCTTCAGACACACCAGATTCGCCAGCTACACTTGCTACCACTACGACTCCTTCAATATCCACGCCGCCAGGTGAAACAACACCTGTGCCCGTTCCTTCGAACGATGACTCTGATGAGATCCGTCGGCTGCAGCGGATTTCTATCGCACTTTCGTTCATGAAGGAGTCCTACCTGTCCTCCGCCATGTCTTCAAGAATTGACGAACTGCTCATCTCCACAGATTCACCTCTGAATCTTGGACCATTGACTGATCGTCTGAAGGAACTGGCTGCGTTGCGGGCAGAGGCTGCGGCTTCTCGAGGTCTGTCTGATTTCAGTCGGAAGCGTGGTCTTGACGATGAAGAGGCAGAGGATCGGGCCGACAAGAAAAGAAAAAAGGAGGAAGAGGAAAAGAAAGCGAAGGCCTCCTTGTCTCGGGGAGTGCGTGACCTGCAAAAAGTCAACACGACCGGCATGAAGAAGATGAGTGACTTCTTTGGCAAGGCATCGGCCAAGAAGAAGACATGATCATGGATTTAACGTCTTGTTGTCCTGAAACCCAACTACAAAACATTGAAATCGCGCTACAATCTGTGCAGACTTGGCAAGGGTTCATCAACCCTCGCCTATCTGGGATCCATTGGGTTAGCTCGGCTCGATTCAGGTCGTGCAACCAATTCGTGCAACGGGGCTTGCGCTCGACTAGGACCAACCGAGGCCTTGTTTCAGCAAGCTGGGTTTGATTCCTAGATTCTTCTACCTACACCGTGAACATACGCATTCAATATGGGCATGGGAACCACCAATTACCGCAAAAGAGCTTGATACGCTTTGAATCCATATCCTGTATCTACCGACTTGCGGTGCTGGTAAACGGAGGGGGGCTGAGTCAGATACGGACAGGGATATGTGTGTATACTAGATTTCATCAAGTCATTCCAAATGAGAGATATGCATTTCATTACATCCCCAAGAAAATTAAAGGACAAGCTGGTCGATTGCAGCACCATAAATACTGTGTAGCCGTTAGTACTCATTCCAATCCGCAACAAACGCAACTCGAGAAGGGGGGGGGGGGGGGAGAAGCGGGTCCACATACACAAATGAGCCATTAGACGGCTTGCTGATGACCATGGCCTGCTTCAACTTTTCCTCACTGATACCAGGGAACTTCTTGAGATAGTACTCGTTCCGTAGAGCAGTAGTCACGGCCTCTACCTTTCCTTGAGGCAGCATGTGCACCGTGCAGCCGCCCCAGCCAGCTCCCGTCAACCGACTGCCCCACGTGCCCGCGCGGCGAGCGATCTCGCAGATCTCGTCGACCTCTGGAGCACTGCAATCGTAGGCAGTACGGCAAGACTCCTGGGACTCATTCAACAGCTGGCCGAGATAGCGAATGCGCTTGTCATCCAGCTCAGAAGCTTTGGCCAAGCAGGCCTTGAAGTCCAGCACCCGCCGGGCCTCCTTGAAGCAGTGCAGAGCCCGTTGACGCAGCAGGAAACGCTCAGCCTGGACGGGGAAGGCGGAAAGGAACTTTGACTCGAGCTCCTCTACGGTCATGTCGAGCAAGGTGGCCATTTCCTCACGGGTGTAGCCCTGCTCCTGAGTCAAGACGTCCTGCACGGCCTGAATGACCGAGTCGATCTGGTACTCCAAAGGATCGTGCAAACGCTCTTCCTTGGTCATCAGCTCCTGCTGGAAGTTGCGCAAGCTATAGCCCAATGAGCTGTTGTCCTTAGTCAAGGTGAGACCAAACTTCTTCGCGAGGATCACAGAGGCCAGGGTGCATTCGGCGACACGCAAGTTGTAGTGTCGAGGCGCAGTCTCGGCCTTGTTGGAGGTCACGAAGCTTTGGGCCATGAGGAAGGTGATCTCATCCGTCGCTTTGGGGATAGGGACGTGTTGGGCTTTAAATTGGGGAAAGAATTGAGTATAGAGCAGATATCCTCGCTTGGAGAAGATGGAGGCCGCTTGATCCATGCTGATTTTCGGCGCGAAGGAAGCGATGATTAGAAAGCTGCTTATTCAAGCGTCCGCGATTCCAGCGGCCATGTTGTGACAGACAGTGGAGGAACTTACCCGCCAGAGTACACACCAACCGCACGCTCCGAGACCACCGCAAGATCCAGCAGGTCCTGCTTGGAGATATTGTGGTCGTTGGCCTTCATCACCGCTAGAGCACTAGCGCAGACGAACGCGGCGCTGCTGGAGATGCCACCACCGGGAGGCACATTACCATCCACCAAAATTTCCATGCTGACCGGCACAAGCGCGCCGGTCTTCTCCTTGCGCAAGAATTTCAGGGCACCGAGCATTCCAGCCTTGAAGTAGTTCACCCATTCGTGCTTCTTAGGATCGACCTCAACGTCGGCACCTTGAGGGATACTGAACTCGCGCGAGGGGAACTTCTCCGGGGCAACATTGGCAATCTTGATTGTCGTACCAGATGAACCGGCGGGAACCACCTTCACAGCCATGATCACATCGACGCTCACGGCGGTGGGCAACACATCGTAGAGGTTATAGTCGATATGCTCACCAATAATGTTCACGCGACCTGGGCTGCGCGCCACAAAATCCGGCCGGTGCTCATACTGCTTGTTGAACTGAGAGATCAAGTTATTCCAGCGCTGCTGGTGCTCGGGCGCGACAGAGGTCACCGACGCATCGTCGGTCGCGTAGACCTCGGCGATTGACTCCGTTTGGGGGACGAGCTCTTGCGGGGCAGACATGGCGGGGTATTCGTGGGAGAAGTATCACGGGCGAGAAGCAGATGAAAGAGGAGCTTGGGATGGGAGGAAACGATGTAATACAAAGGTTTCGAGGAACCGTTCCGCGCAGAGATATTCAGGAGGTGAACACAATATCTGAGAATCGAGGTATGGCGAGAAAAGGAAAACTTGTCGGACATGGGACCGATTAGGAGAGCGACCTGAATTGCTTGTGCTCTTTCCCCTCCCCTCCTCAATGATCCATTCCATTGCACAATTCTCCCATCACTGATTTCCCACCTTCCACCGTTCCCCCTCCCATGCTCCACACTTTCCACCTTTCACCCCCGGGTAAACTGACCCCGTTGGGTTTCCTTCGGTGGGGAGAAAGAGGAACTCGGGGTCAGAGAGGCTCCATCACGGCTGGTTTCGGGGATGGTCGGCCCGTTTGAGACATCGAGACGGCCCACAGAACACACAGTCGTGAATACCGGACCGAATCACAGGAACGAGAAAGGGTCATACTACATACTACTACTGTATCTCGGTGCGGTCGCCAGCTCGGCGCAGTGGCGCACGCCTCAAATTCAATACCGATCTGAAGTGAGAGGCTTCTGCCCATGTATGCAAGCCCCCAGCATGCTCCGTAATGCATTGACTGCTCTACGAGGCACGTCTCCGCGCCTCCCGGTGAACTATTGCAGGCTGGTCTCCGTGGGGTAAATCCCACACAGCACCATCCATAACAAGTATCAACTTCGTCATCGTCAAGTGAACCCACATGCTGTGTATGATGGCATTTGTCAAGCCCCGTGGAGGCTCATGAGTATCTCCTCCAAATCTGCGGCCATCGATGGATCATGCTGGACGCCAATAGTCATGCCAGGGTGTGCATTGGTCTGTGGCGCGCTCGACATTGTGATCGGGTTGTTTTGATAACAGCCTTGGAGCCGCCTCAAGAGCGGGACAAGTCCAGTAGCCATTGAAGTGAAGACAGGAACCTCGGCGCGTCTGCGAGGAAACCCCGAACCTATTCTCGCGGACTTCTCCATAAGCTGTCATCCTTCGAGGTGACGGCTCGGACTGCAATCAGACGGCTGCTCGTCCAGGCATAGCAACCGAGACCACAACCACAGCACACACTCCATGACTCCTGTAGTCGTGTAGCGTCATACGGCATTGATTTTTCCGAAGAGACTTGACCCTCTCGGCAAATCACGGCACAAACACGGCCAGTCCATGTCGGCTTGTGCTACCCGGCCCATACAACGTCGGAGCTTGCTGTCGGACACTGCCTTACATGATTCAGGTGGGTTCCGCCCGTGCAGCATGGACAGAGTGACAGTAGTGTGCCGACGTACTCACTACTCGGAAATTGAGATGGACTCTTGTCGTCACATTGTTAGTAAGGAAGACACCCATTACTCCTGCAGAGCCTGCCGTGTAGTTATGTGCCGCAGAAATGCCAATATTTACATGTATGCCACACGTAAGATTCGGTCTCATGTTTGTTCAATGGAACAAAAATATGTAGTCAAGTAACTGGTTAGCGGTCGCATCAAACCTCAATTGGGCGACTACTAAGGTAGCCAGCAGTACCTAGGTAAGCACATGTGCATCTTTCGACCTGCGGCGGAGATTACGGGCCAAGCCATAAGCGCGGATACTAGTACTGTACAACATGTCAGCGAAGTACTACAGCTCTTAGTACCAGGCTAAGACCGAGGACTGCCTGAGAAGTAAGTCAAGTCGACATCTGGACCTCCAGTCCGGAGTCTCGCCTGTGCATCAGTCCTGCGAGGATGGGCCGTGCACTGCATTACCACAAATCGCAGAGCTGGCGGTGGTCAGCACTCAGCACTCGGCTCAGTCCCGCGCGCTCCCAATCACATGATCACTGCTGCTGACACAGAATCATGTGACCTGACTCTACCGCCGAGGTCGGAGAGCGCGAAGGCGATCGAGCCAATGAAAGACGCCGAATATTTGACTCAGAGCGGTCAATCCATTTCGGGTTACGGCGATTTTCGTCTCCCCCAGAGAGATCATAGCAAGGGCCCAGAAGATCTTAATTTTCCTTCCATATTTGCCTCCCTTCTCAATCATCAAGAGCTGTTGGGCTTCTGCCGGTCAATATGATGCCTCTCCGACCGTCAAGGACTGCTCTGCGCGCCATTCACCTCCAGAGGCATGCGGCCTCTGGTCGTCGGTCATTCACGCAGTCGTTCGTGGCTTCGGCTGCGTCGCCCCACCGCTCCTCGCCTCAGAAGCGTGCTCAGAGTACAGCGACAGCTACGGCGTAAGTTTGTGAGACAAGTTGAACTGACAACATCAAGTATCTAATGGATTGTTCATCAGTAGCGACTCAAGGCCGGCGCCCAGCCCGGCCTTCAACCAAGAGCCTCACCGCAATGAGATCTCGCCTCTCCAGAACCGCCAGGTTCCCGAGCTTGACGACTCGTAAGGGCTGCCCCTGGTCCCGTGGAGATCATTCCTCCAGTCCGGTCCTCGATGGTACTAATCACCGATTTGACAGAATGGTTGGCATGAGTGGTGGTGAAATCTTCCACGAGATGATGCTGCGTCTTGGAGTCAAGCAGATCTGTACGTGCCGTGCCAGTTTGTCTGCGTTCTATGCTGGACACTTGATTATCAAACCTTGCCATTGGAGATACTGAGCTCTAACTTGGGTCTTGTCACAACAGTCGGTTATCCTGGTGGCGCCATTCTGCCCGTCTTCGATGCCATCTACAACTCCAAGCATTTTGACTTCGTCCTGCCCAAGCACGAGCAGGGTGCTGGCCACATGGCTCAGGGCTATGCGCGTGCATCTGGTTTGCCCGGTGTGGTTCTGGTTACTTCGGGTCCCGGTGCCACCAATGTGATCACTCCCATGCAAGACGCCTTGTCTGACGGCACTCCCATGGTGGTCTTCTGTGGACAGGTGCCCACGAGCGCCATCGGTACCGATTCTTTCCAGGAGGCCGATGTCATTGGCATCTCACGTGCCTGTACTAAATGGAATGTCATGGTCAAGTCCGTTGGTGAACTGCCTCGCCGCATTCAGGAAGCTTTCGAGATTGCCACCAGCGGTCGCCCTGGCCCCGTCCTGGTTGACTTGCCTAAGGATGTGACCGCCGGTATCCTTCGCAACCCCATTCCTACCCACAGCACTATTCCTTCGCTTCCCAGTGCCGCCACCGTCGCTGCTCGTGAAATGGGCAAGAAGCAGCTCGAACAAACTATCGGTCGTGTGGCTCGTCTGGTGAACATGGCTGAGAAGCCCGTTCTCTACGTCGGCCAGGGTCTCCTTGCCCGCCCCGATGGTCCTGAGATTCTCAAGGAGTTCGCTGAAAAGGCCAAGATTCCTGTGACCACTACTCTCCAAGGTCTGGGTGGCTTCGACGAGCTGGACCCCAAGTCCCTGCACATGCTCGGCATGCACGGTTCCGCGTACGCCAACATGGCCATGCAGGAGGCTGACCTGGTCATCGCCGTTGGCGCCCGTTTCGACGACCGTGTGACTGGTAGCATCCCCAAATTCGCTCCCCAGGCCAAGGCTGCCGCTGCGGAGGGTCGCGGTGGCATTGTCCACTTCGAAATCATGCCCAAGAACATCAACAAGGTTGTTCAGGCCACCGAGGCCGTTGAGGGCGATTGTGCCGATAATCTGCGCATGCTTTTGCCTCACGTCAAGCCAGTTGCCGAGCGCCCCGAGTGGTTTGAACAGATCAACGACTGGAAGGCCCGTTTCCCGCTCTCTCTTTATGAGCGCCAAACCCCCGAGTCGACCATCAAGCCCCAGGCTGTGATTGAGAAATTGAGTGATCTCACCGCTCACATGAAGGACAAGACCATCATCACCACCGGTGTCGGTCAGCATCAGATGTGGGCTGCTCAGCACTTCCGCTGGCGCCACCCGCGTACCATGATCACTTCTGGTGGTCTGGGTACCATGGGCTTCGGTCTGCCATCTGCCATTGGTGCCAAGGTTGCTCGTCCCGACTGCCTGGTTGTCGATATTGATGGTGATGCTTCCTTCAACATGACCTTGACTGAGCTTTCTACTGCTGCCCAATTCGACATTGGTGTCAAGGTTCTCCTGCTGAACAACGAGGAGCAGGGTATGGTGACTCAGTGGCAGAATCTGTTCTACGAGGACCGCTACTCCCACACGCATCAGCAGAATCCTGATTTCGTTCCCCTCGCCCGGTCCATGCGCGTTGCTGCCGAGCGTGTCTCCAAGGCCTCTGAACTTGAGGCTAAGCTGAAGTGGCTGATCGAGCAGCCTGGCCCCGCCCTCCTGGAGGTCATCACTGCTCGCAAGGTGCCTGTCCTGCCTATGGTTCCTTCTGGTCGCGGTCTTCATGAGTTCCTGGTCTACGATGAAGGTAAGCTTTCCATGAATTCTGACTTTCTTCTTATCAATCGCGTGAATAAAATGCTGACTTTGAATTAAAGCCAAGGAAGTGGAGCGCAAGGAGATGATGAAGAAGCGCAATGCTCCCACCGAGGTTAACATGCGCGAGTAAATGCCTCTCCTCGGCAACCGCACCCGTTCCAAACCCCCAATTTCCCTGATGTTTACCAGTCATTTTGCTCTTTTGTTCTATCATTGATATCCATGGCGTTTCTTGCGGGTTCATCAAAAGCGATTCGGGAAATCATCAAAGTTCGAATCAAACGACCTCATTGTCACCAAAAAATCTGGTTTTGCTTCCCCCTTCCATCATGAGACAGGATCCGCGCAGAGAACTCTCGCTGCGTCGACTGTTGCTCCGTGATGCCCGACTTTGACCGGCTCTTCCCATCGAGTACATTGCTTGTGTCATCATTTTTTTGGGTTTCATTGTCGTCTCTGGTTATTCCTCGGCCTCTCACGTTATACTCCGTGTACATAATGTTTGTCCCGTGATCTTTAGTTGCTTGATCTGGGGGACCCTATCCCAGATACTACATGATCCTCAGATTGACAGGGATCGAAAAGCCTCATCCCATTTCCACAATTTCAGTTCTACTTTAGAATGCCTCCGTCTGAGCTCAGCATGCTGACATTGCACGTGGTGCTGACGATGCGTGGAATTTGCATTCGTAGAGGCCGGCTTCATAGTTGCACTAGGATTGAAGCTTATGCTGGACATCTGATGCCGGGGGCGGAGCATGATGACACTCTTTGCCGCTTTAGACTTAGGGTCACGTCGAGATGCGAGCTGAGAACTAGCGTGCGGGGAGTCATGGACGACTCTCAACAATCTTTCCACGTGGGATATATATGTGAGAACTGAGGACAACCTTAGTCCACTGCTTCAAGCATGTCTTACCCATGATCCTTCATAGGTAGTTATACGCATCCAGTCGGGAACGTCCAGTTGAGGGACATATCGGGCAAACACCTGTTCAGCGCTGCTCTCGGTACATCTTACGGGGTATTCCACCAAACTAAGCAGCAGGGAAACCTCTGTGTGACAGAGTTTTCAGCACATTAAAGGGGCATTTTAATCTCAATGCCCGTTCGCGTGAAATCTGTCGTCGGAAGCTGATGAACCGTGGAATATCGAGGTCGTCTCCCAGCTGAACGAATGCCCGGCAGGCTTGTTGAGCACAGCAAATTGGTCCCGTAGACATGGTGGTCTAATTATATCCAAAGTCTACCCATGTATCCAATGGAGCTAGTTCCACTCAGGATAAAAGTTGCTGAACCCTCGCTTCCTGATACCTCTGGGACCCAAAAGCTCGTATATCTGAACATCCCGACATTCCGCGTCCGGTCTACTCGGGTTCTGAGGGCGGCACTCGATCCGGTACTTCTTCCAAGCCTTGACACTTGACCCAAGTGAAATCAAATACGCTCGCAGAAGTCTAAGAGAAGAGTTCAAGCGAGACAGATGTGAAGTCATAGTCAAATTGACGGAGGCTCCAGTTCTGCGGCTAGGAAGCTCTCTCAGTGTCGATGTTCATACAAACAGGCGCCCATGAACCAGAGTGTTCGTAGAGCTTGGACAGCATGAGGCACATTGATCAGATTCAACTCCAGCCCGATCAATCAAAGCACATGGAGTGAATCCTTGCACACAACTAGCTTCATCCATGAACAACAGCATAGCTTGGCCCAGCCCACATAATTACCTATCCAGAATACCTAATAACCGAAGACAACAGTTAGTTTTGAGCATGTGTACACTGGACAACTGGACATCATTGGTAAACAGCTTCAATTAATGCAGAAATAATCGTTTATATCATAGCAGCATGACGTTCCAGCAAAGTGCTGGCCAAGAGATGAGGTATCCAGGTAATATACAATAGAATGGAGTCTTGCACTCTTTGTTGTTGTTGATTGCTGGCTGAAGGTCTTCGTTGACTTGGATGTTCTTGCGCGGATAGGCGGGAGGCCTCAGGCCAATGGCAGTGACGTTTTGGCGCCTCGTGCAGACCCAATGAGCTGCGCCTCTCTTGTCTCCGGACGGGCTTCGCAACATCGGAACCACATCAACCTCACGTTTCCCCAACCTCCTTACGGATCACGAAACTGGCTAGCGTCAAGATTCCTGTTTGAGGTTCTCATCTTCGCGACTCGGAATTGGGCCTCGTGAAAGCGCACACCACTGCTGGAATTGCTCCTGCAGTGCCCGCCGAACCGCTTGCTCTCTCACCTCCGGCTCCCCCTCACTCCGTCCACCATGGCGAGCCCACCGCCGGTCGCCGAGGACCAAAGCCGCCTCCTCGAAGAGGCATTGGGAGTTGTCCGACAACAGTCGGCCATGATGCGCAAATGCTTAGAAACACCCGGGAAACTTATGGATGCGCTCAAATGCGGGTAAGCAGCTAGCTCCGGGCTCGGGAAGCTTCAAGGCAGCAGCGGTCTTGAACATTCACGATATGGAGACCCACGTGCTGATCGCTGTCGACGCTGACCTTCAATGTCCACAGATCTACTCTTGTTTCTGAACTGCGTACCCCGAGTCTGGGTCCCAAACAGTATTACGAATTGTACATGGCCGTTTTCGACGCATTGCGACACCTGTCCGTGTACCTCAAGGAGAACCACCCCGTCAATCACCTTGCGGATTTGTACGAGCTGGTTCAATATGCCGGGAATATCGTGCCCCGTCTGTATCTCATGATTACGGTCGGCACCGTCTACATGTCAGTCGAAGATGCGCCGGTCAAGGAGATTATGAAAGATATGATGGAGATGAGCCGAGGCATTCAGCACCCGATTCGGGGCCTCTTTCTTCGATACTACCTCTCCGGTCAAGCACGCGACTACCTTCCCTCGGGAACCGGTGACGGCCCCGAAGGCAACCTCCAGGATTCAATCAATTTCGTTCTGACCAACTTCGTCGAGATGAATAAGCTCTGGGTCCGACTGCAACACCAAGGTCCATCCCGGGAACGAGATCGCCGGATACAAGAAAGACGCGAGCTGGAGCTTCTCGTCGGCAGCAACGTCGTACGTCTGAGTCAGTTGGTCGATCTGGAAGCATACAAGTCTGGGATCTTGCAGGCCCTTTTGGAACAAGTGGTTCAGTGCCGCGACGTTTTGGCCCAAGAATATCTCCTAGAAGGTCAAGATGAGCCCCTTTCCCCGGAGGTCATTGAGCAATTTCGATACTAACCAGCCGATAGTTATTACGAAAGTCTTCCCCGATGAATTCCATCTTCATACTCTCGACCACTTGCTCTCGGCAATTGCTCGACTCCATCCCCACGTTGACTTGAAGAAGATTGTGATCGGGCTGATGGATCGTTTGTCTACCTACGCGACAAAAGAGAACGACTCTCCCACAGAGCCCGAAGTGCGACGGGAACACGAAGAAGAAGCCGTTGTCCGACTATTGAAGAAGCTGGAGCTCGACAATGAGAAGAAGGAGAAGCAACAAACGGAGGCTGGAGAAAGTGGCGCGGACAAGGCCCAGGAGAATGGCGTTGCAGAGTCTGCGAAACCCGGGGAAGCCTCCGAGAGCGCAAAAGAAGAGGGCGAAGACCAAGGTACTGCTACAAATGGAGATAGCGGAAAATCCGTAGTTCCCGCTGAAGTGAAGCTCTACGACATCTTCTATGATCAAGTGGTGAACTTGATCAAGACGAGAGCACTCCCCATTCAGGACATCATGGCACTTCTCGTGTCTCTGGTGAATCTGGCTCTGAACATCTACCCGGACGAGCTGCATTATGTTGATCAGGTTCTCAATTTCGCTGCTGGAAAGACCGCGGAATATACCGATCATGCCGATCTTCATTCGGCTACTACCCAACAGCATATCCTCCATCTGCTCAGTGCTCCCCTACGCTCGTATATCTCGATTTTTACCGCTTTAGCACTTCCCAATTACCTACCTCTGCTGGCGTCACAATCTTATCCAACTCGCCGTGCAATTGCAGGTGAGATTGTGCGAAGCTTGTTGAAGAACAGGACTGTGATCAAAAACACCGAGAACCTCGATCGTGTGCTGCAGGCAGCTCGGGTTTTGATCAAAGAAGGACTCCAGCAGTCAAGTGGTTACCCTGGAGCACCATCGCAGCGGCGTGGCGGTGAGACCGATGATACCATTGAGGAGCAAGGGTGGCTCGCCCGATTGGTGCATCTCATTCAAGCGCCTGATAATGATACACAGCTCAAGGTCAGCCCTAGTATCAGTCTAGTGTTTGGGGAGAATGAAGGCTAATCATTTTTTACAGCTTCTTCAAACCACGCGAAAGGCCTATGCGGATGGCAATGAGCGCATCCGATACACGACACCCGCTCTTGTCACGGCGTCAATTCGTTTAGCTCGAAAGTTGAAAGCGCGCGAGCACTATGACGACAACTGGCAATCACAATCTTCTGCTCTCTATCGATTCCTTCACCAATGTGTCAATAGTCTTTACCAGCGGGTCAACCCCGGATCCGCGGATCTAGCACTTCGTCTGTTCGTCATGTGCGGTGAAGTCGCGGATCAAACAGGATTTGAGGAAGTCAGCTACGAATTCTTCGCTCAAGCTTTTACAATCTACGAGGATGCTATCAGCGACTCGCGCGCGCAGTTCCAAGCAGTCTGTATCATCGCAGGTGCCCTACATGGGAGTCGAGGGTTCTCAAAGGAGAACTATGACACATTGATCACAAAGGCTGCTCTACATGGAAGCAAGCTGCTTAAGAAGCCTGACCAATGTCGAGCAGTGTATCTGGCCAGTCATCTTTGGTGGGTTGTCGAGAACCCTCAGCGCGGCGAAGAAGATTCAAAAAATGTAAGTTTCGACGAATTTCTTATTTATAATTGGCTTTTCTGGGCTTTTGATGTCTAACTCTTCTATTAGCTCTATCGCGATGGTAAACGAGTGCTGGAATGCTTGCAGCGCGCTTTGCGAGTGGCCGATGCTTGTATGGACACGGCTGTCTCTGTGGAGCTCTTTGTTGAAATCCTGAACCGCTACGTCTACTACTTTGACCAGCAAAACGAGACCGTAACAACCAAATACCTGAATGGCCTGATCGAACTCATCCACTCAAATCTCCAGAGTACCGAAGACGAACCGAATCCTAGCCTCGAGGGCCCGAAACGTCACTTCGAACGAACACTGGACTACATCAGGTCTCGCGAATACGAAGGCGTCGTGACCGAGCGACAATGAAAAACAAAAAGACGAGGCTATGGTACTTATCATTTTTCGTTGCTCGATTCAGAGCGGATACCCACAGCAAATTTTGGATCTGGAAGAGAGTAAAACCTCTCTAACGGAAGCTTTTTGTTGCTGTCTTATGTACTCGAAAGCAGGGGTTTTTCTTGAGTCTCTGGCTCGGGTTGCCCAGTGCCATGTCCGTTTGATTTGTTCAATTCTGTGCCTTTGTGTTTCGTTCTTGCCGTCTGCCGTTGAGAGACCATATCCTCTGCGATAGTGCATCTACTTTTTTTCTTCCTGATTGGAAGCATATACAGATCTTAGCTTGTCTACAGACAACAATGGTAATTATATAACACTCTCGCTCTCGTCTCCGTCGAGCGTCCCGAGCGGACGCGACACACACCGAAACTATGTGGAGGGTCGGTCCTACGGCAACATTGGAAACAGAAAGGACTATGCTACCTATGTTGTTGACGTAGAAAGTGCGATTTCCCGAATAAGTCAGATCTCAGCACGAGGCTAGCGAGAGATAACCTATCTGTCTCACTTCGGTCGTCGACTTGGTCTTGATATGGGTTAGATCTAACCATCAACTCGAGGCCATGCAAGATAAAAGAATAGCTCATAATCATAAACTTCATTAATTCGATGCGTATAATTGGTCCAAACGCCGTAAATCATGTCGTCATGATGAACGCAGAAAAAGAACAAAGGTCAGGGTATACTTTGAAACAAGATAGACGGGCAATACATTCGAGACCTGTCCGACGGTTCTGGCAATGTGAAAGTGGCGAAACAGGGGATCGGGGCACCAGCATTTCATCGTCTCTATCACCCAGCAAATAGTATTCGAGTGCAATAGCTGTAATATGCAGACTGGACCCTGGCGTAAGCACCAAGGCTCAGGACAAAGTGGCGCGATCATAATGCCCATGGCAGATCAGCTTCTTCGACACGCGTACATGTGAGATAGGGCAAGCCAACGGTCGGAGTTTCCTCGCAGGAGCCAGACGTACTGTGGGCTTGATCAGAGCCCGTCTTCAGCTCCAACTCAAGAAAATTGCGTATTAGAGGCTTGACGATTTCACGAGCCAGACGCTTCAACTCGTCCAATTTGCGCTCGAATCGCTTGAGAGTTTCGCGTGTATAGAGTGGGTCAGACGATGGAGTAGGAGATAGCTTCAGAAATCGTTTGACTTCATCGTGCGCGAGGTATGCTTGTGTGGATGAGGATCCGATCAGTCTATACACGTGGGCCACTGGATCTGGTGGAGCAATGGGTCTGGTAGATGTCGTTTGAGAGCCGGCCACAGCAGGCGGTGGACGATTTGCACTGGTAGGGTGTGATGTCGTTTTAAGGATTGGAGCAGGTGGAGAGTTGGTATTCTCAATGAGCCACTGGCGAAAGAGCGATACGGCGAGCCAGTCGAGATACGCATTAGAAGGGCCAACTCGTTCACCGCGAGAGGTTGTGAGAGACAAGCGAAGGAGTTTGCCCTCGATGCGGGCTTTTAGGTCCTCGAGGTCCTCGTACTTGTCCTCTATCAAATCGAGGACGAAGTTGGGTAGCGGCGCATAGGAGTCGCTGCGTAGATTCGGTAGCGCGGCGGGCCATTGTCCCACGACATGGACAAGCGCTTCTGAGAAGATCACCCGACTTCGAGCCAAGTATCCTAGCTTGAGATAGCTAGGCGGATATTTGGCAATTTGCTTGAACAAGCGCGAGCCGAAACCCAGCAGATGGTGGTCAACTCGTGGACCCGTCACGGGAAGTGCATCGTACATGTCTGCAAGTGCCAGTAATGACTTGCACTCTGTATAAGCTGAAGCAATGTTGACACTGTTGAGAACAGGGGCATAGTTATAGAACAGGCGGAACAAGTTGTCATAGTCGCGAATTATAGAATGGACAGCGTCGCGCTCACTGTTCGATGGTGGCAAGTTCGTTACCGACTGCATTCCAGCTAGATTTGCCATGGACCGGAAGTACCCAGCTTGGACGTTGCACGGTTTCGCTGATGCCGGGGAGAAGACGCTGTGGTCGCTCCCAAACATGGGCGCGTAGGATGGTCGCTAATAAAATGAACTTGCATCAGCTTACTCCGTCCTCGTCTCGTCTCGAGGAACCAGAATACACTGGGATAGCGCCATCTTACCTTTTGTACCAAAATGGGTTCCTCATGTTCACCACGGTTTTCCCAGTCCAGCTCAAATCTCCATCTTCGGCTATCTTGCCCGCGTGCTGAAAGCTTCATCTGCTCCACTTGAACCAGGGTCGAACCATTCGACAAGGAGCCCTCACTTAAACGTGATGACGAGCTGTCCGATTTAGGGGGATTCTGCACCGTTGCGGTTTTCCCAGTCCAGTCCTCGCTGGTGCTAGCCTCGAAGAACCCTGAGCATTGGGTCAGGATCAAGCGGTGGAGAAGATAACGGCGTTCTTGCGCGCCAGCACGAATCACGATCTCGGTGTCCCCAGTGTAGGTGAAAATGGGAAAGTCGTTCGCAGACGGTTGCGCCGAGCCGCCATGATGTGAGCGCCCGGATCGATGGTTGCGGCGCGAGGAGTGCGACGGTCGCGACGCGATTGAGGGTGTGCTGTGGAGGGGTGTCCGGTCGAGAATATGCGCCGACGAGACCATTTCGCAAGCTTGTTGTATATGGAAGCGTGGCCGTTCACCCCGACACGATGCTACATACGCTTTCAGGGGAATCAAGAATTATCGCGCGCGAGAGGGACGGCGATCAACATCTGCTGTGGCACATCGCAGCGCACACAAGCTCCGGTGATTCAGGAACACCCGGAAGACTGGCGGGACTGTGCGACAACAAATGTCGACAGTAATCAGATTGTTCCGGACTTGGCCAGACACAATCCTCTATCAGAGAAAGTGGCGAGAGAGAAGGCCAACAAGGCAGGAGACCAAAAGAGAGAAAGGGAATCAGCAACAAGGGATTCCTAGTGGAGGTGCAACAATATTTCGCCTCGACTCTGAGGCGTGCACTCTTGGCCGAAGGCAAGATTGTAGTTGCCAAAAGACTAGCTTAGGTTGACTGCCAAGTACGTCTCTCATAAGAGGATGGGTGCCCTGTTTGAGGGCTGGTACTTAATCAGGAAACTTCCGGTTAAGCGCACCAGGACAATGACGCGAATGCTGAGAGGCCTGGAGATATCGATTTTGGTCCGGTGGGAGACAAGAACTGTCATCGATCCCACTCCTGCGCCACTTGAAGATAGCCGTCTTAATCATGGTCGTCCGTCTCTCTACTTTCTTGTCAGCCCTTTTGTCTGTTTAGATCAACGATTGTGGCACTGGCTTACTCCAAAGTAGTACTAGTCGGTACTCGGTAGTCACTGGTCAGAGACTCAGAGTAGTAGTACTGTTGTACCCCGAGAACCTCCCATTCGAGTGACAGCGCTGGACTAGTAGACCACTGGACTCAGCACTGCAGGACCCAGGACCGACTCGCCGCTCCGACTTGTCAGTTGTGTTGTGGATGTGGGTCACCACAAGCAGCTGAAGTCTGAACGTTTTGAGGGGAACTTGTTTTGAGTGGGAGTGGCAACGAGGCGGGCTGCAGGGCGCTGGCCAATTGACCCCCGCTATGAAGCGGGCCTGTAGACCCGGCATTCAGTCAATAAAGGGAACATTGCTCTCGGTGAAGTGTGATAGCTAGCAGTGATCCTAGACACAATACTATCCTTCTTGATTATATTGAGCTTATTGATTTGTGTCTTTATATATCAGAGACTCCTTTAGATCTTGGTGCTCTTCGGGTGGCAGGAGGAGGGGGTGCCATGCGATGGGAGAAGATGGACAGTGGCATCAGGTGACAGAGCCACAATGAGCGGATCACATGTGGCTGAGTTTGCAACACTCTACCACTCCTAACATATACAATAGCGCTATTACAGCAGGTAGTATCGTCATAAAGTAGCTTAAAGTCCACTAAAGGGCACCAGAGTATATTACACTGGACTTGCTCAAACACACTACTAAGCCACTCACCTGCTGTACCTGAGGTCGTAGGCAAGTGACCTTGGTCTGACCTGCCATTATAACCTCCGACCTTGACAACCTACAGGTGGCCTCGTTCAAACACCAGTCTACTCCCAAAATTTCGCTGTCATTTTCAATTTGGCCAGGATCATCGTCGCGCTTGTCTCCGTCGCTGAAAGACTTGCGTGTTGTGACTCATCATAAATGTACCTGTATAGGTAGCTGCTAAGTTATTGAATATCTAATGATGTAGGTTGGGTAGTAGATACGAGGCATGCACTGGTCGGGCCAAATTTGCAACCGTTTTCTTCTTCTGACGGACGCCCGCCCCTGATGATGCGGCGACTTCATTTCTTTTGTTGCAGCTCATTTCCGAGGCCAGTTCATCTGCGGTCTCTTGGGCCTACAAATCAATTCTGATCCCGGTCTTAGTTTTCCTCCCTAATCTGCTACATACAACCATCAACTCGACGCCGCGTTGCCCGCCAAGAGGCATCCATTCCGTTCTATTCTTTCATTAACCGCTTACTGAGTCCCCGTTCGGTTTTATTCCGATTTTCCTCATTGCGCTTTAATCCATATAGTACTTTACGTTGATTTACCCTTTCTGCCCTGGGGACTTTTGACCATCGCGACTGCTTCTTCTTGTTCTTTCTATCCTTTCCTTTCACCCCGCATATTCTCACTGAATTTCGCTCCGACTGCTCATCATCATCGGCGAAGAGAGACAATTACTCTTCACATCGCGTTCCGATCGAGAGCGGGCCTATCGCAAACGTACGCCGGTTGTGGACGAAAGTCACACGATTGGCTTTGAACATACTTGGTGACCCTCTCCTGGTCCAGTGCGAATGACGCCTTCAGCCCCTCCATCCTCTTGACGCCCACCTCCGACGACTAAGACCCCTCCTGCCGGGCTCGGGCTCGGGAAGTGCGCGCGCGTGCGATCCTGCCATCATTCATAATTCCCCACGTAAGAATAAGAGCGTCGGAAGAGGAAACTCAAAACCCCCGAACAAACGAGAGGGTCTTAGATCACCGGACGACAGAATCCTGGCCTGGGACACACCTTCCCGGGGCAGCTTCTACAGCTGTCCCGATCTGTCCTCGTTGCAGATATCGCAGGTCTCAGCCGCCGCATACGGTCTCGACCGTCTCGAGGTCACCACCGACCCTGAAGTCTCGCGATCCCCCTCTCCCGACTCCTCCACAGCGCCATCTAGCCTCAAGAAGCGGTCGCGAAGCCGAGTCGTCTCCAGAAAAGCCCGCGGCGTCATCGGCAAGGTCCGCGCTCTACAACGCATCGCTGCCGCCAAGATGGCGCATCCCTCGATCAAGATCAATACCAACGTCCAGGCGACAAAGCGCGGTCTGCCCAACGAAAGCGATGGCGGAGACGTGCCGGCGGACCTGGGAAATTGCCGGCTAGAGACTGGAAATACAGACAATGTCCCTCCATTCTTGTGTCAATCAGTTTCGGGTAAGTGACACAGCCAGGTGCAGGGCGTCAGCAGAGGGGCAAGAGTCCCGAAAATGACAGATACCAAGGGATAAATCTTCTTTCCATGGAAAGAAAGAACACGGGAAAAATATCCTCAGAGGCACCGAAAGCCGGCTTCGCAGATTCGGAGTCCTCGGTCATTCATACTGCGATCATTCATTTAAGAAACGAGCATGGGCTGACCCGTTGGCATGATCTTTTCTAGACATTCACGAAAAGTTTGACGACCTCGAATGGATTCAACGACAGCGACTGGCCGATGGAATGCTTTCCAACGATCCCGCCCATCCTTTTGCCCTCGAAGGCGATCCGCAGGTCAAAGCCCGCAATCGATACGTCAACGTGCAGGCCTTTGCCAACAGCCGTGTTCACCTGCAAGTGCCCGAGGGTGAATGTGACTTCATAAACGCCTCGCCCATTGTTCTGAAAGACTCCGTGACGCAGGAGGCCCGGACGTACATTGCGACTCAGGTATGTTTCACGCGGTTGAACAGATATGCCCGCTGCCCTCGTTCATCGAGGGGTCCTTACTCGATATGAAGGCTGAACTGACCCTCGCCTACCTTTTGTCATATAGGGTCCCAAACTTGGTCATTTGGCGCATTTCTGGCATATGGTACTCCAGGAGAGTAAGGACGAAGCAGTGATTGTCATGTTGACTCAAACCTTCGAAGGAGGCCGTGAAAAGTGTTCGCAATATTTCCCGCTAGACCTGGAGCAGGCCACGATGATTCTCTCGGACAATGAGTCGGATCCTTTTGTGGCGACCGAGGGCAGTCCGGATGAGACTCCTCCAAACGCCGGCCAAGTGACGCTTTTAGAATCGACCTTTGACAAAAAGTCACGCTCGGAAGTTCGTAAGCTGGAGCTGACCATGGGTTCCGAGTCCAAGATCGTTTGGCATTACCTCTTTGCTGGCTGGGCAGATTACTCGAAGCCGGAAGGCAGCGACCGTGCGGCTCTTTTGGAACTGATTCAGTCGTCTGCCGCGAAGGCAGGCCCCGACAACCCGCGCATCGTGCATTGCAGCGCAGGTGTGGGCCGCACCGGCACCTTCATTGCCCTCGATCACCTCCTCCAAGAACTCGAATCGGGCCAGCTGCTGCAGGTCGACGACCCCACCGTGGACCCCATTTTCGAGACCGTGAACCAGATGCGCCAACAGCGCATGATGATGGTCTACAACGAGATGCAGATGCAGTTCATCTACGAGGTTCTTCGGGAACAGGTTGACCTCAAATTAGGCAACCTCTCCGTTAGGGCCAAGGACTCTCCCGCTAGCAATTATGATGAGCCTCGCTCTGCCAAGCTGGCCAAGCTCAGCGCACACAACGACTATTTGCCTACTTCGAAGCCTGAACTGGAAGAAACGACACCAGCTCAGATTCCCAGTCCCAGCGAGACATCACAGTCTTCCTCTCACGAATAATGCCCGATCTCGAATTCATCATGCCTGCGCCCACCTTCCATTATTAATGCCCGTTTCTTGTAATCACCTGTGCCTGGAAATCTCGGCCAGGTCTCGTTTTGAGTCTCCCCTGCCCCATGCTGCCCTGATTGTTTGATTCCACTTGTCTTAACTCCTGGCTGGCGCGTCGCATCATGTCATGGTGCCCTGAGGTGTTTGGGAAGCCTCAGTGCAAGGACTCGAACGTCTTTATCCTCACATGTTTAATTTGCCTTCATGTATATCTTTAGTCCACCAGGATGGTTCGCTTAGATTCCTACCCTTTTTCCTTTACACTTACTGTGCCCTTCATATCATACCCGGACAGCACTCACGAGCCCTTGAATTTCACTGTCCCGCTTCAGCAGCAAGTACTCTCAGCATTTTGCCATTACAACGGCTCGCTCGAAACCTTCCAATTCGCTCCGATATTGTTCGAGTTTGCGGATTGCTGTATCATAGCATCATATTCATGTGTGTCCATCAGGGACTGAATTACCGCAAATCACCACACAATGTGGCCAGGCGCGAATACAATAAGATGGATTAATTAACTTTAACGGTTGTATACATGACAAGAACGCCAGATCTCCTAATCAGGTAGTATCAGTGACCAGAATTTGACCATATCCTCAGCAGGCCTGGTAAGAAGCGCACAGTCGCTCGAAAGATTACATCAGAAGAAACGGTAGACAACACATGCACGGGCGATCGATCAACGTATCAGCCCCTAAGCGTCTTCTTCTTCTTCTTCTTCTTCTTCATCATGATCATCATCATTGTTGTCGTCGTCAGTTTCGCCTCACACACACTATAAGCAGAGCCCAGTAGCTTTAACATGAAAGAGTCAAGTGCTCAGACGACTCAAATCGAAATTCTTTGAGTTTAGTCGCTTCGCTTCGCGGGGATCTCAACAGCCGAATGAGTCTCAGTATAGCTTGGAGGCGCAGGCCCGTGATCCGAAGGCTCTGGACCCTCCTCCGTGTCCCAGTTGTCAATGGCATTCTCATCCCAATTGTCCACTTCTTGCTCCAAGTTCGTCACGCCCGATTCTTGAGGACCGAGACCCTCTTCATCACGAGATCTACCAAGTCCAGTTCCAAGTTCAACGTCCTCGTCCTCTCCGCCTTCCATCAGACCGAATCGGCTCTGGCGACGGCGCTCTAGCATGCGGCGATGATACCAGCTGCAGAGACCCACTGCGCCGAGACTGCCGACAACGTTGGCGAGTATATCGAACGGATCAAAGTCGCGCCCATTGGGAAGAAATCCCTGCACAATCTCTGAGCCGAGGCCCAAGAAGAGAGTGCAGACCAAGAGGGTGATATGTAAGGTGCGCCGCCGTGATGTGTCCACAACCCAATAAAAGGCAGCGGTTAGCAGGAAGAAGGTGACGAGGTGTAGGAACTTGTCATTCGGTTGAAGATTCGAGGGAATTGACGAGGATGTACTGTGGGGGAGGAGACCAATATAGGCGGCGAGAATCAAAAGGAAAGCAAATGCTCCTAGATAAGTGTGAGTAGGACCAAGCTGAAACTCCAGGTTGCGCAGGCTACTACTGCACGATGCTACCTTTTTGATGGGGACATGACACGTACCTGCGAAAGGGTAGCGAATACGCATGGTGACACTCGTGAGAGATGCTCAAAATTATAGTGAGATCAAGGAGGGGCGGACGCAGCTGAACAGAATCTTCAGAGCTGTTCGTTCCGGTTGACGCTGCCTTCAGTTTAGGTAGGCTACGCAAGCGAGGTTGAGGTGAGAGCAGCTCCCGGCGATCGAAGTGGTCCCGGCGCCTGGCTGTGCGTCATATGTGGATTCTGGGCTTGTCAGGCTGGGGTCCTCAATATGGAGCAGTTGCGGCTACCAGATCATCACAATGAACTTTATTAGAAAGTAGTCTTGGTCAGTCGGTACGAGAGAATATATGAAATTCTATGCTAAAGTTCAATGGTCGATTGGGGGGTGGGGGATGCATCTGATATCGTGAAGTCTACCGCGATCAGCCGTTTCTGCAATCTGCCGCACTCCGCCGCCTTTTAGACTGGCGTACTCCATCCCCATCCAGAAGAACTTCCCTACAGGAGCTGTCATCTTCTCCATCAAACCACTCTCTTATTTCATCCCGAGCGACGGTTTCGGTGGTCTCTGCTGTCACCTCTAGCTCGGCCACACATTCTGATATACTTTTCGCTCAATCTGACCTACCGGTTGTCGACTCGCGGCCTGCCATTCAAATCGCGGAGAATCGAGTCTCGCCCGCCCCCATAGTCGGGGATTTGGAGCGAGCATGTCGCTCGGTCACCACGCCTGGCCTCCGGGCAATGTTCGCCCTCCGGACGAGCATCAGGATCTCCAGCGACCCGTCAATGGCTTTGTCAAAACCCTGTCAGGCTCGCGGACCCCTCAAACGCGCGGGTCCATCAGCGCCGAGGGACCCAACCCCGGCAGTATGACATCGGAACCTGATATGGCCGCGGATGAGGACCCGCGCATTGCTCAATTTCGTGAAATGTTTCGCATCAGTGAGGCGAAAATAAACGCGCTTTTCTTAGGCGGTCTTCCCAGGGAGGATGCTGTGGCCGCTGATCTAGACTTGGGCGAGCCTTCAAGCCGGACCGAACGCGTCGATGCGCCTGCGCCTCCACCCAAGGCACCCGCAAAGACCGCCCGCAAACTCGACGATGACTACGATGATTATGACGATGATGATGACGAAGAGGATACGGAAATGCGCGACGCGCCAGCTCCCCCCACCAAATCGAAGAGCAATCCTCCATCCCAAGGTACGGTCAGCGCCGCGCCCTCGGTACCACGATTTGGCAATAACGAGGGCGCCAAGGAGGTCAAGAAAGAAAGCGCAGAGGACATTCGCAAAAAGCTCGAGCAGGACAAGAAGGCTACGGAAGAAGCCGTCAAGCATAGCTTCCATACTATGTTCTATACTTTGGAAGACGATCGATACGCGATGCTGGATCAGAAAAGGCTAGAGGAATCCGAGCGTCAAGTAGAAGCCGAGATGGCGGGTCAGAACACTGGGAACAATACTGCGCCTGGCGACTCCAATGGACATGGCAGTCTAAGTCAAACCAATCTCGGTGCCTCCAGCCTGACCTTGAAGAATCTCCTGGCACGGATTGATCAAAAGCGCGACATGGTAGCGGCATCGGATGCAGAGCTTCGGAATTTGATTCGAGAGGTGCGCAAGAATCGTAGCAAATGGTACAACGAAGACCGAATCGGCCAGGAGGAGCTCTACGATGCCGCCGAGAAGGTCCTCAACGAGCTCAAAGCTATGACTGAGAATTCTGCTCCCTTTTTGAACAAAGTCAACAAGCGTGATGTGCCTGACTATCACTTGAGTAAGTCGATGATTATTTCAGCTTCGTGGAGAACTCGGTCTGATAGTCACTTTTCTCTCCCACAGTTATTCGACATCCAATGGATCTTGGAACGATGACCAAGAAGCTCAAGGCCATCACCTATAAGTCGAAGCAGGAATTTGTTGACGATATCAACCTCATCTGGGCAAACTGCCTCAAGTACAACACGGACCCCAACCATCAATTGCGAAGAAAGGCCCTGGTGATGAGGAAGGAGACCGACAAATTGGTACCCCTCATTCCAGACATTGTCATCAGAGATCGTGCTGAGGTCGAGGCTGAGGAACGTCGTGCGCAGCTCGCTGAATTGGAAGATGGTGGCGAGGAAAGTGACGACGAACCCATCATGTCGTCGCGAGGTCGCAAAGCCCCCGGCAAGAAGGCCTCTCAGAAAGGGACAGCTCCGTCTCGCAGCACCCCGAGTGGCTCGGAGGGCCCAGCGGGTACAGCTACGAGTCAGCCTGTTGGACCGGTCCGAGCTGACTCAGACACGGCTATGGAGGCAAGTCAGAATGGTCTCACTACACCACCTCATGGCTCGAATACACCTTCTGATCCAGCGGGGCCCGGCGCAGGCGCTGTCCCTAGCCAATTGGGTGATTCTATGGAGATCGATGGGCAGAACCCTGATCAGCCCGCTCTGAGTGCGCTGTCAGCGGCTGGAGGTGAATTCGAAGACCCTGAATATAAGGTGTGGAAGCAGGTCACCAAGAAGGACCGTGCTCTCATTGCCGCTGAGAGACATCGGCTGCTCAAAGGCGACAAGCTGAACCCAGATGAGCCGGCTTTGCTCAGGACAAAGGCCGGTATGCGTCGATGGCTTCGTCATGAGAAGCAAGCTGCAATCGAAGGCGAGAAGACGCAAGATGCAGGTCCCGAGGGACTTGAACCCGAAGCGACGGGCGCTTCACTCGCTGAAGGAATCGAGGTCGAGGAAGATAAGATGATTCCTTATTATTACGACGTCATGCACGGTGTACCGGACCTCCCAGCACGAACAGCGTGGAAGGAAGATGCCGACGGAAACATCATGGATACTTCCGAAGAGTATCTTCGTGTTCTTCCGCCGGGTAGCTTCACGCAACCCGACAGCAAACTGTCCCGAAAGATAGACTCCAACATGCGGCAGATGCAAGACACGCGCAAGATCTGTTCTAAAATTGGCATCGTCAAACAGATGCAGCTTCAAGCCCAGGTAAGACCTCCCTAACCTACAAACTTTTCTGTCGCTATAGAGAAGAATCGCGTGCTGACACAGTTATCTAGATGTACGCCAATCAGTTTCAAAAATATAATCCCGAGCCGTTCATCGAGCAGGATATTCCTCCTCACGTCATGAACGATGAAGGCCCTGTGATGACAACCGGCGTCTGTCGAGCTGCGCTACAGCGATCCGTCGCCAAAATCTTCTATCATGCTGGGTTCGAGGAGTATCAGCCATCAGCGATTGAGGTGGCCACGGACGTTGCCGCAGATTATTTCCACAAGCTTGGACAGACAATCAAGTCTTACATGGAAACCCCCAAAGTTCCTGTGAACGAGACCGAAGACCCTTCATCTACAACTGAGTGGAAGCGTGCATACAGCGAACCCGAGGTGGTTCTGCATACTCTTGCTGCTGTCGGAATGGATATCGAGGAACTGGAGCTTTATATCAAAGATGACGTGGAGAGGCTGGGCTCGAAGCTCACGTCTGCTCATGATCGCCTCAAGTATCTCTTCACTGAGCTTCTCCGTCCAGCTCTGACCGATGTGGGCGAAGACGGATCAAAAGCCTTTGCAGACGGCAGCGACCAGTTTGTCACGGGAACATTCGCCGACGATATCAACGACGACTTTCTCGGATTCAAGGAGCTCGGTCTGGACGTTGAATTTGGGATTGCGTTCAACAGCGTGCCACTGCACTTGCTACCGAGCCGCATGTTTAATGCTGCGCAGGCCCAAAACACAACAGCTATTCAAACAGAGGATCTGTTCCCGCCGCCTCCTCCCTATGCACGAATCACCACTGAGAATGTTGGTGAGCAGATTGGACTGGTCCAACAGTTCCTCAAGGGCAAGCTTGATGCCAATGGTGACGAACCGCTTGTCGAGGACCTGGAGCTTCCTCCCAAGCAACGACCTATGCCAGCTAAGACTCGTCTTCCCGCGTCCGGCAAGATCCCAGCCCCGACAGGTCTCTCTGGTAATACCTCGAGCCCTCAGAAGAGGCCTGCACCGCCGAATGCTCCCGTTTCCAAGATTGGTCCCGTGGAGCCCAGTAAGAAAAAGGCCAAGAAGAACAGTGGAGGTCCACTTGATATGCCAGGCTTCCCTGAAGGTGACGCCGATTCGGTGGAAGCGAGTGATCTGAAAGATCTCAATTCATCGATGGATGGCGCCGGCATGCCGGAGGGTGAGACAAGTGCTACTCAGGAAGATCCCACGACTGGACCCTTGACCAACGGTACCAGCGCCTGATGCCACGCGATGATTCTCTAAGCTACCTAACGAAGAATGTTGGTTTGTACTATTTGACACAGCGTCGCCTATGGAATTTCACTCTACAAAAATTCTCTGCCTCTTCCTCGAAAATCCCCTCCCCGTTTCCCCTTGTCAGGGCTTTCTTTTCGACTTTTCAATGAGAAATCATTCTTGTCCTTCCCAATCCCAGCGGACCACGCTATATACATGTCTCGGGGGCGTCAAACCTTTTCTTTGGAATTTGCGGTCACGCCACCAGAGATGAGGGACGGTCTTTTCTTTGAACCTTTTCTGCTCGAGCAATGATACCCAACGGCCCTAATTAATTGATCACACTCGCCAGGCATTCCATTCTGTTCTCCTGTTCCCTTCTTTTCCTTCTCCATGTACCATGAGTATGTACCACAAACCTTCTCTGCCTTGAGGCTTGGGGAAGCGTCCTGCATTGACCCCGAGAGGGTGGGTTATCGTGCGATGATCTAATTTGACCTGGATGAACTGTACGGGTCTTGCATCTTTCCAACATGTAATCTATTACAATCATTGTGGTGAGCGGCATTGAGAGAAATTCCGCTTCTAAATATCTTGAATGATAGGAATCCATTAAATTTTGAATCATCTTAATAAATCTTTTTATGAATGTCATTGGTGTAAAGTTCTTACTTTTGTGTCAGGAAGATCTATGATAAGTATTGTACAAGAAAAGATTAACGTAGATCAGACATCAGGCATCAGGCGCAAGTGATTTCTTTCCTCGCATCCTCAAGGCCGATCCCCATCTGAATCCAAGTCTATTTCCGAGAGCCAATTGACTCCATCCCATCCATCCAAGGCCTCAGCACCTCTGGTAAAACGACAACACCACGATCTGCATCCCAGCCGTTTTCCAGGATGGCCGCAATGATACGCGGCACAGCCATGGCAGTACCATTTACGGTATGTGGGAACCGCGACTCCTTGATCTCGCCGCCACGCACTCGCGTGCCGAGTCGTCGACTCTGGTAATCAGTGCAGATAGAAGCGGAAGTGACTTCTCCCCAGGCCGATTCAAGTTGCGACGCCGAGGGGTCCACGACGCTGGTAGAGTCGGCGGATGGTCTGTACCGGGAGGGGAAGAGTGCTTCGATGTCACGCTTGCGAGTGGCGCTGGCGCCGAGATCGCCGGTCGGCATTTCCAGCACGCGACAGGGTAGACCCAGGGAGGTCAGGATCTCGGTTTGAATGTCGAGGAGCTCTGCGAATAGGGTGTCGGAGGTAGGGGTGGGGGTGGAGGTGTCCTTTGCGCTTGAATCGGTGGCATCCAGAGGTAGATTGTCTGTCCAGGCGAACAATTCCACTTTGGTGAACTCGTGAACGCGGTAGAGGCCCTTGGTGTCGACGCCGCGCGAGCCTGCTTCAGCACGGTAGCAGCGGCTTACGCCGACGAGTTTGATGGGTAAGTCCGAGGCGTTGATGTCACGGCCGGCGTACATGGCTGCGAGTGGGATCTCGGCCGTACCGGTTAGGGAGCGAGGGGGTTTGGAGTCGCGGTCTCGTTCATTTTGCTCAATGGACCAGATTTGTTGCTCGTTGTGTTGATCTCGGGGCTGGAAGCCACATGCCTCGGCGATGTAGGAGTAGACAATGGAGGGAGGGGCGACGGTCTTCCAGCCGCGTCGACGGGCCACGCTCAGTGCGTATTGAATCAGAGCTTGTTCGAGCATTGCGCCCTCGTTGATGAGAAAGTACCAGCCCCATCCGGTTGTGGTCGCGGAGCTGGTGAAATCCAGCAGACCGAGCTCAGTACCGATCGTGACGTGTGATCGCGTTTGGATCTCCGTGGAAGACTGCTGCGTCCACGCCGGGGGATTGCCCTTGGGATCAAAGTTGAGGTAGTGCACAAGACGTGGGTCGTCGCCAATCGGGGTCTGCGAGGAGGACAAGTTCGGTAGAGCAAGCGCAAGTCGATTGAGTTCCTCCATGCAGTCGGCTTTCCGGACCGTCATCGCTTGCGACTCATCCTTGAGACGTTGTGCCTCTGCCTTCAACCTTTCGAGTTCTGCTCCGGTACTGGAGTTCGCGTCACTGCTTCCAGACTGTGCTTGTCGCGCCGCGATCGAGAGCTTTGCAATGGTCTTTTCGAGCTGCTTGATCTGCGAGCGCGGTGACTTGAGGTCGTGGTCGAGTGTTCGCGCCTCGTCCGCCAGTTTCTGTATCCTCGAGGGATATTCTGCATGAGCGGCGTAGTTTCGATCGATACAGTTCTGGGCGTAGATTTCGGCATGTTGGCGGATATGCTTGACATCTGGAGTGGCTTTGGGCGCGGTCGCGGGTCGTAGGATTTGCTGGTGCTGGTGCTTCCGACGGTGGGTGGTGGAGAACGGGCGCGATGGGTGCACTCGCGACCAGGTGCTCGAGGTTAAACATCTGCACTTGGAGCAGACGTAAGGGGATATGGAGAACGCCATGGTGGCGGACGGGTTGTGTTGGCAGCCACCAGAGTAGATAGGATGTCGAGGAGGACAGAGTCGGGTCAGTTGCAGGTTGAGGTACGTTGGGTGGTGCCCGTTGGAGAGAATACTGAAGGTCAATGTGAATGTATGGGTTGAGGAATTATGGAGTCGCGGTCACTGTGGAGCTCTCGGTGGTTCCGGTCTCTTTGGGGACGTTTGAAGACCCTCGCAATCATGTGGGCTGGATCTGGTAGAGATGGATGTTGAATGGTACACTCTACCTTTGTGACTCTCAGAATCGTACTATCTATCTCAAAGGGCACAGACAGCTCCCGGTTTTCTGAGGCTTGTTGAAAATTGTGGGATCAATACCGGACACAATCACATCATTGAGCTCAGGTGATTTACAAACTAAACAGTAAGCACTCTCCACCCTACTGTAGTGTGAGCATCGCCATCTCCAAGTTAATTCGACCATTGTAATTCGATCTGCCCTAGCGTACTTTACGACGGCTCATGTTCACTGGTCTTCATCATGATCATTCTCAGTGACGTCCTAGCAGCGAAATAGCGGATCAAATGGGACTAGAAAGAGGCACAGAACAATACCAGAGAGAAAGCAAAAGGAAACATCCTGTCACTTGAGCTCATTTTTCCACCTTCGAATCATTTCACTATACTTCAGACCCGCGCATCATCGTCGTCATAATCGCATGAATTTGTCACATCCGTCGTCGAAAGAACAAGTTGACTCGAGCAAGTTCAAGCATCGCCGAGTCCCAGCTTGCGCACCTTGATGCGAGCACCCACGCCCACCAGGACCAGAGCAACGGCGACGACCACAATCCAGGTCGGAATGTGGATTGCATTCACGTTAAAGCCGGTCTGGGTCGCCGCCAGGACCGTCGCAACCTCCAGCAGTAGTAGAACATATCCGGTCCAGCGATGATACTTGTAGATGCGCTTGCCGGCGTCCACACTGCCCAGGACCGTGACGGGGAAAAAGTACTGGATGACTCCCACAAGCGCCTGCAGCACCACAATGATGATGGTGATCAGACCGAGGATGCCGTGAGGGGAGGTGAAGTGGGGATGAGAGCCCTTGTTCAGCTCGATGACGATAAAGGCGGCCACAAAACACAAGACACTGAGAAGTTGGAGGATGTAATGGATGCGAGTGCCTTGTTGTTTCTGGGAGGAAGTCGCCGTAGGTTGAAGAATGAGTGCTGCCTGGACCTGCAGGAGAAGAGCGGAGCTGGCCAAGAGCTGGGGAGGGAAGAAAAGATAAGCGATGGTCAGGGACAGAAAGACTCGACTCAGATGGGAGAGTTTTATGGAAGGATTGCGTAGGGGAAGCCCTAAGGGAGTTTTTTTATGCTGGGTGTTCCATGCCTCCAGTCTTGAATTGTCTGACTGAAAGGGATGTGCAGAATGGTTCACTTACCGGATGGCCTGTAAAGAGCATCCATGGGATTGACAAGACGTTATACCAGACGAGAATGGCCAGCTATGAGAGGGGTATTAGCACGTATCTGCAGATGAGAGGCAGTTGATGGTTTGAATGCCTCCTCAAGGCGAGTGGTCGATGTTGATCAACAAGACTTACCACCCAAATGCCAATCTGCGCAACACTCGCAGTACCTAAAGACTCCGTTAGTCACGCCGTGCCGTGAGACAAACTTCCACCTTCTCTCCCGCTTGCGCTCTTCTCTCGCACACACACCATCACGGGTTGGCTGAATCTCAACTTTCAGCCTTGGACAAGCACTCACCGCTGATCAAATTCCACGCAATATTGGAGTCTGCTTGTTCCGGACTCGTCTGTGAGCCCGAGTTGAGCAATGGCTCTTGCTCGCGAGCATCTGGTGCGACCGACGACATGACGCTGAGTAGATGGCCCAAATTGACAGTTCTATTTGGGAAGAAGTACTGCAGCGATGGTCAATCCTTCAAGATCGTTGATATGTTTTGCTCGAGCAGGCGAAGAATGATCCCACTGCTGAATAATGCCACTGTCACGTCATGGCCGCCCCGCAACTCTCCACACAAGCTTGGACCTTGTGGATCGATCGATCGGATCTGAGGCGGATGAGAACGAGGACCAAGGATCGAACACTACGACTTCTCCCCTCCGATGACAAAAAAGACGAGGGAGGAAATCAGTGCGTAGTCCCAATCCCTGCAAGTGTGGGCTACTGTGAGATCTGCAGTCACCGCAATCGCGACAAAGCCTCGATCCAAAGCTGATCACAGGACAGACGCAGACGGAGGACGCGTGGGACGAAGTTCTTCGATCATCCTCATCGCCATCGTCACCATACACCTATAATCGTGACTGGCATGCAGCGTACCGCCGTCCGAGAAGACTCATTAGCAGAGTCAATCTCGAGTGCAAGCACCAATCCGCCGGTCACCAGGGCGCATCCAATCTCGTTTACTGCACAGACTCCTGCGGTTCATCTGCAGCTGGTCCGCATACGCAGATCGATCGTGCGCACGTACCTTGATTCGCACTCGGACCACGATAATGGTATCTATCGTCTTGGACAAATATGAGGAACCACTGGGCTAGGGAAGATTGGTGCATATTCACCGGCCAATAGTCAGCGATAGGTGCCTCCAAGACTAGTCCTGTGAGTCTGTGACGATTGTTTTACTTTGATCGTTATGCTGTAAACCCGATAGACAGATCTTCTGCGGGAGTCCTTCGGGAGTCCGAAAGCTACTGATCCACAGTTCCTCGCTCGTAGCCATTGCAGGTGGTCGTTCCTTGAATTGTCAGCGGTAATCCCAACAATCAAATCCCGAAATAGGATCTTACTACTCTCAGCTGGGCACCTATCGAAGACTCTTGAACTCTTCATGGCCGTGAATGCCTTGATTTTTTTTGACCGGAATAAGTTGCCGTTCAACTAATCACATGAGGCTGACGGATAGATAAGGTGGCGATGATCTGATCAGATAATCTATGCACAGGCCACAGGCCACAGGTACCAGGGTACAGTCCCCTACAGGTGGTACTGCAGGTGTAGTAGTTACTGATTTCGAGAGCGCTCTCTTTATTGAAGACAGAGGGTTTGATGTTACCCTAGCGAGTTTCCTCGCTCTTTTGAAGGGCCTGATGCAAACGTGGTGTCGGAGAAGAGTTCGCTCACCACCAGGGATGGCAGTGCGACATTGGAAATCTCACACTGTCCGAGGCCGAACATGACTCAGTTTCTTCCCTCTTCTACAGTACATGTAGAAGAAACACAAACGCCAGCAAACAGTATCTGTTGAAGCTACTGTGCCAGTGGACGTCCTTCGTTTGTGTACAAACCCGAACCTGGAGATCGCAAAGTCACCCTAGCTCAAATAACCTATCGTTGATTGTGCTCATGAGTTGGGTCGCAACCCCTTCGCCGGCCATAGGGGCGAGTCATGAAAAAACGAACACCAAGAAAAACAAATTGAGAGACCTAGAAAGTCTATAGGCACAGGAAGCAGCACGAGATCTGAACGGGTTGGGGAGAGGAAGAAGGGAAAACCTGCCTACGCAGGGGAAAACCTCCAAACCTCTTAATACTAGGCGATAGCTGGTCCTGATCACACACCACTCAGCACCAAGGGAGGAAACTCCATCATACCCCCCCCAGGACTAGCTATATAACTAACTAATTTTTTTTTAATATATATCTTTGCACGCAGTATAAATAAGAACGCCTAAGTATAATATCTAAGTTATTTTGGTAGACGTATTCTAAGTAATCTTTCACGATCGGCTTAGAATACGCTGTTCGGTTTAATTTTCGTGAAGATATTAGTAGCGTTATTTTTGCTCGGAATATTCACTAATTAAATAAGGTTCTTCTTTATAAGATCCTTAATTAAATAGTATCTTATAGAGATCTATATTAATTTCGGACTGATCTTAGGATAGTTTATATTCTTAATTATATTATCGGAATCACAAAATAACGTAATTAGTGTATTATTTTCGAAGTCCCCTTCTTGATTTAAAGGTTCTATTAAGTATAATTTAGTAGTAATTTTAGCTAGGTATAAGCCTTCCTTTATAGCGGTCGCTAATATATAATATTTAGCTATACTTAAGGATTATATAATAACTTCCTATCTTTTTAAGCTCTATAATATTAGACTTCTAGCGAAAAACCATATATATACCTCTGTTAATTTATCCTTCTTAGTATTAGTAAAAGAGGAATTAATAAAACCTTTAAGGCCTTTATTCGGTTTATAAGTAAAAGGGATTCTAAAGTCGATTATTCCTACGAAATACCTTAGTAGCGTTTTATAGGCTATTATATCTATATATCTCGGAGAGTTATTTCGTTATTATAATTTAGATATAGCGGCTACTATATTAGGTCTTATTTTAATCGATAACTAACCTACTCTTCTTATTATCTTTATATAAATCCCTTTATCGAATCCCTTATTATTTAGATTATTAGGATTATTATTAGGTTAAGGGATTTTCTAAGATAGGGATATTAGAATTAGTAATAGATTATAATTTTCGAGACCCTTATTATAAAGTAATTTAGTTAAATAGGCCTATTAATTTATAAAAATTATATAAGAACCTTTTTCTTTAATAATATTATATCTAAGAAACCGTTTAAATAGAAGGGTTTTTAACTTATATCTCTTAATTAATCCCGAACGAATTATTATAATATTTTTACTTAATCCTATCGCTAGAATATTATCTATATAAATTATAATAAAGGCTATTATATTAGAATTTTAGAAAATATAAGGTTCTAAGATTAAGGGAGTTAAGCTAAGTTAAGCTAGATTATTTTTAAAAAGTTTATACTATAAGTAACTAGCTTATCGTAGACTATATAAGGCTTAGTTTAAAATATATAAGTATTCCTCGCTATTTAGACTATAACTTTTATACCCTATTAGTTATTTTATAAAAATAACCCGGTTATTAATTATAGCGTTAAGATATACGCCGACGATATCCTATTATTCTATTTCCTATTTTCTAATAGTTACTAAGATTATAAATAATTTCATAGAAGTATCTTTCGTAATAGGAGTATATCTTTTATTAGGTTAGAAATCGATACTAGGAGTTTAGTAGTTCCTATAGATAACCTATCTCGCTCGAAATTCTAAGATAAAGCTATTAGAGTTATATTTAATATTATAGACCTATTTCTCTAGTAAGATTTTAGTATCTTTTAATAGTTTATTAATTAGGGTTATTATATTCGAGGCTTAAAACTTTTTTAACTAGGTCTTCTTAGCTTCGAACTATTATATAGTAAATTCTATTTTTATAGCTTTCCTATAGATTAAGGATATTTTTACTATTATAGATCGAATATTCTTAGATATAGTATATAAAATACTAGGCCTAATAAAGTTATCCGGTATTAAGGTAGTATAAAGAATACCTTTCCTAGTTTAAATTATAAGATATACTAAACCCTTATCCTTAGTTTCCTCGACTAGGCGTATTCTTCCTTTTTATATATAATAGACTATACCCTTATCTAGGATTCTTAGGATAGATTATCTTAAAGAATAGTATATAGGTAAAGTAGATCTTCGAACTATTCTGATCTAGTTAGTATAAAAAGTTAGTTGATTTATTAATATATTAATTAGGTTAATCGAGGAATAACGGGAATTTTATATATCTCGAATCCGATTTTTTGAGATTTATAGTAGTTCTATATCTTAATAAGCCGGTTAAGATAGTATATTTTTATAGGCCTTTTTTACTTTATTTATATTAATAGTCTTAGGGGTTAGTAGAAATATACTAGGAATTTTTTTAATACTTTAGATTAGAATATCGTATTATAAATAACTAATTTCCGAAGTTTATAAAGTTATTTATCGAGGTCTTTCGATCGTATTAATTAATATTATTAAGTTAGTCGAACCCCTTTTATATAGAATTTTTAGTGATTTATAGCGGTTATTTTAAGTTAACTAAGGGTAAAAGTTAATATAAGAGATATTACTAAAATTATTAAACTATTAACTTATAATATTTTAGTTATCCTATTTTATAAAAGAATTTATTTCCTAGGTCGTATTTATATTTTCTATATTTTAGGGTTATTTATATTATAGAGTATCTTAGCCTCTTTTCCTTAGTTAGATTAGAATAATTTTATTACTTTAGCTTAGTAGTAAAATTAGTATATTTTATAAAATTTAGCGTTATATCGGTTAGACTTATAGAATTAGGAGATTTTAGACCTTTATAACCGGGGATATTTAGCGTCTATAGGTAGGCCGAGTAGTTTAGGTAGGTTCGTCCTAAAATATTCCTATATTATATAGTTATAAGCTTTAGTTAATAATTCGTAAGTTATTAAGTTCTTTTTATAAAATATTTAACCTAATATTCTAGTTAATATTAATATTTTATTTTAGAAAATAGTAATTTATCGATAGTTCTTCCTAAAATATAATATCTCGATAGGTAGAAACTTAGTGTGTTTTCGGGTTATAGATTCTAAATTAATAGCCGTTCTCCTCTTTATAACTAATAAGAAAACTAATCTAGGCTCTCGGGGCTATTTTCTAGCTTTAGGTCCTTTTTTCTTTTAGGATATAGATATAGGCTTTAGAGTACTAAACCCTAAGAAAGCCTAAGTTAATCGGTTTAATCTATCTTATTCTATTCTTTTTATACTAAAAGTTATTCTATTTTTCTAAAGGTAATTTTAATTTATTTAGTCTTTTAATTCTATTTAAAATATAACTAGTTATAAGAACGGCTTTAGGCTATAAGAATATAGGAGTATTTAGTATCGTAACTATTAGAGTTCTTGTACCCTATATAATAATATAACTAGAGTTTTTAGAGACCCTATTTTATTTATATATATAAGGTACGCTAACTAAAAATATTATTCCTTTCTGTTCGGCCTAAGATTAAAATTTATAGAAGCTCCGGTTACTATCTATTCGAATTTCTATCGGCTAAATACTATATTTATTAAAAATAGTCGTATAGAATTTAATTAACTTATTAGATACTTATCCTTTTATTTTTAATAGTAAGCTCTATCTAAATCTAGTAGTATTATTAACTATAATTAAGATATTTATTAAGTTTCTGATATCTATAGGAGAGTAGGACTAGATATCGATATATAAAAATTCCTAAGGGATTTCTGATTTAACCTAGGTTATATAGGATATAATTCTCTTAGATTTTACTAATCTATATAGTTTATAATCGAAGGTTTTATTACTATAGATATTATTACTAATACGAGTCTAGTTAATTTTCGTAGTTAGTTACCTAATATAACTAAGTCGGGAATAAGTAATTTAAGATATAATAGTAGCTATCGCGTAGGCCTATTAAACTTAAGTTATTTTTAGGATCTAGTCGGTAGGTTAGAGTATTCTTATATATAAGAATAGGATACTACGTTTCCGATAGGTATAAGCTAAAGTAGTATTAGATTCTAGGTCGATAAATTTATTTTCCTAGTCTTTCTAATCTATTTTATATTCCTAGAATATTTAAGTTATTAATAATAGGTTATATACGCTATCTAGTATAAATTTATAGTTAATATCTAATAATTTTAAACTATTTAGGAAAAGTAATTTAATTCTTATAATTACTTTTCCTATAGACTTAATAGTTCGTCCTTTAGTAGTTTAGTATTAGTAAGATATATTATTATACTATTAAAATTTTATAATAGTATTTATATTAATATAAATAGATCGAGAAGTACCGGAATCTATAATCTATTTGTTTTTTAGTAGATCTCCTATTACTAATACTAATTTCGGAAAGGTATCCTTACGAGATTTATTATAGTATAATTTTAGGCGAGCTAAAAAATTATACTCTATATTTTAAATAGAATGAATAGGGTTAATTTAGGTAGTATTAGCTAAGGCTAGGGTACTATAGTAATATTCTAAAGAGTTAACGAAATATTCGAAGGAGTTAATAGTAGTATTTATATTAATATCCTTCTTACTTTTATTTAAAAAGGTATTAGTCGAAAGTATGTTAGTCGTTACGTTTATTATTTTATTTATTAATATAGTTTTAATAGTAGTAATTCTATCTTTCCGAATTTTGTTATTATAAATAGTCGATACGTTCTCGGGTCTTAGAGTATCTAGGTTATTTTTATTTTTCTAGGGATAATTAACCTAAATATCTTTAACTAGTTTCTAGGTTATAGGTCGTTCGGTAATAATAAGATATAGATATTTCTTTACCGGATAACTATAGATTCTATAAAATACGTAATTTCTATTTAGTATTAGTTAAGTAGGACTATCTATCTACTCTTTTATCTAAATCTAAATTAGTTTTCTATATAGTAGTACGTTTTTAAGAGGTAGGTATTTACTCTCCTTATTATTCTTATTATTCTTTTTCGAAATAGCTAAATTAATAATATCTAATATAGATAGATTTTTGAAATCGTTAATAATCTTATTAAAAATACTTAGTAGATTAGAGTTTATAATCTTACTCGGATTTAAGTACTTTTTGGCTAGTTTATTACTTTTATTAGTAGTAAGGATAGGTATATTAGTTAATACGCCTTTTAAAAAGATAGCTAAAATAACTCTAGGTTAGACTAGGTATTTTTAAGAGAGTTTAGTGTAAGATCGTCGTAATTCTTTAGCGAATTCTAAGCTAGATAAGAACTAGGACCGGTCTATTTAAATAAGCTTAATAATTTTCTTATTATAAGTTATAAAATTAGCTATATATAGGATATCCTTTAAAGTACTAATAAATTTATCCGTAAATTCGTATAATTTTCTAGAAACCGTAACTTAATCTTAAATATCCTAAGAAATAGTACTCTATAACTATCCTTAGATTCTATAGGAGTAATCGAACTATTTCTTCGTATATAGGTTCTTAGTATTAGGTCTTAGGATATTTACGTCTAGGAATCTATAAAGTTATATTTATCGTAAGGTAATAGTCGTAGTTAAAAGCTACTCGTTAAATTATTTAGTATTTATTAAAACCTTTAAGTTATTTAGCGTAAACTCTTTCGGAGTATTAGTAACTTAGGTTATAATACTATTTTACGGTATAGTAGCCGGATTAATAAAGTTACTATAGTCTACTAAGTAAACTACTATTTTTGCGATAAGGATTTAAGGATTCGATAATTTAAGAAAAGGAAGTTTTTATTATAAAGGATTTAGTCGTAAGTAAGACTTTAGTAGGTATTATTAAATTAAGCCCTTATTAATAAGGGTTCTTAAGTATAAAGGTAAATAATTTAGCTTATAATCCTATAACATAGTTTTTATAGGACTATATATAAATATAATAAGCGTGATCCTATAATATAGTTTTTATAGGACTACGTAGATATAATTTACGTGACCCCTTAGCGTGTCTACATAAATAAATTTCTAAATAATTCCGCCTAAACGTTCGAAGACGTTAAATCTTAAGCAGAACTAATATAATCAGAGCGTTATAAGCTATAATATTCCCGCTCGAAGGAATATAGGGTATCAAAATAAATTAAGAAAACGATCTTAAATACTAAGACAGTCGGGCTTATAACCTAAGAGACCTAGAAAGTCTATAGGTATAGGAAACAGCACGAGATCTGAACGGGTTGGGGAGAGGAAGAAGGGAAAACCTACCTACGTAGGGGAAAACCTCTAAACCTCTCAATACTAGGCGACAGCTGGTCCTGATCACACACTACTCAGCACCGAGGGAGGAAACTCTATCACAAATAATTCATGTCGGGGCTGTGGTGGATAAACGTCTTCAAGTAAGTCACATGTGTTTCCCCTCATAACTCCGCCGGAGAGTTGACCGATACCCACCGGCGGATGTCCTTCCCCCGCTTATCTCCAACTTTGTACGGAGTTCGGACCGAGGGTGAAAACCGAATCGATATACCAGTGATCATGTCCTGGGCAGGGTTGGGAGAGGATGACTTCATGGCTCGATGCCTGTTTGGCTATCCGCTTGAACTTTGAAGGAGGACGAGAGACTTGATCCAGTCACTCACTTTGAGGTCTTCTCGTTCGACTGTATGTACTTGGAGGAACATAATCGTACATACACCCATTGGCATGAGCCACATCATGCCTGCGACACAGTTATCCAGAATCACCCTGAGGGGAACTCCTCGCGAGGTATGCGGAGAGATTTGATGACATTCCCGCGCCCCATTGACATACTTCAATGAGAAATCAGTCCACGCAACAGCGCAAAGACCATACATCCCCAGATCACATATAGCAGCATCAGTCTTTTTCCCGTCCTTCGAGTGCGGAAGGCTAATGATTCTAATATAGATTGGCCTCGCTCATGGTGAAAATCTCAAACCCCAGATCCTCCGCCAACTGCACATCTACAAGAGCATGTTTGAATATACCTCCCGACTTTCTTGGTCACAAGTCCTGAAAGTAGCCGCCGAGTTTCAGTCCACCATACAAAAGCTCACGCCCGAGATTCATACCGAAATGATGGGCATCGCTGAAGGTGCTGGAGTACAGGCCCTCGAGATCGTGGCGCTGAATTGCCGAAGTGAAATCGCACTGGGCAAATTTTCGGATGGATGTACCTCGCTCTCGTGGAGGAAACATGACCATGCCCGGGTTCTGGCTCAGAATTGGGATTGGACAGCGAGCGTTGGGGAGAATCTTGCCATGGTTTCGATTGAGCAAAGTGGTAAGCCAACCATCTATATGGTGACCGAGGTATGAAGCCAATCAACAGGGTCTTCTCGTTTCATGACGAAGGGCAAAGTTCATCATCTTTGATTCCCCAACTATCGATCACCGCTGCCATGCTAACAGAGACTTTCATTGCAGGCAGGAATAGTAGGGAAAATCGGCTTCAATTCCGCCGCAGTAGGCACATGTCTAAACGCCATACGCGCAAGACCCATGGACCCCAGCAAACTCCCAATTCACGTCGCCCTGAGACTCTGTCTCGAGAGTCCCTCCGTCGCCGACGCCGTGAAAACACTACAAGACCTCGGCGGAGTCGCCTCAGCACAGCACATTCTAATTGCCGATTCCACATCCGCTCTCGGCCTGGAACTATCGCCCGTGGGCAACAAGTACCTTCCCGAGAACCCCTCGGGTCTGATAGGCCATACGAATCATTTCCTGGAGAACCGATACGTGGACGAACCTCCCTGGCTGTCTGATTCTCCTATTCGACTTTGGCGATTGAATGAGCTCACTGGGGAGTTGATTGCGTCAGGAGTCCATGGAGATGATATTGTGCCCGCGCTGCTGCGAAGGAAGGTCTTTTCTGATACGTTCAATGCTCCGCAGGCGATAGCGTGCCAGGAGGATGAATCGCGGCATGAAATCATAAGGAGTAGTACTCTGTTCAATATTGTCATGGATCTAGACCGGGGTAACCCGCGAGCTGAAATTTCCTTGGGTCGTCCTGGCTCGGATGACGAGGGTCCAATTATGACGATGCCTTGGTAAATTGTGGTCGTTTTTTTGATCATTCTATCTGCATCCTGATTACATATACGTAAGCTCTCAATCGATAGAAATGGAATTGAGAACCATGGGCTTGTGTCTCTGAAATCATGTACATGAATCAAAAGAGGCGTGCAAACTGCTGAGTGCTCTGACAAAGCCTAGGAAGTCTTTTCATCTACCGTCCTGTCTCTTCTGATCTGGGATCCATTGAGGTAGCAGAAACGACTCTTTCATAGGAATCTTACGCCTTGATCTAGCATGCAGATGACATTAGTCGTGAACCTCCGGGCCCTTTTCGGCCATCAATCTGGACAGATTCTGTCACAAATTCAAGAATTGGTGATACTTGAAAGCCTGAGATTTACCAATCTGCAGATGCCTCTATTCTTGTTGAATCAAATGCTTAAACAGCTTGTCCAAGTAAAACGCAGACTGTTTCGGATATCGAGTCTTTTTTTCGGATTCAAAATCGATGAATGTGCACCCAAATCGGTCCGAGTATCCGGCAGCCCATTCTGCAAAGTTGCCACAGAAGAGTCAGCTTCTGCTGTGTACGACTTGATCGGGAAACAGTAAAACTCACCCCAATTGTCGGTGAACGTCCATGCAAAATAAGACCGAATGTCCACACCGTCTTCTTTGACAGCTCGAGCAAGTGCCTGACCCACGTAGCCTTCGAAAAACTTGATGCGGAAGGTATCATTGAGCACCTCAGGTGTCGGTGCCACTTCTCCCTTGGCGGTGGTTCCATTTTCAGTGACATAGATGGGCATCTGATAACGTTTCCAGATCCAATTCAAAAGTTTACGGAATCCCGTCGGCGCGGCCCGAAGCCAAGGCGTGTCAGACTCTTCGCCGCGGGGAATACCTTGTTTGTTCTCGTCGAGACTTTCGATATTTCCCTTGTGGTCATTGATGTCGGGTGGTGTTGTCTTGTGCTTGACAAAGAAAGTCGTGTAGCTATTCATGCCGTAGAACTCCGAGCTGCCTAGCACGAGCCTGCTTTCTTCGGGCGTGAAGCGGGGCAAGCGATCCCCCAGCTGCGCTCGCATCGACGCGGGGTAATCCCCCGTTTTATAGAGGGGGTCGGCAAACCAGGCGATTTCAAATTCGCGCGCTCGTTCTGCCGCTTCCTGATCAAGAGGATCTTCTTCATCCCATGGCTCCGACCAGTTGCCATGCAGGGTGATTCCGATGGTCCCTTTTTGTTGCGGTTGAAACTCCTCGCGGTACAGTCGCGATGCATGACCATGCGAGACCAGCTCCGTGTGAGCCACAATGAATGGTTCGGTGGAGGAGTCGCCTTCGGCATTGCGTTCTCGAAAAGATGACCGACCTGGAGCATGAACGCCCGCAGCATAACCGGCCAGTGTATACACACCAGGCTCATTGTAAGTGATCCAGTGCTTGACGCGGTCACCAAACCGTTCGAAGCACACTCGGGCATATCGTACAAAGTCCCGCGTAAAGAGCTCCTGATCAAGCATGCCACCATACCGGTCTTCAAGCGCCTGGGGCGTGTCCCAGTGGAACAGGGTGACAAAAGGTGTGATGCCGTGACGGAGAAGCTCGTCGATCAAATTCGAATAGAACTCAACACCCTGTTCATTTACTGGATCGTCGTGACCGCCGAGCGGAATGATCCGTGACCAGGCCAGAGAGAATCGATAGGCATTCACACCGTATGACTTCATCAGAGCCACGTCTTCACGGTAAAAGTCATATGCTCGCGTTGCGTCATCCGCTGTACTTCCATCGGAGACCTTACCGGGAGTATGGCCGAAAGTGTCCCAGATGGAGAGTCCCTTTCCATCTTGATTCCATGCGCCTTCGATTTGGGCAGCGGCTGTTGCATAGCCATGAAAGAAATCAGGACGGAGAGTGCCTTTGAGATCTTCAACTGCTTTCAGGTTCATCTTGCAGAAGCTGGGTCTGACAGAGGGTTCAAGGCTCAACTGGGTCCTGAGATATTCTTTCTATTTACTCAAAGTCCCCCCTGGTCGAACAGAAGCTGCGTGGTATAGATTGGTAGCCGAGGATTGATGATGGACACAATCGATATGTCGGCGGTTCAAAGAGGAGAAACTGGAGACAGTCGAGTCGGAGCTGTTTATTGTCCTATTATGGGTCATTGGTGGAAATACCCTATTTACCCGCAAAAGCTGGGTTGGTCAACAAAAGACGGAGCTTGCATCCGCGGTCTTTGCGGCATCCAGTGAGCCGGTTTAAGAACACAGTCCCTTAGATCCAATTAGCCAGGAGCGAAAGCGGTCCGTTCAAGCAAAGCTCGTCTTACTGAGAACCACATTCAAGATAAATTACCCGTCAGCTGAGTCGTGCACAACATAGCTAACTGCGTTGCGGCTTTTGCAACTCTCAGAGATGTGCCCGGTCATTAGCGGGAGACGACAGAGCGCACTGCAACTATCGCGGGTAGTATTTTAGAGCTATACTCACTGAGAACTCATCATCCGGCCCTGAATGAGAGCAGAGTTTGCAAATGCCCTCGAGAACTGGAACGGTGGAAATAGCCTACGCGAAAAAGAAAAGCGGGCTCTAAATTGCTCTCTGTCTGTCATTTTCCCGTGTGCTCGGGCAGTCGCCCGACTCAAGACTCACACATCTCATTCAGTAAAATGTGCTGCCCTGGACTCATAATTTGAAACGACTTTGTCCCGGTCTGATGTGGACACAGTACAGTAACTTCAAGACCAGGGCCAGGTTGATTGATAGACAAGGAGTAGACTAAACCATCCCGCCAGCTGAACGCCAATTCTGCTCCGCCGCGAGCCCGGACCCCTCGAAGAGAGCCATTCCAGCTTCTAGGGCAAGCTGGGAGAAGACGAATTACCCCTCGCTCGTGTGATTGAATCAGCATCTCGATGATGCCAGCACCACCGCCAAAATTGCCATCTATCTGGAATGGTGGATGGTTGTCGAGAAGATTCGGGAGAGTGGACTGTGAAAGCAGCAAGTCCAGATGACGTTCAGCTTCGTCCACCTCGTGAAGACGAGCATGCAGATTGATGAGCCATGCCCTGCTCCATCCCGTGTGTCCGCCGCCGTTTTCGGCTCGTCGAGTCAGCACTGCTTTACAGGCTTGAGCTAGGTCAGGGTCGCGCTCGGGTAGAATCGTGCTGCCTGGATACAATGCCCACAGATGCGAAGTATGGCGATGTCCGGGCTCAACCTCGCCATAGTCAATTGCCCACTCTTGCAGATATCCATTTAGGCTGATCTTCATTGGTGGCAGTCGAGCTTTGGCTTTGCGAGCTATCGGTACCATTGGATCGGAGAGGTTCAGAACTTTGACACAGGACTCAAATGCACTGAGTAAAGCATCGACAATCTGAATGTCGACTGTGGATCCTTCACATAAGACGCCTTTCTGGCCATTGCGGTAAAGGAATGAGTTCTCAGGCGAGACAGACGGGTTGGTGACGAGAAATGTCCCTGAAGCGTCTTCAATCAGAAAGTCCAGTATGAATTCCACGCAGCCTCTCAAGACTGGAAACATTTTCTTGAGGAACGTGAGATCTTGTGTGAACAAGAAGTGCTCCCAAATGTGGTATGAGAGCCAAGCCCCTCCGAGAGGCCAGACGGTTGCCGGCATCCATCGATCAACAGGATCGGTATCAGCCCAGATGTCAGTACAAGAATGAGATGTCCATCCTCTGCAACCATACATGAGCTTGGCGGTGCGTTTACCTGACTCAGACATTCGCTCAAGCAACTCAAAGAGAGGCCGCTCGCATTCCGCAAGGTTGCAAACGCTGGACGACCAATAGTTCATTTGCAGATTGACATTAATGGTGAACTTGGAGCCCCATGCCGGGTGAAATGAAGGATTCCAGATGCCTTGCAGATTCGCTGGTAGCGACTTCTCTCCATCACGACTGGAGGAGATGAGCAAATATCGACTATAATTGTGGTACGTCGCTACCAAGCTGGTATCTCGTGCTCCGTTTGTCAATTTTTGCTGTGTGGGGAGATCAGGTAGATTTGACGCCAGTTGTAGACTCATGCGGTGGTACAGAGACTGATAGTCCTTAACGTGCCGATCCCAGAGCTGGCTAGCATCATATTCGGCAGCCTTCTGCAGATCATGAACCGCTGCACCCTCAGGGTCTGTGTGACGGAATTTCGTCTGTGCAGTAACAAAGATCAGGGCTTCTGAACCCTTGATGATGAGATTGTTCCCAATGCTTGTCACTGAGCCGTCGGGACAAGGCTGAACGTGAACCACGCAACAACCGCTACTGCTGTTTCGGCCCCCAGGGGTAAATCGCATTCTGATAGAACTCTCCGAGATATTCAGGTCGTCCAAGTACTCATTTGTTTCAAACTCCAGCTCGCTGAATCGTGTCAGACGCAAGACATATTCCATGTCCCGCGGACCACAAACCTTGACTGCCATGGCATTATCAGGATAGCTCGCTATCGCTTCTCTACGATAAATGGCTCCTCCAAACTCGTAGGTCACATTGACGGAAGCTCTCTCAAGATCCAGCTCACGACGGTAATTCGAAACTTGGTCGAGCGGGTGCCCGAAATCCATGAAAAGAGTACCCAAGGGCTCGTAATGCCGTTGACTGATTGGGTTGGCAAAGAACGCGAGTTTTGCGATCCTTTCGGCCTCCACATGGTTTTCCTCTCGAATGGCCTTGCGCAACTCCGGAAGAAATCTCAAAGCATCGCGAGGTGTCCTATTTTGAGGTCCGCCATACCATACTGAATCTTCATTGAGCGCAAGAAGTTCGTGGTCGGTGCGGCCGTAGATCATCGCGCCAAGGCGTCCGTTCCCAATGGGAAGCGCCTCATTCCAGTCGCTTGCGGGCTGAGTGTACCATAGTTTATCACTCATGTTGCCATGTGCTCATCGGACTGAAATGTCAAGAATCAGTTAGTCTCTCTTTGATATGCTGAATCTGCTAGAATCTTGAGAAATTCACCCAGCTGTTGAACAGTCACTCGCTCAAATGTCAAGAACGCAACTGAGCTCGCGCGTAGCTCATCCAGGGGGTGTCGGCTGTTTTGGAGGTTTCCAGCAGAAAGCTGAATGTGGCATCTGAAGACAAGCATATCTGATGACCATCACGATTGATCGGGTATATAGCGGGTAATTGAGGTCCGAAGCTGGCTGGGAAGGTAATGTGGCGTCGAACCATATGCAGAAGCGAGAGGGGCTCGTGTCACGGGGTAAACAGTTACCCCAGATTTGCATGAGGCGCCAGGCAGATTGCTTTCTCGCATAACCTTGTCAGTTGACCCCGCAAAGACGTATTGGAACCAGATTAGCTCGAAAGCGCTGGGCGGCTGCGCGTCCTGCATACCTTCCTTTCTCGTGACTGGTGGAGAAACTGCACGGGGACGTCTTAGCCAGGCGCTTTGAAAGTGTCAGTTCTTCGAAAGTTGGGCCCAGTCGGGTTCATGAGGGGGTCGCATCTTCGCCTTCAATTGACACTCCCAACATAGGTTCCGTGTTCGGTCAAGCTTTAAGTTCCGCGACTTGACATAGGAAGTCCCAGGTTGCGGATAATTCCTAGACCTCAAGAATGTGTTTCTCCCGTCCAGATGTTCCAGATCCGCCACCAGGCTCAGGCGGTTCCCAATTCGAGATCGCAAGTTTACATCCCCGTGGCGGATTGAGCTTGACCGAGATGTCACAAGACCATGCAAAATACTATTGTTCAGTTTGATTTCAATCTCGAGATGAGATTGACAGCAAAAGCGAGGTTTAAAAGGATGCCCTTGACCTGACTCCTGCGCCCTTGCCCCTTGCTTTCTGCCTTCGTGATCAATCTATCCTTACCATTGACGAACAGAATCGACACCGAGAAAAGTCACCACGACATTGCCTTACGATCAGTCGGTTGACAGGCCTATCTGTGAGGCGTCATGGCGAAACAAGGCTCCTTGGGCCTCACTGAGGCCGAAATCCTCAAAGAAAAAGGCGAGGACCATGTGGAAGAAGTTGTCCTCGCACGTCTGACAGAAGAAGATCTATGGAAACTATCTGAGGAATCATTGACTGTATGGTCCTGGACCGGGGTTCGCTTATGTCTCATCATGTTTGTGCACGGCTGCAATCAAGCCGGGTTCGGCATCGACTGGGGTGTGATCAGCGGCATCAATGCTCTACCAGCATGGCACAACTATTTCGGCTTCGACACGAGCGGAAGCACATATGGCTTGATTAACGCCCTGATGAGCATTGGTACTGTCTGCGGCGCGCCTTTCATGGGATTCGCGGATGTCATTGGGCGTCGCGGGATCAACTTCACGGGAAATGCAATCGTGATCTTCGCCGCCATTCTCCAAGGATGTGCACCGAACCTACCAGCTTTTATGGCGGGTCGGTTCTTCATGGGATTTGGCACGTCGTTGATGTCCAGCTCTCAGTACATTGGAGAAATCGCCCCCATTCATCTTCGAGGTCGGATGGTTGGCTTCTTCGGCGCTTGTTTCCAAGTAGGCAGTCTGGGTTGCCTGGGTGCCATGATTGGGTTGTCCAACTTGTCCGGGAACAACGGCTGGCGTGTGCCTCTGATCCTCGAAGCTCTTTTCCCAACAATTGTCTGCTCGACGATCTACTTCCTGACTCCCGAGTCCCCGCGGTATCACGTCATGAGAGGTAATCGTCAAAAGGCAAAAGAGATCGTGGCCAAGTACCACACAACCAGCACCGATATCAACGAGCCAGTCGTGGAGATCATCGTCTCGCAAATGGAAGAATCACTGGAAAATGACCGTACAGGTTTCCGAGACTTCTGGGATTATCGTGTCTTTTTCACCAAAATGGCTCGATATCGGCTTCTGGTGCTGACGCTGTACTCCCTGTTCCAGCAGTGGTCGGGGGGCTCAATTATTACCTACTATGTGAGTAGGAGACGATGAAGAGACAGGTCTACCATTACCTATCAAGGTCGGAGACTGTGTGCAATGCTGACTGCCCCTTTTTTCTACGTAGATGGTCGACGCATTGAAGACGGTTGGCATCACTGGAAGCAAGCAACAACTTGGGATTTCCATAGGCACAACAGCAGTCTATTTTGTCTTCACCGCTGTCGGATCTTTCTTGGTCGACAAGGTTCGCAGACGTACCCTCATTTTCACAGGCTTGATCAGCATGATCGTCTTCCAGACTGCAACAACAATTACTTCATGGCAGTACAGTATGCACGCTACCAATGCCGCTGCTGCACTAACCCTTCTCTGGATTTTCCTTTTCCAGACGTTCAGTGCCACATTCGTCGCGACTATGCACAATTTGTACCCTGTTGAAATCCTCTCGTTGAGTCTCCGTGCCCGAGGCATGGGTCTCTACAGTCTGATTCAGGGTGCAGCCAGCGCTGTGCAGACCTATGGAATAAGTGTCGGCATTGCCAAAGTAGGATATAAGATTTGGGTCGTCTTTATCGTCTACAACACAGCGCAGCTCATCCTCTCGTACTTCATCTTCCCCGAGACAGGCGGGCTGAGCTTGGAGGAAATTGATACGGTGTTTGAAACACCAGGTGTTCCGCCAGTCAAAATGTCGTTGGATATTCAACGTGCGAAAAGGGAGAGACTCAGAGCAGGGACGGGTGAGGAGGCTGGATAGATTGAGGTGGGCAAGTATTACGCTTTTGTCGAGAAAATTCATGCAGCATCGGAAAGATTGTTATAATGATTCAAGACATTCGGTGTAACCGAAGAACTGTAAGGTAGAATACCAATGCTTGATAGTACTACTTCTGTCTCCGGCCGGTCATAGAAAAGAGATGCCTATTATGAAACGGTGTGGGAAATGCTCAAGTAGATACAAAAGACGCCACATGTCCAATCGAACATATCAAACTGGTAGAAACCAAACAGAATCCATGGTCAGAAAGATACAAACGCCTGGGAAAGTCTATTGGTGTGCAGTTATGCAGGGTATCATTAAAGTGCGTGAAGTCATTTTGGTGGAGGAGTCGAGAGTGGCGGCTGGTTCAGAGTGTCATCCGAGCCGGAAGATGAGACACTCGTGGGGGTCCCTGCCTCGAGGCTATCACTGCTTCGAGATTTTGTCTGGCGGATCGCCAAACGCGTGCGTGGATGGGAGGGCACAGGTGCCAGGTATCTGTCCAGTAATTCGCTCAATATAGGGGAGCGCACTGGTTTAGGAAGGTAATTGTTCATGCCAGCCTCTAGACATTTCTCTCGATCGCCTTCGATAGCGCTAGCAGTCATAGCGATCACAAGGACCTCGTTAACGTTTGGATCGGGATCTCGTCGTATTTCGCGAGTAGCGTTGTACCCGTCGAGAGTGGGCATCATGACATCCATCAGAACTACATGGAAGGGATTTCCTTGCTTGGCATTGGCACGCAGCGCATCAACAGCCTGTTTGCCATCGCTGTAAGCCTCGCATTGAAGACCAAGGCTCGTGACAAATTTGACAGCGATTTTTTGGTTGATAGGATTATCTTCGGCGATGCAGACACGAATTTGATCCCGAGGAATTTGAGTGAGGTCCCGCGCTTTGGCCCGAGAAGGTTCCGCAATCTCTGCATGATGAAGATCCTGGTGCCAAGGTGTCTGCACATTTGACTTCTTCGGAGCCTTGTTGAAGACTAGATGGAATGTCACCGTTGTTCCTACTCCAAGGGTCGAATCTAGCCAAATCGCGCCGCCGAGAACGTCCTCGATGATCGCCTTGCAAATACTCAATCCCAACCCACTACCGCCATATGATCTCTCGGTGGATGGATCGGCTTGGGAGAATGGCCGGAACAGGCGTGCCTTTTGTTCCTCGGGAATACCAATACCAGTATCGGCAACAGAGCACTCCAACCGCACACGTCCTTTCGCTTCCCTCACGGCCTTTGCTCTCACGGTGACGGATCCTTTGGGTGTGAACTTGTAACTGTTGCTCAGCAAATTCATGAAAATCTGATGAAGACGGACCGGGTCACCGAGCACCACCAACTCGGGTGGAACACGTTCCAGATCTTCAATTGTCTGTAAACCACGTTCACGGTGGGTGTATCGAAGCGCGCGTATGACCTCACTGATCGTCTCTTTCAAATTCAGCGGAACCGTGGACATTTTCATTTTGCCAGCTTCCAACTTGGAGAAATCGAGTATGTCGTTAATGAGGGTGAGCAGAGTGTCAGCACAGACACGGATTGACTCAACGTAATCATCCTGTTCTTTATTGAGAGCGGTTGCCTTTAGCAACTCAGAAAGACCGATAACGCCATTCATCGGTGTGCGTAGGTCATGAGATATGTTGGCTAAGAAAATCGACTTGGCACGAGCGGCATCTTCTTTCAGCTTGACGTTGTGTTTTGCTTCGGCTTCTGCCACTTTGGCCTTCTGCTCTGCCTCGCGGGCTTGGGCAAGAGCTCTCTTTTGGGACTCGATCATGGAAACATTTTTTGCGCTGACCTTACGGATCTCTCGGAAGAGCAGCGCATTCGACAGAGAAATTCCAATCTGGTTGCACAGTAGATGAAGCACAACTACATTGCGTTGAGTGAACCAATTTGGCTTTCCCTCGAGGTGTATAATGCCGAGCAGCTGATCACTCTGGACGATAGGCAGAGCAATGACAGAACGACCAAGTGGGAAATTTGCATGGTAGACTTCGCTCACATTAGAGAATCGCTCATCTTCGAGCACGTTATGAACCAAGACCTCCTCCTTGGTGCGCATAACATAGAATATGATCTCCTGGGCCATGCGCCCTTCGAACTCTGCGAGTGGGAGCCCGTCTGGGAATGACTTTGGGTACTTTTCTGCGTCCGCAGCGGCCGCGATTGCGAAGCCTTGCTCCTCGAACTCGGTAGCAATGACGGCAAATTCAAAGCCATTGCATGAGTCCATTATCATTTCTAGCATCTTGGTGAAAAGCTTGTCAATCTGAAGTTCCGAGGACATCACTTGGCTGGATTCGAGTATGCTCGACAAGTCAATGATATCAAGGCCGACGCTCGAAATGTCCAGAGATTTTTGACCTAGGTCTACTCTGCTCTGCTCGATCCAGCGACGACGTCTGTCCTCTTCCTCTAGCTGTGATGGCAACGTGATCTCTTCCTGCGGAGTGACACGTGAAATCTCCACCAAGGCATCAACAGTTTGACATCCAATGTCCATGGTTCTCGATGAAGTCGCAGTCTTTAGCAGCCACTCGTGCTTCTCCGTAATAATCTGAGCTTTTCCACCTGCGCTTATGGCAGTCCATGCAGAGATGGCATCTTTCATCATTGCACGAGCCGCCCGCTTAGCTCCGCGTCGGACGAGGAATTCGCCTTGAAGTTCCAGAGCGAGCGCTTCCTCCAAGAGCCAGCCATGTACTTGGCAATGATCTACTGCTGATTCATATGATTGAATGGCAGTGCTGTAATCTTTCTGCACCTCGCTGATCAAAGCTTCCAAAAGCAAGGCCCACATGCCGTAATTCGCGTCAGAACAGCTCCGCGCGAAGTCAATCTCGGCTTTGTACAACAAGATCTTGTCCATATCGTCATCACTCAGGCCGAGGGACGGATTCTCGTTATGCAGTGTGAGAAGTGACAGCGAAAGATAGAAGTAAACCAGATAGGAGACGCGTGCAGACCACAGCCTGTGGGCGGTCTTCAGTAGCTTGGTACCCACTTGCACCGCCTTAGCATGATGACCGAACAAGAAAAGAGGGATCATAGCAAAGCCAAAGTACGTGTCCCGAGGCTTGTCCGCGTTGCTCGCATTTTCGCCCAGCCAAGTAATGTATTCCGAGGTCTGGTGCTCCTCGTCTGATAGCACGTTGTCTGCATCCCTGAATTCTGTCTTCCCTTGGAGTGCACGGGCAACTTGACGAATCGCGATGATACTTGCTCCGCCACGCGTATCTTCTTTCCAGTTTGGCACATCTTCAGGTGTCTCCTGGCAAAAAGCCTCGAGCTGACTCATGTCATGTCCAAGAGAAAGCCGGGTCACAGCCATCGAGGAGATGCTGACGAGAGAAATGTAGGGGTCGCCAATAGTAAATGATGTCTCCAGAGACGCCTCGATCGCAGGAAGAATCGATGACATGGGAACGCGCAGGTGACTGACATAGAGATTATGAACCAAGGAGCCTCGACTTTGAGTCCACACATCTGGGCACCTTTCTAACATAGAAATGGATGCATTGCTAAGCCTGAAGCCGAATGTAAGATCTTTGAAACGACTGAGTGCAATCATTGCAAGGTGAGAACAGCCAATGGAGGTCTGTGAAAACCCCCCCCTAAATATGTGAATATTCATCATCTCTATCGCCATTCGATAGAAGGTTTGAGAATCATCCCAATAAGTGACCGACATCGCCTCGGCCATCACTGCGCCAATGGTGATCACAACAGGGTCTTCACTCAACGGTCTTCGCACGATAGCTTCCAGATCAGCGGATTCGAGATATGCTTTGAGCTTCTGAAAAGCGACGTCACAGTCCTCGAAGGAGGTGGGAGTGCGGAGGTGGACGCCGAGCTCATCAAGACAGGTCAACAGGGCGTCCATCGACCGATGGTGATCCCGGCCTTGGGCATAAATTTTGGCCGAAATGATCCACGCCTTAGATTTGCTAATGGCATCCTTCGCGTTCGTAAAGACAGCTTGGATCAACGCTAGAGCTTCTTGAGTGTTACCCAGGGACCATGTCGTTTCAGCAGATGCAATGAATAAGCGCAGAGTCTCCTCGTAGTAGACATCAGATCGGCGGTCGTCCCAAGGGCAATCTTGGAGAAGCTCAATACAATGGCGGAAATACCAAAGTGCGGTGGGCCGAGCGCCTGATTGAGCCGCAGTCTGTCCAGCTTCCCACAAAATTTTCCGGTATTCAATGCGCCGCGCAAATCGTGATTTAAGAAGGCGCGACGAGAGTGCCACGTGATGAGCCATCGAATAGCGGCTGCGGTGGTCGTGATAGTACTTCATCAAGGCTTGAGAGATGATAAAGTGCATCTTTTCAACATTGCGACTCTCACTTAATAAGAGTGTGGCTTGAGAAAGGCGGTCATTGGCGAATCTAAATCACGACGTCAGCAAACCGGGAAAAGAAAACAAAGTGAAGGATGGATGTTTATCCCAGTCCTTACTTGAACTCGTCATCAGTTTTGCCTGGAACAAGAAGATTCGATTGAACCAAGTACTGCAACCCAATGACCGTATCACCTTCAGATTGTCGCAGCAATGTAATATTATGAGGACAGGTGAGATCCAGTCCTTCTGAGTGACCGTCAGTGAATGTTTCATTTTCACCTGATGAAAACAAAAACTCGCTGGTCAAAAGCTTTTGTACTAGCGAGAAAGAGAAAGGGCTTCCAATCAAAGCCCCCCATACTAGAATGGAGCGAGCAGCGATGGGAATCTCCTGAAGTCGCTTCGCAAGGAATCCTAGGCCAAGGCCCTCGCCATATACGGGAGCCACGAATTCGGTGAAGATTCGATCAAGGTCGAACATCCATTTCGAGTCCTTCCAGGAGTACCAAATGCAGTTTTTTCTGTAGCATGTCTCCAGCATGACTCTCAGATAGAAAGGATTTCCTTGGCTTTTCTCTTGAACGACAGCTGCCAGCGGGGTGAGTGTTGGATTCGGGGCCTGATGCATTGCCGCAGCAACGAAGTGCATGATTTCTGTCTCCCGTAGAGGATGGAGTTCAATTCGTGTGACGTTGGGGTTCTCAGACTCAAAGAGTGCTCGAACATTGTCAGGTGTTATCTCATCCTTGCGGCTTGTAAGAATGAGAACACAAGGCAGCTTGACGCGAATGATGTTCATGATAAGCTCGAGACTCTCGTCATCCGAATACTCCAGATCGTCGAGGCACACAACCATTAACTTGAATTGACACAATGTCCTGAGTATCTCCAGAAATATGTCCATCAGTCGCATGTTGTTTGAAGCTGCATTTGCCAAGAAGAACTCTGCCGATGTCTGGCCTTGATTAAGACTGGGTATCTGAATCCGATTGGCGAGTTCATTGGCTTGTCGGTCCGGCCCGGCCAGTGTTTGGGCTATCGATGTCTTCGGCGATACGGGATTATACTTGGACCCAGGAGAAAGCAATTGCTCAGGAAGGTCAAGAACTTTGTGGAGGGTCGGCCACATAGGCCGCAACGCGAGGCGCACACTTTCATGGTATTCTGTGGTGACATCTCGCTCGGAGAAGATTTGCCGAAGAAGGCTGGCGAGAACCTTGGCGAACGGCTCGAACGGCACCCGTTTGACACGATCCAGGCGTGTTATAGCAATATAACCAGACTTCCGGATGATCGGTTGAACTCGATTCAATAGATCAGTTTTGCCGATTCCCGCAGCACCGCTGATTGCAATGACTTCACATCGTCCTGTCCGTCGTGACTTGCCCCCAATCTTTTGCTTCGATAGAGCACCTATGGACTCCAACGAAGCGAATGGATGAGGATTCGGCAGGCTGCTGGAAGTTCCGCTAGGTGCAGAGCTTGTTTCACGCTCAGTGTACTGGGAAGAACGTGAGTGAGATGGGCTCTGCAACTTTTGCGTGCTTAACGTGGCTGAACCTTGCGGGGAAAAGTCGAAGTTCGGTGGGAGCTGGATTTGTTTAGGCGGCTGAAACCCGTTCTCACTATGCGCCGCGGAATCTTGTGTGCTGACATGAGATAAATGATGCCCAGTTGAAGTCGAAAGCGCCCGCGGTGGCAAGTGAAATGACCCCGAGTCGCTTGAGATTGATGCTAGATCAAAGCTGTCCACGCGACCTTCTGAAAAGGAAGAATTTGAGGCGAGAGCGTGACCGGTTGAGGGACTCTGAGTAAATGCCTTGGCGAAAGCAATCTCCTGGCGTCTATGGACCTTGTTGACCACATTCAAGATCGTGTCCAATTCTGTCTGGCGTCCAAACATCTGCGACGGAAGAGTGAAGAATGATGACACATCACTCTGCGCAATTTGAAATTTGCTGAGTGCTTCGCTCTCCCCATCTCCCAGCAACTGTGCTATTTGCATCAAGTCCCTTTTCACAGACGAGATAGTATTGTACCGATCATGAACAATCTTCTGTGTCATTTTCTGGACCACTGCCGAAAGACCATCAGGCACGTCTAGCCGTTTCGATGAGACCGGAGTCAACCTTTTTCCCAGCACATTCTGAACAACCTCCACCGGGTCGGCGCCATCGAAGGGCAATCTTCCTACCAGCATCGACCAGAATAATAAGCCAAGAGCATAGATATCGGTACGGCTGTCTGGTTCCGTAGGCATTCTGCCAGTTTGCTCGGGGGCAATAAACTGAAGCTTGTATTTCGCTCCGAGTTCACGGGAGACGGAAGACCAGCCTTCACTGAGAACATTGTCGAAGGATCTAGCACCGTTGCCGATATTCGCGAGCTTTACTGCCCCGGTTTCAGCGCTAAAATGAAACGCGTCGCCACGAATCTCTCCATGCACTGTCTTGACACCGTAGTGGAGAATTTCTAAGCAGTCGCAAGCGCCGATGGCAAAATCCAGAAATGCTGGCAATGGTATTTGCTCGCTGGGCGTGGTATTGTTGTCGCCTTTCATCCCGGCGGCAAATGACGCCGGGCCGAACGTGACCAGATCTCTTAATCGGTCATGACCAGGAGATTCGAAAATTGCCACGAGAAGTGTACCTGAATCCCCGGGCTCTGGGGAGAGACGTACCAGGTCGATTGGTCTGATTATATGATTGCAATCTGGGTCTGATGACTGCACAATCGATTTGATCATGTGGAACTCCCGCTCAAGTCTGATGACGTTCGTTGATACGCGTGCGACCACCGGGACCCAGATTTGCTCCTGCTCACCGCGCGCTAGAGAGATATCACTACTGGTTTCACTGATGCTGGTTGTTCGAGGGTTGCGCGCGGAGGAGGGACTTTCGATTTTGGGGGAGTAGCGTGTCAGGCTGGACGGACCCGAGGACGCTGGGGTGGAGGAGGTTGCAATCGGGGTTGAAATGTCTGTTTCTACCACATGACAGACACCATGAATATGCCAATGATTGTAAGTTGAATGGAACGGCTCTATGGAAGGATCCCATTTGTACCCAGGCAGATGACCAAGCCTTTCAAAAAGCCGCGTTGGCGGGAGCGGCAGGTCATCGCCGATCAGATGGCTTTCTTCCATCTCCTTGTCTGTGATCGAAGCTGTAGCCACTGCGGCACTCCACGGCTACCTGTCTCGATCAGGCGTCTCGACAGTTCGGTGGCGGGTGAGCGCTCAGCCTGTACAAGTTGGTGGCACGAGAGCAGTGAATTCGACATGGGACCGCCTGACGAAAGCGGCTTTGAGCGGGTTTCGTTATCGCGCGAGTGAAGATGCTCTCAGCAGCTCCGGGCCAGCCACACGACAGGACTGATTCTCTGTTGAAGCCCCTTCTTGGTTAATGATGATAGAGGCCTCACTTGACCAAGTCCAAAAAGGGATCTCGACCGAACAGCAAGAAGGTGGTGCAATGACCGCAGGTATACTGATTGTGACCGGCGGGCAGTTTCCAGACCAGGTGGGGATATAACGGAGAATTTGTTTTTGCGGCCGTTTGGTCTGGGCGGAGTCCCTGTGGGGTTTGAAGCTGGCATGCAAGACTTTGGGATGCCGGCACAGACCGTCGATCCCACCAAAGACATTTCTGCCCTTCAGGCCGAAATCCGAGATGTCGGTCAAGTGGAGTCGTCAACCCCTCGAGTCAAGAAGCTGTCGACGACCGGGATGCTTCAATTGCGATGGGTCCCTCACCGGAGATGGCCCGTACAATGCGCTCTTGAGCTTTCAAAGCGGCCCTGGGCCTCCGATGTTGTCATGAATGCCGAATCGCTTCCATAGGCAACCGCTTGGCCATCATTTATATCCACCAGATTGACATCAAACCCGATCCTTGTGCCACCCAAGGGAGGAAATCACACTAAGATGAAGGATTGCCTGGGCGTCATCACACAATAAATGGATGTATTCAAGGTACACTACTCGATCAAGGAGCGCCAAGAGACCGAATTGGCAATTCTACTAGAAGTCGCGCGTGCAAAGGAAGACCAGCGCGTACCATGCTTGGGCAGTTGTGTCAGAGTGAGACAAGTATTGGAGAAGACAAAAAACCGGTGGCTAACGTGTGCAGATTGATAAGAAGTTCCCTTCTCCGGGCCATATCTGCGGTTTTCTTGCTTTCATCTGGACAGCCGACTGATTCATCACGCCTTTACGACTAGCCCTAACCAGAATCGAGGCGACTCAGTTTTCGAAGCTAGACGCCCGGCTTGCTACCCCGTAACATATATACGGTAAGTGAAAGGTGCTTGGCTCACTGAAACATAATCGAGGAGAAAGCTTGCGTAGACAGCCACTCCAGCGTAATACATAAATATCAAGTTGTGTCGATGTACAAAGATCGAATCTGTGAAGTTAGGTCACTTTCAGCCTCATCCGCTGGTCTTAAGGTTGGTTTCGATAGACCAAAGATACACTTTCAAGAGCTGACCAGGTTCGGTAGGTCTTCATGGGAAAATTCGATCGTGTCAGGTCTCGGAGGTCCGGGCAATGAAATGAGTTTCTTTACCTGGCTCCATCAACCCAAGTATGTTGGAATTACTTCGGTGAAAATGTAGATATGTCGCATTTTGCCAGTGTCGCCTTTTATATTGAATCGACGTAGTGGAAAAGAATAACTGGGGGCGTGTGAGGCAGAAGAGAGCTCAGTAGGATCTCAGTAGGATCTCAGTAGGATCTCAGTAATCCTACTGAGCTGTAGTCACCTGTGTGAGACATGGACCCTAATGGTGCCGGGAAACGATGAGACCTTAAGAGAGCCGCGGCTCGGAAACATTGAATCTTTGGTAAAGCCGGACATACTTCGGAATTTCTATCGGCCTGCGCAGTGCGCACCATCTTGATCGACCACTGCACGGGCGGAGCTAATCTGGAAAGGTGGCATAGTAGTGGATGTGCTACGCTTAGTCTTACAACTAGTCGCCCTGGCCTTGATTCACAGGGTGAAAAACCAGGCGCCCAAGCTCAAGGCGCCCAATCAAACCCTCAACGGCGTACGGCAGACTCCTGGTGTTTAGAGCAACCGTGAAAAAGTCAACGATGGACCAGGGCTCAGCTGTCAATTCTGGGCCATCCTCGTGTTCCACCCTTTGTTGATCTAGTGAGGACGGTCAATTAAAATCTACATGTTGTCGCAGTGTCCACACCTCAGTTTGATGTCAATTCGTAATGCATCCCTGTCGGCGTGATGTTTCATAACTTCGTTGAATACTTGCAATGAATTGTACATGGCTAGGTACCTACTACCTAGCACAGCCGGCCGTTCCGCCAGAACCGGTGAAAGCCGCTGGCGAAGGATCATATTCGCTTGCGGGCATTTCAGCCTCGCAAGCATTGTGACGTACGTGTCTGGGGAAACTGAGAGAGTGACGGTAGAAGGCATAATTAATGGACCTCACCGAGTGCTCCTAGTCTACAGGATTTATCGAGCAGGAACGAGGGTCTGCCTGCTGTCAAGGCCACGACTCCCTTAGCTGATGGTCCCTGTTCTTGTTAACCTTATTCGTCACCGCGAGGGCTGGCCTTTGTCGAATCTTCACATATTGTGCCTCACGCGAGGTCCTTCATATACTAAAGGGTCGCCCTCGGCGAAGATCGCGTCCCACGTGATACTCGCCCTTTAGACGTGAGCATGTCGATCGCATGACTGAAAGTTTGGGCTGCACTGTATCTCTCGCACAAAGTCTTGAGCTAATCTGCGCCTGAGATTGACTCCGTCGCCTGGGCGGCATGGCGTCGGCAATTCTGGCCAGCCAAGCAAAGTGGGCTGTCAATTTTAGCCCACTTTGAGTGACGAAGGCCAGAAACCCCCCAGCCACAGTTGGGTGTCCACACTCCACAATAGCAAACCCGGGCTAAGAATAATCCAGGAACGCTTTGGCCGAGGGTCATTTCGGGGGGATTCTGACATGAATGCTGAACTTATTGTAGTCAATAGGATAGACTACTTTGGTACTTTGTTCGTTGCAGAACTTCATTGTTGCAAGTGCCAGTCTCTTCGGCGAGCTCCTGCTCGACACTTCGGCACGTGGGTCCAGATGTCCCGCCCCTTACAACACCCCACTGTAGCACGGCAGAGGGTTGAACTCTTCGTGTGTATCACTATCCATGATCCATGATCCATGATCCATGGCCCATGGACTATGGAGTATGGACTATGGAATTTTGGGGCATTCCGATATGGGACATGTTAAGCCACACTCGTTTCACCAGCCTGCCAGTGGCACCGTTTACTTCACTCATAAGTCCCGATTGGACAGTGTCTTTGAGGACTTCAGATTAGGTTAATGGGGAAAACTCAAACGAAAGCTGTAACAGAGTCAACCCTTGAGAGTCGAGGAAGCTGTGCATCTTCCAGCGCATGGATGAGCCATCGCCCTATGTATTTTGCATTCCGTGTGCTGCAGCTTATATTGCTACCGGCCAGAGGCATCTAGATCTGCCACCTTCACGGCGCATACTGGCTATTTCTGACCGCATCATCAAAACCATCCTCCCGCCAGTTGGCGTTGGTGACGGACTATGTACTTTTCACTAAATGGTTTAGTAATTTTACCGGCGCAAGGCGCCTGCAGTAGGTAGTAGGTGCTAGGTATTAGGTAGTCCTCAGGCCACCTAATCTATTTCTGACAGAGGCTGTTCATGCATGTGTATTCTCAAGACTCGCCTGGTTCCTCTTGCCTTGTCTTGCCTTCGACCTTCACCCCAGCTGGAGGTCAACTGGGCTCAAGCGATATTTCATCTGGAGAGGCCTCTGAGGTTCCAGGCGTACCTCATGATCTCTCATCCTCCGCTATCAACAGGTCTAGGCTACTTAGCTATGCATTATCTGAACTCCGAGGCGGTTGTACTATACATCTGTTCGAATTGGTAATGGGAAAGCCGATGACGATTTGGACTTCCTATAGTTACAGTTCGGACTCTCCGATATAAGAGAATGAGATCAGTTCGACCTTTAGATGCCGGTCTTACGGTGTACCGTGGGCAGTAGGACTATGGTAGTTGGGGATCTAGGGATTGGTCCATCGTCATTTCAGTGTCCGGGCAGGAAGCTAGAGTAAGGGCCTAGACATGATGATCGACGTGCTGGGAGTGTGAACATGACCCGCCTCCGGCCGGATTTACCGTAGTGCAGTGCTTACTTAATAAGTCAACAGTGCCTGAGTACTTAGGTACAGTACATAAACTACTACCTAACTACGTTACTGAGTAGTTAGTTGCTAACCAGTTACTAGTTACTAACTAGTAGTTAGTAACCTAGTAGTACTGTGCTACCCGACTGTAGTTAGTAGTAACACATAACGTACTACCATAGTACCGACTCACCGAGTACTGACGAGTTACTAACGACTGACCGCTGACTACTGACTACCGAAGATCTAATATCGGATGAGTCTTTCTCTTCTCCAGTTGAGCCAATGAAAATATTGAACACTTGCGTGGTGGACAAGATGTACGAATTTAGGATTTCTCCTGAGAGCCTGCAAGTTGCATCGCGAGAAGCTCCCGACGCTAGTCACCGTCACCCGGGCACTTCGGAAAGGTCACGTGGAATGACCAGCTGCGGTGTGCACCTCTCGGTCCATTTCCGTCGGTTCTGTCAAACTTCACCGATCAGATTCCGTCATTGGCAAATGCCACTTCTTCAGCCAGTCAATCGGCTGATTCAGGAAAGAGCATCGCATTACTAGAACTATCTATGAGATTGGTTTATTTATTTATTTTTTTCAAAACAAAACAGCCACTTCATGTGGTGATATCATTCCCACAGGCAAAAGTCTAGTCAGGTGGAGGAAGCACCGCAGGTGAGAAACGTCTGGCTCAGTATTGGCACTTAAATATATGTACCTGTTTGGTTCCCGCGACGCCACGGACAACATTCCATACTATGGAAGGTAAAGACCTCACTTCTACTGGAGGCATTCGACAGAGTAACAGCTACTAGGTACGGCCAGCTGGAGGACTCTGAGCCTCATTCCTGTCTGTCCAAGTCCTTCTTCTATCCCATCCATGCTCCCTTTGGGCTTCCATCGGTGCCCCGTCCCAGGAAGTCAGCTGATACCCTGGGGCCTGTTTGAGATCCACTACAGAGGCAAAGATGCCCCTTATTTATCGAATCATCAGGTGTACAGGTCCAACCACCACCTAACTCACACACACACATACATACACACACTGGGCCTGTAGGAGAGCTTCAAGTACTGCCGTCCATCTGAATGTATTCGGATGAGCTTGCCGTAGCACCCGTACCCGTACTCTTGTAACCAGGTTGGTGGCTTATGGGCTTGAAAGATGGGGGGGGAGACAATCAAGCCACTGTACCCAAGGCCATCTTTAATCCACTTTATTCTTCCCCTTCGAGATTGCCAGGGCCATGCGCTACGTCATTTCCCTCCCCCCGGAGACGGACCGTCGAACACCAACGAGTCCACTTTTTTGGCTTGTCATCCACTGGGCGATCTCGCAGTTCGGTCGGCGGGTACTGACGCCAACTCCCAGACTTCCACCCACCCCCCCGTTCGCTCAAAACCAAAAGAGGGTAACGAGACCAACGGTGAGAGGACCGCTCCGGGCAGCCACGGGCTCTGTATGCACATTCAACTGCGACTTCGATCACCAAGGCCTCTCATCACCTTCCTCCGTGCGCATCAGGCACCTCTTCCCATCCGTCAATCGCTCCTCTGGCCATCGATGGTCCTGCAACCCTCGGCTTCAAGGACCACACAATTCATCCTCTCCCGAACGCGCACCTCACAGCGACCGCGGGTGTCCTCGAGCGAGTTGGTCCAGGGCCGGTTCCTCGTCAACTCTGACAGCACAGACGTCTCTCACGTCTAAAGTCGCCGGTACAAGAAGTTCACGATTTCCCACTCGATCGGTCTGTCGGCCTCGCCTTGACATACCTTTTCGTTACCGAGTCAATTCTCTGTCATTCGGGTTTACGCTATCGGCTTGCACCAGCCGCCTTCGCTTGACTGGCGCCTTCTCCCTCGCCCTCGCCGACAAGGCCTCCTTTTGACGGACCTCCGTGGCCAAGAAATGATCGCCCGGCTCGGCCTTTGCGCTTCTCGTACTGTTCAAGAATCCTAAGTTGGTTGCTTTGTGATCAGATTGGTGGAGGCGCGAGAATGGGAGACGTGCGTAGTGGGAGTCATCCTTCTGGTCCTTTACAACCGGGAACAGTCTCGACCGACGCCCTGTCGCCCTCTCGTGTACGATCGGCAAAGTCCTCTACCGTGGAACAAGCAGTCCATGAGAACGAGGTGAGCACAGTGACTGCAGATGACAAAACAGGTCATCTGGCCCAATCTTCGGGCTCGGAACCGCAGCTGCCCCGATTTTCTCGTGGCGACTCTGGAGAGAACCTGCGAGGTCTCACACCCATCACCGAAGACACGCGATCCGAGAGCGAGCAGCTGGAGGAGCAAGGAAGAAGCTCGCAAACACTCAAGGAGCTGAAGAGGCAAATGGAAGAGCTGCTCGTATACCAACAAATGCAACAGCACCAGAACCAAGGCGGCGTCGCGAATCAGTTCGCGGGTGGCCTCTCGAATGACACACCCAAGAAACGTCGACTTTCTCATGTCAACACGGAGGTACCTTTGACGATACTGGGTCCCTCGTCAGGGTCGGTGGGGTCCGCAGGCACCATCAAGGCCGATGACAATTATGGCTCAGCCACGACAGATCACACCGTCTTCCAAACTCCTTCTTATCCCTTTCCACGTGTTCAAAATCATGGTTTCCATCCGGACCTCGACCAAACAGGGCGCTCCGGTCAATTTCGATTGAAGCTGCCATCTGAGAGGCTACGATCGTCGACTCCCGGCTCTCAAGGCTCTGACGACCATCATCCCTCTCCTCGATTGTCCGGCGCGCAACCCTCATTCCTCCCGCAAACCGGTGAACCTCTAGCAGACGACTCGGACTTCCCCACCCCAAATCTATACGACCTTTCACTTCGATTGAACGCCGAACCGGGACTGGACGCCTGGTGGGCCAACTTGACCGACATTTTTCAGGCACATTATGGAGCGGAGCGGGTCTCTCTCGCAGTCCCGGGAGACTTGACAGACTTGGAAAACGTGCCATGGGGCCAAAAGGCCGTCTTCAACCAGAACGTGCCTTCTACACATCAAGATACGCAATCATCAGCAGCCTCCGGTCGGAGGCCTTCAACTGTCAATTTGGGCGCACCATCGCAGTATGACGACTCATTTCATGGCAGCAATCCCGCGTCTACACCCGGACTTAAGAGTCCGATGTCTGCGCGGCCACCCTTGGAATCTCGTCATTCGTTTGCTGGGTTTGCGCATAGCAAGAGGGCTGCGCATACGTCCGAATGGGAAAAAAGCCAAGAAACACCAAAGGCCCCAACAAGAGCTGAGAGGAAGAATGCTCGTACCCCGGGGTCACTGCACCCGACAGAGGTCCCGCCAGGTCTCAGCGGTACCCGATTCACTACCGCTCCGCCTGAGTCCTACGATGTAGGCAATTCAGCTCCGTCTCAATTGCGAAACGCTGTCTTCACTGTTCCCCGACCATTAGAAGTGGAACCAGACCCTCTGGTGAAGCGAGCTGGAGTAGTCAAGCTATTCGGCCGAAGCACTCCCGTGATCCTGACTCGTGAATACACCGCCGATTCTATCGACGCTCTTGGGATGGACAATGGGATTCCAAGAAGTCCAAACGAGTCTATTCAAAGGACTCCCAATGCAGAGGGTCCTGATGCATCGACATCTGCTACCCACGGTCAAAAGGCGCCAACCACTCGTCGGATTGGCACTTTTAGGTCTGGAGACTATGAAGAGTACGAGCAAATACCCCAATCACCATGGTCACAATCCCCGGCTCCCTCACCGGCACCTCGAACCCATGCGGACCAGAACCCATTTTTCACATCGCATACCGTGGACGAAAGCGCGTTCTCCAAGAATCCGCCCCACCACGACTACTCTAATTCGCGGCCATTGGAAGCTATCGGAGTGGATTATTCCAAAACTGTCGTTCACATCCCCTTAATTCATGGGGCACATTCTGATTCCGGCTCATTCTCAACCTTGAGGTTTCCAGTCGCTGTTGTTTCAATACTCTCACCCATCGTTCCGTATCCCGTGAATCTCCGTCAATCGCTCGTACATTTTATGCCCCACCTTACGTCGTCATTTTGTCTTGCACAGCACTACAGCCAGCTGGAAAGACAACTGGCTTCGAAAGTGGAAACACCCCGCTTTGGTCACCTTCTTGGACTGGGTGGCACCTTCTCAGATGCAAGCAGTGAATTGGAACTTGTGGCGGGCTTGAGTGGCCACATGAACTACGCGACTAGCGATCATAGTTCAATGTCTGCACAAGCAAGCATCACGAGTCCCAGTGATCGATCGTCGAACAAGTTGAGCCCTGCTATCTCCGCACTGGGAACCCCCGGCTTCGATCTTGGTTATATGGGCCTGAATTCTGCCACCCAGTCCCCGGCTCTGTTCAGTCGTGGTGGAGAACACATTGACAGCTACTTTCACGTCCAGCATATGAGGTCATCTCGTGATACTGGGTCCACTCAGAAATCTCGCCTTTCAAAAACAAAGTCAGCACTATCAGCGTCGACGCCGACTTCGCCAGGAAGATTACCCTCCAAGACGTCTCATAACGAAGATGAAAACGCTGGCCAAGAGTCGGCCTCGAATGTAGCATCTCCAACCCAAGACTCGCGTCCGCAGCACGCGTTTCCGCCCAATCAACCTTCAAGGCAAGGATCGACAAATTCCTTCTATACTCAGCTGCAGCGAGAATTGCCGCGTCCATTTTCGGACACAATTGCTCAATTAATGTTGAACTCCGTACCCCTTCATCTTTTCTTGGCAAAGCCCCAGAGTGGCGAAGTCATCTGGACTAATGCCAAATTCGACGCGTATCGCCGAGGGAAACCCCAGGAGCAGCGATTGAGGGATCCATGGCAGAACATTCATAGCAGCGAACGAGAGCATGTGTCCAGCCAGTGGTTGAATGCTCTGCGTACGGGGTGCCAATTCACGGAACGGGTTCGTGTAAGACGCTTCAACGACGAGACTGCATACCGATGGTTCATCTTCCGCGCAAATCCGCTTCTATCATCAACGGGCGAAGTTCTATATTGGATTGGATCCTTCCTCGACATTCATGAACAACATATCGCAGAATTGAAAGCCGCCCAAGAAAGAGAGAAATTCGCAACTGATGCTAAGTATCGCGCCTTCTCGAACTCGATTCCACAGGTGGTGTTCGAGGCAACAGAGAACAAAGGTTTGATCTTTGTTAATGAGCAATGGAATCTCTACACTGGCCAAAGTCTCGACGAAGCATTGAATCTTGGCTTCGCCAAACATGTCCATCCAAATGACCTTGAAAAGTGTGGGGGACTAGCCACGCAAGCTAGTCAACCACTTGCGACAGACGAGGCGGAGTCCAAAGTCAATGGGGAGCCGGGCAATCTACACACCGAAAGTCATCGTGTCTCATCTGCTCTCGACGAGCTAGTAAGACGTGGCGTTGCCTCTTTACAGAAAGACGAAAACGGCCGTGTCTTTTATTCCACCGAGATTAGATTGCGATCAAGGGGCGGCGACTACCGATGGCACCTTGTCCGGCTTGTTCGTGTTGAAACAGGTAGTTTTGGAAAAGAAGAAGCGTCCTGGTACGGCACTTGCACTGACATCAACGACCGCAAAAACCTGGAGCGTGAACTCAACAAAGCTATGACTCAACTCAACAATCAAATGGAGTCGAAGACCAAGTTCTTCAGCAACATGTCTCATGAGATCCGGACGCCCCTCAATGGAATCTTGGGTACCATCCCTTTCATTTTGGACACGCAGCTAGACACAGACCAGCGGCGCATGCTCGATACTATTCAGAACACCTCTACCAACCTGCGAGAATTGGTAGACAATATCCTGGATGTCTCACGTGTCGAAGCTGGCAAAATGTCCATGGTCAACTCATGGTTCCATGTGAGGTCTATGATCGAAGACGTTATCGACACTGTTGCATCGCGGGCGATCGACAAAGGTCTGGAGATCAATTACCTGATGGAGGCCAATGTTGCATCCATGGTTATTGGCGATCGCTTCCGCATTCGCCAAGTGCTAATCAACTTAGTGGGCAACGCAGTCAAGTTCACCACGCAGGGAGAGGTTTACATTCGTTGCAATCTTGTTCGTGAGCCAGCAGCGAAGCTCAAGAACACAGAAGCCTTCTTAAGTTTCGATGTTGTCGACACTGGCAAAGGATTCAGTTCCCAAGATGCTGAACGTCTTATGCAGCGTTTTAGTCAGCTTGGTGAGAATGGCTCGCAACAACATGCGGGAAGCGGACTGGGCTTGTTCTTGTCCAAGCAACTCGTCGAAATGCACGGAGGTAAACTTATCCCGAGCAGCAAAGAAGGCCAAGGAGCCCAATTTTCCTTCAATGTCAAAGTTGATGCACCTCCGCCGCCATCTCCAGCTGAGCGTCCATCCCTATTCCGCCAGGCTTCGTCTGTTTCGAGGAGGCCAGCCACATCCAGGACGACTTCATACGACCAGAGTAATTTCCACCCGCCCAGAAACCAGGACCACATCCTCAATATGGCAAGTTTATCCCGCGGACTTGAGTCTCCGGGTTTCGAACTCGGCCCTTCAGGCTTGTACCCGACCTCCACTATGTCATCCGCGTTGCCTACACCAGACCTGCAGACACCCTCACCCCCCTTCTCTGCCACGAGTGCGCACTCTGCCAGCGAGACCCTGGATGTGGCATCAGGGACATCGGGTCGTCTCCCCACGTCGCCTTCGCAGGGCTCCATATCTGGGTTGCACCGCCCGTCGTCTCATGGACCCTTGTCGATTATGATCCTCTGTCCGCTCGACAACACTCGCAAGGCCACGAAACAGCACATTGAGCAGGTCGTGCCACATGAGATTCCGTTCAAGATCATCACTTTAGTGGATATCGACGAATGGAAGGACGCAATACATTCAGACCCCGGAGCAAACTGTACTCATCTGGTTCTCAATCTGCCTTCGAATGACGATATCTCCGAAGTCATTCAGTACGTGTCTCAACGTGAACCGGGGCATTCTCCCGTTATGGTGATCATTTCGGACTTGTATCAGAAGCGCCAAATTAGCGGAAGTGTCAAAGACTTGGCTGCCACGGGTAGAAGCGTCTACATTGTGCCCAAACCAGTGAAGCCTTCTTCCTTTTCGCCTATCTTCGACCCAGATAGCAAGCGTGAACTGAGCAAGGACCGCAATCAAGATATGGCACGCGAAATCAACAACAACTTCAAGACTGTATCAAAGATGGTGAAAGAGGTGCTTGGTAACAAGGGCTACCGGGTCCTGCTTGTCGAGGACGATGAGACTAATCGCGATGTAAGTTGTCAAGAGTTGACGCATGCAGGCTATACTTGTGTTGCTTCGGTCAATCAGACGCTAACCGTCCGTACATAGGTCATGCTCAAATACCTTGACAAGATCAAGCTGATGTCGGAAACCGCCTCGAACGGACAAGAATGCACGGACATGGTCCTCTCTAAGGAACCGGGATACTACTCCCTTATCATCGTGAGTGAATGTGACAATCTGAAGCAAGGCTCGTTTTATCTGACTTGAGGGACCCACTAGTGTGATATCCAAATGCCCATCAAGAATGGCTATGATACTTGTCGGGAGATTCGAGCCTGGGAACAGAAGAATCATTATCCTCAAATTCCGATTATGGCACTATCAGCCAACGCGATGACGGACCAAATCGAAAATGCCGCGCGAGCTGGTTTCAACGACTACGTCACCAAGCCTATCAAGCACAACGAACTCGGCAAAATGATGATGGGCCTGCTGGATCCGGGCAGGCCTCTATCACTGCTTCGAGATCGTCTCAATGGAGGGGGCGCAGATGCCGCCCAGCCCGACCGCCGATAGCCACCATCCTCCTCTCCTGGTTGCAATCTTTGAAGGTTTCCGCAAATCCCCTCTCAAGTCTTCTTTGTGACGCACACCAGCCGTAACCTCCTTCCGGCTGCGCGACACCTCGGCTCTCTCGACGCTTCGTGATTCCAATTTCGAACTGGATCTCGCTGCAGCATCGAACTCAAAGGCCTAATTGGCTGCTCGCTCCTCTCTCTCGTGATCTCTATCTGAGTCATTCAACTAAGGCTGCAAGGGGTGATGCGAGTGGGTCATGTGAATGACTTTATCTTTCACTGTGGATGCTCAGCGGCACGACGTCGTACAGTAGTGAGACTGTTCCGCATCTGGTCTACGATCGTCGATCTATATTGCATGCGCTTAGCTCTCAGGCTATGAATATACGTCTCCTTCGGCCGCGGATCATCCGCCTCGGCACACGTTACCGGCTGCACATCACTTGACTCGGGAGTTTGAGGGTCTTCTTCTCTTCTTGTATTATTCACTATAAGTGCTGTATTTATGTTGGCATCTTCTATGCGTGGTTTTGCAAGCCAAAATCACGTTGTTCCGTTTCTTGATTTTGCGTGCGCGAAGGTCCGTTTCTAATGATGTACTCCCTCTTCTCATCGTCATTTGGAGCCTCTTTTTTTTTTTTTTTTTTTCTTTGCTTTCGTCGTTCCTACCCTGATTCCTTTCTTGTGATACCAGATTATGAGCGCAACGACAATGGTCTTTCTTCATTCGATTCAGATTCTAGAGTTACATTATGTCGATAATCCTACATTCCTAAATGCTCTTCCACCTCATTCTTTTGCCATTGGAGTAACGCTGGAACCTTATGTTAATCAACTGCGCTCTTGAATGATCAGCTCGACTGAGTTAAGCACAGAGCAGCAGCAGAATCACAACCGAAATATCCTTCCGTCCCGTAGGTGTAGACTTGACCTGGAAGGTTGCAGGGGGTTAAATTTCCGAGCGACTTATCGCGAGTCTTCCATGATTTTACAATGCCTTGGTCTGTCCGTCACCTTCCGCAGTGAATAACCAGCTTGGGTTCGAGTTCACTTGTATAGCGCGGCTCACTCATCTGTCAAAACATGATATAGTGAGGGACCGAGAACAGCTTAAACCCGACGCTCGAAGTATATTAGGTGCACAAGGTGGCAGATTTAAATAACGTTCCATTGAGATAAGGTTGGTACGTCGTCGAGTCATGATAGAAGTTGTTAGTCTCGGTCTCGGAATGGGTGGATTGTCTGTGGCTCTGTGCACGTCTGTTTTGTCTTGTGGGTCATCTCTTCTAGTACCTACATTAGGTAGGGAGTGCATAGTGCGTGCTGATGGCTGTGTACGGCATATCGAGAATCTCATGGATGGTACCATGAGTATGCGTCGCAAACAGCTTTCCTAGGCAAGTTGGACTTCGATTGCGTGAATATGGAGGTGGTATCATCCCCGGTTAGCAAGTTCGATCTACTCAGGTCTGGTGCTGCTTACGGTGGCGGAACTGATGGGTTGGGACCATACTACAAAGCTTTCACCTCCATCACCTAGTCACGTACACGGTACAACCAATTCACTATTCATGCGTCTTGTCTTGCAGAGTAGCTAATACATATATGATCATGATCGCATTGCACTCACTCTCCAGCTGTGGCCACGCAATCAACACCTACCTACATTGGAAGTGGTTCGCTAGTTGAAGAGTCGTGAATCATGCGGAAATGTTCGATGAGAATTCACTCCCTCAAAAGCGAGCCATGCTGGAATAGGAATGGCAAAGGTGAGTTGGCCATGCCGGTCCTCCAGTCACGATGTTGCATGTGGCGGTGAAGGAGCCCCGAAATGGACGGGCGAAAAGCGAATTGGAAAAAAGTTCATCGTCCGTCTTTTTTCCCCGCCCTCAACCCCACTTGGGACTTGGGGAGAAATCTCTTACTTCTTCTTACTTGCGCTGGATGACGCGCCAAAGGTCGGCTCGTTTGGGGTTGGGGAGAAGGTCTCTCTCGGTGGAGAGGAGCAAGGCTGGCCTGGTATCAGGCCTCACACTCACGTGAGGATCAATAGCTTCGACATACCTTCGTTTCGAGGGCACAAGGCTAATTCCCACTTCTCTGATTCATTGTCATTAGCTGGTAATCCTCAACCAAGAAGGCGACGATCTGAGTGGGGTGTCCTTGGTTGGCCCCGATCTCCCGATCTCGTTCAAATTCACTCATGGCAAGGAGATTAGCATCGATGAGAATGCGAAGAAATTGAGAGGAAACTCGGTCAGATTGATTTCATTCCAAAACAAAAAGAGTCTTTGTTTGATTGATTCCGGGGCGTAGCCTCCCAGAGTACAGGGCGTCTTTGTAAAAGCCTTGAATTGGTCGTCATTTGAGACAACCAGGTGTGGACTGTGGAGAGGACATCCCAGACAAACCTGGTACAAACAGTTATCTGGCCAGTGTATATGTAGGCATAGCTTTGGTCGCAGAGCCAGCACACTTCGAAGTCGCAGGGCTGGCTTCTAGAATTGCGCCGCTCTGATTGATGGCCCTATCGGAGTGGCACAGAAAGCCGGAATGGAACGCTGGTAGTAGTACTGTCGTAAGCAATGAAGCATTCCCAGAACGAGAGGCGGGGCGGAAAACAAAGGGCCAGTCGCGATGATAGGGAAAGAGTATTCCGGGCGGCCGATGGCGAGACTGTTTTCGTGGCTAGCAGTGCACTCGGCAGTCTCCACGGGATGGAATAGCCAGATTGTCTGATCACAACTGCCTGAGCTTGCGTTGAGAGGAGCCGAGACAGGACATGACAAGTCTGGTGAGCACCTCCTTGCAGTGACTTGTCGTAGATTCGAAGATGAAAGACGACTAGGGCAAGTAGCCAGGCGCATCATACTCGGAAGAGACCTTCACTTCCGCTCCATGGTGTCATTTCACTGTCGTACGGCTGGTCAATGGTCCATATCAACCCTGGAAATGTCAGGCTGTAAGGCACGCATGATGCTCTTGCATTGGGCGCAAATTGACTGAGGAGGCCGTGGGCTCATTCATCTGAGGGACTGTTCAACTGGCCAGACTTCCCCCGGCAAGCTTGGGCATTGAGGCATCCCACAGACAAAGTACCAGGTACATGTGGTAAGGCAACAAAGGCCGGCAGCCATGGACTGGCCACTACGGGCTTGTCATGAGCAGCCGTGCGTTCTCGAATCAGCACCAGCGTTTGTCAACGTTGCTGATCTGCACTTGTTGGGCGTTTGAACTCTCCTCTGCCCGAGGTCTTGAAACCGGGCAACAGACATTCAATCTCGCGGCCAATTCGAATCGAAGGAATCGATGACGGGATGGCTGCCTCGGCAGATGTCTTGCACTGCGGATCAATTTTCCCCATGGTAATAGCACGAATGCTTACACGGCACAAAGAGAATCACTCTTGTAGAAAGGGTGACTCAGTAGATGGAATGCGCCCTGGCAGGCGCCTGAAGCGCTTGTTGATACTCTGATGCTTTTTTCCCACGGCACCTCGACCTTACTCGATCATGCGAGTGAGGCTTTTTGGTTTGCCGGCACTGGGGATCAGCCGCATGCGAGGCGGACAAACGGAGGGCCCAGGGATCCCCACGGCAAGGCATTTCTTCGCACGCGCATATTTTCTCGCTCTTGTGTCACCGAATCTGTCAGCAAGAAGCCATGCAGGTGCGGCTTTTCCCACTTTGTACTGCGCTGCCCGGACTGGGGTACCTCTCATCAGACCAATACTGACCCGATGAAAATAATCCCGGCAAGCGGTACCATGAGGTCGCACTAGAGCGTAGTCCGGGTTCCCCACGGTTCGTCAAGCCATGCATTGATGTCCGACGACGTGATCTTCAGGCTGTGCAACAAGGTCACTTTCAAAGGCCCCGTCTCGCAGGTATCTCTTCTCTGATGCCGTCTTGAAAGCGATTCAAAAGGGTTGAAGCCCATCTCCAATATTGAGTCGGCACATTTGCCTTTCAGCTTATGATGCCTCTCGCTGGACGAAACGATGTATCAAACCAAACCTTGGCAGGGTATCCGCCAACCGGCTTCATCGCAGAGACCTGGCCCATTGAGGGAGCTGGAAAGATTGCCCGAACCCAATGGAACTTCCAGCTCATGATAGGTCTCTCGCATGAAAACCGAAAGACAGAATACAGAATGGTCGAGAGTGGAAAGTTGTCGGTCCTGAATTCCCTCGACCCGGCCACATTGATCATCAGCGGTATGGGTGGTCCCTATCCACTCTTTCGCTGGATAGCAATTCAACACTGATGATGTGATCTGACTTCTAGTCTTCCCAGCCTCCCCAATTTTGAAGGCAGGGCATTTCCTCTGGTGGAGGTGGGATGTGAAATGAGACCACATAATCAAGGGGGCAAACACGGGAGTAAATCAGGAGGAGCGAAGATTTGGAGGAGTGGGCCTCTTTTTATACTTGCTCCGCGGGCCGAACTGCACCTCTCCTCATGTCGTTCGAGTTCTTTCGTTTGCTTTTCAGGCGATGTGAAGTAAGACCATCTTAGGCTCCAATTTTTGCGACCATTCCGTTTTATGGAAATGAAAGAGGGGCGACGTAGACCAAGATTGAGAGCGTCAGAGGGAGGAGTAGCCACCGGCAGCTGGGAATCCGAGTGGACAAGGTCAGACTCAACTCGTTCCGCGCAGACTTTCACATTCGGAGCGGGGGCCACGAGGTCCAAGAGACGAATCGGCGAACAGAAACAGAATAAAACTGCAGCCGAGACTCGGAGAATGGAGTTTTTCTGTCAATCGAAAGTGGAAAGAGGGAGGGGGTGAGTTCCAAGTGCTTTCGATCCTCCAATGGCTCTCCTCCAACGCCGCTCATCCTTGCCTTCCCAACCACGCCTCCTCATCACAAATGAACCATTGCGATGGATGTGATGAGTTTTGGACTTTCCGTCGGAGAGAAGACTCTCCGCTGGGGTCTATAAAAGCTTCCATTGGGACCGATGGTCAGTTGAGCCCTCCTTCTTCCCTAGTCCTCACTCTCAGTCAGTTCCTCATACTGTCCGGTCCAGGCACCTTCACTCATATAAGTCACCTTATTATACTGGCTTCTTTGGTCTATAATAAGAATTTCACATACCCATTGACCTCTATTTAGCAACTCGTCGGTGAGATTGCTGCCAGCTGGAAACATTCTATCCTTCTCTTGAACAATACCTCTGCATCCTTGCCCTATCAAAATGGCCACCCAGCGTCATCTCTATCAGCCCAGCGCTTATCACACCAGCCTGCCATCAAAGACCCCAGTATCGACACATCTGTATCCTATCTCACGAGTCCCTGGCTCGCCGCCAGAGTATTCAGACGCCAGCACCACTGGGGGCAGTCGCAGCTCCGGTGGTCTCACGTTCAGCTCTGCTGGTCGTAGTGTGGACTACGATTCCAGCTCGGCGTCGTACTCTGGTGTCGATATGGTTGATATCTTGAGCGACCGCATGCAGACTGCATTTGATCCAACTTCCCTGGACAAAGGTCTAGCCAAACAAGCGCAAACGTGAGAGCCTCTCCATTTTTGCAAAGATCTATCTTCTTGTCAAGACGAGCAGCCAAAATTCGCAGCACAGGCAAGGAGAGAACCCAGGAACGGGAATTCGTACCTTCTTGATATCTGAGAAAGCGAAGCTGATGAATCTGCTGCTTCTACAGTTCTGGTCATCTGAATGCCAAGCAGCGCGAGCTGCTTGAATTGCAAGCCCTAGCCCAGCGTCGGCTGAAGGGTGTGCGCTCAAACTTTGCAGAGGGTGTGAAAACCGCGCGGGAGACAAAGCGCGATTTGGAGTGGACTCAAAAGCGTGTCAGGTAAGATTGATACCAAGTTTTCTCTGCGAATGTCCTGAGACCCTTGAACGACGGACGTCAACCAGTTCCGCCCCGCTCCGCGCAGGGGTCAGGTTTGCTCCGCTCCGCCAGGGGAGTGCTTGGCACGTGCGTCTGGGGGAGGATCGACGCCGCATGAACGCACTGCATGTGAGTTGTAGAAGGAGGCTGACGGAGATTTTGTACCAATAGCGCGCTGAAGAGCAAGGCCGAGAAGTCCCACCCGGATGAATACCGCCGTTCGGCGAAGAAGTACACTTATGACGAGTACTGATTCAGCGACCTCGGGGACTGCGTGGCTGTCTCGATGGGGCTGAGGTAACTGTTTTTGGGTGAAAACCTTTCAATTTGAAGAAAAGCCGGCATGTAATGTGACGGACAGGTGATTCAGTATGAGGCTATCGGGCGTCTTGAAGAATGGGTTTGGCGTAATCGTGTTGGCAATTTTGTGTATCGTCTTGCAGGCGTCAATGTTTTGCAGATAATTTTACCTAGGCTCTATAGCCGAGGTCGTGTTTGATCACAAAGATGGAACGGTCATTCAGTCAAGGACATTTATAGCTTTCTTTAAAGACAATTTCCTCGGCTTGTGTATGGTTCATGCGCTGGATTAGGTAGTGTCCACTTGTGCTGATCTGCACGAAGAAGCTCCTGTTTTGAGTTGAGGATACGTTCCACGTCCAATGAAAGTTGCAGGAGGTAGCTTGCCTATTAATATCCACCCCGGGGTCACGAGATATGGGAGACTACAGGTTTCAGGTATAGCAGGTAGGTCCGTGTACAATTCATCTGTTATGAATGGCAGCTTGAGACCATGTCGTAAACAATAGCCCAGAAATGCCCATCTTGAATTCATTGTATATTGAAGGACCGCCTGGGGTCCGGCCGCTTGATCTGATGGTGAGTCCTGTTCTGGCTACCAATAATTCTGAAGTGACGCCATTACTAGGCAGGTTGTCATTCAGGTTACAGGGTAATAGAAACATGAGATGACGAAGCTTGAGTTGAAGGCGCCGCTGCATCGTCTCACACACGAAAGAAACAAGCCCTGCGAATAAATTGGCACATGTGGTGAAAGCTAGCTTCAATCTGCGGCTGTTGAAGAGACATCCGGTTTCCATCCACTACCTCTTGAGATTTCATCCCTGAACCTCGATGTGGACGACCGAAGCCACCAAAAAGGATAACGGCTACATATAGAGGATCATTCAAAAGGCGTTGCTAACAAGACGAAACAAGTGAGGCATTGCTATATCTGTAATTCTAGGCGAAGGTCTGCTCTTCTTGAATGGCGCGATTGATCACTCGGATAAATCGGCCGACTTTATCAACGTCTTGCTTCGCGGTCTCAATACCGAGAAGCACCTTCTTGATCCCAACACTGATTCGGCTGTCATCAGCCAAACCACCAATGCCCTCGAGGGCTCGAGAGATCTCCTGCGCATCGAATGCACCTGATTTCTCCATCACGTACCGCAGTTCTTCGAAAGAAAGGACATTAGGGACCATGATATCTGAGTTGAAAGAGTTAAAAACATCCAGCTGTTTCATCAAGGCACGCTCAGTGGTCGTGGCAAGGATCAATAGGCGACGACCTTGGGTGGGTGGCTTGCGGAGGAAGACCATCAGAGCCTGAAGCACGTTGTTGCTGAAACGGGGACCAATCGGTACCCAGTCAATGATGCGCTCGATATTGTCCACGACCACAATACTCGTGCGACTCTTATAAGCACTGTCGAAAATGCGGCTAATGTGAGAGATTTTGGCAGCTTCATTGAACCCAACCATATCTTCGGGGCTGATCAACTTGATGAAGGGGAATCCTGAGTCGATAGCCATACGAGCCGCCAATGCCGTCTTTCCGCTTCCAGGAGGTCCATGAAGCAAAACGGAAAATAGTGGAGTTGACTCGGCCTCTCCGACTTGCTTCACAAACAATTCACCCTCACGCAAGATCTCATTGATAGTGTTGGAGTAATGGATCACGCCATACTGAATTCGGCTAGAAAGTTCCTCCTCGGACACACCAAAGGCAGGTTTGACCTCATCGAGAGCATGATGGAAGTCAGAGCGATTGACCTTCATGTTCACAACGTCTTCACTGACACCAGCCATGGTCCCGACCTTGACATGCCGTGAGAAAGCGAAGGAGGATGCTGATTTGACTAATCCGGCGATTTCAGCACCGGAGAAGTTCTTTGTCAATTGAGCCAATTCTTCCAGGTTCACATCGGTATCCATCACGTTGTTGGTGCGCATCTTCTCGGTGTGGATTTTCAGGATTTGGCTTCGGCCCTTCTCATCCGGTAGTGAAATCTCCATGTGCACCTCCAGGCGGCCAGGACGAAGTAAAGCCTCGTCAATCATGTCTTTTCGATTGGTCATACCGATAAGCAAGATGTTGTTGAGCTGATCAACACCGTCCAATTTGGACAACAGCTGATTCACCACGCTATCTCCTACACCAGTACCGCCGCCTGCACCACTTCCACGCTGCTTGCATACAGCATCCAATTCGTCGAAAATGATGATGTGCAGACCACTCTCATCACCTTTCTCTTTATACTCCTTCTCCGCATCGGCGAACATCTTTCTGATGTTCTCTTCGGACTGGCCGACATACTTGTTGAGGACTTCCGGTCCATTGATGATTTTTGGCTCCCGTGCATTTAGCATTTTGCCGATCTGACGAGCAATCAATGTTTTACCAGTACCAGGCGGCCCATAGAGAAGAAGGCCTTTGACGTGCTGGATTCCCAATTTCTCGACGAGTCCCGGTGGGAAGATTCGTGAAGCAAAAGCACGACGGAAGATTGTGCTAAACTCGGAATCCAGACCACCAATGCCCATATCCTCGAATTTGAACCCCGGCTGGATGATAGAGTTTGCTGCTGGCCGGCGGTTGGATGGCTTGACATTGATACCAGTTTGAGTATCTTTGAAGAAATTCAGCTGAGTGTGGCGGGTGATGATGCCTCGAGCCGTGGGATTGGTCTCAGTGTCGCCAGCAGTCATGTTGGGCTTCTCGGATGTCAAGTCCACTCTTTGGACGGTCTTAACTAGGAGGAGGAGCGGAATACTCTTGTGGTCCATGAGGACCCGCTGGCCAGGAGCGAGTATTTGGTTCTCGAAATTCTGTTGTTGTCAGTAAAATGCCCAGTCTGAAAGCTTCCGGACCGAAACCTACCCTGATCACGGCGCTCGTAAGCTCCTCTTGGTCGTAAGGAATCTCCGTCCGCTTCTTGGTCGAAGCGAAGCTGACCTCAATATCCGCAGATCCCAGGTAAGCCTGACCTCCTTGGCTGAAAGGATCATACATCTGCACTTTTATAGCGTCTCGCATACCCACACCAGCCCATGTTCGTTGGGGATCCGACATGCTCATATAGCCGGGAGGGAAGCCCTCCAGTGGCCGGGCAGAAAGTACGTAGAAATCATTGATCAGGAGAGTCAGATCGGCCCCATCTGGTCGAGGTGGAATATCTTGAGGTGAAACAGCAACCCTATAACAATCAATATTGACCAAGTCGCAAGCATTTGGGTCTACTCACAGATTACCAAATGTGAAGTTGTCATTTGGACTCTTGCTTGGGTGAAGTGTCCACGTCCGATCTCCAGCTACACCACCCGGCCCTCCAGTAACGGGTGGGCGCGCTGACATCTGTGGTGAAGGTCCCCCATACGATCTTACTCCATCAAGCGCGTCAGTCATGGATACGTCGTCGTCGCGGGGCCAGCTGGTCCTGTTTGTTGGGGTCAAGCCGTAGGCATCACAATCATACCGTGGGGGTGCTTGGTTAGGGTTTGAATAACCCTGTTGTGAGGGGCGTCCCCCATCGGACCTGCCTCCGAAGGGATTTGGCACAGATGGGGTATTGTTCCGGTTGAACATTATGAGTGATTGAGGTGTCAAGTTGGCCACGAGGGCAGAATTGCGAGTATTCTTGGGGGAAGCTCCGTCACCTCGAGGGGGAACAGCCCCATGGACTGTGGAGCGTTATCGATAAGGCCACCTACAGCTTCCTAGCGTAACCATCCCAGGCCTTGGCAATCAGGCAGCAAAGACAATCCATGTTGCCCTTGCCTACCGTCTACAGTATTCTTTCGATGGAAGATCGTCTTGAACAACTGACAAAAATTGCAGCACTACTTTCTGAGCTATACCTAAGGTAGCTCAGGAGCAGTTCCCGCGTGTCGAAACAAATGATAGCGATGGGTACGCTGGATGTGATCACGATGTCATATATTATCCCGGGAGACTACTCGTGAGCTCTCGGATTTATGGTGTCTATGACTGCCCTCAGTATGGCGTGAGCGATCTGATGAATGATGTCGCCGTCGATGGAGGCTATCTCGACTTTTGTGTCGGTGCCGATCGTGATGATGCCTTCTAGACCTGTCTTTCTCCCGCGATGCGGAACTTCTTTCCGCAGGCGCATCAAGGCTGAAGCCGTCCAGTGTCCCCTCAGACCGGGCCAGTCTGTCTCGGCGATGTCTTGCTTGACGGCGTTCTTCAGTGTCGAATGCTTGCAGCTCTGCCTGTTTTTCTTCCCTCCATCTTTTGCGTTCCTGCTCGGTTGCTCTCAATTGTCGAACTCCCCGTTTCATTGCGGCCAAGGGGTCATTAGAACTCAAGCGCGCTTTCTCCCTTTCTTTGCGCCTGGGGTCTTCATTTCCCCAGACGTCCTTTCCAGATATCGAGTCTGGAGCGACCGCGGCCTGGCTGGCAGAGGAGTACCAAGGCCGACGACCAACTTGCTCTTTGAAGCCTGCCGCGTTGGAAAAGCGCATCGTGTATTGGTCCTCGAAGCGCTTTCTCTTGTCTGCAGCCTCAGCTTCGGCCTCCGGGTTCTTTTCTGTCTTTTGTACCCCAGTTTCCGCGGGAAACAAATTGATATGACCAGTTTTGTCCAACAACGGTGCTTCCGCATCTGTTCCAGCCCCATGAGAAACAATCGCAAGCCTATCCTCCGCATCCCTGGCTTCAGCTGCACGCTCTTTAGCTAGTCGAATATCCCGATCTGTATCGTCCTCCCCTGCAAGTCTTCTTCTTTTGCGAGGCTGCCCTGCGCTGTCAGCATACCTTCCGTGAGGCCCAAGTTTGGATCTCTGGCCAGGACGAGGCTGGGAAGGTGATGTAGGAGGAGGTGGTGGAGACAGCCTTTCTCCACGCAAGATCCGTATACGTCGTTCAGCATCAACTTCCTGCGTACGTCGCTCGGCTTCTTCTTCGCTAGCCTTGGCCCGCGCCTCATCCCGCTTGACGCGCTCGATGTTGTCCGGATTGTAGACATTCCATGATTTCTTTCCAAGAAGATGGCTGTTGACAGTGTCAGCACTACATATGATGGCCTTGAATGTAACTACTCACAGTGGCATTGTGGCGGGGGTTTCTAGAGGGGTAGATGAATTGAGGCAAATACATATCTTCCATGGTTGTTACAGGCCCGCAGGGCTCAGCTTATCGATAAACCTACCCCAGCCGCCCACAACTTTGAACCAACAACGCTCTAACTAATACCTCTTGCACATGTGGAATAAATGTGGGTCCATTGTGACGTTTGCGAGCAACGCCTTTCGACGTTTGACGACCTACTAGTATGAGTCCCTAGAAATGTATGCCCTTGCCGATAATGTCATGTAAAGTGATAGCGAAAGTGTGAGACATGGCCTTCATTTATATTTCATGAACCTCGAACATTTTGTGCAATATGTCGCTTACTGAAGAGACCAGCGCTGCACGCCCTTGATGGTCTCATTCGCCTGCCATTCAATGCTCAAATCCAGAAGGCGGGACCCTTGTTCTTTCTTCTGATATCCAATCTTACCCGTGATCACCTGACCCTTCTTGAGAGGTTGTGGTTCTTGCTTGCTGTAGTCAATCAGGCAGATTGTCTGCTGCCAATGTGTCTCGGTTCCAAATGGACCAGTCGTGAACGCAACGTATCCCTTCTTCTGCATATCAGCGGCAACCACGTTCTCAGGAACGGTTGAATCAGCAGAGGGCATGAAGAAAATGTCGAACCAGATGGCCCACCCATCAAGCGCATCGACGTCTTCACTGAGAGTCACCTTGAAATCCTTCAAGAAGGTCAATTCATCAACAGTGATGGTGTGCAATGGCAGAGAAAGGAAGACGGTCGAGTCCGCAGCAATGGAAGTGGTGGGAACATGGCGCACAAGCGCCTCGTCATGAATGTTCATTTTCATGGCGTCCATCTTGAAGCCGTAAACATTTTTCCAGAATGAGACGTGAGACGCAACAAAGTCCGGATCGGCATAGGGGGCGACACGGAGAGTAGCGTGTGATGGGACCATGAGTCCACCGGGGGCAAGGTACCGGTCACGAGCATAAATAACAGAGTCGAACATGGCTTCGAAGAGGAGAGCATATCCCATCCACTCAGAGATGATGATATCAACCTGCTCGACAGGAAGGGTGACTTCTTCAATCTTGCCGCGAATGCATCTGTGATATCATTAGCTTTCTGACCGAGGGGCAGATCACTGCGAAGGGACTTACGTGATCACATCGCCGAGACCGTTGTCGTACACAATCTCGCGAGCTCGATCGATGATATCAGAATTGTCAACGGAGATGACTTTCTTGGCACCAGCCTTGGCGCAGAACATGGACAAGATTCCTGTTCCACATCCCACATCCAGGACGACCTTATCCTTAAAGAGATGCTTGTTCTCGTACACAAAGTCGCGATAAGCATCAGTACGAATAGCGTCCTTGAGCATGGATTCGTGAATGGCTATCGCGCGCGACCAATGTTAGCGAGGACCGATCAATGGGCTCAATAGCAATACGACTTACTGTTGTAAGAGTAGGAGGTGAAATAGTCGGCATCGGCATCTTCCAGCCGATCCTTCACCGGGCGCTTCGAATTCTCTCCAGGCTCCAGCTTTTGATCCTCCTGATTCAATTGGTCGTCCAGGGACTTTTGCACGGCAAGTCTGTATTCAGAGAACTGAGTCTGTAGGCGTTCCAATTCCTCCTGCAGCTCCAGGACCTTGCGCTCAGCCTCAGTTCCCGGCAGAGTTTGCTCGTTTTGTTCCTCGGTAATATCATCCAAGCTGTAGAGAACAGCGTCATCCTCCAAAACAGGCTTCAGGTAGGCATCATCCGCAAACTTCTCTTTGGTGGAAACGTCAGGAGACAGATTGCCGGCCTTGGCCTCGGATCTAACGTAGTTGACCAGCTTGATGGTATCGAGGAAATCTAAGCCTGTAACACATGTTCAAGATTAGTATGATTTTCACAAAATCAGACCTATGTAAGCATGAAGACTGTCACGGTGGTCAAAAGAAGACTGATTCGTAAGGAAATACGCGAATGGCAGAGAAATTGCATACCAAGGTCTTTCTGAATCTTGACCAAGTCGAAACCATTCTTTTCTTTGCATTCTTTGAGCATGGCTCGCAGATCAGGGAAGATAGCGTTTGAGAATAAACCGACGACAGGCTGAGACTCGTCCTCGGGCTCAACGTCCTCCCATCCCTCTTCATTACTGCTGTCCGAATCGTCCGACACCGAGCGGACATCGGCGGGAAGGTCCCTGACAGGAAGATCAGTGGACTGCATAGAGGATGCCATTTCTGAGTCTCTGCAGCGCTGTATTTAGAAAAATCGTGGACAGTCACAACAGTCGCAAGGTCACTTTGAACTGGAGTTTGGCGGGGCAGGAGAAATTGACCGATAAAACGAAGAAAAAAAATCCGTTATCGCTGATTGCGGCCTGAGGCAAGTGGTTGCCCCGCTCCCGTTTGTTTATATCGCCTGCAAGGCGATCCATCGCTACATCATCCTCGGCAGACTACTGTCCATCGCATCGTGAATTCTTCCAGGCACCTTGACACTTCAGTGGGTGATCTTTTGACCACAATGTCATTTTTCTTCAATCGCGCTCGGTCGCGTCAACCGGCAGATGTTGTTCGCTCGACAAAGGAATTATTGCTAAGGGTGCAAGAAGCGCCTGGCAACCCCAAGGTACAGACAGGATTCTTGCGCTTCGATTAGACAAGAAATTTGTGCTGACTATCTGCTAGGCTGATGAGGAACTAGCGAAGCAGCTGGGGCAAATGAAGATCATTGTTCAAGGGACTCAGGGTTAGTTTAGCTCTGATTTGTTTTGCCCTCTCTCACTCGAACTTCCTCGGGGCTTTCGTCTCTGTCTAGATTGGGTCAACGTATGGAGCACAGCTAACCCGATTCAATTCTACCAGAAATCACAACATCGCCTGAACAGGTCCACGCACTTGTACAAGCAACACTTCAAGAGGATTTGCTCTTTGATCTCTCACGAACTATTCACCTACTTCCCTTCGAGGCTCGCAAAGACACCCAAACCATATTCTCTCACATCCTCCGCTTTCGCCCGGCGTCCTATGCGCCGGACAAAGATCCGCCTGTGATCTCATATATTGTGCATAACCGGCCGGAAATTCTTGTCGAACTATGTCGCGGCTACAACCAGAGCCAGAGTGCTATGCCTTGCGGAGTGATTCTGCGGGAAGCCCTGAAGTTTGACGTGGTCACGGCAGTGATCTTGTACGACCAATCGAGGGAAGACGAGCCTGCGGTACGACTGTCAGAGCTGAAACCTAGCCTTCCTCAGAGTGGAAATGGTGTCTTTTGGGACTTCTTTCACTGGATCGACAAGAGCAATTTTGAGGTCAGCGCGGATGCTTTCACGACATTCCGGGTATGACATCTTTCCGTCGAGCCAGCGAGCTGGATGAGCGCTAATTTTGTCGATGGCAGGAAATTCTCACACGCCATAAAAGCCTTGTGACAGCCTATCTCGCGACCAATTTTGACCTCTTCTTCAGCAGATTTAACAGTGTTCTCATCCAGTCAGAATCCTATGTTACGAAGCGCCAAAGCATCAAACTACTGGGTGAAATCTTGCTGGATCGGGCCAACTACAACGTCATGATGGCATATGTCGAGAGCGGAGATAATCTCAAGCTTTGTATGAAGCTCTTGCGCGATGATCGCAAGATGGTACAATACGAAGGATTCCATGTATTCAAGGTACGTTCACTGCAAACCCACTGCATCCTAACTCCCGGCATGATGAACATATTCGAAGAGGGTCAAGCTAAATGAGTCAGGTTTTTGTCGCCAATCCAAACAAATCGGTTGCAGTACAGCGGATACTCATCAACAACCGAGACCGACTACTTCGGTTTCTGCCCAAATTCCTCGAAGATCGGACAGATGATGACCAATTCACCGACGAGAAAAGTTTTTTGGTGCGCCAGATCGAACTTCTGCCACGGGAACCTGTTGATCGAGGCCGTCCCACCCGGGACGCCCAACCCGGGCACAACACGGCGGCAGCAGCTTGAGCCTAATTAGCATCCATGCGCAACGAGTGGAGAACCTCATCTCGTTTCTAAATGACTGCCCAATTTCTATTGCTCAATACTCAAGCCAAATGCGTGGCTGACAAAGACTGTCCGCCGGTCTACTGGTGTATCGAAGCGTTCATACCCTTGCATAAGGAGCTGATGGTGTTCCTCATACTAGCCTCAGCTGCCGGAGTTTCTGTTTCTGTCGTTTCTGGGTCTTTTCCAATCCATTCCTCCGATTTTAATACGGGGCATTGTTTTCTCCTGTACATGGCCCTACAAAGTACTAAGTACAATGAAGCCCTGAGAATGCACGACACGAGCTAGGCGATTTCCGCATATTGAGACCGTCCGGTGTCTCTCGGTTCAGTTCAATCTGCGCCTCATAGCCAGAATAGTCTCTCTAGATACTGCAAATTTCAATCTTACCTTGTAGTCCACGCGGTCGCCCTTCATTTTCCCGTCGCCTGACTCAAAACAAGTCAAGTCTTGTCTTAATCCACGTCATTCTCGGGCGCAACACAGTCACTGCGCTGCTGGCCACATGTGAAAGATCTTGCTTGTTTGGCAATCGCTGAGTTCCAGACTTCCGATACAAACCTAAGCACGCTTAGCGTGCTCCACTTCATCTCCTGGACCAAACTTTCGGCAGTCTCTCAGCGTTCTTTTGCTGAAGGCCCACCAGGTGCATACAAGCCCGGTGGGACCGGCCATCCGTTTCCTAACAAAAACAAGAAGGATGCCGCGTGCAGTACAGCATGCAGCCATGCTTGAATGTTGTATTCGCCTGCCTTGAATTGAACATGGGAGGGGGCGCTTGTACATTATCGAAGCCCTCTTTTGCATCTTATCTGCCAACATGTCCACTTTCATGCAACCTGGGGGCACGTAGGTCACATTGCTCTCATGCAAAGAAAATTCCGTGACGCACTAGCTTCGTACCTGGTACCTCCGCAGTGCATGCGCCTGGCCCCCCTTTCCAATGTTTCCACTGTACCTCGCAACTAGTAGTACGTACTCGGTGCCTGGAATGGAATGAGCTTGCTGCCAAGACTCCACATCTCCGGGCCCTCGCCAGGAGCCAAACTAATTTTGTTCAAAGCAAATGACCCTGACAAGACAGCGATCGTTGCTGAACCCCTGTGTCCTGAGCTGTGCAGGCAGTTGTCGCTGTGGTGACCATCCCGTTCACGTTTCACGCTCTTTGCCACTCCAGGGTTCCTAAGTCATGCTGGGATAATGACAGTCGAGGCAGCCTCGTCCCTATCGCCAGGCTCGCATTTGGCCTCGGCAACTCCAGCTCTGCGAAACGGCGAGACTGCAGTAGGACAGCGACCGTACACCACTCGATCTGTCTCTCTACCAACGCCGTCAGAGACACCGATTGAACCAAATGGCCGATCCTTCAGCACCAGCGCCGCCCCTCCAGATATCACTGATCGTCCTGTGACAGCGCGTTCGCTGCGCAGGATTAACCCGAATGAAGGAGAACCGACAACATTGTCACAGACAGGTCGGGACGATGGGAAACTGCTTCCAGGAGACAACAGCGAATGCGAGGCCCCATCCCTTCGCAGTGTGCCTAGCATCGTCATCAACGAGAGTGGCCGTCCGAGTTCGCGACCCGGGTCAAGATGGTCAGAGCGCAGATGGGGTGGATTGAAAAAGAGATCGATGGAGCTGGAACGCAAAATCAGCACAGGTGAACTGCCGCCGGTGCCCCGCATCGAGCCTGACTTCAACGGAATCAGTTTGGATATCCCGAATGCCTCACTCGGTGAAATTGAACAAGGACTGAAATTCTCCACTCGAGGCAGCCTGATCAGGGACCGATCAAAGCGCCCGTATCCCGCCATTGCAAAGAGCCTACATGCCCAGGAAGCATTAAAGGAGAATGCGCCGCGTCATCCAAGTGGTGTGACTGCTTTGCCTGCGATTGACCTGGTCCGAGATTCGGAAGATGCCCATGCGACTGGAAATCTCGATGTGAAAGAGACAAGTGAAAACTCAAGCCAGGAAAGTACAGGACTTACTGCACCTATAGCTATTCCTCGAGTCAGACCGCAGAGCTCTCTTCGTCCACGGCAATCGAGTCTCCAGAGCCGTGCAATATCCGCCGACGAAGACATGCTTTCGCGCCGTGTCCGGCTCATGTATGAGAAAGGCGATGACAACGTCACCGATTCTGAAGTTGCAAGAGCAATGGCCTCTGACAATGGAATCTTGTGGGAGGAGCCGGCAACTGTCGACATTGAGACTGCTTCTACGCCTGCGCCTGAAATCCATCACAATGACCACAAGGGACGAGCCTCGGAAGAGGTTGAGCGTCTCAGGATGAAACGCGAGACGAGGGAACTAGCTGGCGGCATCGAATACTGGCAGGACGTGGGTGTAGGACAAGTAGACCGCTACGGTTTCATTCACACATCAAGTGATGAACCACATCCCCTTCAACGAGTGACGACGAGCCTGCTCCTGGCGTCTGAAGCCCCGCGAAGAAAACGCTCGATTCGGCCGCCAACTGCCAGGGCCAGCACCCGCTCTTTCAGCGCTCGACCACCTACGCAAGATTCTTACAAGGAACCTACAGCTGGCCGCCCAGCCTCGTCAGCCAGCACGCGTAGTATGCCAGTCCGGCGGTCCACATCTCGCCTTCGTTCCGCCACCAATCATCTTCCCCATAATTGGGATCGGAAAGCCAAGGATGAGGCGGGAGACATGCTCACTTTACCTGGAGATGCTTTCGATGCTGGCCCCGACACACCCTCGGCACGTGCAATGCGCCGCAAAGAATGGCAACGTGAAGACAAATGGACCAAGATGGCCATTCCGGTCAAAAAGAGCCGCGATGGTGGCGGGATGAAGTTCGAATTCGACACTCGCAGCTCCAAATTGATTGAACGAACATGGAAAGGCATTCCTGACCGGTGGCGTTCGACCGCATGGTACTCTTTCCTCGAAACTAGCGCCAAGCGTCACCCAGATAGCCCTACTGAAGACACATTGATTGAGGCCTTTCGTGATTACCAATATGTATCGTCCCCGGACGATGTACAGATTGACATCGACGTCCCTCGCACTATCACGAGTCACATCATGTTTCGTCGGCGCTATCGAGGTGGCCAACGGCTGCTGTTCCGGGTGCTTCACGCGATGTCGTTATATTTCCCAGACACTGGCTATGTGCAAGGCATGGCTGCTCTCGCAGCTACTTTATTGGCATATTATGATGAAGAGCACGCTTTCGTTATGCTCGCCCGGCTGTGGGAGCTACGAGGCCTAGGAGAATTATACAAGTCAGGTTTTGCAGGGCTCATGGAAGCTCTGGATGATTTTGAGCGGGAGTGGCTCGCTGGTGGTGAGGTAGCCATAAAATTGGTTAGTATTGCCTTCTCCACAAATTACACCTAATATGACGGGCACTGACATGTTGGGGGGAACAGAACGAGGTTGGCATTCCACCGACAACTTACGGAACCAAATGGTACCTCACCCTTTTCAACTATTCCATTCCTTTCGCTGCTCAACTTCGTGTTTGGGACGTGTTCATGCTTCTTGGAGATGCGGAAGACCTCACCGCTGCCCCTCATACTGTTGCTTCACATGGCAAAGAGAAAGAGACATCGTCGCCGGCTCGCGCAAGCACATTCGGGCAAGGTCTCGACGTACTCCATGCGACATCTGCTGCCCTAATCGATGGCATGCGGGAGATAATTCTCGAGTCCGACTTTGAAAACAGCATGAAGGTTCTTACCAGCTGGGTCCCAATCAAAGACATTGAGATATTCATGCGTGTTGCCAAAGCCGAATGGAAAGTGCACCGTCGCAAGAAGCTGACTTGATCCCCTCTGATCACTCCGACATAATCACGTTGGGCTTTAATTATTTCATAATCGCTTTCACGGCCGTCTGATACCCTAATGACTGAAATCTACTTTCGAAGCCCTATACCTGATGTCTAATATCCTGATACCCGCTTTGTCTTCTTTCCGGTCTTCACATGATCTATACCAGAGGATAACCCTCGTTCTACGAGGGCCCATTTACTTTCATTTTGCAACTTTCTCCTTGCCTTCACACCAAAGTCATGTCACCTAATTATTCAAATCCCCTTGGTGTTTTCTAATCAGCAATTCCAAGCAGTTGCCATTATGACTTCTCGACTTCATTCTCTAGCTTTTGATTCTGCACCTTCCCACAGGTAGATTTCTCGCACGAATGTGTCTAAGTTGTCCGTGTTGATGTCTCTAGTTGGGCAAAGCCTTGTCACGCAAACCAATTGGAGGCAATGATGGGAAATACGTCAACAAAAACCTCATTCACTCGAACTCAACAATCGTGTTTGCATTAACAATCAAGGAAGGTCACTGAGCGGTTACTGATGTCGGCATAATATCAAGTGCAGGAACGAGCAATGGGCTCTCAGTGTTTTTCATTGTATCGACAAGCAGGCAAAAAAACCGATCAAACCATTGAAAGAGATCTGCAACCGCGCCTAGCCTAGCAGTCCTTTCCCAGTTTTGGCACCCAGATTGCCCTTGTCTACATACGCCGTCTTGAGCCAATCCTTTGGGCGAGGATCGGTGTGAAGTTCCTGGGAATAGACAGTCTCGATATTGTAAACTGTATCCAGGCCGACCATATCCATCATCTGACAAGGTCCCTTGTTCGCCTGGAACCACGACTTGAACATCTCGTCAATTGTTCCGCCATCGGTGATCCCTTCCGACAAGACCAAGAGACACTCGCGCTTGATCCCGGCCCAGATGCGATTAAACACCAGTCCGGTCGACTCCTTTCGCGCATGCACAGGCTTGAAACCTGCGGCGGCGGCTTTTTCCATCAAAAAGGGGAAGATATCTGGGTCCGTTTCTCCACACGACATCACCTCAAAGTAGAGTTGCTCGGGCGGCATGTAGTAATGACCGTTACAGATACGATAGTTTCGCTTTGTGTTGACGAGCATCTGGCTCGAGCGCAGAGACGACGAGTTTGACGCGATGATGCAATCTGGAGGTGCCAGATGATCAAGCTGACCGATGAGATCGATCTTGAGTTCCAGAATCTCCGGCACCGCCTCAATGACCATCCAAGCGCTTTCAATGGCCTCTTCCATCGAAGTTGTGAAGCGACCGGTGCCTGGCTTGGTGCCCAGCTTGGCGGCTTGCTTTTCCACGTTGTTCTTGATGTACTGGAGGGCTGGCTCGTGGTTGCTAGCTTGCTTTTCGCAGAGGATCACATTGTATCCAGCAGCAAGCCACATCATGGCAATCCGCCGGCCCATGATGCCGGCACCTATGATCGCAATTGGGCGATTTCGGGTGTCGGGCCTGCTCCAGGGAGTCGCCGAGGGCATGTTGAGATGTGTGGGTATTTTTTTTTCTGTGTTTGGAATGGGTGTCTTTCTTTGCCCTTTTGTGTCAAGTAGAAAAAGAGTGCTTCTGAGAGCCTATTCGAGTTGGACGAGACTCCAAATGACCCAAAGCTGGGACAGTGATGATGAGATGACATTGAATGACATCTCCTGTCCGCCAACACCATATGTGCTCATGATGATTCCAGGCCGGGAAGAGCTTTGGTTCGCTCAGTGGCGAAGCCATCGCTGCACCAGCTCAATTTCTCGGAGGGTTTCATCTGACCGCTAACAACAGTGAGGAAAGTCGAATGAAGATGTGGTGATAATTGAACCGTGGCCCAGACTGAAAAGTAGGCATCCCTCTTAGACGCGGAGCAGAAGCCCTAGAAGCCTTCAATCAATATGATAGAGACTGAGCGAAGAACATGAGTTGCAGTAGCTTGGTTAAGCCCAAGTCACGCGGTTCTTGGCTCTTCGGAGCCGTACAGCATCACATGACACCTTGAGCATTTCGCGTGCAATTCAAGCTCCTCGACTTCAATGCTGTTGGAGATATTTTGCCAGCTGGTTTTGCACTGCACAGAAGTCACCTGTCTTGGTCCTCGTTGAGTGGTCATGCTTTCCGGATCAGAACCGATTGCGACCGGATCAGAACCGCTGCGCTGCACGATCAGCCTCGGATCCGAGAAGTCTATTCAACCCACTCGTACTCTCCATCCAGAATGACTGATTGTCGTCGTCGAGCTGCCCAGCGGAAAGGTCATGAGTCCCCAGGATTCGGATCCTCGACGCCTTCCATACGACTTATTGTAACTTTGGCCAGACAATGAGCAAATAACTTCCAGGAATGATAGGTCAATGGTCCATCTGACAAATGCCGAAGCCAAGATTAAACATGCTTTTAGCGTCTCAGTCTGGCGTCAGTGCGGTGAATGATAGGATCCCCGGCCAGAGTGCGCCACCGTTACCGCAGCTACATTCCACGCGATTCCCGTGGAGCTGGAAGACGAAGAAGTACTGGAAGTTCGACGCGAAACGACCGAAATGGACATCTCGGGGAGGAGTGACGACCTTGTCCACTACTCCAAGATCCAGCCATGTGGATGAGTTAATTCCAAAAGATCTTGTTCCAGCTCTTTGAATCTTGCTGTGCACAAGCTCCGGCTTCGTTTCCAATTCCCCACAGTCCAGGCCCGTCGCCCCGAATTCGCTGTGGGGTAAAGCTTCCCCCGCAGAAATCGAACGTTAATTTAGGAGTACTCGAGACCGCCCTATATAAAAACCCCCTCGGAGTCCCAAAGCTGTCGTTGCTGATCTTCTGAGGATTTCCAAGCAAGAGTCTTTGTTAAACGGCTCATCTGTCCGCTATCTTGCCGCGGGTCCGCGACATAATGCCTGGCTCCACCGATGTATCGCTGGAGGGGAAGACCGCTGAGTACCGACTCGAAGATAAGCGGGTCTCATCCTACGATGAAAAGCATACCGATCGGGAGATGGCTATCGTGAGCCCTTCCTCATTTGAAGGAATTGACGAAGCCGCCGTCCTGCGCAAAATGGATCTCCGGTTGATTCCTATGCTGAGTATCTTGTATCTGCTCGCGTTCTTGGATCGAGGCAACATTGGAAATGCCAAGGTGGAGGGTCTGTTGGAGGATTTGCACATGACGGGACCACAATTCAACTGGACATGTACGTGATCGCCGACTGAACGCTACGAAGAGACTCGCGTATCCGAAACTCATTCTGAACCCTTTCATTTTTATAGTGACGGTGTTCTTTTTCACCTATTGCGCCTTTGAGCTGCCCAGCAACTTGATGTTGAAGAAATTGCGACCTTCGCGATGGCTCCCGTTGATCATGATTGCCTGGGGTATTGTCATGGTGAGCGAGTCCAAGCATTTGCAGGATAGATAAATTGTCTGGCAGCATGACAAGATACTGACCTTTCTCAATCAACAGACACTGATGGGAATTGTTCAAAGTTATGGTGGTCTACTTGCAACTCGTCTTGCGCTTGGCATTACTGGTAGGCGATACCTCCCCTTCAGGTTGATCAACTCGAAAACTAATCTGACCTCCGCTTAAAATATAGAGGCTGGACTGTACCCTGGTGTTGCCTACTACATCACATTGTGGTATCCTCGTCAACGGGCACAGTACCGCCAAGCCCTTTTTTTCAGCGCTGCTAGCGTCGCTGGAGCCTTCTCCGGACTGCTCGCTTTTGCTATTGCCGTGAGTCAAAAACAGCGCTCTGGCAAGTCGCAGATCACGTCACTGACCTTGTATGGCAGAAAATGGATGGTATTGCCGGCTTAGGAGGCTGGCGTTGGATCTTCATCCTGGAGGGTCTACTGACAGTCGCCGTGGCCCTTGTTGCCCCTTTTGCTATTCATGATTCTCCCGAGACCGCCACTTTCTTAACAGAGCAGGAAAGAGCCTGGGTTATCCACAAACTGCGTACTCAGAACTCGGTCGATGGTCGTGAGGTCATTCGCGATGAGTCCACCTTCAAGATGCAATATGTCGTTGACGCGTTCAAGGACTGGCAGATCTGGCTGGGATTATTGAGTGAGTACCTCTGTTCAAAATCGCCGTACTTGAAACGAGCAAGGGGGGGGGGGGGGGGGGGGAGAAAGAAAAGAAACTTTGTATCAATCATATGCTGACAATGCAATTCGCGACATAGTGTACTGGGGTATCACATGCCCTCTGTACGGCATCTCCTTCTTCCTACCATCCATCATCAAGGACTTGGGCTACAAGTCATCTACGGCTCAGCTCTTGACCGTAAGTCTTTCCGGCTTCTCGGCCTAGAGGGCAAGCGAACAGACTCTCTGACCAATCTGCACTAGGTGCCCATCTACATCACCGCCGCTATTGTTGCCGTCGGCGCGGCCTGGTTCTCTGATAAACGCAAGCAGCGCTCTCCATCTATTCTGTTCTTCATGTCTATGATCGCCATTGGTTTCATCATCGTCATTTCATCCATCGGACGCGGTGTTCCGGGAGTGGTTTACGCTGGCGTGTTCATTGCTGTCGTTGGTAAGTCTGCAACGTCAAGCAAATCCCGCAAGCGAATCTTATCTAACCCTGACTCGTCCATCACAGGAATCTATCCCGCCTTCCCCGGTAACGTCACTTGGCTCAGTGTCAACATGGCAGGCGATTACAAGCGTGCCGCCGGCATGGCCATTCACATTGGTCTGGGCAATCTCGCTGGAGGTATGTTTCTTCACGATCCTTTCTCTACTTTCTCTCTTTCCGTCCTTTTATTCTTTGGCCGCTCGCGAACCCATATGTGGTGTACTTCCCTCGCACATTCAACTCTAACAACGCCTTCCACTCCCAGCCATGTCCTCCAACTTCTACCGCGCCAAAGACGCCCCGAACTACTTCATGGGCCATGCCCTGGAGCTCGGCTTCGTAGTAGTCGGCATGATAGCCGTCGTCATCATGCGTTTCACCTACAAACGCATCAACACCAAGCGTGACCAGCTCGATCCCGCGCAGTATCCCGATGACCCTGATTCCCTGGGCGACCGGTCGCCTTTGTTCAGGTACATGCTCTAGTCTGGGTACTAGCCTTTGCAGTTGGGGACTGCGTTCGTTGCTACTAGGTCTGAGATGCTTGTTGGTTGCAGATCAGCTGGTGATTGATTAATATAATATTGGCCTTGCTTTGTGTATGTAACTATGTATATCAGTAAGGTTTCTTGTTGAATATAGCACTCAACGTAATGTACAGACTCTATCCCTAGTAGATCCATGCTGACTGGTTGTCTTTGGTTGTTCAAGCTTGACTGCCCCCCAAATGACATACTCAAATTGTAAAATCCAGGAATTGACGTCCTGCATCGTTTCACCCGTCCCCGGCTCTGTAGACGCTGACAAGTCTCGCCGCAGCCTGCCTTAGGCAAGCTCTCAAGTCACTTGACGGATGTTCGAATCCCATTTGTAAGCCACAGAATGAATAAGGTATTCCATGCATACAGACGCAGTACACTACGATATAGAGACTCATGAAGTCAATGCCCTGATCAGAATTGTTTCGATTGCTTGATTGACTTCTGATTCAGGTCTGTCACAAATGAATGTCAAAGCAACTCAAAGTCTGCAGTCAGCATCAAGTGCATTATGAGCAAGGAACGCAATAACTGAAACTCTTAGCATGACACAATCAGTGGAAAAGTGAATAAAGCAACTTGGAGCAAGTTCAAGTCCAAAGGCAAAAAAAAAAAGCAAGCGTCAACGTAACAGAAGGAAGAGTAAAACCAACAGGAAGTGACAACATCATGAAAATACTCAATAGCAATGAGTGAGCCGCGACTGTATCACAAGTTTCAGCAAGAGCAAAGCGAGAGAGTTGAGACACAAGTCGATAAAAGATCTTTGACAATAATGAATGACCACCTCAAACTCCACACTGAGAGAAAACAATCACGAGACACCGCAAAAGAAAAGAAAAGAATATTCAAGCGAGTTTTTCCATCGCATATCCCCGCGGTATGCTGTTTCGGCCTGCCAGAGCCATATCATCTCCTCTGGGGAGGTCATCCCTCACACATCACCCTCAGAACGCAGGCAGAGCTCTGCCAGTTTTCTGTCATGGACGGACTCTCAGTCTGTATCGTCGACGATCATGACATCGTCGTCCTGATTGCTGTGACTGCTGTTGTGAAGCGCTTCACGATCTTGATCGCTTTCGTACTCGCTGCCGGTGTGTGGATCGTCGTAGTAAGACTCGTAGTCTTCGGGATCAGTCGATTCCTCATCGCTTGCATCATAGGTGGTATCGATCATCATGTCCTCGATGGAGTGCTCCACCTTCTGTGCAGAGGGTGTCCAAACGATGATTGGAAAGCGGAAGCGACGCACTTGTCCAGGTGGGTTTGAAGCCGACAGGCGTGATCGGTGTTGAGCACGAGGCCTTGGAGCGCCGCGAGGAAAACAAGTGACAGCTTTCAGTGTCTCCCGACGGGAGATTTCATTTGCTGCGGATTGAGAGAACTCCGGAGACGAGGTTGGATTGTTGGAGAATCCGGACACGTCATTTCGCGAGTGCACCTGGAATGAGCCCTGCCAATTCTTCTGGGTTATCTCTGCAGGTTTCTGAGGCTGCTGATCTGCGCTTTTGTTGAAAGGATCTGATGCTTCGGGGGGCGGAGTCAGGATCGCCGGTACAGGCGGCTGGGTAGGCTGCTGATTCAGGACTGGTGAAATGGCTCGAAGGCGTCTGCGGATTGAAACAGGCAGGTCCTGTGGCAAGTTGTCCGGGTTGAGACGCCCATTGAATAGGCCGTTCATGCTGTCCATAAGAGCGGGACAAAGATCAGGACTCATTCCTGCACAGAGTGCGTCAACGAGAATCCCATGTTCGATCTTCCGCCGCTCCAGCTTCATGGCTTCCTGGCGGCTCTTCTCCAGTTCTTGACCGCGACGAGATTCTTCCCATGCAATTGCCCACTGCCAGGCTCTCAAATAGTGCCGCAGAGCCTCGGCATCAGTCTTTGGGAGGGGTGGTCTCGTGACCATGGCGATTTGGTGAGGATAGGGCATGTTCGCTTGCTTTTTAAGAAAATGATTGTTGGTATGAATGTCTTGTGGAGCCTGAAATGAATGATTGCGGTGGTTTGAGATGGAGGGTTGAGAATGCTGAAGGTGAAGGAGCGAGAGTTGCTCGAGATGGGAGGCCGTTGTTTATATTCCGTGGTGAGGAGAGCTTCGGAAGGCGCGATTGTAGGCACACGGATTGACCCCAGACCTACCGTAACTGCTTGTCGTGTGCCTCTCTCATGAAGCATTGGTCCACATTGCATAATTTGAGGCTGGCTTCTTTCTGATCTGTCGACGGTGTTCCCGGTCCAACCTGAAAGAGCGTTGAAGAGGTCCTTGGAAGTTGTTGCTGTGGTTGGACCTGTCGTGAGAACAGATGTCAATATTGGTTCAGACATGGCCGAATCTCATTCCATACACCGGAGCCCTTTTATGTCTTCCACCTTACAACCCAGACTTTTAAAAAGCGCCGACTACCCAGGCACTCATGAATGAGAATCTAGTGCCGGGCCTTCGTGTACATGTACATGGAAGCTTGGATGCAGAGTCTCGGCATCTGCTCATCGTCATTTGAGTACTGGTATGTTGTTAAGGAGAGCATCACGCTTGAATATTACAGGGCATTAGTTGCAAGAATAAACGCTGTCAATGCTTCGCAAGCCAATGAATACCTATACTGAACTGAACCGCCGCTCGAGGCCTTTTCCAGACGAAAAGAAAAAGAAGAAGAAGTCTTGATTCTGTCGTTCATCATTGTTTGATTGTTCCTGTATCTCCCGCACAGCGTCAAGCTCTGCAGCCTTTAGTAAACCTCTCGAGATTTAATGTTACCATCGGCGAGACCATCGCCGACAACAAGGCTGTGATGATCATTAGGGGGTTGCAACCCCCCAGTTTCCACAAGAAGATCCCCCAGTGCCCACAAGTTGATTTCGAATCCCCGGGCCCTGTTCCCTTGCAAGTCCTCCCATCGTCCCCTACCAAAGGCCGAGCCCCTTGTCGTCGGGGCGCCTCCCACCCACCGCCGGCCTCGTCGTTGTTGTCGTTGTCGTTCCTCGTCGTCATGGTCGTGCCCTCCCACCCACCTCAGTTGAAGTCGAAGTCGCGTTCCCCCCTGTCTTCTCGGTTCAGTCGATGGCTGAAGCAAGAGGGTAAACTTTAGATGTTGATAACGACGATAACTCTGGAAATGAAATCTGAAGGATGGGGTAGTGAGAGAGGGGGCGGATATAGAGGAACGTAGGATCTAGAGGAAGACTGAAGAGAGAAGAGAGAAGAGAGAAGAGAGAAGAGAGAAGAGAGAAGAGAGAAGAGAGAAGAGAGAAGAGAGAAGAGAGAAGAGAGAAGAGAGAAGAGGGAAGAGGGAAGAGGGAAGAGAGAAGAGAGAAGAGGGAAGAGAGAAGAGAGAAGAGAGAAGAGAGAAGAGTGAAGAGTAAGAGTGAAGAGTAAGAGTAAAGTAGAAGAGTAAAGAGGAAGAGTAAAGAGGAAGAGTGAAGAGTAAGAGTAAAGTAGAAGAGTAAAGAGGAAGAGTAAAGAGGAAGAGTAAAGAGGAAGAGTAAAGAGGAAGAGTAAAGAGGAAGAGTAAAGAGGAAGAGTAAAGAGGAAGAGTAAAGAGGAAGAGTAAAGAGGAAGAGTAAAGAGGGAGAGTAAAGAGGGAGAGTAAGGAGCAAGAGTAAGGAGCAAGAGTAAGGAGCAAGAGTAAGGAGAAAGAGTAATGGTAAAGCTTAGAGTAAAAAGGAAGAGCGGAATTCAAAAATACCTTATGAGGATATACCCAGCATTTGGGACTACTTTGCCCGTAGTCTTCTATCTAATGCGTTAATCACCTGTCTGCCAAGTCTATAGTGAGAAAAGGACAGGATATCATGGACGGAGGTTCTGGTCACAAGGCGAGCCGGAGTTGATAGTAGCCATATGCAATCAAACTTGGACTTGTGACCTCCACATATCATGGGTAGTAAGCGTGTAACTCTTCAAATCATAAAAGCATAGAAAGGACATACATGTTGATGGATAGATGACAGGGCTCTCCATTGCTCTTCTACATTGGATCAGATTCTGAAACGTCAGGAGCGTACAAGGACGCTGGACCAGGTACGCCCTTAAAGAAGACTACGTATCGTAAGCTATCTATGGCAGCAAAGTACAAGTCAGGTGAGAGGGTGTGAGAACGAGGGAAGTGAAAGGGCAGTGAGCTCGAGCGATAGACTCGTCATTGCTCATGGGTGATAAGGGACAGTGCATGGAGCAGGATCCAGGATAAAAGAGAAAGATGTAATGGGAGATGCAAGGGAATAAGATGCAGAGAAAGGACAGAGTCAAAGCTGAAAAGGTAAAGAGCAGAGTGGGATGTTAGCAAACCCTCAGAGCCAACAACGGTCTTGTATCTGATAGACTTCGTTGTAAGCTGTTTTCATCATCGGGTTGCAACCCCCCAGTGCCCGCAAGAAGATCCCCCAGTAGCCCACTGAAGCCCCCAGTGCCCACAAGTTTTTGTCGAATCCCCGGGCCCTGTTCCCTTGCAAGTCCTCCCATCGTCCCCTACCAAAGTCCGAGCCCCTTGTCGTCGGGGCGCCTCCCACCCACCGCCGGCCTCGTCGTCGTCGTTGTGCCCTCCCACCCACCTCAGTCGAAGTTGCAGTCGAAGTCGCAGTCGAAGTCGCAGTCGAAGTCGCAGTCGAAGTCGCAGTCGAAGTCGCAATCGAAGTCGAAGTGAAGTCGCGTCCCCCCTCTCTCTTCTCTGTCATTCCACCTCCCACCTTCCCTTCAAACAGCCCTCTCTCCTCCTCCAGTTCCAAAAAAAAAGGTTTGAAACCAACCAATGGATGCTTCAAAAAAAAACGCAGAGCCAAAGGTAAAGAAAACGACCGCTCACTGCCAGCTACCAAGTCCGGTGTAGAACAAGGCTTCCATTGGCAAATGAATAAGAAAAGAAACTCCGCTGGATACTTTCAATAAAAAAGAAAACCAAGCATAGCCAGAACGGAGAGAATACCCAAAAAAAAAAAAGAGACTGTTCACTACCTGCTACCAAGTCGGGTGTACGACAAGGCTTCCAAAGGCAAATGACAGTCGACCTGGTGGATGCCTCTTCTCTTCAAAGAAGAAAAGCAAGCAGAGCCACAACCAGACTCATCACTCTCCTCTCTGCCTCAGCTCTGATCCACTGAGGGGGAGCAGGACTTATAAGAGTTAAGTGCGAGTTGGATTGGGGGTTGCTTGAAAAAAAAAAAAAAGAAAACCAAGCAGAGCCCACACCCAGGTGATCCAAACCCACTACCTGCTGCTCAACCTTCGATGTGGTGAGGTGAGAACTCCAAAGGTAAATGGGAATGGGTTGGGGGAAAAAAGAAAGGAAAGAAGAAAAAGTGGGAGGATGGGAGATTTTATACCCTCGCTCTCCACGCCGGTAGAAAAGCAAACATTCGCGTGTCACGCTCGTGGGCAAACATCAACATCAACAATATCAACGACACCACCATGGCAGAATTAATCTGTTGATTTCTAGGCAAACGACTCTGGCTTGGTGTGGTCTCAGCCCACGGCAAGTTCCATGCTGGTATTGCCTGAAGGCCCAGTCTGCTCGTGTTGATTCGATTTCCTAATCGGGCCCAACTGGGACACACTCACGACAGAGACAGGATCTCAGCTCATATCCATAGCTCTCACGCAGAGTAATCACAAACATAGCAACCTCAACATAGCTGGGCAACTTCGACAGTGCATCATCACCTGGCCTTGGGACACGGTACGTTATTGACCAACCTCTCGAGATCTTCTATCATCACAATATTGATCTTGTCTCAGATGAACTCGGATTCTCAAGTCCGCGGAACGATCGATGAGATCTCATTTACCAAATCCTCTTCGGTCATGATCCAGATTTTCGCCTCTCTAATAACTTGCATACAAATCACGGACCCATTACTAGTCACGAGCATGCCCGGCACCGATCATGACTATTAAGAGAGTCGGCTCTACAACTGGCATAATATGACATTTGATGATGGAAGACGGAACCAAGCCCTAAGCACAGCTGGATTCGTACGTTGACCGGAGGAGGTGGAAACTCAGCCACTCCGGGCCCGCTATATGCAATGACTAAGCTTCCGCGCCACGATCCAACCGACTCAGCACTTCCGGAGGCACCGTCGGAATATACTTGCGCGCACGCTCGCGATTCGTCCCGCCCAAGCCGGCTCCATAGCTGATGAGCATGTCTGTACTGGTCGGCAGGGAAAAGGGTAAGAAGAAGGTGGTATCAAGGAAGACGTTGTCCCTGCCAGGCCGTTCGTCATTTCGCGACGGACCCGATATACTCCCCGGTCTGGAGGTTCCGGCGACGGAGCCGGGAGAGGTATGCCCCTGCCCCTGCCCGTGCTCGGGACTGGTGGGATTCGCTGGGGGGTCTCCCTGGGGGTTGTCTTGGGTCGGCGTCTTTGGTCGGTTGTCGATGGTGGTAGGGGCGATGGGGCCGGCGTCTGCGCGGGCTTTTTCCTCTTGGATCCGGAATTGTTCGCGGTACATCAGTTCCGGATCGCGTTGGACATCGAGCAGGAAGCGCATCGCTTGCTTGGTGAGTCCCTTTTCACCGACTTCGGCCCGATAGGATTTGACGGCATGCACCAGCTGGGTTGGGGTGAGTTGCTGGAGCTGCAATAGCGTGGTCACGAGAGATTCGTGGTCCTCGCCGAGAGAAGAGAAACACTGCAGCCACTGGAGGAGTTGAATGACCGGGGCCAGATGCCGGCGAGCAGCGTCCACGGTGGTCTCACCGGTGGTCGTTAACGATCCGTTTTCGTAGTGTTCAGGTTGGCGGTTGTTGGTTCGAGCCCAATCCTCCAGAACAGACACGTTCATCCGTATCTGCATCGCCTTGGTGCGTGCAAGATATCGTCGTGTGCTCATGATGCGGTTGAAGATCTCCGCACCGAGCCAGTAGAGAAGTTGGGAGATAATTTGTGTCGTGATGACCGAATGTACATCGTAGAGGTCTAGCACAAACAGCGTAGATGAGAGAAGCGAGGTGATGTTGCGGGGAGAGATCTGCGCTCGTCGGCGAGGTGAGGGTGGGCGGAACCGTTTCTCGGCAGGCTCTGGAGCTTCCGACTTCTTCTTGCGGAACAGCTTCCATTCGTTTTGAAAAGCGATATCTTCCATGCCCGGAATGGTCTCGTGGTCAAGCATCGCTGCATCGAGGACCTTGTTCATGCGACGCTCGGCATCGCGAATAATCAGAACAAAGATCTCATTGATCAGCTCTGCCAAGTGCAGCTGAAATTGTATCGTCGCCTGCACGAGACCAGCATCCTTCTTCAAATAGTGGAGTAGCAACGTCGCGTTTGACATCCAGAATGCCTGCATCGTCATGTCCCACTGATATCGTTCCACGACATCATTGATCTTATCAGTCGCTGAATGTAGCAGTATTGTAAGGAGCTCCGGGCTGGCGTGATAATGTGCATAGCGGGCCATGAGGAAAAGCAAGTTGGCCGGAACAGGTTTCTGAGACGGAGATCTTTGCGGAGTCATATTGGAAATGATCATGTCGAGAATGCGCTCGAGCTCATGGTCTTGAAAGACAAACATCTGATCGTTCAGGCACCGATCCCAGACAAACTCCTGCTGCTCATCGTCTAGATCTTCATCATCGGAGGGCTGGACTTTCCCATCAGCATTTACTACTGACGAATGCGACCTTGAACTTGCACTCACCTCGAGCTTTTCGTCCAAGCCCAGACTGGACAAATCCACTTCTAAATTGATGGCGCTTTCTTCCATCATCATTCGGCGTTTCATCTCATTCTCAGCGAGCTCTTCCTCAAAACGCCCATGGGCCAGCCCGGCGTCATAAAAGTCATCCACCACCCCCGCAGCGCCGAAATGATAGCCATTCTCGTGCAAGTACTCTGAGATCTCACTGCCTGGTTGCGCAAAGTCAAAAGCGGTACCTCCAGAAGATGATTTGATATCCGGTGAAGCCCCATGGTCGAGTAGAATCTTTGCGATGGTTTTGTGGCGGTTGGTCATGGCCCACATCAATGCGCTCCATTGATTGCGGTCCTGCTGATCGACAAAGGCTCCGGCGTCGAGGAGAGCTGAAACGACTTCTTGATGGCCCTATCCAGTCTCGTGTATTAGCGCAAGCAATCTTTCCCGCAGTCCGATCCGCATGCGATTCAAACCACCGTGCCCGTCAAGTCTTCACAAATGCCATGACCCAATCCCGGACATACTTACAAAACAGCTAGCATAGATAAGCGGCGCCGTCCCTTCTTCATCAGGCTTATTCACATCAATATAGTTCTTCGCCGGCCCACTGATCAATTTGCGCACGCGCTCCACATCACCATTGCTAGCAGCCATGTTGAGACTCTTCTGCAACATATCCCTCTTCTCCGCCACGGTCAGATTCTCATCTGCAGCAATCCTCTCCTCATTCGCGCCCAGCGAGTCAACCTCCCGGTGAGTGGCTTGCGCCGCAAGCATCTCAATCAGCCGGGCATCACTATCCTCCATGTCTCGTGCGCGCATATCGGTCTCGGAATCATGCATATGGTCGTCGAGAGCGAGACTAAAGCTAAGAGGTCTCGCAGCCACCGGAGTCGTCAAGAATTGCGATTGCCCTGTCGATCGGAATCCATTGTCTTAGCTCCAATTCTTCTTGTGAAACACTTTTTCCCCGCTTCCTGCTCTTTACCTGCAGCCGTACACAAGAACCACCCCCGAGGATCGAATTGGGGCAAAGCGCAATTGAGCAAGATTTTGGAAAGCACTCACCCTGCCATGCATCGTACATCTCAGTCTCCTGGTATACTGGGACCGTCCGGCGATCATCCAGTGATTTGGGCAGGTCATCGGGGAGTTCCTGCTGGGGTTCCGGGGACGCGGGGCTTGGGGCATGATCATGGTCATCTTCCTCTGACACCCCGCGCCGTGGCTCAGTCGTGTCCATCGTGGCGGGCAGGCAGTCGCTGAGTCAAAAGATAGCCCATGAACGAGTGGAAGAAATGCGCAGTGTACCGGGGGCGCAAATGTTCGAAACGTGTAGGGAGGTGAGAGGTACCTCTACAGCTGGTGACGGAGGTCGGTGATCGGGGGCGGAACTAGAAAAGGTGGTCGGGGCCTTATCCGGCGAGGCAGATCAACCGAACTCAAATGAACTCCGCGGCCTGATGACGCACCTTGGGGGTATTTTTGTGTTAGGCTGACTGGATACTTAACGAGCGTCGGATACGAAATGGCATGAGGAAAGTAAGGTAAGACTTCGCTTGCACAACATTAGGAACTCTGAAATCGATGTGTATACTATAGGTAATTAGATCGAAGCTGGTAGGGGAAAATAAACTACCTGGCGGATGTTGGTGACCAAGACACATGGCAGCTCAAATGCAAAAACAGTCGGGGGTATTCAGATACGCCGTGAAGTCATTCACGAAAATGATAGGGAAATAAAACAAAAACCGGTGCCTTCCTGCCGACCAAAAGGTGTCCCAAAGTTCCAGCCCCCATGATCTTATGCAGACGCTCGCTTCTAACGCAAATGGAAGGATAAATGAGGTGAATCGCGCCTACAGATACAAAACATATGATGAACAGCTGATCGAAAGGAATGCTGCAAGTGAAAGTGTTTGGCCAATTCGGTGAAGCGCAGCCAATGATAAATCGGGGTCAAGCGTGATTGATGTGAGGAACGATCGAGTTGTGGCCGGACGGCTTATTCAAGTGCCCTGCTTCGGCGGGAGATTTCTTCATCGGAGAGAGATGCGATCCATAGGCATCGTTCAATAATGCCATGGGTGGGTTCGAAGCGGTACTTGGTGCTCGCGTCGATGAGGCGAAGTAGGCTCTTGACAATGCGAGCTGCAGTGCGATAACGCTCAAAGTTCACCAAGAGAGTTCCGGTGTGACTGCGAACTTGCGCAGGCTTCTGCGCATTATAGGTCAAGTCGTGAATGTAGAGTCCTGTGATTTCGGTCGTTAGAAGGCGGAAGGAGGAAAAGAAAACCATTCGTAAAGACTCAGCGTAGACTTCACTTACCAATAAAGGGGATGCATCCCTCCTGCAAGTTGGCAGTCTCCATCTCGACACGAAGATCATGGAAATTGCGCACAGGCTGAATCAGACTTTCCATGTCCCTGAACAGCCGCTTATCTTCATGTGGCACCAGGTTCCACGTTCTCTCCAGTCGCGAAGAGTCAGATGAAGTGAGAGCGATTGCAATCTGCAGCATGGTGACGTAGTTGCACATACGCCGGGCATGTGCAGCGGTATGGATGAACTTGACAATGGTGCGGGCTCGCTCATGAATATCAAGTGTCAGAACGATCTCTGAGATAACCCATTTCACCATGAGGTTGAAGCGGCCGGCGACTATATCAATGCCTTTACGCTGTTCGGTCGAGAGGAATTCTACCCAGCTGGTGATTGATGGAGAGGCACTGCTCCATTTCATTTCGACCAAGTCACGCCAATCCACTTCACTCAGAGCGGCCATCTCAACGAGGGTCAATTGCTGAGCAAGCATTTGAGACTCACAGGCAAGGACGAAAGGAATATGATCCACTCCCCCTTGGTTCAGATCAAGATGGGGCGGGCGAGTTTTCTCCATGTTCGAGAGAACGTTGACTGACATTTGTGGGAGACTCCTTGCACTGGGATGAGTCTCGCCCTGCTCATCGTGCCGGGGAGATGTGTCTGGCGTCAAAGGCTGCGGTTGAAACTGGATTTTCTCCAAAGGGGAAATCGACGAGCCGAAGGAGTTGGGATGTTGAACAGTCATTGGAGGTGACGGCGGATGAGCGAGGGGATGGGGAGGTATTTCGACAGCTGATAGAGAGATGCTACGGAGATCGGTTGACATTCGGCTACCCGTCGACTCATTGGTGTCAACGAGGTCGAGGGATTGGTCCGAAGATAGGACAGATTGGCGCTTATCAATGACCAAGCTCGGAGGTGACCCCGGTTGTGTTGATCCGTGGGCAATGCGCTGAATGCTATCCGTCTTTTGAACGATCTGGATGGAAGGGTGAGACGAGACGAGCTCGGAGGTATCCCGGCTTGATACCAGACTGAGAGGAGATCCATAAGAGGTCTCTGGGTGATGATGTTGGCGACCAACGGGCCGCCTCATGGAATCGTCTGTGAGTCCTCGCTCAAGAAGAGGAATGGAGTTGTAAGATTCCTCCGAGTCTGCCACAGATTCCGAATAAGGTCGAGGGGGTGCAAGTCTACCTCCGACAGTGGAATATGCGGATCGTTCAGTCTGCCGACGCCTTGAGGTGACATCCCACCCTACCCTGACAGTGGTCTCCTTTCCAGCTGGAATACGCTCGTGGTCTTTCCCAGATGAGGGTCCCCTCCATTTGCCCTCGAGTTTGAGTAAGGTTGATTCGATGCCTCCGTCATCGTCATCGGGAATTCGAGCAAATTGGGCGATGGCTGCTTCAAAAGACCGTTGCATGTCGACGTTCGGGCCCACCGATATCAGAGAAAATCGGGACTTGGGGGGTTTCGGGGCCGTTCTCAAGGGTTCCGGGGCGTAGTTGATTGATGCTCCTGACTCTGCAAAAGAGTCCCCATACGAGCTTTCGGAGGCCATGGAACTGCGACCCACTCCAGACTCGGGTTCCTTGATAAACTGCATCTGACGCAAATTGCCCCCGGGCCGGCGACGAAGCGATGGACCCAGGGACATACCTGAGTGCTCCTGGGCAAACATGGAGCCGCCGTGAGACTTACTTGTCATGCTGGCCAGGGACAGTCGATGCTTGGAGATTCCGCTCTGGAAAGAGGCGTATTTCCGAAGACGCAGTGACAGAGACATTCGCTTGGTAGGAGTAGCTTGTCTTTCCACAGAGGACGACCGTCTCACAGATACCGGGCTGAGAGGGTTTGGCGAGGCAGGGCGGTGGCTGTTCGGTTCCACGCCATTGTCGTTGTAATAGACCGGCACGGTACATTTATCATCCTGTGGTATCGAGTCTCCAGATAACCTTGTGGGGGTACTTGGGAGGACGATCACGCCGTTCTCGACGTGATTTTCACTCTGAGATTCGCTATCTCCCAATGCTCCTGACATGGAAGGAAATTCAAACCCTGTGTCATCAACAATCACGATAGATCCGCTTCCAGTTGTAATCTCACTCTCGACTTTGGATTTTTCTGCTTCCGAGACCTCGAGGTGGTTTGCAGGCGCCTCCTCAGGGGACTGAACCTCGGCCACTCCATCCAGAGCACCCGACGTGGCCGGGCGTGGGGTCGCCTCCTCGTGATCGTCATGGAGTCTGAGGGCTCGACGATACTGCACTAGGGACTCCTCGCACAGGGTATCAACCCGAGCTGGTCGCTTCGGGCTAGCAGCCATCTTCTTCTCGCGATAGAAATCTGATCCGAGAGCGATGTGGTTCGGGATGGCGGAAATTCTTCCACGAGAAGGGAGCGAGATCGCATCAGCTGCATTTGTGACGCGGCCTGAGACACTCTGGCCACCGTTCCTCGTATGCAGAACTCGCTTGATTGATCCGATTATGGTTCGCACTCCAGAGTTGGACGAGCCCGTGCGAGCACCAGCATCTGGAATGCTTCGACGATCCTGATTCGAAGCATGAGATGGCGGCGCCAGGGGAGGCGAGTCAGGCGCCATCATGGTCATGTATGACTCAATCGGGGGGTAGAGGCCTCCGCGAATGAAGCTGACAGGGTCCAAGAGTTCTCTAGGCGCGTGATTGACAGACCCAGGTTCTGTGCCAAACACCGGGACACGATCGTCACGCACCGAATCAGAGAAGCTTCCGCTCCTTTTATGCGCATGGCCGTGGAACGGATGTCGTGGGACTTTTGGCGACGAGGGGGCATTTTCAGAGGGAGCGGTGGTATGCAGAGGTACCGGACGGGGAGCTTTGCTCTTTGAATAAGGGATCGACATGCGCCGGGGAGACTTGGGGGGCAATGAGCAAGACAGCGCGACGATGCTCGTTTCGCTTCTGGAGGAAAAAGGCACGCTCTGTGCGGTAGCTGCCGAGTGAGTTCTTTCGTGATGGGCAGAGCTAGGCAAACTATCGCGGAATTTTGTCTCGGAAGAAGGGTCAGAGTCAAGAGGCGGGACCGTCGCGTATAGCGAGCCCGCAGACTTGAGGTCAATCTCCACGCTGCCTGGGGCAATAGGAGTATCGGGGTCATTGTAGGCTCGACTGAGATCAGTGCCGGACCAGTAGACCGCGCATTTGCCATTCCAGCATCGTTTCAAATCGATGAGAATCTTCAAATCACTGGTGCCTCCGCTTTTTCTGGATCTGACGGTTGTGTAGAGCGCATTGATGGTGGCACAGAAGTGGCTGCGAAGATTGTAGTTGACGACAAAGTCATCGACAAAGTAGTTGAGGATCCAGTGACGAAGAGCGGCAAACGTTCGAATGCGAATGATACGCCCGTCCTCTTGCAGGCGGTTGATGGCCCATTCCAAACGGGCGAGTAAAAGCGCCAGCAAATGACATGGAGAAAGGTATGAACGGAAGGTGAGGAAGAAATCCGACACCAACTCGTAGTCCATGAACGACTCGGAAGATATTTGGGCAACGATGCGCGCCGGAGTTGCCGCGCTTATATCTTTCGTGCCGGGGACATAGCGCACCACCGCATCCGAGTCCATGTCCGTCACCAGGGTCTCATAGATCGCGGCATCGACGGGTCCCTGGAATTCGTGGACTATTGAGTTCCGGGGTGCGGGCGACGCTCGGCTGAGATCGATGGCCCCGGTCCCCGAGAAGAGGGAGACCGCGAAGGAGGGACGATGTTGTGAAAAGGATTCCCTCATATAACCGCTCCGGGCATGGGGAGGGATGACATCCGTCATGCCCCCCAAATGCGTGGAATTGCGGAAATTGTCGGACATGGAGGTGCGCGTGTAGAGGGAACTTTGCAGGATGGCACTGCCTTCGGCGTTGAAGCGTGGAGACCCCAGTCTATAATGAGGGATGGGCACTTCCAGCGCTGCGCTCCCCAGGTTTTCGCCGGCAGACCGAGGACGGTCTTCAGGCCGATCGATCACAATGCGAAATTCCCCCCGGTTTCCCGCGCCGGATAGCGACTGCTGTTCGGAGATGGTGGAGAAGGAGTTTGCGCGATGACGGTGAAAGCTGGCTGATTCCGGCCTGGGCTCCTGCGAGTAGACCGAGTCGCTTTCGTTACCGTGGCCGCGTGGACGAAGTTCAGACAGCTGCGAACTCGACCAGCGTGACGGGTCGTCTCGCTCTCGCGCGTGTGGTTGCGGCTGGGGACGCAGACTGGTCACTTGATCCAGAGACGACAAGGGCGATGCCGAGGGATCCTTCCGCGGTGGATTTGCAATCGGTCTGGCGGCGTGCAGATGGAGAGATTAGCAATTGACTTTCGGGCCATGGAGGACGAGGGCATGATCGATTGACGAGCCCACGCAATGCGATCCCAGGCCATGCAGAGGTTCAGTTCGTACCTGAGAAAGATTTTCCCATTCTGACCGACGCTTCCAACTGTGAAATGGCCCACCTTGCGCCCAGCAGCACGTCCCTCCCGTGGAGTCCGGTGAGCCTGCGTCTTGGACCGTTGTATTGCGGCATTGCGGAGGATTTCGTGACTATCTTTAGCACGGATTCCCGAGGCAATTGCGGTCTTCTCTCGTGTCGCCTTGAGCTCGAGGTTTCTTTTTAACGCATGCCCGGTCTGGGCTACAGTGTTGGCACGACGAAGGGGGGTGGTGGCCTTGTTGGCGAGGCTGCGCGAACGAACATGGTCTCCGCTGGGGAGCTCTTCGATGCGGATTTGCGATTCCGCGGATTTCGTTCGGGCATGGGCATGGGCATGGGCATGGGCATGGGCATGGGTGGGCGAAGCGATCATGGAGGGGAACGAGTCCATGACCATGTCTCTGGTGAACGACTCACCGCAACTCTCGGGGTGCAGTGAGTCGGGGCGTCGCGTCAGGCGCGAAGAGAACTCCCAAGGTTTACCCACGCGATCGGGGGGGGGGGGGGGTGCGGCGACGTTAGGGCGGAGAAGGCTGGGGGGGGGGGGGGGGACCAAGGAGGAGGATTGTTTCGAAGATCAGTATGGCTAGGAACGCATCAGCCCAGGTCGGGATCGGAGATGACGCCTGCACGACATGACCATCTGGGTCGATGTTTTGGAGCAGATGTTGTGATTATGGATTATGGATTATGGGTTACTGTGGACTGTGGACTGTGGACTGTGGACTGTGGACTGTGGACTGTGGACTGTGGCGGCTCTCGAGGCTGGAACGGGTAGGGAGACACGATGTCATGGGGATCAAGTTTTTTTGTTCTTTTTGGGGGACCTCGAAAGGGAGACTCGACATGCTCAACCGGGCGATGGAACCAAGTGGAGATTGGGGAACGGCGCCAGTACGGCGGGTGCGAACTGCGAACTGCAAACTGCAAAGTGCGAACGCTGGGGACGGTCATCGGGCGGTCATCGAGGTGCTTCTCCGTCGCTGGCCCAACCTTCGTGCCGGGATTGAGTCCCTAAGGTTTCAGGTACTTTGGAAGCCAGAAACGGGGCTCGTCGGTTCCGTGGTTCAATCACCACCTGACCGGTGGGACCGGCAGTCGGTGAGTCGACACTTTAAATGTCAGATCATATCACCGCGGCTACGAGTGTAGTTTTGTCGTCAGTGTTCCACTACCGTCCTACTCCTACAGGACTGCAGTAGTATGATCTGTCGAAGTAGACATGAAAAGATATGAAAGATCTACGACTACCCAACTCATCCCTCATCTCTCATCCCTCATCCCTCCGAGCATCTTCCTCGAAGATGGTTGCTTGCCGTCCCAGCCCAAAAGGGGACCAAATTAGAGATGCCGTATTAGGTTAAGTTCAAAGTTCGAAACAGGGGGGAGTGACGATGATGTCCCCTTGGGATCAGGTCAACGTCCACTGAAAAAAGGGGGGACCCTGGAATTGAGGCGAGTGTCAAATGTCACATTTTTAGGAAGGCCTCCATTCGCATATTTTTTCGATCTTCGTCTGCTTCGCTGCTATGCCGGATGTCCCGTACCGTACAACCCGACTTGCAAGTTCCCATCCCTTAACCGTCGTCAAGTACAGACACCTACGAGGGTCGTGGCTGGAGGTGCCGAGGTGGTGTACCGTGTACACAGTACCCAGGTACCTACTCACGACTGTAGTTGTCCAGAACAGGAATTCAACCCAAATCGACCACCCAACCCCCGACGGATCACCCCCCGTGATCCGGAATGCCAAGCAAGCCACAAGCTTCTCGAGTGACCCTCGGGCGGTGTCCAGCAACTGCGTCATTGCCGGCACATCCCATCTGATTCTGGCCCTCCATCATGTACGACGAAGAACCTCCTCATTCTGTTCAATTCGCCTGCGTTCTGAAATGAGCGAGGGTGACCATCAGCATGACTAGCCAGCAGTACTTGTTGCATTGTTCTATCTGAGATCGCTTTGCTCCTCAGATCTTGATCCATTCCGTCGATAGACTGAAGGACAAGGAAGACGACCAGTCCATGCTTGATGATGGTACCAGATTCTGCGTGGTGATTCGATTTATTCGAATACTGAATATCGAATCCAGATACAGTATTGATTAGTAAGTCATTGCGAGGATCCATCCATGGATGCTCCAAGTCACATACTGCGACTATGCCGACAGCCGATGAATGTGATGGACTCATGGGAGCTCCTATCTCCAGCAGCTACGTTATCTAGGTAATCTTCCTTGATCTTCCTGGATGTCATGCAGAATGTGAGGCACCATATAGTAGTATATAACATACGATATTGTATTACAATACTGTCCTATCTCCTATCCTCTACTGATTGGTAGGCAGTACTGTAGATTACTGGATATGATCACTCAATACCCGAATTCCACTAGCCCTCTACATACTTCCATATGTGGTTCCGTCCAAAGAGGATGTTTTGGCGCCTCAGGGGGACTCTCCATTGCTCGGTCGACCACAGGACATGACAATTATTTCTCCCCCTGGGACTTGGACTCGATCGATCGCGACACCAAAATTCCAGCCACTCTATCTGTCACGGCATGACATCCATGCCGCGTCGGATAAGGATTGAAGCCAACAAAAGTAAATCGAGAAGGGGACAAGGTCCCGATTCGCTCCTGTGGTCCATCCATTCAGCTTCGTCAGTAGTACCACACTACCTACCAACTACATAACTTCTACCTTGTAACTAACTGACTCCCACAACCAACTCCAAGTAACCTACTACACGTACTCCCAATCCTACTGTAGTACCTTCTGGGATGTGTGGTATTCAAATCTGCACGAAGCTTACACAGACACATCAATATCTAGCAGCGGTCTCCGCCGTCTACACTCCCGGGGCCCCTTCAGCCTTGAAAATCAACCGGTACTTTTGCTTTCGTGGATCCATCCATTAAGGCGCCCTTGAAGGGGGAGGAGAGGTCAACTCATTAGTCGGAACAACTGGCGCCGTTAAACAATAATCAGGTCTCCACTACATTATTTCAATCAAGCTGACGCTTTTCTCCCCAGCCACTAGGTTGCTACTATACTACCACTACCGATGGAAATATACATACGTGCAGGTATACCGTGCCAAAAGACCAAGGTCCAACCGGGGGAAAAAAAATTCCCACCTCTCCACCGCGACCAGGCAAAGATGACTTCCCCTACGGTTCAGTGAAATGAAGATGGATGCTACGCAGGAAAGGACTCGGTCATCTACTGTGCATCCACAGAATGTCAGATTAAGCAGCGTCTACTCAGATCCATGATTGAATGACTGATCGATCTTACTATCCTTCTAATGTTCAGACACATATCATACTACTCAGTACTCACTAGAGTGACTCTAGTAGAGTCACTACACTGTACTCAGTGCTCAGTGCTAACCGTCCTACTAAACCCCAGTCGACGTATCCCATCACTTCCCGTTCCAATTGATATGATCGATCCAAATCCCAAAGTACCGACGCGAACAAACCCTATCCATCCCGCTTGATTCCTCGCGAGGCGCATGCCATATGCATACCTCAAGATCCATCCCGAACGAATCATGTTGACACCCTGCACCGAGGCTACCCTCACCCCGGAGATGATCAATATCTCCCGACGACGCCTTGCCTAGCTATCGCGAAGCTTTGTACGACCTGTCCAGAAGCCGTACACCCCACGCGCACATCCACCACCCTTGAAGTGGAGGTTGTATTTCTTCTTCGCGACATGTGCTTCGAGTGCTGGCCCTGCTGGGGCCGGGCGCCACAGGAGAAAAGGAGGCGGGAGGTGTGCCCGATCAAGATTGCTGTCTCAAAGTAGCCTGGCGTTAATATTCTACATATGGGGTTCTGTGGAGCATCTTCGCGATCCGTTAAATTAGTGTCTTGCGATTACGGGCCCGCAATCTCCGCCCGGTGCCTTTTTTTTTTTTTCTCGATTCGCGATGGCTTACAGGATGGCGCCTTTCACGTGATAGTGTATATCCTACAACGTCCATATCTACCGTATGGCGTATCTACGCCGCTTGTGCTTATGTCGGCAAGGCTTGGAATTCAGTTCGTTATCGAAGCGCTTTTCCTTCTGGTGTGCAATTGCTAATTTTCCTCAAGGCCCGTTTTTAATGATCGGGGACTCGTACGATCTCTCACTGTTGGTTCAATGGGCGCAAGGATCTCCAAACAACCGTTTTAGATGGGCTCCTCCAGACAGTCGCCAAGGAGACCCGACGGCTGTATTTGATTCTCGATACTATCATGATAGGTAGTGGTACTGGGTGCTGGGTAGTAGGTCATAAAGTATCGGGACCTAGGCGGCAGTCTCTGCTAACCAGAAAATGACCACTTGCACAGAGCTAGAGAATCACCATCTGAGACCGTCATCAACAAGATCAAAGCGTGGGATCCAGCACATGAGCACAAGAGTACAATGGGCAGTTTTAGCAGAAACTTGACAAAAGATCAAGCTTGCAGCCGGCCCGTCAACATCCATTTCGACGGAACAAAAGTACAGTTATGATGAACTCGGATCATACGATGAAATGGTCCATTTGATTTACTACTTCTCTTGAAACCCAATTCGGGAGATCCTCGAGCTTTCTCCAGCAGCGGTGCAATATGCGCTGATGGCTCCAGTTCCATTCGAGGGGCCCTTGATCAGCCGCCTCAGACACTGGTGATCTCTCACATAGTGATGAAGCCTCGGTATGCAGGTCTCCTAATTCGGGAATCTCATCGGATCAGCACGCGTTCGGCCCAAAGACACTTGAGTTGTTGCTTAATTGTCAAGGCAAAAATCAACCGAGGTTAGCAAAACACCCCAGGTGGTATTGAGAGGACCTGATGAGTTAGGTCAGATAAGGACAGCGATGTAGAGCCCTACGATGAAGAAAATTGCGTTACACACCCCTTCTTACGGACTTCCACCCACACTTGGGCTACCAACCAGCGCCTCTAAGCTTGGAACCCATTATTCGGACGTAGAGAAAATGATCTTCTGGAAGCCATGAATTACCAAACGAAATAAAGACACAAGACTCCAAAATCAGAACCCTCGGCAGTATCGTCGACTGCAGTGGCGGCAAGACACGACATTCGAGAAACCAACAGGCTCATTCACACATCCTCCGCTACCAAATCTTGCAGACGGGCTTCTTGTCAGGGCAGCTGAAAGCGTCCTTGAATTCCCTTGAATTTGCCATGGTTTCCTATGTCTCGGCGATTAGTGATGGGGTCGTTGCTGGATAACGAGTGATCAAAACTCACAATAATGCGTGCCGATTTGGGCGCGTGGGGGTCGTTATAGATTGCCTGTTCAGCCGCCTGTTTGGTGGTTTTACCACACCACCAGTTGCTATAAGAAATGAAGAACAGCTGCTCCTTGCTGAAGCCGTCTAACCCCGGCAGAGCAGGATCGGGTTTCGAGCTGTCGCGCTTCTTCCAAGCATGGTAGGCGGCCGTGAGACCACCAGCATCGGCAATGTTCTCACCCAGGGTCAATCGACCATTGACATGGAGCACCTTGTCTCCAGGACCTTCGACTGTGAAAGCCGAATATTGGTCCACAAAGCATTGGGCGCGGTCCTCGAAGGCCTTGACGGTCTCATCGTCCCACCAGTTGGTATAGTTGCCTGTTTCGTCGTAGTGTCGACCAGTTGAGTCGAAAGCTGGTTTCAAGTCAGTAAAATATCATAAGAGACAGTTTAGGATCCGATCCTTGGATCATTAGAGTTCTTGACTGACCGTGGGAAAGCTCATGGCCACTAACAGCGCCGAACGCTCCGTATGCGAGGTACAACGGCGCATCCGGGCCAAAGAACACTGGCGGTTGCATGATGCCAGCTGGGAACACAATCTCATTTCCGGGAGGGTTGTAGTAGGCATTGACCGTGGGCGCACTCATATCCCATTCGTCTCGATCGGTGGGTTTGCCCAATTTGGACCACTCTCTCTCGAGATCAAATTGTGCCACGGCAAGTTCATTCTCAAAGAGGTTGTCGCGAGAGATCTTCAATGATTCGTAGTACTTCTCAACATCACCCGCATCTAAGACATTCGGGCTTTTGGTTGGGTATCCGATCTTCTGCACAATGTTCTGCACTTTCTCGATGCCCAGCTTTCGCACATCGGGTGACATCCATGGAGTTTGCGTCAGCGTAAAGGAAAATCTCTCCTTGATATCGGTTATGATCTGGTCCCCCAGTTGCTTCGACTCTTCCGAGAAAGAGTCGAGAACGTAGAATCGACTGATGCTCCATCCGAGAGAAGAATCTAAATGGTCGATGCACTTGCGCCATCTTTCCTCAGTCGCCTGAGGGTCCTTTCCGGCCAATTTATTGTTGAAGCGCCGAAGAGGGGCAATCGCTTCATCTTCGATAGAGTCCGAGTACGTTTGAATGAGCTTCCACTGCAGGAAGAATGAGACGGTCTCGCGCGAAGTGTCGTGCAGAATCGCAGACAACTTCTTCATATATGATGGAGAACCGACAATCAAGCGGTCAGTCTTGAAGTCACGAGGAGCAAAATTCTTGATGATGCTCTGAAAAGAGATCTCAGGAAGCATAGCCTCCGTCTCCTTAATGCTACGGGGGTTGTAATACTTGGTGATGTCTTCTTGTGCGGCAGTGTCTGGTGTGATGTCGGCAAGCTGTTTCTCAAGGGCGACAATCTCCTTGGCGATCTTGTTGTTGCCGCCGAAGTTTTTGAGAACGAGTTTCAGAGCATCGGTGTAGTCAGCTACCGTTTCCGTGTTGTTGTAGTATTCCCTGGCAGGAAGACCAATCCGTCGGGGCGGTGACACAAAGATCGTCACATTATCAGGGTCACGATCATCAGGCTGTGCCAGTCAGTTTTGTGCTCATCAAGGACCTGGTTTCAGGCATAGCTGTGTCGATGGAAAGACTTACAGAAACCCCAGGGGAGACGAAGGCCTCGGCACCGGATTTCATGAGGAAAATGATGGCATCAGTCAATTCGGCATGAGATGTCGGGTAATCAGTCTTTCCCACTGAATACACATCTTGCAGTTTGCCTAGCAGGTTAGTCAGAGGCTTGATGCCGCGGTCTCTGATTGCGGACTCGTTCAAGCAGGCCTCGTATCCAGCCTTCAACTTGCCGAAATTCTCGGCATCTTCTTTCGCAGGGGCATCTGAGCGCTCCAGGATATGGCGGAGTCTCGTCTGAGAGTTTTCAACCATGATCGTTCCGGCGAAGATTGAGCCCTGATCGGCGCGCATGTCATGGCGTTCCCGCCAACCTCCACAGACATACTGATCAAAGTTTGTGCAGGGATCAATGTCCTTATAATTCGGGTCAAGGCTGTATAGAATCTCCGAGGCCGCGTGAACGCACTCGGGGGTCTGGCAGATGGCTTGGGACGACTCTGGGGATCCGCTAGGTGTGCCATTGGCGACGTCGGGTGTACCTTTCCGATGGTGTCAACTTAATCATTTTCACTGGCGAGGTATGGGAAATTCTTCGCTTACCATAGAAGCTCTGGAGGAAAGCGTAGGCAAGAAGGCCAATACAGCCGATCGCGCCGACCCTCTTAGCCACGCGCAGCCGGGATCTTTGTTTGCAACAACGGCGAGGTGCACCCGCTCCTTGCACAAAGCCTTTGTCCACGAGATAGCCATCCTCATGGCCATACGCCTCTTCTCCCTCCAGCTCCACACTACCCATATAGTTCATTCCCTCCTTGGTTCCGTTGCTGCATGATTCGATGTTGGCCTCCAGGCCCTTTCAAGTGACCGTCGATGTGTCAGACAAACATACCTGTGAGGTGGCTGCACCATCATTGCCACGCAGCGCTTCGAATGTCAATTTGAAGTCTTATCTGGAATCAAGTATCGGTGATATACCAGATTGAGCCTCTCTGTGTCTTTGGTGTATGAGGAAGATGGTAAGATCAACCTCCTGGGATGCTACCTTCTCCGCACGACGAGGTGGAGTGGTCGTCACGGCGGGCACGCTACCTCCTGTGGGGAAAGAGCGACCTACCGTATCCGCTCCCGTCCGGTCCCCTTGCTGACATGCTCATGTCCTTGATTCAGGTCTGGTGCTTGCACCATACTGGAATGTATCAGCGATCGCTCACAGACCAAGGAGTAAGGATGCGACTAGATGGTGAATTTGTGCTTCGAACCCCAGCTCAAACACCCCATGATGTCAACGAAGGATCATGAAGGGCCTTGTTTAGAAGTTCTCTTCCATATTTCGGCCAATAGCATATCCGGCCAAGCACACCCCCGGGCTCGGCAGTGCAGATTCCAGTGTTCATTATCGGCTGGGGGAGATATGCAGGTGACAATGAACCATCTGTATAAGCTTGAACCTGGAGCCTGATGAACCGTGTGGGTTGCTCGCATAGCTATATATGGATCTAAGGTTGATATAGTTATCATCCATCCCATGTGAACTGTCACCTACCCACGTGGTTGGTGTCGCAAGAATATCTGCCCGTTGGTAGTCCAAAACAACTTCCTACTATTCATGCTTCGACAATCATTTACCGGGCGCCCATGCATTGATAAAATCCCTCTATTGCTTCTTACCAGGTTTATCTGGGCGACAATTCAAGCAAAAGTAGATGCACAGGATCTTACAGGTAGAGAAAGAAAGTCAATTGAGAGCGCAGTCCGGCTCTCCCACCTACCTAGGTAGTAGGCAATGGGCATTACTTCAATCCGTCGAGCACTTTCAACCCAAGACGAAGGCCTCCGTCAACGAGAGTCCGATGCTTCAACCATTCCACCAGCAACGCTCGAGTCAATCTTGATGCCCACAAAACAAATTCGCTCGTTATGATATCGGTGCAATGCTCTAAACAACAGGTGATAAGTCGATCAGGTATTCCGTATTCCCCGAGTACATTTCGATCATAAATATGCTCGATCTACAATGAGCTGTAAACCTACCTCCAGTAGGTGATTCTTGAATGATACAAGCTGGAATAAGATATCAGGGAGGCAGACCTGACCCCAGACATCTCGGGCGGAGCCAAGGTCAAAACTATATCCGTCAACGGATCGGGTCGAAGCTACTACATAGATGCCCACACCTACTACCTACTTAGATCAGACGAGTGACGCCCTCCACTGCAGATGCTTCTCAATCAGGGATGAATGAAAGTGTATCCGGGAATTTTGATCGAGTGATCGTTCTGTTAAGTCTTCCAGACAATGATGGAAGGCCTTCATCTAGACATGTGCCCGAGCATGTGACGAAAGACATATCGTGCAGAAACTTCCTCGCCACATGGGTAGTATATATCGATATGAGGCAAGCCACGTGAAATTTCACATACTCGAACTGACCAATGCATGTGGAATGGAAGCCGGAAAAACGCCTACCGCCTAGGTAGTAGCACTCACTACCTTAAGAAATTGACCTCGGCCTCGACTCCCTCGAGCGACGCCAGCCCAGACGATTGACTATGTATTGACATCCAGACAGATCAGCAAAAGCTACTACTACCATCACTTGGTGCATTGTTGAATACTCTGCTCCGCTTCCAGTCAACGGAAGTGGGTATGTACGGTGCAAGTCGGTCCCATCCTGAAAAGCGTTGACTACCTTATTTTCCAACTTCCAAATTACTTCGGCACAAGGGCATGGGCATCAAGCAGACACGTAACAATGGATTGCTTGCTCCTTATTTTGATTGCTCCACCCCCCGTGCGGTCAATGGTTGAAACCGGAAATGTTCAACCGACCAGCCCACCTGTCAAAAATCCTTTCGGAATGTATGCTCGTGGCAGTGCAAGCCTTCCGTCATGGTAAAGTTAACCTTTTCAACGGCTTTACTTTCGACGGACTGGAATATAGAGTCTCTGCTATCATGTTGGGAAAGACGGAAACAGGCGACGATCACGACACTCGTCGCTGAATATGAAGCTCATCCCTCTCGCACCTCTCCCGACGGACGAAGGATTTTCTACGGAAACACAACTCCACTTCAATGATGCCTCTGTCACCAGATCAGATAAGGTTTTTCCTCCATCAGGTGAAGAGTGAAGTCTTTGACTGTGTACAGTTGTACACTCAACACTGTAGGACTGTACAAATGTACAGTCAAGGGATGGGAAATTCCAGGTTCTTCCAACGATATGGAGGTCGTGTCAACCAATGAAAGTCCACGACAGCGAACTTCAGATCAGGTGTGAAATGAGCTGTCCACTCTCTCTGGCACATTCTGTTTTGACACGTCGTAAGCGAAGACGGACGATCCTGTCCCCTTAATAGTGGTAGTGCTATCCTCGGTCCACACTCCACGAGTCTACACTCCATATAGGCCGCGTCGGGAAATTTTGACAGGTCTTCTCCAGTTAGGTATCCTGCTCAGAACTCCACCGCGAGCGCTGACCCACGGACCACGAGGTTTTCCACGCCGGAAAGCGAAAAGCGAAAACAGAAAAAAAAAAAAAGAAAACAATCCAAGACAGAGTTCGGGACGGAGCTCGCTCCAGGCAGTAGTCATGTAGTTCCTCGTGAAAATATTGGGTTCCTTGGCATTTTTCGGCAATTCAGGTACTGCTGGAAATTGAGCCATAAGACCAATTTGAGGTGGTCGGGAAGTTACTCGTTGGATATTCCACCAGGTTCAAGGGAAGGAGAATCGAAACAAAAGTGCGCCCGGACCAAAAGTTGATTTCAAATCGGGCTCCAGTTGGCAGTGTGTATCATCGGAGTTGATGCCGCTTGCGGACAATTTTACTGTGATCGTGGTGGATAATTGAAGCCAGTCGGGCTTCCCTTGGATTCAGGATCGTCAACTTGGACTATATCTGAGAGACAGGGGGCGACTGTGAGACTGTGAGTGTGAGTTATCCGGTTACATCCGCCCATGTATTGCTTGCGAATTTTTGATAAGCTTCTTTTGAATGGTCAATGATTTATGTTGACCTATGTTTTGCGATTGTCCCTCGCTCGTGGTGGCGTCGTTGCTTATAAAGTCAGCTCCATTGCATCGTGCCCTCGTGGTACAGGCCAGTCAACACTCAACAGTGGACTGTGGACCACTGGACAATGGACATATGGTAGTGGTACTCTAGAGCGCAGGCCTCGCGAACTCACTTTTGAGCTCACAAGAGAAACCAGCTTTCGCGGACATTTTCCATCCACCAGCTGGGCCTATGGGCATCATCAGTCGGGGAGGCTGGCGCCTGCAGGTCTAGCCTGCATGTAGATTTTCTCCCCTCGATCCTCATTCCTGAAGGATCAGCTCCCACGGAGTACCCTGATTCAACTTCAAGGTCGATGATGATCAGTAGGCAGATTTCCATGATACTAATAGCCGTTGTCATCGACATGTCGCGTGGATTAAATTAGCCCGGCGTACCATATTGTATTCAGCAGAACTTCGATGCCGAGTCCAACCCCGTTCAAGCGATCTCGTGCCGATCGGTTCCCCTACCGACTTTCCAAATTCCCACTGTGGCTTGGCAGGGTTTACTTACACGAATGTTGAGGGTTTGAGATTCTCCAAGAATCTGACAAAGCGGGCGGCGCCACGGTCGACGTATCCACACAGGATGGAAGATATTCGTGGACCAGCAATGTGTAGAGACTCAGAGAGACCGAATGGCGCCTCTCGTCCCAGAAACAATGAATGTCGGGGATCATAGATGGAATTGGACAGGTATCAAACGCTCTGTGACCGGAACACGGACTGGTAACACTAACCACTCGTCTGTCAGGCTGTGGTTCTTTAACCACATGTCATCCACATCTGCGCCATGATGAGCTTTTTCATGTCACAGACAGGGGAGATGTGTCAGTATCATATTGAAGTCCCTAGCACAAAAGCACCCTTCTTGTAGCATGACATCCGACCGGCCACCAGGCCGCCATCCAAACAGACGATGACAAGAGGGTGCATGGTAACTTAGTGCATCATGCATATGCCATATAGTACTGTAGTAACCGTGATGGCGGAAGACGAGCCGAGTCGATCTCTCATCGAAAGTCCTGGGCCGTGCAAGGGTCTAAATCTAAAACGGCGGATGGGAAGTGATTGATCGTTCCGTCCCATGTCGCTGTTCCTGTCGGGAGTCGGGACAACAATGTCAAGATGAAACGCCCGAACCTCGTTGGGGAAATGCACGGTGCACGGAGGGCTTGCCTCGAGCAGGGGTTGAGCGTAGATTGGCAGAGGTGTATGCAGCTAAGATGCATGTCGACTGTTCAAGCGAGGGCGTCAGATTCCTTCGTGGGCTGTCTGTTCACGCTAGCCTGAATGACCGCCTGGCTGCTCCTGCTCCGTAATGCCACCGAGAAAGAGCAATCAATAAGTAATAGCGGACAATGGAGGTTTACTGCTACTGTCAACACAAGGTACGAGTCGCATTGCTGTCAGATTTGTCCGGTGACGATGGATGAGGATGATCCAACGGACACTCCTGTGAGGGTGTAGTACACTTATACACTAACGTAGTAGGAAGTCTGGTCAGGCACGCATTATGGTATGTCACTGGACCTGAACACGTGCTCGCACACAGGCACACAGATGTAGCGCTCCTCCTCACTCGTCTTTCCTCGGGCCTTTTCCAGCTCGACAACCAATGTGGCATATCAACAAGGTCTTAGTTCATCCTTGTAGTATCTGATCCCACATGAGCTTTTCAATCCTGTCGCCTCCCAGTCTCTGGGATCTCACTAGTAAGCCGCCCCGTGGTGGTAGACGTTCTGCAGCATCACACTCGATGAAGTTCCGGTGCACGACCGCCCCACGGGTTTCAAAGCCCGTCAACGAGTGGGAGAAGGATGATTCCATGATGGGTCGCACTACTGCCCCTGGGTGGAGCGACTGACCGTGCTCCCGTCGAGGAGTATGCAATTGCTGATGCATCTGCTTTTTCCTGATCCGCTCCGCTTTCCGCGAGGTAACCTTGACAATGATGCGCGTGGAAAGCATTTTCAGGGTATAGTGCAGGATTGTCGTACTTTTTTTTCTTTTTCTCTTTTCATTCATTTGCCCCTGCCACACATTGATGCATGATCACTGGAGTCCACTGCTGATTCTGCTATTATTTTCAGCCTCGTCACAAGCGAGCACTTCGGAAGGCGTGGCTGCGGGGACGACCCGAACTACGCAGTAAACTGATCGAGGCGTCGCATTCGGACGGGAGAACTTGAGAACAAGGCCCCGTTTCCTCTTCCGGAAATGCTTGAAACTTTTCTTCCGCTGGACCCAGGAAGATGGAGAATTCCCGATCATTATTCAGATGGAGAGAGGAAGCCTGATTTTCAGCTATTGATGTGAAGAGGCACCCTTGATGTTCAGAATGGATACTCTTCATGAATAGTGCGTCTGAAGGAGCATGAAGACTGGCCTCACAGAAGGACCTCGCAGATTTGTCTCCTGCGTTGAGGCTCGAGTGTGTAGTCTCTGTAACTGTTCATTTGTATTGAGCAGGGATTCTCTACACATTGATACCTCTGCAGACATGTGTATTTCTTCTCTTCGTCAAGAGCCCACTCCCTCAATTAGCCCGTGGCAGGTGAAGCTGGTGCTGGACTACAGGAATCTCAGCTCACCTCAAAATCTTCATCTTCTTCACGATGGCCACCTTTCCTCCCTATCGTGGTCGCACATATCTTCACTACACCTGGCAAAGCTCAAGGTTCCATAGTCGAAAGCATGGTTCATCCCCTAAAAACCCGCCCTGGTCCTCGGATCCTCCGCAATGGATCGAGCGGCTCGGTCATGGCTGGATACAACCATCGGCTGCCGAGGGAGACTAAACCAGAAGAGCGCCTGAAGACGAGAGACGGTCTAGCCATCTGCGCACCCTCTCGGGAGCTCCAAGTGGGCTTCTCGCTGATGATCTCAATCGACTGAAATATTCGTATCGTTTCACCATCTTGCCTGTTTCCTCTTTCCCCTCCCCTAAAGAAGCCCCTCCCCACTCCCATTATCTTCTGCTTCCCTTGCTCCTCCTGCTCTTTCTCTCTCCTTCTCTTCGCGGATACATCATCACCTCAGAGAAACTCCTCACAATCGCCCTCGCAACTAGTCTCCTGCGAAAGCTCGCCGGTTTACCATCAAGTGAAACTGCTGCAGTGGTGCCACAGCATCCACCCACCCTCACTTCCAAGTGTAATCTTGTTCGGATCACGATAAGGACGGATCATTGGAACTCGACGACGATTTCCGCTCGCCCACGATCACTTTGCTCGACCGCCTGCCCACCGTCGCAAATTGTGACTCGCAGCCGCGATCTACTCTGGCAGCAGATCGCCCAGTCCAATTGAGAATCCCGCGACCTGGACAAGAGATCCTCGAACGTGGCAGGACCGGGGTGCGGGGAATAGATCAACCAGAACTATCAATCGGCAGGCCGTCCAGTGCGACCGTAGTGGGAAGGGAGAAAAGATCGAAAACAAGAATCGCCGTGTGGAACGTGCTGGAGGTGCATTGTACGAGAGAACAATTCATTGGTATGCGCTCTTCCGAGGCAACAAGCGTGGGTAGGCTTGCAGCGAAATCTTCGCCTTCTGGCTGCCTCGTTGCGCCGAGTCCGTCCGGCACTCGGTGTCGCGGGTATGCGGGTCGAGACTCGGGAGCGCAATCTATTGCATCCCTGATTCAGAGCCCCGATGATTGCCAACCTACCCTAGTCCAATCCTCCTCCCCCAAAGCATGAACCATTGTCGGAGGACCCAGGACCCTGCTAATCTTTTGCTTTAGATACACTTCAATCACGGATCTTGTAAAATCAATCTCTATACACCATGGGCTGCGGAAGCTCAAAACCCGCCGAGGCGGACAAGGAAGCTCTGTCGCGGAATGCTCGGATCGAGCGGGTGATCAAAAATGATAAAAAGAACATGGATCGAACTATCAAAATTCTGCTACTAGGTGCGCTTGACTGTACCTGTCGCAAAGTGCCAACTACCGTAAACAGATTACTTACCAAGCGACAGGTGCTGGGGAATCGGGCAAGTCAACCATCATCAAACAAATGCGCATTATCCACAGTGGAGGTTTCCCCGAGGAAGAACGCTACCAAACGCGCGCGGTCATCTTCTCCAATCTGGTCGTTGCCTTTAAAGTACTGCTTGACATCATGGCGTCAGAAGGCATTTCTTTTGAGCATTCGGGCACGAAGGTAAGCGCGAAAATTCCACTCGGTCGGATCTATGTAGCAGTGAGCTGTACTGATAACTCCGTGCGCTTCAATCTAGGCCTCTGCGGATCTGTTGGAAGGAACTGAACCAGACGTGGGCGCAGATGAAGCTTTTTCAAACCTCAAGGTCCGCGACGCGATGCGAAACATGTGGAACGACTCGGGCGTCCAGAAGGCTGTCGCGCGTGGACACGAATTCGCTCTTCACGACAACCTTTACTAGTGAGTCATAATGTCCAAATTCGTGGTGGGCGAGTCCCTTTTCTGACATGTGTTTTGCCATCCAGTTATTACGAATCACTAGATCGTATCTTCAAGCCAAATTGGCTTCCAGACAATCAGGACATGCTGCAGGCCCGTCTTCGGACGACGGGTATCACAGAAACTTTGTTCGAATTAGGCCAGATGAACTTCCGCATGATGGATGTGGGAGGACAAAGATCGGAACGAAAGAAATGGATTCACTGCTTTGAAGGTGTGCAATGTTTGCTTTTCATGGTCGCCCTGTCAGGATACGACCAATGCCTGGTCGAAGATCAGAATGCGGTAAGTTTGTCAAGCCCAGATATAGAATTTTCTCGACGGTTTGCGGTCTTTTTGCCATTCTGTTATACTAATGAACTTTCCTTGGTAGAATCAAATGCATGAAGCAATGATGTTGTTCGAGTCACTCGTCAACGGCGAGTGGTTTAAGCGCAAGCCTATCATCCTCTTTTTGAACAAGATGGATCTGTTCCGAGGCAAACTCGATATTTCCTCGATCTCAAAGCACTTTCCCGATTATACCGGCTCAGACACGGACTTCGATGCCGCCGTGCGATACTTTTCTGATCGATTCCGTGGCATCAATCGGATACCTGATCGTGAAATTTATATCCATCACACCAACGCCACTGATACCACCCTGCTCAAGGCCACAATGGATTCAGTGCAAGACATGATCATCCAAAAGAACCTGCACACGCTTATCCTGTGAGGACTTGCAGCTTTATCCCTGGAATACTGGTTCCCTCTCTTCATCATGAATTCTCACGGTCTCGCTCTCAACATCAGAGCATAAGCCCTCCTCCTTACTTTTCATTGATCCTTGCTCCTCGCTCCTCCCTCTTGTTTCTGGCATGTGGGAAATGTGACGCATTTTCCCTCTTTCTTTGGCAACGAATTTCCGGCCACTTTCTTCCCCTTGAATGTTAGAGACCGTCGAATTCTCGGGACTTTGATATTAGGTGACCTCTGGCTTTGTTCGAGGCATCATATACAAGGCAGGAGGAGCCTCTATTGTTGACACGATTCCTACTTTGGGCTATACACTTTCGCAGTACAAAGCGCATTTGAAACTTTACCTGTGTTTCATAATCTGCCTACAGCGACTGCATGCCACTCACACACACACACACACACACACACAATCTCTCTCTCGCGCGCGCGCGCCTCACGCCACCAATCCGGTTATTTTTTCATTCGTTTTTTCTCGCGTTAATCTTGCAGGATGATACCACTTGCTTTATGCCCGCAGATGAAACAAAATGGTCACAGTGACTATTTCTGTACCATACTTTACAGCTAGATATACAGTTCTTGAAATAACTTTTACCTGACTTATCAAGGAATTCCCGGCGGCTACATGTACTACACTGATACCCATTTACGCTTTGGGACATTGCACACAGTTGGGACAATGCACACAAGCCGAGAAATGGAATTTCTTCTGACGCAGAATGAAGAGCTCTGCCTTCTGTTTCGACCCATGGAAGAGTAACGCATCGGATGGTTGTCGATTATGCTCGCATGTGTATCTAATACTACGTCTAACTACTAGAAGGATGGATAGTGATACTGATACCTGAGGCATACGTGGCTGACATAAGCTCAGATGATCATCCGACCTGCCGACTCCGAATCCCAACCCGACGGTTTCGCCTCTGATTAAGACTCATCTTCATCTTTGATACAACCGCGAGGTACGCTGCGACTAGCCATGATGTCGACGTCCTTGCGCCGAGCTGCGTGGGCGCCTCTATTCGGCTCCTCACGAGTCACACAGCAGCCGATTCCTTCCTCCGTGCTCGGCGCGTCCCGATCTTTGCACCAGCGTCAGTACTCCTCTTCCTCTTCAAAACCGCCGGTACCGCCCAGCGATGGCTCTCGCCGATTGGATACCTCGACCCCGGCGAAGGGTGTGAATGCGTCTGGCGAAAAGGGTAAATCTGCTCGCCGACGTGGGAAGGAGAATGGCACTCGGGGCGCCTCGTCAAAAGCTAACCAGCAAAATGCGGCGTTCTTGAAGCTCCCGAGTGTCCCCTCCACCCAGCACCGCCAGCCGCATGGTTAGTTCCTTGGAGCTTCTCTAGATTTCTCGCCCCCCCTTTTCAAGTCTTTTCATTCCAATTGTTTGTAAAGATCTATTGCGTTGGAATGCTTTTAGCTGACCTGTGGGCTGTAGACGTTCACGTTGCGTCCTTCTTCTCTATTCACCGTCCTATTTCCGTGACCACCACCGTCCCTCCAATCTCGACACCTGAAGCCTTCGAGGCCATCTTTACCAAGAAAGCCTTGAAGAACAACCCCGAAGATGTCATCTTCACTCTATCATCAACCGTCCAGAACATGGAAAACTCCACGCCTGCCATGGGCGAGTCGGAAGACCAGTTCGGTCAAATTCAGCAAAGCTTTACCGCTGACGTGAATGGAGAGCTTCGCATGCACGATGGCCATGAGATTGGTCTCAGCATTGAAGAATACACCCGCCGTCTGCAACCATTCAATCCTCCTCCTCCACCAGTGCCCATGGACATGAACACCAACTCCGCTTCCCACCTCAGCAACATCGCCGAGGAAGAGACTTCAACTTACTCCACCGTCCTGACCATTCGCGAACAACGCCACGCGGACGGACGCAAGACCTACGAGGCTTCCACGGGACCCTTTGTGCGCAGTGATGTTGAAGATCCGCAACATGGATTCACCATCGACGCTCCCACGGGCTCTACCTCGGGCATGACCTACATCGAGCGTGTCCACCACAATCGAACTATGCACACTCTCAGCACCAAGAGACGCCGCAAGATCAAGATGAAGAAGCACAAGTTCAAGAAGCTCATGCGGAGGACACGAACCCTTAGGCGGAAACTTGATAAGGCGTAGAAGAATCTCGCCTTTGTCTTTTCCTTCCACCGTCTCTATCCTGCAGTTCCTCTCCACCCCTCACCCTTCTCTCTCCTACCTCCTCGGATTTCTCACCGCTACACTCCCGAGAATGGTCACCCTATCTCCCCATTCTCTGTGTCTTTCTCCCATCCATCGTCCCCCCAGTGCTCCAGCCTGAATTGGTTCGCGTCGGTTGCATTCTGCATGTGAATTTTTGGCCTTCATCTTGCATTGTCCTGGGACAAAGGAATAATGATGGCTCAAGTTTGAAACGAGGCTTTGTAACTTAATTCTTGCTCGTCCATGGCTCAGTCTCAAGTCCACATCGCCCTCCTACTTGCTTTACCATGCCATGATATTGTGTTGGGTTACCTTCTCGTATAGAAATGCTTACTGTTTCTCGTTCTGAGAACCAAGAGCTGTTGTATGAATAGAGACTTTTATCGGCATTGGCGGCCTTCTGTGTTTGAGGGGGTATCGAAGCGCGTCGTTGAATACCCGTTTTCGTAAAGACCTAGTCGTACTTTGATCATTGGAATGAATGTCGAGAGTGAATGAGTACGTAATGGGACATTGCCACTACTATAGCAACTCGCTCGTCATGCTTACTGCAACCTACTCATGAAAGAAAGTGGAAACAAAATTAATTTTGGTTTCCAAACGAAGATAAAACTCGTATAAAGTACAATAGTCCAACGCGTGTTCATGCAGTATAAGAGAAACGAGGAGATAAAGAACAGAGCAAATATCTACCGAACAAGGTTAATTCCACCAAGAATTTGGCAAGCGGTTGTCAAGCATCCCGCTCCCAAGGTTTCTACAACACGACAGAGTTGCAAACACACTGCCACTCTCCCCTCCCCACATCGAGTCAGTTCATCGTAGCAGACCATACAGTTCTTATTGGCTTTTGCCACCGATCTTGAAAGTTGCCCGTCACAGGACGAGGGGCCCGTCGACTGAGAGGGTATCAGAAGCTTGGACCGGTCGACCTTTTCGCAAAGGTTTTGACCGATTCGAGTTTCGCTTTCCAGATGTGACGGCGGATACGTCATTTAGCAAGAAGCTTTAGAACGCGAGTTCATGAGCAGAGCCACGATAAGACCGTACAGACCTGAGAAAGAAAACCACTAGTTAGACCCATGCAATGTTGTTCACCGAGTTTCTGCAAACTTACCCAAAACTTCAGCGAAAATGAGAATAAGAATCATTCCGACGTAGAGACGAGGTTGCTGAGCTGTTCCGCGGACACCAGCATCACCGACAATACCAATAGCGAAACTGTAGCATGGGCGGCCGAGAGGTTAGCGATTGATCTCACCCCGTGGAAGTGTACCACTTCGGATATACGTACCCAGCGGCGAGACCAGCAAGACCGACGGCCAGACCGGCACCAAGTTGGATGAAACCAGTGTACAAGGGGAGCTCCTGGGTCAGGTCGTTTGCGACCAGGACGGACACGACCAAGCCGTAAATACCAATAATACCAGCCATGACGATGGGGACGATGTCTGCGAGTTCAAAGAATCAGCCGACATGTTATATAGCGGCCCATGAGGTGCTGAGATCAACACCGCTCGAACATACTCTTGACGATCAGGTCAGGGCGGAGGACACCCATGCTGCAAACACCGACACCAGCCTTGGCAGTGCCATAGGCAGCGCCGAAGCAGGTGAAGACGATGGCAGACGTGCAGCCAAGCGCACCGAAGAAGGGCTGAAAAGATACATTGTCAATATTCTGGTAAAGCTTCGCCGCGTGGATACGACAACCGGTGTGGGAAGAGTCCGGGGAAGCTATCGTAGAGCGGAGGTGTTTGATTGATTACGAGCACCTCAGCATGAGGGAAGCGGGCAGATGACTTGACGTACCGCATAGACGGGGCTGTAAAAGAAAAAACATCAGTAGGGGCTCTTCGAGAAGCGGGTGCTCGTTGGTGAGAGAGCGAGGCTGAGCTTCCAACTGTCCCACTTCCTAGGGGTTGGTTTGGTGGAACGGAGAGTCGGCTACGACTTACCAGAGTTCTGAGACCATTTTGGCGGTTTAGAAGCTCAAAGGAGATATATGAAATGGGTCGGTAGCCGTTGTTTGATGGCGGACGACTCGCGGTGTGCTTGGTCGAGCTGTGGATGATAGCGTTGCAGGTCCCGGAGAGGTTGGAGAGGTCAACGAGGTCAGAGGCACAGGCTGGTGGTATCATCACGTGATCTTGGCACTTCCCTGCCGGCAGATCACTCTGAACGTCTGAAGCAAGCCATCCTTGCGGAACCCATTGCAGGCTAGCGTGGAACACCTCTTTGGCCTCGCATCACTCAATATAGTCCATTTTTGCTGCACCCGATCTGGCTCGAAATGTTCTCAAATTCGAAGACGGTAAGCCCCTTAGTGTCTAATTATCTGTTCAAAATCTTATACTTCGGCTAGAAGCTAGATCGAAAGCTGTAAAGCTACAGCCCACTTGAACCCGCCGATACGACCAAGGAGTTCTACCTTGAATTCTTCAAGGCCCTTTCTCCTGCAGGCAAAGCGAATTTGGCAGTTGACGTCTCAGGTTGCAAAGAAGATGAAGAACTCCGGCAACTACTCCAAAGCATCAGAACCGGGATGTTGATTCCTCTCAAGTCGCAGGGTGGTAAATCACCTACTGAAATCACTCCCAACCCGCGCGCTGGTATTGAGGATTCAATCGAAAACCTTAGAAGCCTGAATATCGAACCTATCACAAGGGCTCTTCAATCTTCGCTCCGGTCTCACTGTTTAGAGAGGGATGGCTATCACTGTCTAATCACAAATTATTACAGTTCTGGTTATCGCGGTCCGGTAAACGCGAAGTATACCGATCTCGAAGCAGCGCATATTATTCCCTTTGCCCTCGGATCCTCCAAATCAACCCGTCGCGAGGAAGTAGACAGACACGCACAGATATTGGTCAACCTTAGTCGCTACTTTCTAGTTCTCCGTCAACTATCCTTCACCTCAGAGCAGATTAATTCTGAAATGAATATCATGATGCTAACTGACTTTGTTCATAAGGCATTTGGATGATTCCAGCTTATTCTTGGAGCAACTGATACCGCGCATCAATACCGCGTCAAGACACTTCAAGGCTGTTCTGACGTAGTCCTTCTTTTTACCTGAGAGTCGGCTTGTCACATTTCGGGTTCATCAAGGACGATGGGAGCTCCCGCATCCGAGACTTCTTGAGATACATGCTGCTATCGGGACCTTCCTCCATATGAGTGGCCAGGCAGAGTCGATTGACAGAACTCTCAGGAAGTTTGAAGATACTGGGAGACTTGCCTCTGATGGGAGTACCAATATCGAAGAACTTCTTGCAGCGTCCAAGCTTCCATTACAAGCCTCATATATCAACAATATATCTACTTCAACACAACCCACACAGGTACAACGTCCCACGCGGTAGGGTCCCCCATAGATAGCCTCGACCTCGAGTACAGACGGAAGGCCCCAGAAGCCGAAAGAAAAGTTACATTTGAAGAAGATGGAAGGACAAGGAAGCGGACAAGCGAGACTGTTTGGTACTGGGAACAATACATGGGGTTACTAGACAAGCCCTCAATTCCATTGTTAGGAAATTTGAAGATACTGGTAGACTTGCCTCTGATGGAAGTGCCAATATCGAAGAACTTCTTGCAGCGACCAAGCTTCCATTACAGGCCTCATATACCGACGACATGCCTCCCAGGTACTTCAACATAGCCGACACAGCTACGATGCCCCATGCGGTAGGGCCCCCTCATTGATAGCCTCGACCTCGAACACATTTAGACGAGAGGCCGCAGAAGTCGAAAGATAAGCTATAACCGAAGAAGATGCAAGGACACGGAAGCGGGCAAGCGAGACTGCCTATGGGTAATTGAAGATCCATGAGACACTGTTACAGACATCGCTGTCGTAAAGGAAAATCACAGTGATTTCGAATATCAAAATCATTTCAGGCACAAACCCCGTTGCGCCCGGCAGGTATTGATCGCAGTACTCTGATATAACTCAATCGTGGAGCATAAAGACAGTATCGAATTACTTCCCCGTGAGAGAGGATGATTGTTGTATTGTGAAATTCAAATGACATTATGGTACAAGGGCCCCCCGGTGAATTTACCACCCCAATCTCACCCGGCAGCCGGAGATATTGAGCTTAGTACTGGATTCAGACGATCCTTCGGCCGCCGCCACGGGCTGATTGAAGGAAATGGCTTTTTCGGAGAGCGCGCCAAAGACATTTGGCACAAACTCAAGATCCGTCTTCTCAGATGACGCATCTGCTGGAGAGGATTCCTCAAGATGTGATACCATACCAAAGGTGAAGGTGACATTGCTGGCCACGGACTGCAAGTCGAGAGAGCTTTCGTCGTGAATCTCCGAGGGATCTCTAGCGACGAAAAATTGGATATAATCACCGGATGTGGCAACCTGGGACAGCAAGGACAAATCGTCACCGACCAAGCTTTCTGCCGAAAGTGCTGCAATATTCGAGTTTGCGTTCTCACCTGGATTGAAGATCTCTTCAAGCCCAGGTAGAGTTCCTCGGTTGGCCGATCCGAAAAAGCAAACTTCGGGATCCAAAGAAAGAAGCCCCTGCTTCTTGCCCCAGCCACCTCCGCCGCTGACCACGCGATGGAGCTTGCCTCCTTGTCGTAGACTCTCAGCCAGGTACTCCCGCGTAGACAAGCTGGAGTCTGTCACTTTGACATGCGGCTTCCCGACCAGAGCCCACACCGAAACCCTATGGTCAGACACATTGTGATCCTTGATGTACTGAGGAAGGATCTTTTCCAGATCTGATGATGCTGGTATAGGGTCATTTGAAGCAGGATCGGTGGACTTGGAGATTTGTCGGAGAATGTTGCCCATACTAGCAAGGACCCTTTTGCGTTCTCCGATAGGGTGAAGAGGCAGCGTTACACGGGGCCTGATGCTGCCGGAGGCGTTCGGGGAGGTGATTGCGCAACTGGTCAAGTCTATGGTGCGATCAAGCGTAAACGAATCTGATGTCTTGTCAAATTGCCATTGCATGCCAAACAATGTAGACTCTTTCCCGTTCACGAAGATGGTATTCGCAAGGCGTAAGCCGACCTGATATGCTCCGTCCGCGGAGCCCCGGCTTGTCTGGTCCTTGCGAAATGAAAATGACAGATCAGTCTCCTCATCAGCAGGACCACCAAACCGGCGTGGGGGTACTGGCTTTCCCCTGATGTCCTGCTCGCCAATGACCAAGAGCGAAAGACCCTCTGACTCGGAAGCATTTCCAGCCGTGCTCTCTGTGCTGCCTCCCTCGATCGGCGTTGAAGGGGATGGGATTTTGTCGACTACAGCGGCCACGGCATAGATCCGATCGGCTCTGGAGGCACCGGTGTAGACATTTTGGACCAAGTGGCGGAGAAACTCATGGGGAGAGTTGAGCCAGTGCGCGAATTTGGGGGTGACGAGAAGTAATGGAACAGGATTGCTGGTGTATTGAAATGTCTGGAGGGAGGGAATCGACGAGAGGATATCATGCGGGTTCTGTTGGAAGTGTCTTAGTATCTTTTTGTCTGCGCTTCGTCACATGGATAGATTGGATAGAGCCAAGACTTACGACTGCTTCTGGCGATTTGGTGAGCCACGTGAAAGCAAAGGGAGGATGAGTGGCAGAGGCATATTGTCTTCTCGGAGAGCAGAAGCCGAGTCCACCCTGGGGGCAGCCGCCCCTGATTCGCAGGGCGCGCGGCTTGAGACTCAATCGAGTCGCCATGAAGAGGAAATGAGCTTGACAGTCGCAAGGAAGAAAAGCCAGTCACCGGGGCATATCCTGGTGGAATCAAATTGGAGCGGTGCTGTAGCGCGGGGAAGACCAGCTTCTCCAACTTCCGCAGTCTGAGCCGTAACGTACAGTATTTGCTGTATGCTGCTGTAAGGGGGCTGGTATTACGTATACGCTTCTGCAAGAAGTGCACCCGGGAAGCTAATAGTTCACACCTTCACGGAGGGTTTGTGTAGTTCCAGAAGAACCGCGCTAAGTGGGAAATCCTTTGGAATGGTTTCTGGGCACCCACAAGTTCTCAGCCCTACAGTCATACAATACCTGGTGATCTGGCGGGTCACGAGATCTCACTCGGTCGGGCGCTTGGCATTGATCTAGTGTACAACTGTACATCCATGGTTTTACCTCGATAGTGACGCCATTGGAAAGCCATCAGGAGCCTCCAGGTAAGATAGGGCCTGACATATCTGCTCTTTCAAAGAGGACAAGTGTGGATACTTTTACAGTGCTTCATGAATAAAGAGAGCGGCAAGGAACAAGCCTGCAATCCATGTCCACTAGGCCGTGGACACTGGACACTGGACACTGGACACTGGACAGGACACAAGCTTCCAAGTATATGACTACAACTTTGTCGTGTTAGTCCTTTCCTGGTAGGAGCTCTTTCAGAATCGAGCATGCTTCAGCAACCTTACGGCCAGCCATGTATATTGACATAATTAGGACACCGACAAGGTCACCCCCCGCATTTGGGCATTCATCGAATCAGTACAGGCTTTTCATGTGTAAGGGGCAGGGCTTAGCCACCTAAACTAGTTGGCTCTCCTCGAAAACACGAATCCGCAACCTCGTGGCGGTGCTACTGTTGATGACAAGTACTGTAGATCACGGGAGCTTTAACATGTGACGTAGGCCTAGGCCACAGACAATTAGACACAGGAGTACTGTCAGTTCCAGGACTTATGTAAGGCTGAGTCGTAGTTCTTAATAAAAATAGGGAGCTCCAACAACGAACTACTGAAGTCAAGAGTCATACTGATAGCCCTCTAAGACTCATATAGACTTTCTAGGGAAGCTATCAGGTCATAACTTTATACAATGAATATACATAGGAGAACGTTGCATTTCAATTTAACCAAGGGTAGGGGCGTTGTACTTGAATTGTAATACACAGACGTCATGCCAGGTCACCTAAAATGATGGTCAAAGACAACGCGATCATGCTCGTTACACGGGGTACGAAACCACTACTACCGGAGGCTACAGGGCGAGACTGGCCATTCACCTTACGACGGAGATCAGTGGTGCTGCACAGGCCCCGCCAAGCTTTGGAGAGGCAAAGAAGTGACGACGGTATATATCAGCCACTGTCCTGAGTATCCTCAACATCATCCCGTATAATCAGGGTGACAGGCGTTCAGTGAACTAAGGAGTCCCGGAGGCTAGGACACTCGGCCCGAAAGTGGCTGAGCTATGCACCATCAAGTGTACTTTACGCCATATGGCTAGGCGTATACTATGTAACAACGCACATGTTAGAGTTTGTGAGACTTGAATCGTACTATATCTGCCGGCTTAGGGTTTCATCATGTAGCAATCATACCTTTACTCGGTACCAAGAAGATATAAAAGGACTGAAACTTGAGGGAAGTGATGAAAATATGAACTGTCCTCCTGTATGGTACTGTAGATCATTTACTGTATCCATCATAGTTCTACACTGTCACAGTAGTCAGTACTGCAGTATCGAAGTGAACGGCCGAATGGAATGCCAAGCCCGATCTGCTAGGCAGCCAGCAAACGGAGGATGCGGACAGGATCGCTTGAAAATGGGACTAGGCGGAGTTCTTTACTTTCCGTAGGCATTTGCAGGAATGAAAGAAATCATTCTAAAAGAACAAGGTCAGAGTACTGTGTGCAGAATCATGATATACTGTTGAGTTGTTCAGGTGTTAACTATAGTATGTACTCAGTTACTCACTAGTACCATCATAAAAAGGTCCGAAACCTCGGTCATTTAATCATGAAGGGATACGAGACTTGCCAATCTTGGCACCGCTCAAGCTCTCGAGTGGACTCAGGAGGCTGACGCAGAATGGGTTCACATACGGTCGCCCCATATCATTGACAAATGTCACTGTACCTGTCCGAATGATTGGCCTGTATGAATTCACTGGCACCTCTGCCGACCGAGCCCAGGGTTGACCGTACCATGGCTATTATGATTACTGTTGCCTGGTAGAGGTTGAAGAGGTTGAAGAGGTTTCATATGTTCCCCCTATCCATTTCTTCATTTGGTGCAGGGTTGGGAAGACCAACGGGACACAAGATACCGTATGTAACAGCTCGGGAAACAAGGGGTATGTCGAGGCTCATGTGGCAGTATCAAAGTGGCTGTCATATCGAGTCATTGTGAGGTAGAGACAGGAACGATGACGAAGTTCTGTGGAGGATGTCACCATGTATAACTGTAAATAGTATGTACTGTGTACAGGGTGTAAGTACACCATCAGGGTGGTTCAGCCGTCTCCCAAGCAGTCACTTTGATGTACACCGGAGTACAGGTACTTTGACCAAGTCAACCGCTGCATGAGATTACCTCGAGGATCACTCCCGTCTGTCTGGGCGGAGAGCCCGACATGAGCGTCATGAAGACCGAGCCCAGCCACAACCGCGAGGCTAGTGGTGCTGTAGGCGAATGAACGTTTTTTCTGTTCAAGGTTGGATCCGGTGAGCCACACGTTATGGCGGATGCATGACGCAATGCAGACATCGAACTGAGAGCTGCTGGGACGGGTAAGGAAACCGGCCAGCGGTTACGCCTTTCTTTTTTTTTTCTCTTTTTTTTTTTTGCCTGGGACCCATTGGCTTTTGCGTGGTACTACTGCGTACGGAGAACTGACGCCTGACGGGCTGGCAGGAGTGCTGGGCAAGTGGGCAATAGGCATAGCAGTCGACCCGATCTTAAATACAGCCGTCTCCGCGTTTACGCCAGCCCGACTCTTTTCTTCATCTCCAACCTTTCAGACTCTGCCCCCTTCGTGAAGACCCTCTCGGCCACTTTTCTCGACACCACTTTTCAGAAAAATCTTTCGCCCAGCTCACCTACTGTCACCATGCCTTTCACTGCTTCGTAAGTCTCCTTTTACCATCTCCGACGAGGCCGGTTTCTGTGACAGGACCCCAATTACATGGAGACGTCAGCTTAGCGCTGCTCGTCCCGGTCCACTTCAGTTCACAGTTCACATCCACGCGTCCGCACTGTCAGCAGTCGCTAACCACAATTTGCGATCCCTCAATAGCGATATCTGCAAGATCATCTTTGCCATCATTCTGCCTCCCTTGGGTGTTTTCCTGGAGCGCGGATGCGGTGCTGATCTCCTGATCAACATCCTCCTGACCATTCTCGGTTGGCTTCCCGGAATCATCCACGCCCTGTATGTGTCAACACCTCTGCCGCTCGGTGGTGCTATGCGCCGTGACCTCATGCTCACACTGAATCCAGTTACATTATTTTCAAATATTGAGGCCGTTGATGACCTTCCCGTCCACCTACCGCGCTGTCTCGCCGGTCGCTCTCCTCCGAAAAAACTTCATGACTCCACACAACCTTATTATCGTCTACCTCACACTCTGAGGCTGAGCGATTTGTTGTTGCATTCATGACTGTGCTCCCTCGATCGAGTGCCCAGTTGCGTGTGGTGGTGCTGTGTTCCATTTACCTCGATAATCCTGCAGTCTCTCTCTCGGCCGGCGTGGCCGGAAAGCGGTTCCTTCCATAATTCCCCTAATAGTGGCATAGGCTTCAGCTCTTGCCGTTTACGATATCTCTTTCTCTTTTTTTGACGATCATGCCGACTTGCGTCTTTCGAGTTCTGTGCGATGTGTTCTTGCCTTTCAAATGATACCGCCCCCATATTGTATTACCATTGCGGGCTTGCGCTTCACCCGAATGTCAATTAGCTTTTTATGATTGAAGGAATGGCAACTGTTTGAAAGCTTTCTGAACCTGTGGAATTAGCTAGTTCTCCTTCCTTAACCTGGTCACTTGGATATGTAGATATCAGCGAAAGCCCTCTTTTGGCCCCTAGCGCGGGTGGAACCGCCAAGCATGACGTTCGTGATCGACATCATGTGATTACCATCATATGACACGAGCCTACTACTACTGAGTCTGTACGTTCCATGATGTCGCAGACTTGAGAGTGTCTGAAGAGAGATCAGCTAACGTTCCTCTGCTTATCGAGCATCGATCTCCTTCAAATGTACCGCAAGCACAGCAACCGGCCAGAAGAATGCTCCGAAGTTAGTTTTGAATCATGCAGTCAGCTCGCGAAGCAAAACAGCTGTTCGCGCCCCTGGAACATCATTGCATGTCATGTGATCTTCACTTGACTTACAACTACTACTTCTAGTGTGACGTTCTTGACTTCAAATCCATCATAGGAGGTTGCATGCTTCATGCTTATATGATCTTCACGAATAATATGGATCAATCTTCGAAGCCTCGAAAAGGACTGCTAATGTCATGTACTGTAGCGCCCGCGCCCGCGCCGCCCCCGGGCGCGTATATGAGGGCGCTAAAGTGATCATCATCCAATCAACGCCCGACGAGACCGACGTGCTGCCCTTGAGCCTCCCTCGCGGAAGTATACGACGATCGACAAATAGCCCCTCCGATGTCATTTTAGCTGGCAGGCTGGCGCTAATACTAGATCGACCATCCGGCCGTGTTTCAGAAGATGCATGAAGACGCCGAAGCACATCGGCGAGTATACGACTACTTTCCGAGCGCTAGCAATGATGACTTGGCTTCGCGCTTCGTGGTAATGATCCCTGATGTCGGGCCACGCTTCAACTGCGACAAGGCCCTGGGCTCTACGGAACTCGCAGACATGCCCTTGAATGTATACTTTGCCATTCCGCTCTTTTCCTCTTCAACCTCACACGACTCGTGGTCATCTGCCGCTTTCCGTCTGGCCTCACGCCGCCTGCTCCATTGTCCGATCATGGTAATCACAAGGATCACATAACGTCGAGGATTAGACAGTGAGACTCGACAATCTGTGACGGTCTGGTTGAAGATGATGAAGACCCCAGCATCATACGCCACTCCTTGTCAGATTAGCTCGATACCTGCAGCATGCTCGGCCATCTGATCCGCAGCATCCTCATCGCCCTCCTCTCCTTGATCGACTCTGGTTCGGCCGTCGATTCAAGTGACCCTTCGAACGCCGCTCTGTGGAGCGCTGTACCGGATTGTGCCAAGTTGTGTGTGCAGAATTTCATCGAGGGTCAATACAACTCGGCAGAATGCACCTCGGGATCCGATATCACTTGTCTTTGCAGGACGAAGACACCGAGCGGACTTACCTTGGGAGAAGCCGGACTCAGCTGCTTGTATGCGCTGTGCGCAGAGACGGATATCGCCAGCCAAGGGAGTAGAGTCTACCGTATGTGTAGTCCAGTGCAGGGCGCTATTGCGGAAACCCACTCGGTCATTATAGCCACCACTTTCGATCCTCCTCCAGGGTTGACCAAGACTACGGACTCGTCAGTCACGACGTATGCTCCATCAAATACGGCCTCGTCCCCGTCTGCGGGGCCGACGATTCCATTATCCTCCTCTTCATCGTCGCACTCTTCGTCCTTCCCTTCTCGAAACACACGGTCTACGAATACAGTCGCTCAGACCACAGCGTCAACTTCCGGGTCAATATCGACGTCAAGCGACGGTGGACGCAGCCTGCTCACAGCGACCATCACAGCGACGAACAGTCCTGCCTCATCATCGGCACAATCAAAGGGTGCTGTGTCTCCTGTAAGTTCCAGTACCGTCATTGGAATCTCCGTTGCATCAGGCGTCGCCGGTGTCTTCCTCATTGGAATGGCGGTTTTCTTGTGTTGCAAGCGACGGCGTCAGAGCAAAAACGATGCTGGTGCGAATCCTAGTCATTATGACTTTTTCGAAATTGGCGGTACAATGTCTGAGCCCCCGGATTTCTCCCGATCTCCCTCTCGTCTCTCACCCTCGGGGCCTCATGGCGGACCCGGTGGGCCGTTGACCAACGCATATGACCACGGGAGTGACGAGATGTCCGAGTTGCCTACTACTCGAACGCCGACGTGGCAGAGCCAACCCACGGTACCGACTGTGAGGCTGCTTCCAAGTGACCCAGTAGACACGGAGGACTTGCACGACAGGGAGCCTATTGGGGTTGCTGTAAGCTCGAGAGATGGCTGGGCCCATTCTCCGCGGAGTTTGACATCGCAAAAGATGCACGCCGAGTCTCCCTCGACGACAACGGCATCATTACATCCCAAGCCGTTGAAATGGAGTCATCGACCGGACAGTGGTGGCACTCTATTCGAAGAAGAAGACGACCCTCAGCAGATGAGACTTTCTCATCCATTCGGCGTGCCGGGTACACCTTCTGTGCGTGCATTGCCAGGGTTGCCGGCCAACCCTCGTGCCTTCAAGGATGGAAATAGACCATCACAATATCCCCGTGCCTTGCCGCAGCCGCACACTGGCCCCGCCCCACGAAATCGCTTGTCTCCGGGGGATGGTGTGTCAGATGGCAGAATGGTCGGACTGAACCTCTCTACAACGGCTTTCCGAGCTTCTCCAACGCCGAACCCCAGTAGCTCTTCAGACAACACTTCGGGATCATCATCTCGCGGGTCGGCGAGTATCCCAGTCGGGATCGCTCCAAACCAAGAGCAGGCACATCGTGGCCAGGAACGTAATACGAGCATGAGACACTTACACCCATCACGTCCATCTCTCCGCAGTGGTTTCGATGCCCGTGCAAGTTCCGCTCAGAACGGAGGAATGTCCAGGAGACCCTTGCAAACAATCAGGCCTTCACAGATGCAACGCGATCATACTCGGACCCCAAGCGCTCTCGGTCTCTCCACATGCACAGACGGGTCACCACAACCGCGCATCGTGTCCCCCGAGGAGATCAAGCACGTCCAAATCCGCAGTAGTCCACGTATTCCCGGGGAGGTCGTGGCCCCCTATTGTCCGGACGACCTGTGGCCCGAGCGAGGCCGAAGTCGAGCCCCCGCGCCCAACACGATGAAGGAACTGCCCTACCCGTCCGAGATGACCTCTGCAAAGGCCGTGTATCCGGAGAGTCCGCATAAGAGGCCGATGGACCTACGGGCGCAGAGATTATCGGCTACTGGACGGAGCCTGACTCCATCAAAGAGGGGGAACGATCTGATTCTTCGAGTCGATTAGAATTCAAAGCACCTGAGTTGAACAGCGGCAAAAGTTCCTTCTGTCGACAGAGAAATGTTTCTTTCTTGTACATTATCCTCATTGATGATGCTCTCAATGCTCTTTGACGAGGTGATCCCATCCATCTGTGCCGTGGAAAATGAATCACAAGATGGTCTCAGTGTATGGGGTCCGTATGTTGAGGTGAGAAGTCCAACCCGTAGATGTTCGACGGCGAGATGTGTATGTCTCATCATTTCTAGACAGGATCGCAGATAGAAGAAATTCGACGGCACATGATCTTGTGGAACCTCAATGTGGACGCTACTACTACTACTACTACTACTACTACTACTACTACTACTACTACTACTACTACTACTACTACTACTACTACTACTACTACTACTACTACTACTACTACTACTACTACTACTACTACTACTACTACTACTACTACTACTACTACTAGCCTATCCACCAACCCCGTCCAACGTGTTCTAGCCAGAAGAAAGTAATCCACTATGACATGTCTGATCAGCAACCTAACAACTTGTTACCCCATTCTGATGAGCCTCTATCGCCGATGAAAGCAACACCCAGTTCAATCCGGTAAGCAACGAGCGGAGAAGATACTGGGACAAAAACAGGAATTAAAAATCAGAGAAAAAGCCCATGAGCCAGAAACTCCCAAGTCTACTTCAAAGGATACACTTTTCACTAGGCAACATGCAATCAGGTATGACCCTGAACCCACAAACTATACATCTGACCCAGTCTAGAACTGGCAATCATCAGACCACCCACCTGTTTTCGGCAAAGTTTCCTTCCTCTCATCCTGATCTCGGATGACAGATCTTGGGTCCGGCTGGGCAGTTCACATGGAAAGCATACCGGAATCGGGCAATGATCTCAAAAATGGGTGGAGTCACGCTTCTTCCGTCAAACAAGGAACATCACGCCCCTCCGCGTCAGTCAGCGGCAGACGCTAGTGATGGGATACGCTTGACGTTTGAGTGGTTCATCCCTTGGAACAATATAGTTCCTTTTTCTGGAGGGGATATTTCCCACGGGTTTGGTCATTGCGTCTCGTCCTCGTCCTTGTCAAAGTAATAGCGGAATGAAGCTGGTGTGTGGAGTTCACTGTGTGGCGCCAGCTCTAGCTCTTTGGGGCGGAAGGCTCGGATAGTGAGGGGTATAGTGGTGTTTTATTTTTATTTTTTGATGATAATCGAGATTGCTCGGGTTACTTGCAGTTGATCGGTTTGAGTTCTGTGGTGTAGAATGTTCAAGTTGTGATACTGCAATGTCAACTGGTCATGCACGGCTGACTCAGGCTTTCCCGACTCTTGTGTCCGGCTTTTTCGTATTGGATAGCCGGACACACTCGGTTGGAATAGAACATTATACTATTGATGGATGCCAAATGGACTCGTTGAGTATCAATTACCATGAGCGTATGTGACTATCAGTGAAGCGAACAATCATCCTCCTCTTTTTTTTTTTTGGGGTGAGTCGTGCAGATTCAGTTGACTCGGCCCGAAGTATAGACAAGAAGATAACTACGATCATGAGCGCTTTGCTACCATGTGCATCAACATCCCTACGAACGTTACACCTCAGACCCTTCCACTTGCTACTTCAGTCATGTCTTGCATGCTTCCCCACATCCATACGCGAGTTTGCACCTGGAGACTCGTGTCGAGGGCCTGACACCCAACGATGTTGATCGAGTCTCGGGGATCATGCCGTGACTCTCTGTCTCCGCTGGGAATCTGGCCTTGTCAATTGAGAATATCTGCCAAATAGGAAGTAGTGTCCAACTGTCCGTGATGGTGATTTGCTCTTCCACATTTAGCGTAGCACTGCACGGTTGTTTGGACTTTGAAGACTCCACGCCCTACAGCATACAATAGCCCCAGATTAGCGGGGTTGCACCCACGGGCTCGCATACTCGTCGAGCAGTATGTGTAGTTGTGTACTTTACTGTCAACTGTGGGCGTGTTGAGCCTATACCAGACTGATGTCTCTCCTCCACAGCAGCTCTGGAGAGCCGGGTATGCATCATGCTTTTGAGGGGGGGAGGGGTTCCACTTGTCTGTCGGCTCAAGCGCTGCCGAGAGGCCTAAACGGAATGTGTCCGCGTTGACTTGCTAGGACATTGTCTGGCGGCGGCTGCGCATGGTAGCTGGTTGGTTTCTTCATCCTTGTTGATCTTGCAAAGACCCTTGGGTCTTGAGTTGAGAGAGATGCGACATCGTCTGCATCGAAATGGTGAGCCGGTAAACCCAAAAACATCCTGGCATGTGATCTTAAGCCCATGCGTTGGGTGTCGGATATGCTGCTGCACTGTAATTCCCCAGTCTTCTTTTCCGCAGATCTCCCAAATGATATCAATCAATGCCAGATTCTATCCGCGTCAGTGCGTCGCGGGTCAGATTGTCAACGTGACAGCTTAGACTCTTGAGCTTTGAAGACTCTCACATTCTGGTTTACCTCGTCACTCCCACGGCTCGCCAGTGCACATCCACCTGAAGCCGTGGATGTGTGCGGGCATATGGACGTCAATCATAGAAAGCGGTGTACACTCTTTGACTGGCAGATCGAATCAAGGTGTGGCGTCGGTTTGGACTTGGGGGACCCGATTTTGTGCTGCCTTGGGCATTTGGCGTGACGCAGGCTGTTTCTCTCTCTCTTTCTTTTTTTCTCCTGAGTGTTTTTTTTTGCTTTTGCGTCTGCATTGGCATTCTCGATTGCAGATGTACTGCGGTGGACCTAGGCCTGCAGTAGAGCTATGACGATGGAATTTGACGTTGTCGATCACAGACTACTTGACGTGTGGAGTAACGATGATCGTGCGATCATCGTGATTTCGGGCATGGCTTTGCCCGTTCATGGTATGGTTGTGATCACCATTGTCATTGTGAGACTTGATTGTGGAAGATATCGGACCCATCTGACCGCGGTCGAAGCCTAACCGTTCCAAGAGAATCGGAACTTTCTGGGAGTCTCAAGCTGATAGTTGCAGATGATCGTAGACCACTTCCCTACTACTCAAGTTTGTAGTATGCTGTAGTCTGTGCTCTGCAGTCTGTCTAGTCTTTCCTCCTGTTGACGGTCCGTCATGAGCGTAGGCGGGCTCCATATTTCTCTACTTCATGGCAGTGGGGCCGTCCGGCCTCCAGAAGACTAACAGGTTCACAGCCTCAGCTTCGTCATCGGAAGAAACCGAAAAAAGAAAAAGAAAAGTCTTTGTTTCAAAAATCTGACCCAGAGCGAGGAATCCGCTACTGCAAGATTGCACCTCTGCGCGCGCAACTGGAAATCACCAAGTGCCTCGAAGTTATCCCCAGATCGAAATTGTTCCCCTTCCCCCACCAGAGATGAGAGATAAGACGATTGACGACAGCTAACGCCAGCTGCTCTAGTGGCTTGCAGGTTGCATATCGCTGGATCTGGGCTTGCATGGAATACTGTATGACATGATGGATGAGCGAATGTCATTTGCATGCTGCGCTGCGGCTTTTTTTTTCTTTTCTTCTTCTCTTCTTTTCTTCTGCTTTTCTCCTTTGGTTTGGAGAGGGGCCGAGTGGAAATCGGATGGGTCCAAATCTCAATGCACAGTGACCGCATTTGCAGTCCGCAAAGGTATGGATGTGTTCTAGCATCAGGCTTGAGCAGGCAAGTGGGGGGAGTGGGAAATAGCACGGAGGGGCACAACGCATCTTGCCTCTCTAGTCAGTTTGTGTGGAGAGACTGGCAGAACACTGTAGTGTGCAAACTACAAAGTGTACAGAATATCAGTACAGAGTACAGATATGCGCTCACCACCCAAAACAAAAAGAGGTAACTCCCTGAATCATCAACATCATCAACAAGTAATGTCAAATGTGAATCCATACTCTACCGTGCCTGACATGTGGATCGATCGATGGGCGAGGATGTCTTTAGAACAAAAGCTTGCGCTATTCACACCTGTTTTGTCGTCCAGTATAGTCCAGTCATTGTGTCTCATGGCAGGCAGTAGTACTACTCACAGGTACCAGCAGTCCTTAGTCCTCACAGCCAACTGCAATGCTATCCTCCTTTTCGAGCATGACCCATCACTGCCGTACGTAGTACCTACTAGTAATCTACTAGTAGTAACCTACAAGTACTGCGCCCCCTTGCGCTCTTTCATGTCCGTGTCCTGTCAGTCAAGGATCCCATCGACGTGTTGGGAATAATATCAGCGCAGTTAAGCTACCACCATCGGACAGACCTCCCCCCGGGCAGCCCTTGGCACATCGGACATATTCAAGCTAAAGCATCCCACTATTCGGTGATATGCGTCAAAAAGGGTTTCCTCGGTCGGATGGCTGCAGTGGTGGCTGGACCCGCTTCGAGGACTTCGCATCAACGTCAACCCAACCCGCCTCCTTTGCCCTCGTCAACCATGAGTCCGTGAGTGTGTCGATGCGTGGGTGATTGGGTGATTGGGTGATTCGGTGATGCAGGAGACATGTGTCGGAATGGTTTCACTGGGAGGTACATTCTTACCGTCGCACTTTGTCAGCTCGTTCCTCGGAAAGATAGGGCGGCTGTCGTACAGCACGGTCGTATCCTCAACGTCCATGCGCGACGCCACATACCCCGAAAATGCCTTAGCGGGCATGCCTCGCATCCCCTTCAAGAAGAGAAAGCGCTGCTTATCGGGCCGCAGCGGAGGGGTTGAACCCGCCTCACCGCGTCCAAAACAACAGAACTCTACTGAATACTGTAAGATGCAGCAATTATTGCAATCCATGTACCTCCTACTAGGTAGTTGATACTATAACTGCTGTATGTACAAAAGAACCACGCCGTATGTACTGTTGACACACCGACCTTGCCTGAACATGCCCGGAGAGGGCGTAGTTTGTACAAGGAGAGCACGCTTCCTCGCGGGCTAATCCCCCAAGGAATGGAACGCAAAAGACTGAAGTTTGGAAAATCTGCCAACATGGTTGAGCCAATCCGATGTGATACGCATTGACCTGGGGGCCAATTTGATCAATTTGGGGATCAAAATTGAGGGGACGTGAACTCTGATCGAGCACCGATGTAAGTACACTTCTCTCTTGGCAGTTGACAAGTTGACAGGATTGTCTCGGTGTCCCGGCCTCCTGGCCGTTCCCTCGGCTCAAAGGCGGTTGTGAATGGGAGCTGAGCCTATGAGGCGGGGATTAGACACCATTCAGCTGGAGACATGCGCATGTTTGCAGGAGTGTACATCACCGTTGAAGTCAATAATAATGCCGCATCGAGTGTACTATATTGTACATTCCAGAGTCACCGAGGATGTACATTGTACAGTACATTTGATGAATCTTACAGAACAACAATTAGGTAGACTGTGTGATTGTCTGATATTCTATCAGTACAGTACTTCATAATCCGTGCCACTGCATACTGTATAGTGTATACTGTATGTTGAGGACTCCAGCTTCGATATGTTATTCCTTGAAGTGCCGCGAGAAGAACCACGGATTCAAGTGACAGTGTCGATGTGATGAGCGTCTCGAGTCTCAACCTCAAGTAGATCAAGATGGACTCAAGATTGAAGATTCAACAAGAATACTTGATTGTTGCAGTATAGGGTCTTACAGGTTTTGAGAAAAGTACATACTGTACTATACTATCTGCCATCTGCCATCTGGCATCTGAGTAAATCAGAGTTGACTGCACATTGAAAGTTACAAACTACCTACCAATTATACAAAGTGTACAAGAGTAACTCGGTATACGTTAGTAGTCAACTTACTGGGTCTTAGTACCAGTAGTACACTAGTAGTACGCTAGTCCCCAAATGGATTGACACGGAAATGTTGAGTTACTGGCTGACGTCATGTCCCGATGCGTCCCCGCGATGATGCGGGCCCAAGCACGTGAAAGGGCGATGATTCGACCCCCTCCGCCGCCCACGACGTACCGTCTCCGTCTCTCTTCGGAAATGGCTGATGGCTGACGGCGCGGCCAGGCCAGGGGAAACCCACGGGTGAAGTTGATCGAATCGGCAGTGCGGGAATATCATCGCAATTTCCTGGATGCGAGGACGACTGAGAAATGCGGCACACGCAGGGCCCGCTGAACGCCAGCCCGCCCGCCCCTCGACGCCAGGAAAAAAGCGAGGAGGCACAGCACAGGCGAACCCGAAGATGCCCTGGTGGCCCTGCCCTTAGGAGCAGGCCTCACGGTGCCGAATGAACGCCACACCGAGAATTCGCAAGGGCCGACCGACCCCCTCTTTCAGTGTCCATGAAGAAAAGGAAACATTCTTTGTGATGGAACACTACTGATCGCTTCCAGAAACCCGTTTGACCGCACAGAAACTCGAAGATTCGAGAGTCTGTTGATACCCCCGGTTTCCCTGGGCCTCTGTTCCCCTCCCTCGGCGGCAATTTCCACCTGTACAGCTCCTTCGCTTCTCGGCCAGGGGCGGAGAAAGTCGCAAAGAGGCCCATGTCATCATCGTCGGGAGACTAATCCTACGACATCTCCAAGACCACACAGAACGACAATCCACACTCCACAAGTCCACCCGAGGGGTGAAGTACATTCTGGGAAAAGAAAATGGAAACCAATTATTTCCAAATCGAAACCTCTTCACAGGTTGAGCCCCTCCCCGCGACGTCAATGGTCCACTCACACTCGGTAACGACAAGCCGGACGACTCCACTCCGCCAAACCTCGGAACCCTTGTCTTATGTATGTGGTGGACGAGGGTGGAAGATGGTCCCTCATGCAATCAATCAGCGCCAGCAGATAGACTCGTGGGTAATGGGTCATCGCGCCCAGGGCACGTTGCGGTGGAGCCCTGAGAACACACTAATCACGAAGGAGACGCCGAATGAGGATCGATCGAGCGTCACACCCGTGGAAAGCACGCAGGCATCCGGAATGATGACGAGGGGTTTTTTGCTTTTACGCAAGAGCAAAAGAAACATCCATCCCATGGAGAAAGAGAGCGCATGGAGAACCAACGCGAGAAACAGAAAAGTGGACCCGCCATGGATCGTAATCCGAGCGCGCAACCAGAAAGGAAGCATCCATCGATGTAGGCCACAGCGCCTGTGAATGAGGTCGAGGATGTCATATTAATGGCCTCGTCCTCCCCCACTTGCTCCAGTATTCTAGTCTGCTTTTCGATAAGAACTACAACATAATCCACTTCTTCCCATCTTGTTTCCCTTCCATTGATCGTCGTGGAATCAGAATCCATCCGTGACCAAACGCACGCATCCTCAAGTCGTCTATCCAAGTTTTGTGTACTTTGAACGTGCTCCATCTATATCCACCTGCACGTCCTCAAATCTTCTAAATACCTTTGCAATCGTCAACAGTCTCCAAAGGACTTGAGAAGCAATTCTTTGATCCATTTTGCCACTCTATCTTCACTTCCCCCTGTTGATCTTCTTTGGTCGTATCACCTCATCACCATGGCTACAACCCAAGGCTTCGGGACCCAAAAGGTCAACCGCCTCTCCAGCATGGACGCGGAGCGAGCAGATCTGTACGGCGGCCCAAGTGTATCGATGCCCCCCAAGCACTTGATGGCTTCTCCCTTGGACAAGGTCCCCGCCATGGATGTTGAATCAGACCGCAGCTCATCTGAAGATGATGTTCTTTCTTCAGAGGAGGAGGATGCCCTGGCCACTCCCATGACCATGCCCCAAATGACCGTGAGCGATGACTTTGCTTTGGCCTTTGATATCGACGGCGTCCTGATCAAAGGTGGCGAGGTCATCCCGGAGGCGGTGGAAGCTATCAAGTATATCAACGGTGAAAACCCATACGGCGTGCAAGTGTACGTTAACGTCCCCATTCTTGGTTACGACCGGTCACTAGTGAAAAGCGAGAGACTTTGTTTGCTGACATGTGATCACTAGGCCCTATATTTTCCTGACCAACGGCGGTGGCAAGACTGAAAAGGAGCGTTGCCAGGACCTCAGCCGTCAGCTAGACTATGAAGTCTGCCCTGGACAGTTCATCTGTGGCCACACTCCCATGCGGGAGATGGCTGAGCGCTACGAGACCGTTCTGGTCGTTGGTGGTGAAGGCGAGAAGTGCCGCATCGTTGCTGAGGAATACGGGTTCCAAAATGTCATCACACCCGGAGACATCATCAAGACGAGACATGACACCACTCCGTTCCGCAAGTTGACCGACGAGGAGTACCGAAACTCCCGTGAGTTGGACATGGAAAAGGTTCGCATTGACGCCATCTTTGTCTTTGCCGACAGCCGCGACTGGGCTGGTGATCAGCAGATCATTCTGGATTGCTTGATGTCGGTCAATGGCCAGTTGGGCACTCGCTCGGAGACCTTCGATCAGGGTCCTCCCATCTTCTTCTCGCACAACGACGTGGTCTGGGCCACTTCCCACGAACACTCTCGGATTGGCATGGGTGCTCTCCGAGCCTCGCTTGAGGCTCTGTACAAGGCTATCACCGGCAAGGAATTGAAGACCGTGGCCTTTGGCAAGCCCCAAATGGGCACTTTCGAATTTGCGACTCGCCTCCTGGGCCAGTGGCGCAAGGACTCTCACGGCATTGCCCACCCTCCCTCGACCGTCTACTTTGTCGGTGATACTCCCGAATCTGACATCCGAGGCACCAACGAGTTCAACGAGATTTCCGAGAATGAATGGTACTCCATTCTGGTCAGCACTGGTGTCTGGCAACAGGGCACCATCCCCCGCTTCCCTCCCAAGAAGATTGTGGGCAACATTCTCGATGCGGTCAAGTATGCGGTCGAGCGTGAGCAGCAGAAGATTCACTCCAAGAAGAACTCTGCCCTGCTTGGCCAGACCGATCAGCTCGTTAACTCTGAGGCGAAGGCTTAGTTGTTCAGATCACTTTGATTTGAGACGTTGATTTTTCCCGCCCTGCTTGTTCTCCCCGACGTCTTCTTCCCACGACCCTCTCTTTTACTTCTACACTGTCAACTGGTTGACATTTTTATCTCCTTTCCATTGGAGTCATCTCTTTTATTTTGATTTCCTCTTTTCTATTTGGATCATATGAGACCATGCGATTGATTTCCCCCCCCCCCCCCCCCCCCCCCCCCCCCCCCTTCCTCCTCCTCGGGGGTGTCGCGCCCTCTTTGATCCACTTTATCATGACCACTACTACCCTTATGACCTGCGTGCATTACTTCGTCTCTCTTTCCCTTTTTGACAACTTTGCAACCAAGGCGTCCGGCTTCTTGTTTGAATGAATGAATGCGCATCTATTGGAGTAAATATGGTATTAGAATGACAACGAGGAAGAATATGATCAATTCCTGCTCTACAATACTTCCTAAAGAGTAACTTCTACCCGCGTCTTCATCCAATTTGCACTATTGCCCAAGTTTCAGTTCGCTACCATTTTAGTCCTAATCCGTCCTGATCCCGTTTTGTTCCGAGGCACACACATGAACTCTTGTCCCCACATAGACGTCGCAATTTCCCCCGCAAACCTAACAGCGTCCGGAGCACATCTCCTGGGGAAAATCAGAATTAGTGGGGGTTACAGAGTACCGACTACAAACCGACGGCGACTAAAAATGGTCCCCCCGCCCCAAAAATATGAAATCCCTCAAAACACGACATGCGCATCCACGCGCCGGCATTCCCTCTTTGGGAGTCCGCGATACCTACCATATCTGCGGGACTAGCTAACTTCAAGCAGAGGTCAGTGCAGACTTAGTCGTTAGACTAAGCGTAGGATGATCTTTCTAGGACCCAATCACCATAAGCTTCCTCAAGGAGGTAATCAGATCAAACCTGTTAGTGTGGACATGGCATGTAAGCACGCGCATCGGCAGGTACAGTAATAGGCAGAGACTCGTTACATAGTGCTCCACCACTTCTTGGCTCGGTACCAGTAGTAGCACGTTTAGTAACTGGATGCCCCGCGGTGGACCCGATGGCCGAGTAGATACTCCATATTACTACCCCGCGTAATGATTACTACTTAGTCTTACTAGTGTATGAGCCATGCGCACTAGTTAGTTACTAGTTATTAGTCACCTCCTAGCAGTACGAGTCAAGAGTTGCTTGCTTTGCCTGGTGATAACGCGCGGGCGGATTGTATTCCCGTGTTATCCCGGCGAAAGAAGGAGCTAACCGGAACTATCCATGTTTGCCAATCGGAGGCTTGGCCGTCGACGTTTGAAAATATCCGGTACTGTCCTCGAGGGGCGGTGGAATTGTTTGCAACTGACTGGTCACTGTTCAGTGTATCCACAAGTCGTTTCTTGGGAAATGGTGCCATACATGATACAATTCCAGTGGCGCGGGCTTGAATACGGGGATCAGTTTGTGCGGTGGTGCACGGCGTCGGCGTCGGCGTCGAGCGGGTCAAATGCATGGAATAGATCCGCTTGTACAGGCGTTTACCATGTCCTGCTACCCAGCTCTATCAACAAGTTATAAGCGGGATCCCGAGTCTCGCGACTGTCAGCAGGGCAGTTTGCAAATGAGGAGAATTCCGGAGACGGTTGACAAGAACAACAACCTGAGTGTTGTCCTATGAGTGGACTTCGTAGTGACTCGCTTGGGGAAGTACATCCATGCCCGAGGATAAGGTCCGGTAGAAGACTAAGGCGAGTAGGGTAAACTGAGGTTAAGGCTGCAGAGTTTCAGTAAGACCGTGATAATGCGAGAGCCCTCGAATACGGAGCACACTGCGGGTCAATTCCAGCGTATACAACGGCGATTGCATCAAAACAGAAGTCATTCAGATGAGAAATCTTCAAAGCGTATCGTCAGATCCATAGGTATACACCAGGTATATATGTTTGTGCACACCTCGGCCGCCAGAGTGATAATGTATTGAACTTGATTTCTTAGCACCGGCTACAGTTTCTCGTCAACCATCTTTGTGTATGTCTGAATCCCTTCCTTGGGCTTCTTGCACATATCAAACACAGTGAATTGCTGCAAGTAGGCCTCCAAATTCACGAGCACGTTCAGGATGGCCTTATCAAGCCTTTTCCCCATATGATTATCGAGCCAGACAAATCAGTCAACTAAATTAGCTAGAATTTCCATATCTTCAAGACCTTTCCACTATACGGAGAGCTCATATACGGCCTGTTCGTGAGGCATGTGATACTGCCATCTCACCGCAGTCCATAGCCTAGATTGAATCTCTCCTACCTAGCTAGTTCATCTCACACTCATCCCTCTTTCATACTGTGATGCTGCTGCACCTACTGTCGCCACCTCCCGACAGATGATGAGCCCTGTCGAGTGCCAAAAGTGAGGAAATTAACACTTCCTTGCTGCCTATACAGCAACTTACAAAGTCAACACATTTTCAACTTCCTGCATACCCTGCAGCAGATTCGGCGCAAAGCCACCCCCCCCCCCCCCCCCCCCCCCTGCTGGGGCCACTCAAGGCCTTGGGCCTACAGGCCCCTGCGCCCCGGCGCACACAAGAATCCCAAATTCCTTACTGGCTTTTCAACGCCACTGGTCCGCAAAGGATTCATCAAAACTACGGTCGAATCAAACGCGTATTCAAGCCTTTCGATACGTATCAACCAAAATACAAACCACAAACCAACACAACATATTCGGGGATTTCGAGTGCAAATACAGCATATCAAATTCAACAAAATGGAGTTCATCGATGCCATCAAAGCCATTTCTGACCTATCCAAACAGATCCCTACCCTCAAGGGACAGGAGAACTACGAAAAATGGAAGAAAGGAGTCGCTCATGCAGCTCGTACCATAGACCCAGATCTATGGCCAGTCATGACTGGCATAAAGAAGTGTCCCATTAGGAGCCTTCGAGAAAAACCATCAATTCAAGTCATGTGCGAACAGCTGCAAGCCCAGCTCGACAGGGATCCTACTCCAGAAGAACTTCAGCAGTGGATCGCTGAGAACATTGAAGAACCTAACAAGAAATTCGAGTGGTTTGAAGCTAAACACCGAATTGGAAACCGTCTGATCTATGTCACGACCAATAAGGCAGCTAAAAACTTCATCGCCGAGCGCTCTAACTCATATGAGTGTATGGAAGTCCTTCACAATGCCTATGGCACCGCCACTCACACTGCCTGCACTAATAGGCTTATGGCTTTACAAGCGATCAAATACACCGGTGGTAATCCGCATACCTTCGTTCACAAGTGGCGTACAGCACTTGAGGAGCTCAACGCTAGTATGCCTGATCACCCGTGCAGCCATGAATTAGCCTTGGCCATGTTCAAGCTTGCAGTCCAAGGTCACCCAAGCGTCAAGGTTTTCATCAATACCTATGAGCCACCACAAAATCGTGAGAGCTTCCTTGATCATATCTACGGAAGGTTTATCGAATGGGTATCCAATGATAAAGCCATCAACGCAGCTATCGCTGCAACCTCTGCGACTCATGATACCGGAAAAGGCAGAGGTAGAGGTAGAGGTAGACGCAGATGAATACGGCATGTGATATTGCTGTCTTGTCGCAGTCCATAGCCGAGATAGAATCTCTCCTAGCTAGTCAATCTCACACTCATTCCTCTCTCATATTGTGACGCTGCACCTACTGTAGCCACCTCCCAACACGGCCCACTCGCTCATATCTATCTGCCCCTGAAATCAAAGAATCGAACTTGCGGGTCGAAGCAGTGTGCTCGTTCCATGTCGACTTGGCATCAAGGTTTCCAAGCACATCTAGGATGGACTGCTTGAAGAGGGCAAAATTAGCATCCTTGTCTGTGAATTTCGAGACTGAAGTAATTTTGGCAGATATCGGGCTTTTCAAGAATGTTCCCAAGCCATTTGAAACTCCCTACAATGTACTGGGTAGAATAAAGGTCTGTCCCGAAACTGGAAGGAGGGAGATGGAATTAGCATCGACACTCATAGACACTGGAGGTGAGTAACCTTTACTTCTACGGCTTACCTAATGTGTCCACACGGTACGTTGACGATGATATAAATCTCAAGTGATAATATACACAAATATTCCTGAAACTTCACAACTAATTCAGCTACGTTATTGCAAACACGGCGCAGGCAAGCATGTTTTGTGATTTCAAAACGGAAGGATCTTTGACTTCCGCAGCGGTGTCATTTGTTGACATTTATGTCTGCAGTCCAGCTTTCTCATCAATCATCTCTTCATAGACTTGAAACTCATTCTTCATATCGATGTTCATTATCCCCACGCTTGTCGCACGCAATCTGCTACTAAGTGCACAGAGCAGACTCACAAGTCCCTGATATGACCGTCAATACCATCGTCAGGCTATCAAAAGAGATTAGGTAAACTTACCGTGGCATGGGCGTTACGACTCTCGATCAAATCACGAAACACATTCAACGGAACAAAGCCTTCATTAAAGAGTGGCCCCTTCAAAGGCATGCTCGAGCCCTTCGCGAATGAAGCGCCATACCTTCAAATGGTCCAGTTATCAGTAGACATTTCCAATCTCACAGCCAGGGACGCGAGCTGCGCAACTCAGGACAACCTACCTTTGTGCTCCATGCCCTGGCAAGGACGGCAGAGTCATCAGGGCCTTCCACGGCCCTGGATAGCGAGGATCCTCCTATTGGAACTTCTTTCGCTGCCTCCGCCATCAAGGTGTTGAACTTGCGGGTCGCATCGATGACTTCGTCCTGTAGTAATTGAGCGTTAGGAAAAATCATGCTCAGTGGTACCAGTGTGGTCTCTTCGACACTTCAGACTAACAGCGTCATTTGTCCTTGACCACACAAGAACCTCCTTGTGGACATCCTCTCGGAGGAAGTTCTCAAGCTGTTCCCGATTCCACATTTTAATGGAGTGAAATGAAGATTCGTTTGGGCACGGGAGATGGCATCTGTTGCATAACGAAAATGTTTCGGAATTCCAGCGCCAGACGGTGTGTGTGTGTGTGTGTGTGACTGGGCTTGTAATCGAACAATCTGCAATTTTGCAAAGTGCGTTGACGATTGTGTAGTATAGGTTCCTCAGGCGATTAGCTGGAGATGGCCCATCCCCAACCCAAATCTGTAATTCATCACATCGGAGAAGGTTCGTCATTCGGATCAATGATCACTCCCCATTGCCGATGATGTCGAATCAAGGGGTATGTCGGGAAAATAGCCTCATGCGCATACATCATGGAAAGGCGATACGGACGAGCTGAAGCCTGGTCAAGTTAGGTCTACCAAGGCCACCCTTTCATATGCTTCCCAACGCAGTGGAGTGGACCGTGGATCATTTGCTGGCTTGGCCAGATGGCATGATTGTTGCCCGATCTGCCAGGCAACCAAGATGACCCCAATAGTCCCATAGCCTCAACAAACTCTACCCCCAAAGCTGTCACTGGACAAGTCGGCGATACAAAGTCCCTTTGGGTTCCGAGGCAAACAGAGAGGCGGAAGAGCTGTGCGGTTGGACTCAGTACATAGCCGTTTATCAGTCCGATCTGAGGAATCTAAGGAATCTGAGTTCGTTGACAGCGCCAGACAATGGTACGGTGGATATCTTTCATTACCTCGCCATCTATGAGAGGGCAAGCTCAATTGACTTTTCCACTTGCCAGGCCTCGTCTGAAACTGAAGCAGTGTATCTGCACGATGCATCACTAAGAACCCTGGCTACCGAGGTCATCTCTCACCAGCTCGTCTCAGCGCTGGAAGAACCTGAGAAGAGCTTGTACAAGGGTGCGACTGACCCAGAAATGTCGGTCGTCACCATGCGCCAGACAGTCCTCTATCCTCAAGGAGGAGGCCAGCCCAGCGACACGGGCTCTCTTGCAATAGTAGACGAAGAGCCCACTTTCACAGTGACTACGGTGCGCAAAGCACCCAGTGGTCGGATTCTCCACTTTGGCAAGACGAGTACACAGCCAGGTTCGCTGTTCCAGGAAGACCAGCGTGTGGTTCAGCGAGTGGATGGTGCCAAGCGCGACTATCACTCTCGTCTTCACACAGGAGGACATGTTGTTGGCTTGGCGATGCAGCTGCTGTATCCGGAGATGAAAAAGGTCAAGGCGAACCACTTCCCCGCGGAAGCGTGCATGGAGTACGAGGGTCTGCTCTATAATGAGCAGAAACCTGTGATTCAGGCCAAGGTGGATGAGCTGGTTCAGCAGGATTTACCCGTCTTGATCTCCTGGGTTGAAGATGGCTCTGATTTGGAGGGCAAGGGCGCAATGAGGGAAGGTCCTGTTCGCGTGGCCAGCATTGGTGGGCTGGATAGAAATCCTTGTGGTGGAACTCATGTGCCTTCTACACAAAAAGTTGGACCCATCACGATCCGGAAGATCAGTCGGCAAAAGGGTATCAGTCGGGTGTCCTATGACGTGCCGTTGGAGGTTTGACTCCAACTGCTATATTTCCTTTTCTGCGATATCATTTCAGGCGAGCAAATTTCATTTCTGTCCATTAATTATACACGGGAAGTTCTGGCTTGAGGAATGGCAATCCTCCGCTTTGAAAAACAGCAAAGAGCGCTCATGTCTTGGGAAAGAACACCATACGCCCTCCCAAACAAAGACCGCAGTCGAGGGCGATATAATATACAGGGTGACTCTATGGTTAAACCTCGAATTCATGATCAAGCCAGTGCTTCATAACCATCTTGCCCTCGTTAAAGCCATCTTTGCGCGACCGGACAATGATCGCCGCGTGGCTGTGCCGGTGATTATGAATGTAGACGCAGTATTTTCGGAACCCGACCTCGTTGAGCGAATCCACAATGCCGAACTGATCTTCAGTCAGTGCCAAAGTTGGTTGATGCCCAAGAAGATGTTTCCCCTCGTGCGCATCCCCTGACGACTCTTCATCCAGTGCTGAATCGGACCCGGAGCGGTCCTGACCTTCAAACTTAGTCTGTTGCTCTGGGACTGCCGACTTGGATCGCTCGTCCTCCTCGGTGGCGGAGAGGTAGTCCGGTTCTTGATGAGCACCCACAGTCTCGTAGGCTTCTTCCATCACATGCTGGACATTTTGTACCACGAGAGGGACTTTGTATCTTCCGAAACGCAGGCCGTTTTTACCCTCCGAATGTAGGCGGATACGCCGCTGGCTGCGGAATGTCTGCACCGCCGCGTTGGCGAAGAAGATCGTAATGGCAGGGGGCACCACCAGTGCGACAACAATCCAGAGAGGAACCTGGTAGGCGTTCTTCTTGATCCTTTTCCAGAATTGTGACGGTTCTGCGGCATCTGATTGTTTTGGTTTATCGGGCAGCAAATAGTTGTCCAGATCGATAATCACGTCATCGTACCCCTTAGCATAGTTGATACGGACCTTCTCCGGGTCCTCAAAGGGATTGGTCTTTGAGATTGCGGACGTGTAGAACAAGACTGTCCGGTCGTTGACGATGTTTGCGTATACGGAGCGATTCCGGAACCTCTTTAGCCCTTGGATGAAAATGCTCGATGGATCTGCCAAGAGGCTCAATAGAGGTCGACCTGTATCTCGGAATGTGTCGACCATGAACATCTGTTGACCCGACCTTGACACGGTCTTAGATCCCAGAGTGTTGTATATGTCGCCTAGGGTTCCCTTGAGCGGCGTGCGGGCGCCCACATGGGGTGTGGCGAATGTGGTGAAGTTCACTGGCTCGAGCTTGTCTAGCCATCCAGACGCGTGTAATAGGCCGATGGCATATCGAGACACCAGTCCACCAAACGAGTATCCGACAATGCTGAGCTTTTTGATCTGGTACCCCTTCTGATCTAACCGGTCTAGCGTCTCCTCGATTTCATGTACGAGGCGCTCGCCGCCCACCTCGACACCATCATACGTCCAGTGTCCACTGTTATTCTGTGCGCAGTGGACGTAGACGCTGTCTTCATCGTAGCGCTCTTTCACAGCTGACGCGACATAGTCCAGATGTGATGCATTTCCCCAAAGACTGAGGTCAGACAGCGGATCAGTTATGGGGTGTTCAGAGCCACGGGCGGGACTTTGGCGTCATCGGGCAGTTCTTGGCTGGAAGGAGGAAGATCACTCACCCATGCACGAGGACGCAGAGATGATCTGCTTTCTTCGGTTCTGTAGACATCGCGCTGTACGAAAGTAAGTGTGGTATTATTTGAGGTTTTGGTTCTTGTCTACATGGAAGAGAAGGATGTGTAGACTGTTTCAATCAATCTAGCTGAAAGGCCCCCCAGTCCCAACCTGGTCAGCTACAAACAGTCAAGCACTGCCCTTCGGAGATAAGCCCTGCAACCGCCGGGCTGATTGATGGCCCGGTTTCCGCTAAGCCCGGCGATAGACTTTCCTGACGTGAACACCTGACGATCCAGGCAGAGATTATACGACCGATCTGGGGATGAGGATTCAGTGGGTGTCGACCAGAGAGATTGAAGACAGGCCACCAGAAGCTATAGTATGCTTGCAACGAGTAGGCTGAATGGTACGTGCGCTGGAGGCAGGCGCTCAGTGCCGAGTACTTGTATGTAGTTGGACTCGTATCAGGTGGTTTGGTTTGCCATGTTTGCGAGTACCGACTCCGCCCAAACACCTTTAGGAGGCCCACTCTTGTTCAGGACTATCGAATTGCATCTATCACTGCTTCTCACCAAGACACGTTCTCGAATGACTAACATCCGCATTTGCCAATCCATATTGAGAACATCGACCTGCTTGAACATATCGATACAGTTTTTGAACTTTTCTGCGCTGATCGGCGTGCTCATCCGACGCTAGGTGGTCGCGATCAGACTGCGCAGCTTGGCAGCTGCATGTGTCTAGACTCTAGAGTCCAGACTTCGAAGAGCCTCGCTGTTCGACCCACTTACAGACAAGCAAACTCGCTCCATTTTGAGACTTCTGAGTCCAAGTATCAGCTTTCATTCATACCTCACACAGCAGTGAGCTCTCTCACGAGATCTATCAGGGTCTCAGCCGAAATCACAATTTCCTGACTGTGCATTCTTACCTTCATCATGTTTACGAGCCTCGGCCTCTTCATCCAGGTGGCTTGTCCCCAAGGCGAGGGCTGCTCTCTCCTGAACTGCCTATTCTCACACTCAAGTCGTCTCAAAGACGCCAATGATTCTCCTACGACCACAGTGGCAGTGCATCCTACAAGCCGAGCCCCAACACTGGAAGCCCATCCCCGGAAGAAGCTGAAACTCTCAGAGTCGATCAATATGATCGGTTCCTCGACCTCACTATCACCGGACCGGAAGGTATCAGTACGTACAAGTACTGCCTCTGCAAGCTCGAGCGCAAGCCCAAGTCAGCAGTCGCCTCCACGGACAGACGAGAAAAGCACATTGTCAGGCTCTTTACCTAAAGCTTCCCTTGCTCAAGGCGCATCGGCCTCACCGCCACTCTCGGCTACAAAGTCTCAGAAGATCATCACTACAGATAAGAAGGCTGCCTCCCAGCCGGGCCCATCCAGACTCCCACCCAGGAAGGCACCAAAGGAAACTCTCAACCCACGCATGCTGCCCAAGGCTCCCTCTTCCCATGCCACCCGCACTGCCATACTGAAGAAGTTGCACTCCGTCATCGTGACCAACAATCAGAATCTGTCTCAAAGCAAAGATCACTCAAGGGCATCCCTGGTCCTCACACCTGATGAGTTGATCACCATGGCCCTAGACGATGAAGAGGCCGTGGCGAAAAGCGACCCCGAGCTTTATTCGAACATTATCAAGCTTCGCATTGTGAAGCTGTCCAAAATGAGCGAGGAAGCATGGGCTGAAGAAGTAATGAAGCACCTCAACTCACGATACTACCATGTTCCCGTATCGTCTAAGACGACTTCTGATCCAACCAGAGCAATAGAGACGGGGCTGACACGCGAGCAAGAGATTGCGGTTCTTCAAAACTTGATAACCCCACTGAATGGCCTAGAGGAGTATGGCTATGTCACCGAGGCACCCACAGAGGCGGAGATAGAGACAGCCAAACAGGGCGTCGCGGACTCAAAGGGCTGGGAGAAGTGTGACCGTTGTGCAAGTCGCTTCCAGGTATTTCCAGGTCGGCGTGATGATGGTATTTTAACCACCGGCGGCCAGTGTGTCTATCACCCCAACCGACCTATCACCCCACCTCGCAAGAGAACTGATGGCTACACTGGATCATCAGAGTCCTACTTCCCGTGTTGCGGTGAATCCATCGGGGGTTCCGTTGGTTGCACCAAGGCCGCACACCATGTCTTCAAGATCTCAGAACCCAAACGACTGGCCTCAATTCTGCAATTCGAGACGACTCCTGCACAGCCAGAAAAGGGGCCCCTTGCTCCCGTGTGCTTTGACTGTGAGATGGGCTTCACAACTCAAGGTCTGGAGTTGATTCGCCTCACGGCTGTCAGCTGGCCCGAAGGCCGTGAACTTCTCGACATCCTGGTCAGACCCATGGGCGAGATCTTGGATCTCAACTCACGCTTCTCCGGAGTGTTCCCGGAGCATTTTGCCAACGCAATACCCTACGGGTCACGACCCGTCTCGCCTGCTGCCGCTGGGACTGCCGGAAACGAGAGACACCATCCAGGTCCGATGCTGGTGGTGGACTCACCAGCCGCCGCGCGATCTCTTCTTTTTGGCTTCCTTCAGCCTGAGACCCCGCTTATCGGTCACGCCATCGATAATGACCTAAATGTCTGCCGGATCATCCACCCCACGATCATCGACACGGTCATTCTGTACCCTGCGCCAAGGGGTGGTCTGCCCAGTCGCATGAGTCTGAAGACATTGACACGCAAGTATCTGTCTCGGGAAATCCAGACTGGCGGCGACAAGGGTCATGATTCGAAGGAGGATGCCATTGCTACGGGAGACTTGGTGCGACGTCTGATCGCAGACTCGTGGCGAAGTCACAAGCAGTATGGCTGGCGGTTTGAAGGGGATCGCCTTGTTGCTCCTCCGGACAAGGACAAGTTCACTCGAAGCAGGCACGGGCAGTGCATGGTCAAAGAGGGATGTTGATTCCGGAGTTAGGTGGGAAAGGGGCTTTTCGTGTTGGTGTTAGGTCTTGAGACATGAAAAGCAACGTACGGTGCAGGCTCCAACCCACAGGACATTGTCTCGCACGAGCATAGGTCGTAAATAGTCATTGAGAATAGAGTGAACCAGACGGGAGCATGTTCCCACATCATACATGTGGATCCCGTGATGAACGATCTAGTCACCGACAGACTGGTAGATTGATTAAGAGCGAGACAGCCATGTCGGATGCGGATCAACCTGTCTAGAATCTCATAATCGTGGGTCTCCAGTTGCAGTATGACCTGGTTCTTTTCTACGGGTGTAGGAATCTGATATAGCCACATTGGACGCAATACATACTCTACATAGCCAAATCACATTACAAAAGTATCAAATCTACTTGTGAAAAGAAGTCTCAGGATATAAACTTTTTTTTCATAGGCTACAGTGAAGTAGTCTAGTCTATTCCCACAAATCATCCGACGATGAGAACGTCGTGACCCTCACAATGTGACTCGGCGGTGATCCAACCAATTCAACATGCGCAAAAGATCCCCCACTTTATTCGTGCGAGTGATCGACAAAGTAGTTCAAAGGCCCGATGAGCTAATTTACTCCTCATCCTCCTCAGCCTCGTCGTTGACGACGTTGTAGAAGCGGAGCTCATAGACACCCTTGGAGGTGGAGACGACACGGAGCCAGTCACGGAGCTGCTGCTTCTTGAGGTACTTCTTGGTCCTGAGTGATTGAAAACACCAACGTCAGTGAATTGACTCTGGAGCCGTGGATGATGTGACTGGGCAGATGGTTGCGCGAGCACAGTCACTCGGAGCGATTGGAGACCTACAGGTACTTGAGGTAGCGACCGGAGAAGGGGATGTGAGCAACGACCTCGATCTTGCCCTCGCCGACCTGGGAGATGGTAACGGAGTCACCCAGGTTGCCGACGCGGCCCTCGACCTTGATGCGGTCGTGGAGGAACTTCTCGAAGGCGGAGACATCGAAGATCTTGTCAGAGGCGGGCTGAGAAGCGTTGATGATGAACTGTTGATCGCAACATATGATTAGTCTTCGATGTCCTCAACTTGCAATTCAACGGATCGGACCGAATCGACAGTCTTGAGAGCATACCTTCTGAGTAACCTTCTGAGCCTTGCGGCCACGGGTCTATTGCCAAAGGGAAAAATTGTTTGATTAGCCTACTGCTCCATTGTTTTTGGAAAGCCCCGAAAGCAGTGTCAGAGAGACTGAGGATCAGACCCAATGACGGCCGCTCGAATAGATTTTTCAATATCCAGCAGCCGACATTTTCGAGATCATTCGAGTTCGTCGACACTGACTTTCTTGAGGGGGGAACAGCAAAGCGGTTTGGGAGACTTCTTTCAACGTACAGCAGCGGGAGCCATTGTAAAGGATTTGGGGGGGGAGAGGGTGGATGGGTTGGGGAAAGTTGAAGTTGGTCGCAAAGAGGTGATTATCCTGCGCCGGCGAAAGGGATAGTTGAGAGAAGTTGGAATTTGCGATGGTGGAGCCCGTTTTGCAATCCAAATTCGCCAGTATCCGCCGGGATTTGGTGTGGACTAGGCCCAATTGAGTGATACGGAGGGCTTGGGGCTATTTCAGTCAGGTGATCAGGAGGTCTACGGTCGAAGATGGCAGTCACATGATGCCCATCACGAGAAGCTGGGCACGTGATGTGGCTCGATACTCCCTAGTCCCACATAGTAGCCCTGGATTGGTCCGCTTAAATGACGCTAGTGAACTTGCTAGCAGGGACCCACCTCTCCATGGGTATAAATATCTCTCCCCCCTCGCCATCCTTCCTCTTCTTCCTTTCTTCTCCAGCTCTCTTTGCCAATTGGCTTAGATCAAGTGTAGTATCTGTTCTTTTCAGTTTAATCTCTGAAAGTTTTCCAATGGAAAACAACATTGATTATTCTCATTTTTGGATCTCGCGACTTGGCCTCTGTGCTTGCGCATGCCTCGTCGCACGGTGTCATCGGGCTTACACTACCCCCGATCGACGCGAATCACCTTTTTCATCAATCGGTCGGCTTGTCCGGCTGCTTGGAGAAGAAGCTTAGCCCGCTGGTCTCAACTCTCCTTATTCCAGACAGAATTTTGATAGACTTGCGCGGAGTACCATGTTTTGGTGAGCCAACTCAGGTGAAATGTACTGCTACGCCATGTCACTGCTGAGTGGTTCATCCGAGAGATAGTGGCCTCCATACAGGCATGCGCTGATGCAGTTGATGCTCGATCCAACCCACGAAGCGCCAATAGCCATCAGCATGAAACACGGTATGTGGTGATCACGCCAAGGCAGACCGAAAGCCTCTAGTCAGTCTGCTATTGCATGGCAATATTGATGGCAAATGTAATTCTAACCCTTTATCATCCACTCCCTGGCTTTTGTGCTCTGGCTAGCGGGCATCCTCTATCTAGGGAGCATGTTCCTGTTGATCCATCAAGACTGTATAATCCCAGAGCGATCTTCCACGCACAGGTGGTCTGCATGTGATGAGTTCAACACTCGTTGGCATATCTTTGAACATCTCAGAGTCGCCTACCTGGATAGGTATCGGTTTCGATCGAATTTGGACAGTCAACTTTGTTTTATACGTGGAGCCGAACCTCGTAGTGGATTGACATATTCAACTCCAGGCCCATTTGGAGCTCTGCAGGCTGGCGGAAGTTGCGAACCTCAAGTCCCAATTGCCTATATGGAGCTTGTTACTTCACAGTGCCAGCTTCGCAAAACACCAAGTCAACCAGCCAACAGAGCGGAAATAGATGGAAATTGGTTGTTCACAAGTACGGACCTGTCCTCCAGCAGGATGACATAAGTGCAGCAAGGTACTGAATCCCCCCTCAAAGCCGTAGGAAGTCAGTAACGTGGCACTACGTAGACTACATACATCCAAGGACTTAAGGCGGCATTATTGCAGTTGAGCGTCCACAAACGGCAGGCAGGACGACCCCAAAGCGGTCAAGGTCCAGGCCTGGTGAGGCTACTTCAGGCTAGTGGGATGCGGGAGGAGATCTACAGCCTGTGAGCAGCAATGAGAGCGGTGTGCTGGCGGGTACCTGTACCACAGTACCACTAAGGTACCTGCACATGTCAAGGAGGTACACATGGCCTCCTACTATGCTTTCGAGTGGTTCGCCATACAATTGAAGTCTGCTTGGGAAACTGCAATAGAATGATGGAATCCACAAGACCAGGTAGAATCACTGGAATGGTACGAAGGAGTAATATTAGCGTGAGAGTGGTAGGAGTAGGAGTACGCCACTGGCAGGTTGTGATACACAGTCGGTACCTCAGACTACAACCTCTACACTTGCAGTCGGGTACCTGGTGGGTGGACTCAATCAAGCACAGCAGAACAGAGAACATCACCGAAGTACTACAACTACCATGTAGATCGTGGTCTTGATGCACATGACTGGAAATCATCCACGCTCTCACATCGAGGGCGAAAGCACAAGACCACTGGAACCGATCATCCTACGTCAAACATTTGGTCGCAGTACTGCAGACATTATCTCGCTCAGGGCATAGCCATAGTAGCTAAGCTACAACACCCGGGGCGTATTGCGAAAAATCGAAAAGTCAAAGTCCCTGAATTTAGGAATTCCAATGCCATTCGTCGCGTTCTAGCTTCAACTCTATTCACATAGATTGCTGAGACGGAGATCTTCTAATCTCTCTGTTCGGCCTAATGGAAGACCAGCCGTCCAGTCTCCTAATTTGGTCCACCGCCGCGTAAATGAAAAAAAAAAAGTGCAAGTGACTGATCGTACACTGTAGATCCGAGTACACAACAGTCTCCTTTTCGCGGCGGCACTACGATAGCACATGGTAGTTCTTGATTGAATTGTATAAAGCTTTCTAATCCCTCATTCACTCTTCCCTCTCAACTTTCATCTCCCCCTTATTTATCCTCTCCGCCTGTGTGGTGCCGGTTTCTTTTTCTCTCACGCCTTACAGCTTCCATACTCGCAGCCCCTCCCCCACATCATGTCTGCCCGTCCCCAGAACATCGGCATCAAGGCCATCGAGGTCTACTTCCCCTCTCAGGTGAGCTCATGGCTGTTCTCAAAACACTCCATTCAACTTGGGCAATCTGTCTGACTTGGTGATTCGCTCCCTTCCAGTGCGTCGACCAGGCCGAGCTCGAGCAGTACGATGGCGTCAGCGCTGGAAAATACACCATTGGTCTCGGCCAGACCAAGATGAGCTTCTGCGATGACCGCGAGGGTACGTACAATCTCCCGTGATAAAACGAGTTTTGTCGAGCTTGCTCTAGCAAGGATGACCGTGTGCACGAAAAGCATGCTGATGGTATTTCCGAATAGACATCTACTCCATGGCCCTGACCACCCTCTCCTCCCTGATGAAGAAGTACAACATCGACCCCAAGTCCATTGGCCGCCTGGAGGTCGGCACTGAGACTCTGCTGGACAAGTCCAAGTCCGTCAAGTCTGTTCTGATGCAGCTCTTCGCTCCCTCGGGCAACACCAACATTGAGGGTATCGACACCGTCAACGCCTGCTATGGTGGTACCAATGCCGTCTTCAACAGTCTCAACTGGCTCGAGTCTTCCGCCTGGGACGGCCGTAACGCCATCGTGGTCTGCGGTGATATTGCCCTCTACGCCGCCGGTGCTGCCCGTCCCACGGGAGGTGCTGGATGTGTTGCCATGCTCATTGGCCCCGACGCCCCCATTGTCTTCGAGCCCGGTCTCCGTGGCTCCTATCTCACCCACGCCTACGACTTCTACAAGCCCGACCTGACCAGTGAATATCCCGTTGTTGATGGTCACCACTCTCTTCGCTGCTACACCGAGGCCGTTGACGCCTGCTACAAGGCTTACCACGCTCGTGAGAAGGTCCTCAAGGCCGACCAGAACGGCACCAACGGTGCTGCGGATGAGTCTCAGACTGCCCTGGACCGCTTCGACTACATTCTCTACCACGCTCCTACCTGCAAGTTGGTCCAGAAGTCTTATGCCCGCATGCTCTACAATGACTTCCTGAACAACCCTTCTCATCCCGCCTTTGCAGAGGTCGCCCCCGAGCTGCGTGACCTTGATTACACCGCCTCCTTGACCGACAAGGCCGTCGAGAAGACCTTCATGGGTCTGACCAAGAAGCGCTTCGCTGAGCGTGTGCAGCCCGGTCTTCAGGTCGCCACTCTGTGCGGTAATATGTACACTGCCACCGTCTATGCCGGTCTTGCCAGTCTTCTGAGCCACGTCACCTTCTCCCCCAGCGAGCCCAAGCGCATCGCTCTCTTCTCCTACGGCAGTGGTCTGGCCTCGTCCATGTTCAGCGCCAAGATCGTCGGTGACGTTTCCGAGATGGTTGAGAAGCTCGACCTGAAGCACCGCCTGGAGGCCCGCACCGTCTTGACTCCCAAGGCTTACGATGAGATGTGCCAGCTGCGCGAGCATGCTCACTTGAAGAAGAACTTCAAGCCCTCCGGCCAGGTTGAGACGATCCAACAGGGTGTCTACTACCTGACTGAGGTTGATGACATGTTCCGCCGCCAGTACGCCATCAAGGAGTAAGATGGACCGCGACAACCTTGCCCTTTTTTTTTTCATCTTGCGCTGCAGCTGCAGCAGATGGATATGACCATTTTTAGACGGTTTCCGAAAAAGATTCCCCCCATTTAGCGTTCATTTTGATTTTTTTTTTTTTCTTCACGTGGGATCGCACTTGGCTATCGATCATGCGAAGTCTCAGAGTCTTTGCACATGGTGTTCATCTCCCCTTCCCTCTGTCCATGCTATGACTTGGACTCAGGGTTGCTTCTTCTTCAATTTACTGAGAACTATTTTATTTTAATCCAGGCTCGCCCTACTTTGCTTAGTCAGGGCGACAATGAATGTGATGAGCTAAGCAGATTATTTCCATTGAACCTTGAACTTCCAGCTGTCTATCGCGCAACCCCCAGATTTGACTTCTTTGACTGTTGTCCTCGCCACCAGACTTCTTCTTGAGCAGGGACTGTAAAGGACTGTCAGTGTACAGAAAACAACTTCCGTAGATTCAAAGTCTGAGCTGCCCATGTAAAGGACGCAAGGTCCGCTCACAGAAGACCCCAACTCTACTGTCACAGTGAGGAGGGCCGTTCTACACACTTGATGCCAAGACTCTGTCTGGATAGCAAGTTTTCTGTGATCACTACTAACAAATACGCTTCTTTTGTATACTCCGACTCTAGTCTCGTCAGTTCACAATTCGGAGCAGTTACTGCTAGTTACTGTGGGTGGTAACAAGGTATAGTCCTCCCCTCATCACGGGCCAGTTCTAGTCCGCAGGTGTTAATTTAGAGTAACTAGCCAACATTTCGTCCTGTTATTCTCTGCTATTGGACCAATCGATCAATCTTCAATCTTGAAACAACAAGCAAATCTTTGCTAATTATGGGACCGAAGAACATGCAGAGAAGACTTGCCAGCGTGATTGCGTTCTGTGCAAAACCATGTGCGTGACAAAGGAACCCTTCGGCGCGTATTTGAGACTCGCCATACAGCTGTAGCCGCCGGCCACTTCGTATCACACCTCCACATCTCTCTTCCTTCTGCACTCACCACTCAGACAAACACTTCGCGTCCACCGCCCGGATTCTCTGCCCACTCGAACCTGTTACAGAAAACTTCTACGCATGGAGTCCTTCCAAGGAGCTCTCCCATGCATTGTTGCAGCACACGCCGGGCTATTTTTAATCTGCCTTCTCCCCCATCGAGCCCTAGTAACCGCCGATCACCAGGCGATTCCTGAGGCATGGCACATTTCCCTTCTGGTCACTTGTGCTAGTCGGAGAGGCCGTTAATTAACCAAGAAATGGGACCTAATTGTTGCTGAATTTAGAAGTATTTGCTCACACTGCAGTCCGCTAAACCCAGCTCGGCATCTGAAGAAAGACATCGAAGCTGTAGCAAAATATAGCAACACTTAACGCGCGACTGTCCGCTGAAACACCACTATACCGAGACGAAGTCACCCCAAAAGAGGCCTTAGCCAGAGTTTCAGACCCGGATACTGGTCCCTATCGCGCGACCTCAGGTACCATGGTCGGCAGTTTCGCGTTTCATCGCCTGGAGAGCTGTCAGGATCTGAGCTAGGATCCCAAAAAAAGAATAGGAGCCTCTTTTGGCGTCATCATGGGTGCTTCTCCATGTTTCAGATTATCCAGGACCCGCATGGGTTCGTCAGTGAATCTTCTTCGTGAAGTTCGTTTATATTGAGCTGGCACGAACTTCATCGCTCTGAAACTTGCCTCACGGACAAAGCTTCGAACATCCAAAACGCTCTTTCTTTCCGGATCATGTTTCAGAGTCTGTCTTGATCATCAGTTTTCGATCTTGAACAGTATCTTTGCTTTGTCGACATTGGCTTCGATACACGTTCGTTGTTGTGCGATTTCACAGTCTTTGACTCGGACGATTGTGATACTCGATCGACCTTGCCATCTCAGGGCCGACGTCTTGACTTCCTTGAAAGTCATTCACGCTGCGCATCGTCACTTATCGCCAACATCGTATTATCCTTCCCATTGATATCGACATTCGAAACGGTTGATACAGTCATGTCTTTCGAGCTCGGTCATTTTCAGCCTACCACTCCCCCGACGTTGCCGCTTCAGTTGCAGATCGAGTTGGCCCAAAGTGGAAATTTGTCGACTTCGTCAATTTATTCCAACGATTCTTCTCCGTGGTCTACCATGACGGGCAACACTAGTCCCACCACCTCACCTACTCGACACCATCATGGGCCCGCTCTCCTTCCCAAGATCCGCCCTCAGGACATCATCATCGAGCCAATCTCTGTCGGAGGACCCATACGAAATCGCCGAGTGCTGTCAAACACTCGCAATCCACCTGGATTTGTGCCATATCCCAGTCGGCCACCAGTTCAGCGCCGCAGAGAATATGCGCCGGAGCAGCTTCCTTTGGCTTCTCCGATCTCCCCTATTGTCACCAGCGGCCATGGTAGCTACTCAGCTCTGTCTTCCCCGGTGACGGTCAATCCGTCTCAGAGGCGGAAAGTAGGTGGAGGACACTCCCGGTCTATGTCGACTTCCGGGATCGATGAGGCCACTTTGAATAGATACGGTTACCCAACCTACCGGCAGCTTCCCAAGTACGTACCTGCGCCGCAATCGCAGACGGTGCCCAACACACCTGCTACTCCAGTGACCCCAGTCACCCCCAACATCGTTGTTCATCCCTCTTACTCCCAACGTCACACAATCAAAGTACCTCAGCTTTCGCCGGTCCGAGCTCCCAACCCCTTGACTGTCCAGCCACCTCAGTACCGATTGCTCCACACATCCGAAAGTCAGCAGTCGCCTGTGGCGCTGCTGAGCCCCCAAGAGGACCTTACTCCGCCGTCGACAAACCTGATCTCGTATTTGACTTCCCCCACCCAAGCAATCAATCTGGTTCGCAATGTGAGTGTTGTGCCCACTAGGGGTATGCATGACTACTTCTGGTGGGATATTCGCAACCTGCGCAATTGGACTTCCTTCTCGATTCCAACTTTTGATTCTATTCGCGGTCTCACTCAACTACTGAAAACCGAGATTGCGAGCTCTCTTGTTCCACCCGTCAGTGTTCTTCCCAGTCGACTATCACCAGAGTCAGAGCCTGCTCTGGTCAGCCTGATCAGAGATCTCTATGCTCCGCGTGTGAACGCCGCACTTGCAGTGTCCCAGGGCTCGGAGCATCTGCGGCTTTACGCTGCTCCGGATATTCGACACACCGGTCATAAGAATCACGGTCACCCGCACTTTCTCGCCAATTACGCTTCGGACACGGAACACACTAGCGCTGGACTCCCACGCGGTCGGCTGGTGGGCATCGTCAAGAGCTTTGATCGGTGGAATTCCGGTATGCGCAACGAGGCTCCACACCGACGGGTCGAGTATCTCAACGGATTGGCACATCTCCAGCGCTGCATGCGCGAACACTCATGTCGATATGGCTTTATTATCACCGAGATTGAGCTCGTCTGCGTGCGAGCCGGCTGCGATGTCGGTGACGATATCCCTTACTTTGGCTATCTCGAGATAGCCACACCGATCCCTCTCAAAACAGCCGTGAACACCTCACACACTGGATCCTTAGAAGTTCCTCCCTTGGGAACGCCGATTAGCGCACGATCCTTCTCGTCTTCCTCATATGGATCTTCGCAATACCCGCGCCCGGATTCGCCCGGCCCTGAGAGTTCAGAGGAAGGTTTCGATACTCCCATGACGGCGAGCATGGCGTTGTACTTCCTTCTCATGCTGTCCAAATCCGTGCCCCTACCGCACCAACCATCTGCCCACCTCAACGTTGGTGGACCAGGCGCACTTACCCGGCAGCGAATTCTTTCTGAGCCCAAGGACAAATGGATTCCAGAGCCACAAATTGGTGAGCGCCGCGACGCGAAGCGGGTTCGAGGCTGGGTCTGGCCTACTGATGCATGGCATCGCCGGGAAGGTGGTGGTGTCCCACGGACAAGAGCCGCGAAGAAGTGGCAGCAGTGAAAATAATTTCGTATCATTTTTTCTATCACAGGAAGGCGTTGGTATCCTGGGGGCTTTTTTGTATGGGCAATACTCTATTCTATTCTTGACTTTATCATTCTTCGGGGAATCAGTCTGATCGCAGCTGGCAGAATAAGGGGCTATTTTTCTCTACTTTCTTGTCTTTCGTTCATCCATTTCTGGAGCGGTTTTGCTCGTCACTTATTGCGCTACACTAACGAGATTCCCAGGGTGATGAGAGGTCATTTGATATATTTATTTTTCCGATTCTATTCATTTCTTTCTATCTCTTGACATTATCAATTCTAATCAATTTCTTGACCCTAAGTATTGTTTCAACGCTCCAGGAGGGCATCGATCATCAGTCATAGACAAATATATCGAGAACCAAATCGAACAGCATTAGTTTTGCGCAAACAATAGCAGGCCCACAGACGCGATCCTTGCCCATCTCCGCCGCCCTATCGTCCCGTCATGTTCGACAACCTGCCCCTCCAACATCGCCCTCTATTCACACTGCTGCACTCTTTCCCCGACCAGAAAAAATGCAGATTATGAGTGTTGAGGACCAGGAGTCTACGAAAGTAACCAATGCCGGCTTGCTTGTGTCTGTCTTGAAAGTACTGCGAACAGCCACCGATCGACAAGCAGCTCATCCACACATGCACCCCAGGTCCTCAAAAAGCAAATGAAAGAGGATTTAATCTCAGCGCTCTAAGCTAATACCTCTCTTTGAGTCTCTGTGTAGTTGTCTGACTTCCACCCACCTGGATTGGAATCGGAGGTAAGGACCTTGGTGCACGAGTACCTCGATGGCCTCCAACCTTGCGGACGGAGGCAAGATGCTGGCTGCAGATGGTGGTGCTCTTCGAGTCACTATATTTGAAGGGGTTGATTCCCAGACCCGAGCGATGACTCTTGAATGATACTTGAACATCGAACCTCGGTCTGAAAAAGCTTTAAAGGACATCTCAAATCACAGAGGGAACTCAACTTGCACCTCCGATGTCGACCACATTGCCTACAATCCACGACGTGATCATCGTCGGTGCCGGACCGTGTGGACTTGCGGTCGCGGCACGAATTCACGAGCAAACGCCCTCGGCAGTTTTCACAGACGAAGAGCACCAGAGATATCACTGGATCAAAAAACATACAAGCAAGATGAAGCTCATTCAAGCTGGTCGCTGTAAAAAGAACGGTGTCCGAGCTGAGAAGTGGAATCGTGGAGAACAGCCGCCGTGTTCTTGCGAAGGTCCAGCAGCAGATGCTCCCCCATCACGGCGTCGATCGTCTGGATCAATCTCCTCGGTACCTTCGCTGTCATCAGACAGGTCCACCTTGCCTGAAAGCTCAACTTCTGTTCTCGTTCTCGACGGTACGAGTCAGCACTGGATGCAGCGGTGGAACAACGCGTTCTGTACCTTGGAGATTAAACAGTTGCGCAGCCCAATGTTCTTTCACGTGGACCCCGGTGATCGAGATGGGATGTTGGCTTATACGCAAGAAGTTGGGCGAGAGAATGACTTGTGGGAGATTTCCGGTTGTGTTGGGAAGGAAATGAGCAAGCATAAAAAGAAGAAGAGACGTCAAAGTGGAAAGCCTCAGTACGTTTCCCTGGAGCAGCATTGGAATCTATACCCGCCCACCACAGGTGTCCGGGGGCAGGCTTGCAAGGGAGGATTGACTTTCCAGTCCTAACAAAAACTGATCGCGGTCCTCTATTTGTTCGACGGGAATTGAGTGCTAATCAGGTGCTCGTCATGTCAATAGAACTATAGGTGTCGAAATTGACGAGCGCGATCGCAAAGATTACTACTCGCCCTCAACCGATCTCTTCGCCGAATACTGTGAATCCATCATCCGACGCTACGGTTTAGATCATCCAGATCAGATTCTCAAGTCCGAGGTGACCGACATTGCATACGACTATCTCCCTGACAATTTGGACATCACGCAGTCTAGTTGCAAGATTTTCACCTTAATTACGTCGACCGGTGAGAAAGTTTACAGTCGGGCTGCTGTACTCGCCATGGGTGCCGGTGGAGCAGGCATTCAGAAAATCTACCCATGGAAGCCATCAAACTCAGCTGAGGGCACCGATGCCTGTTGCCACAGCATGGATATCAAGACCTTTCCTAGTCCTCGCGTGCAAGCTAAGATTCAACATCGACAGGAAACACACATTGTCATTGTCGGTGGCGGACTCTCCTCCGCTCAGATCCTCGACATGGCTATCAAGAAAGGCATTACCAAAGTGTGGCTCCTGATGCGATCGGAATTTAAAGGTGAGATCCCACTGTACTTCGGACTTGATCCAAACGCGTAATGTGCCTTGCTAATGTGCCGTGAGTGGCCAGTCAAACACTTTGATATCAGCTTGCCTTGGATGGGAAAGTATAAAAATTGGGAGAAGGCGGCTTTTTGGTCAGCTGACACTGATGAAGGTACGTCTGCATACCATCAAGGAGAAAAAGGGTGTGGTCCCAAGGTCCACAGAGATAGGACGAGGCGTATACCCTGTTGAATCGAATCGAATCGAGCCTTCGAAAACAAGACCTATATTTCTAATGCCTTCCTTCGCAGAACGTCTCGAGATGATCATCAATGCTCGCAATGGCGGAAGCATCACACCACGTTACACCAAGATCGTGAAAGAGCATGTTTCTCGTCATCGAGCCTCCGTACACACTCACACAGAGATCACATCGCACTCCTTCAATCCTGATACACAACTGTGGACGCTCTCCACCGATCCACCGATCCCCAATTTGCCGCCCGTTGACTATGTCTACTTTGCGACAGGAGCTCGATCCGATATCCGTGAAATGCCGTTATTAAGTAACATGCACAAACAGTATCCTATAGAAACCATCGGAGGTCTGCCCTGCCTGACGGATGATCTCATGTGGCGTGATGATGTGCCATTATACATTACAGGGCGACTAGGAGGGCTGCGACTCGGTCCCGGAGCTCCCAATCTTGAAGGTGCCAGGCTTGGAGCGGAAAGGATCGCCTGGAGCTTAGAAGAGGTCCTTGGCCAAGATCGAGAAATTGGAGACCGGTGCGAGGGGTTTTGTGGACTGGGAAACAGGTATGCTTCGCTGATCGGGAGTGCGGAGGGAGGAGACGAGAGATAGTAGACTATGGAGCTAGGGCTGGCATAGCTCATAGCGAATTTTTTCATGATTCAATCACGATTCCACTTTTTCTTGTGACGCTTTTTCTATGTGCATCGCTAACCTTGGCTTATCTATCTATTTGATGCATTGACGATTTCCTCCTTACGGACCTACTTTCTCTCCCTTTGACCCTGATTCTGTCATTGCGATGGGTGGTGAACAACGATCGATGGTGGCCACTTGGATTCTCTTTTTTTGGATTATTTCCTCGCAATGATATGGTGTCATGCGCAGGCCAGCTCTATTCTTGGAGCTTACGACTACGCCAGTCATAGCATCATCAGGCTCATTGGATGATGGGCCTTCTGTACGGATGCTGTGTGGGTGAACCGACCTTGATTCATTCCCCCCTTCATTCTCGGCGCTTGTCCGTGGATCGTCGGTTGACCTCACATCCTGCGGAGAAGCAGACCTGTCCGGGGATATACTGGCAGGAATGTGGAGAGCTCCCTTGTTCCGCGGAATTTTTAGGAGGGTCACAGATTACGGAGCTGTGGATGTGAAAAGCTTGTTGGCAAAGCTAGAGATGATGATGTATAAGAGCTTCGACCAGCTCTTGATGAGACCAGGTCAATGTCTCGTGAGGGTGTGTGTGTGATAATTATACTAACTTTGCAGGCCAAACAAAGATGGCGCCATCCACGAATCTAAGCCCTCGCGTGGAGGAGTTGAAGGTTGGACCCAGCAAGAGACATCAGAACTGGCTCAAAGATCCGGGTCTGAGGAAGCTGAATCTGGGCATCTTCTGCATGTTCATGTCGTCGGCTGGCACGGGGTACAATGGAAGCCTTATGAATGGATTGCTCGTTCTACCAGAGTGTACGTCTTTGCTTTGCTCCGTCTTGCTTTTTGCTCTACCAGTGTTGAGCACACAAGAGACAGGAGAACTTCCTCAAAGTAGAGGCGACGTGCTGATTGTTTTGTTTCGATTCGAATAGTTACCATGATCACCGGTGGTTTGAGACCCAGCATTCTCGGACTACTCATTGCGGCGACCTCGTTAGGGGCCTTTTGCGCTTTCACTCCAGCATCGTACATTGCCGACAGACTCGGACGGAAATGGTGTGTTCGTGTGGGAGCTTCCCTCGTCATCCTATCCGCCTTCCTGCAAATATTCGTGAAGACACACTGGGCTTTCTTCGGCTGTCGGGTTCTGGCCGGAGCTGGTGTTGGCACCGCCCAGACTGCAGCACCATTGCTGGCCACGGAGATTGCGCATCACCGTCAACGACAGACGGCTACTGCCCTGTATAATGCCTGTTGGGCGCTGGGCTCCATCACATCGGCCTCCGTCTGTTTCGGAACTTTATCAATGTCCTCCCACTGGTCATGGCGAGCGGCGTGTGTGATTCAGGCCTTCTTCCCAATTGTCCAAATTATTGGCCTGGCTTTCGTACCAGAGAGTCCACGCTGGCTAATTTCCAAAGGGAGAAATGACGAGGCTTTGGCAATCCTGATCAAATATCACGCCAATGGAGATAAGGAGGATGAGATGGTTCAACATGAATTCCACCAGATATGCGAGACGATCAACATCGAGGCATTGGAGCCAAGAAGCTGGGGCTCGTTCTTCTCGTCCCGCGGCGACATGCACCGCCTGATCATCTGTATCATGTTGGGTCTGATGCAAGAATGGGCTGGAAACGGTAAGATCGCCTGCACTTGATGACTGTGACTGGCAATCATCGTGAATTTGTGGCTTTCGTATGCTGACTACCTATACTGCAGGCATCATCTCATACTATCTCGCACCGATCCTGGCCTCCGTTGGAGTGACCCGAGCTGCCGACCAAGCATCGGTGAATCTGGGCCTGCAATTTTGGAATCTGCTGCTCTCTTCGGCGGGAGCAATTGCCTCTGAGCGATACGGTCGCCGTCCACTATGGCTGGTTGGAACCATGATCATGCTTTTCTTCCTATGCATGATGACCATCGTGGCCGGCGTGTTCCAAGAAATGCACATCGCCGCCGCTGGTATGGCAATGATTCCTATGATCTTCCTCTTTTTCTCCGGTTTCAATATCGCCTATTCGCCTCTTTTCATTGCCTACGCTGCGGAAATTCTACCTTTTCCCCTTCGCGCCAAGGGAATGGCGATCGCCTTGACCACCGACGCGGTGGCCTGCTTCTTCAATCAATACGTGAACCCGGTCGCCTTCGCAGCGCTGCATTGGAGATATTACCTGGTCTATATTGGGTGTCTGACCTGGTTCCTTGTCACGGTCTACTTCCTGTTCCCTGAAACCAAAGGAAGGACTCTCGAGGAAATCTCCATGATCTTTGATCGCAAGGACATAGTCAGCGATGAATCTAGTGAGGTTTCCCAGGAGATCCACACCGCCACAGAGAAGGTTTAGTGTCTGCGTCGGACAGCACCAAACGGACACAACTGCCCCTTTCGACCGTCTCTCCAGAGCGTCTTCTTTGGTCACTCTGCTTATATTATGGGGAAAGGATGCGAAAGTCCGTATCGATCGTTTCCCTCGATCTCGATCACATTGCATTGAGGCGCATGTCTTGCACTCGCGCCTCACTTAACTCTAATCAAATCTCATTATTATGATATCGGTCATGACCTTCCCTCTCTTTTTATGTTATGATGATTGTCTCTTCTCTTTCTTGATGTTGTGGCTATTTTCCTGACTCTCACTGTTTGATTGCGAGCATTTGCATTGTTGAGTGCGTCTTCCTCGCTTTGGCCACACTCGGTGTAAGATGCACTGGGGCGCTTGATTGACTTGAGATGTCTACAAATTGACTTGTATAACATGAACATCGATTTCCTTTGACTTGGACTTGCGTGTGCTTGTAGTGAAATTCATCTCCAGGACCCATTTATAGCCTTGTGTCAGTCGCGAAACCCTGTCAGGTGTGGACTTTCTGCTCCACTGTGAGTATTCGACGAGCGATGTACCTTATGGTAGTGAGGATACTCGGCCTTCCAAAGATCGTAACTGAATCTCCAGTTCGGTTCGTACTTGATAATGATTCTTCTCACTTATCCTTTTTAATATTGGACTTTTCTATCAATAACGTCCGTTCTCATCCACTGAATATATAAATGAACAAGGGACCCCAATTCTCCGGCCAGTCAAGTGACTTTGGTCGCCCACGCTGTACCCTTTCCATCTGCCTCACCTTTTCCCCGCACGACTTGCTCGACGCATCATACGCAAGCCACGACACTGTGTTATCTTCTGCAGGTGCTTCTTTTGTAATAAACAACCCTATCCTTGTAACTTGCAGTGTGAGAAATTTGATTTCTCTTGGTTGCTCAGAATTCCTTCCAGATCTCTCTTTGTCGGGCAAATTCTCTCGAACCCGTCGATTTGTTTATCCCGCATAGCTACCTGGCGGGGAAAGCCTCTCAACCTAGGTACTTTCGAATATTCAAGTATCCCGTTGGCTTCTCTTAGCACTTTGTTCCAATCTTATAGCTCAAAAAGCCTCAATCTGCGCGACCGAAGACCTTGCAGAGCACACCGACATGTCGAGTGAAGTCCCAAAGGCTACCACTACTTCTCCATCTTCTGGCCAAAGAGCACCCCTCTTCATCGTCATTGGAGCTGGGTCCCGGGGAAATGCCTACGCACGCGCCGTGAAAACAACCACCGCAGGTGTTGTTCATGCTGTGGCTGAGCCTCATGAGTTCAAAAGGCGAGAATTCGGCCAGAAATTCATCTGGGGTGCGGGCAATTCTCCCCAAGAAGGTCAGGAATTCGCTGACTGGAGGGAGTGGCTTCGATGGGAAACGGAGCGCCGCAAAAGGGCTACAGCCCCCAATGCCCTCCGCGCCGATGACGAGGACATGAAGTCGCCGTCCGTGGAGGCTCAACGATCCAATCCAGGAGGAGTGGATGGTGTATTCATTTGCACCTTGGACGAGACACACGTGGAGATTATCCAAGCGATTGCCCCGCTGAACCTCCATATCCTATGCGAGAAGCCTCTTGCTCTATCCTTGAACGACTGTCTGACTGTGTATCGCACTCTCCAGCCTGCGTCGCCAACGCCTACAGCAGACAGTCAGAATCAACACTCCGCTGCGCCTCCGCCACAGACTATCTTCTCCATCGGCCACGTCCTTCGCTACAGTCCGCACAACACCACTCTCCGCAAACTTCTCCTCACAGACCGTGTCATTGGAGACATCGTCTCCCTAGAACACACCGAGCCCGTGGGCTGGTGGCACTTTGCCCACAGCTACGTGCGCGGGAACTGGCGACGCGCCACATCCCTCGGCGACGGATCCCTCCTGACCAAATCCTGCCATGACATCGACTTTATTCTCTGGCTTCTCTGCTCCCCTGCATCCCTGGAAGATGCGCGAGTCCATGGCCATCAGCCGCATTTCCCACGTTCCGTCTCCTCAGCCGGCTCGTTGACGCAGTTCCGTCGAGCTAGAAAACCTCCTGGCGCGGGCGACTCAACCACCAACTGTCTCTCCTGCCCCATTGAGCGCGAATGCAATTACAGCGCTGTCAAAATCTACCATGATCGACATCTGGCGCAGGGTCATCGCGCCTGGCCCGTCGACATCGTCTGTCCGGACATTGAAGACGTTCACCGTACCAAGGGCGCAGACGCCGCTCGCGAGAGCCTATTCTCGCGTCTCAGCGAAGATTACACCGTAGGCGAGCAACCGGATGCCGCGCTCGCCTCCAAACCATGGTACGGCCGGTGCGTCTACGAAGCCGACAACACCGTCTGCGACGACCAAGTCGTGACTCTTGCCTGGGATGATGAACAAGTTGCGCCGTGGCGACTAGCCAAAACGGCCACTTTCCATATGGTTGCGCCCACGGAGAGTCAATGTAAGCGACGGGGGCGGATCTACGGAACGCAGGGAGAGATCGAGTACGACAGTTGCAAGATATCCGTCTATGATTTTCAAACGGGAGAAAGGTCTGTCCTGGAAATTCCGCGTCCGTCGCCGGAGAGGGCGGAGTCGCATGGAGGTGGCGATTATGGTCTGGCTGGACAGTTTGTTCGTGCGGTGGATGCAGTGGTGAATGGGGAGTTGGATGTTGAGACAGCGCAGGCGCGCTTCATCGGGTGTACACTTGAGGAAGCGGTGCAGAGTCATGCCATGGTGTTTGCGGCAGAGGAGGCAAGACGCGAGGAACGAGTAGTCAGGTGGGATGAATGGTGGCAGAGCAAGTTGGAGGAATCATCCTGATTTTTGCAACCCGTAGGCTGGGAGAACATCCGTTCCTTGTGCAGGCGCCGATTGAGATTCAACTGAATTGAACTGCCTGTGTATACCAAGTTCCAAGGTACATGATCGTCTCGCTTGAGCTCCCTAAACGACACGTCATCTGCGAATCAATTCTTTTTTCTTTTCGTCAAAAAAACAAAAAAACCAAAATAGTGATTGTCTCAAGTCAGTTCCGAGAAACACACGTTTAAAGCCTTCAAAGTCATTTTGTATTAATCAAATAAGAGGTTTCTATCTCATACGGCCCCATCACAACACTCAGAAACAAGCGAAGCTGGAGTGGAGACCATCGGTTTATGGCACCCAAATTTCCCGTCTTCCAGGGTGCATCAGCTTATAGAGGATATTGGGCATGTGAATATAAAACAGACAAAAAGGTAAACAGACCATCGCGCTCCCCATCCAGCGGATCACGCAACGATTATCAGAAGAAAAGCGTTGCGCCGCTTAGGTCTTGACATCGGGCTCCTCACGGCCAACATACTCCTTGAACTTGAGCAGGCTTAGAGCAGAGGCGACGTTGTCGGCCAGATACTCCTGGGCGCTAAGGCCAAACTTGGAGGCATCATCCTCGTAGCGCTCGATGTAGAGACGGATGGTGGCGCCGCTGCTACCGGTACCGGACAGGCGAACGACAATGCGGCTACCATCATCGAACTTGGCGTACAGGCCCTGGTTCTTCGACACGCTACCGTCAAGGTCGGTGTAAGAGAAGTTGCCAGCATCCACCACCTTGCGGGAGCCGACCGAGGAGCCGACGAAGGAGCCGCTGTTGACCAGATCGGCCAGGGTACCGACCACCTTGTTGGCACCCTCGCTGTCGACGTTCTCGTAGTCGTAACGGGTGAAGAAGGTGCGGCCGTAGGTCTTCCAGAACTCGTTCTGAATGGAAGCGATGCTGGGGGTCTCCTCGGGCTTCTGCTTGGCGACACCAGCGATGATGTTCAGCCAGGCGACGACAGCCCAAACGCCGTCCTTCTCACGAATGTGGTTGCTACCGGTACCGAAGCTCTCTTCACCGCAGATGGAGATCTTCTTGTTGTCGAACAGGTTGCAGAAGAACTTCCAGCCGGTGGGGACCTCGTAGCTCTGCAGGCCTTGAGCCTTTGCCACACGGTCCACGGCGCCGGAAGTGGGCATGGAACGGGCGAGGCCGTAAACGCCCTGCTTCTGGAACCAGGGGATCAACTTGGCGTGGTGAGCGATGATGGCCAGACTGTCACCAGGGGAGACAAAGGTCTTGGCGCCGTAAATCATGTTTCGGTCACCGTCACCATCGCTAGCGGCTCCGAAGTGCACCCCGTTCTTGTCCACGGCCTCAACCAGCTCGTGGGCGTAGACCAGGTTGGGGTCGGGGTGACCGCCGCCAAAGTCCGGCTTGGGCTCGCAGTTCATGGTGCTGCTGGCGGGCAATCCGAGCTCCTTGACGAAGATGTCAACGCCGTAGGGGCCGGTGACACCGTGCATACCATCGAAGAGGACCTTGAAGTCCTTGTGGGTGCTGAGGAAGTCCTTAATCAAGTCAAAGTCAAAGATCTCCTTCATCATGGTCACGTAGTCGGCGGTCGAGTGAACGACCTCGACCTCTAGAGGACCGTAGGTCTTGCTGCCGATGGTGGAAAGGTCGACATCGGGGATGTCGGCATACTTGTAAGAGGTCAAGGACTTGGCGGTTTCGAAGATTTTGTTGGTGACACCTTCGGGGGCGGGGGCACCGTTGGCCAAGTTGTACTTGATACCAAAGTCGTTCTCGGGACCTGCAGCAGATTCACAACAAAGTCAGTTGAAGGGTGTCCTCGCTCCCATTTGTTTACGGTGGAATAGAAGGAAATGGGTCATTGCGTATCACTGAAAGATGACCGACACCAATGGTGGGGAGATTGTGGGATCTGTCATCGTCCACTTACCACCGGGGTTGTGACTGGCAGTCAGGAGGATGCCACCAGTAGCCTTGCGGACACGGATGAGGTTGCTGGCCGCAGGGGTACTCATGATACCATTTTGGCCGACCAGCAGCTTCTTGACACCGTAGGCGGCGGAGATCTTGGCGATCTTGTTGATGACCACGTCGTTGTAGTATCGGCCATCACCACCAATGACGAGGAATGAGTCCTCGACACCCTCGGGAATGGAGAGCAGGATACTTGTGACGAAGGACTCGGAGTAGTGAGGCTGTTCGAAGACCTTGACCTTCTTGCGGAGACCAGAACTGTACGTAGCCGGGAAAGGCAGGAAAGATTAGCTTCTCTCATGGTCTCATGTTTCAATTGTTTTGTTTTCCAATGCCCTCTTATCATGCCAATTGTTTTTTTTTTCATGCCCATTGGGTTCCTTGCCGAAGCTGCTGCAGCTCCAAGAGGGAGGGGCAGAAGAATGAAGGGAGCAGTTGAAGAGGGGCAGAGAGGGGGAGCTACTTACGTGCCCGGCTTCTGGTCGGCAAAGGGTTGAATTGAGACGGTCTGAACCGACATGATGCAATGGATTTGCGAAAAATGCAACGACGGCGAGAAATCAGAGGGAGAGAAGTAGTGAGAGTAGGAAATGAAGGTCGTCAACAAAAGGAGGAAGAGAAGGAAGTGGAGGTGGAGGAGGGGAGGGGAGGAGGGGGGAAGGGGGGAAGGGGGGGAAGAATCAATTTGGCGTCATGTGGTGATCATCCCACCAGTCTGGAGCCCGTACAGGTGCAGTGCTTGTAAGGTACCTGAGGTAAGTATATTGAGAGGTGAAAATTGTACAGACTACAGTCAACAGTGTACACTACAGCACTGCATGGAGCACGAACATTCAGTCGTCAAGTACCTGGAAAAGCCGTGAACAGAAACTACCTACTCCACCACTGCTACGAGAGAAGGAACCCCCCCTCCCCCTCGAGACTCGGTCTGGGTTGAAGAAAATGGAAAAAGACCCAGTTTGGCCCAGGCTCTTTCTTGGAAGGCTCAAGGAGTCAAGGTACTCGCGCGTACTGATCTGGTAGCGGTACTCTTGAAGCGGTAGTGTTTAGTGTTTACCGCCGAGCTCTTGTTTGATTTATTTTGGTCTGCCTTTTCCCCTTCAGGCTTAAGCAAGTTGGTCGACCCGCTAAAGGAGGGGCCAGGACCCGCCTGGACCTGGTCGACGGGAAAATCGCTCGGCGGTCAAGATCCCGCCGGTGGACGTGCCAGGTATAAACTCAGTCAACCTTGGGAAGAGACTGACTCCGTACCAAGTACTCACAAGTCACGACTACTAGACTACTCGTAGGTTGTAAGCTCTCGAAGGAGCGCATTGCTCCGTGGCAGGTCGCTTTGAGAATTCGACTGGCCTATGTTCGACTGTTGCAGGTGGGGACTCAATCGGCCCATCCAGCTTCTGTTCAAGTCTTGAGGCAGCACAGATCCACGTCGAGCAGTGGCGAGTCGGCGACAAGACTAATTGATTAGCAAGGATTGTACCTGGGGTATTGTACAGTGTACAATGCAAGTGCTTTCTCCATGAGGTGTGTGCGTGCTTGGCTTCGATGCGATCATGCATGGTACGGTAATGAGCAACTACAGCAGCAGCAGCAGCAGCAGCAGTAGTAGTAGTAGTAGTAGTAGTAGTAGTAGTAGTAGTAGTAGAAGTAGTAGTAGTAGTAGTAGTAGTAGTAGTAGTAGTAGTAGTAGTAGTAGTAGTAGTAGTAGTAGTAGTAGTAGTAGTAGTAGATCATTAAATAATGATACTAGATTAGTAGATTGAGTAGTAGATAGTGATACAAATACGGTACTTGAGATCTGCCTCCTCGATCCCTGCAAACAACCTCGGTCATGACAGTCCAAACAACTTCTCCCGATAGAATCGCATCTCCTGAATACTCTCCAGAATATCATCGCGCGCCAAATGAACCTCCCGCTTCGCAGGAACTTGCGCCAACAAATCCTCACTGCCCCATCGCCGCGCCGCCTCCTTCAGACTACTCACGTCCAACAGACGATAATGCAAGTGCTCCAGAACCTGTGCGTAGGGCGCCCGCGCCAGAAAGGCCTTGTCGGCGTGGACACTGTTGCCCGCCAGCAGCGCCGTGCGTGGGGCAGGAACGAAGCGACGAATATACGCCAGCAGCGAGTCGGCGGCCTCGGCGGCGCTGGTGGCCGACGCCCGGACGGCGGCCGTCAGGCCCGTGCGGCCGTGCATGTCGACGCACCAGGCCGACATGTTCTTCAGCACCGAGTCCGAGTGATGGATGACGGCGTCGAAGCCCTGCGGGTCGAGCACGTTCAGCTGGGCATCGGTGATGATGCAGCAGATTTGGAGGATGGTGTCGTGGTCTGGGTCAAGACCCGTCATCTGGATGGATAGGTGAGCTTAAGAAGGGAAAAGCATATTGCCGTGGCGCGATGATGAAGAGGAAAAAAGGGCCAAGCACACGTCGAGTGGATGAAGAGAGATGGGAATTTACAAAGGAGACAACAAGACCACTCACGTACCTCACAGTCTATCCAGACCAGAGGGTCGTTTGATCGAGCGAGTGGCATGGTGAGTCGAGTGTGAACGTGTCGAATCCAGGAAGACTAGGTCGAGGAAACAGGGACAAAAGCCAACGTCGTTAGCTGTCACACCATAGACGCGAGGTGGTCTTCTCGTTCTATTGTTTTCATTGCCTCTGGGCAGCGACACACCTTCTTCGCAAGAAACAAAATCTTGATATTGGGCCTGTGGCTCGTCGCGATGGAGGTGGTGGATAGGCGGGAGTCGCGGGACCTCTTCACCTGGTGGAGACAACCGCCGCGGCGGCTGAGCAGTCTTCGTGCCGCAACACATTGACGCGTGGGACCTGAGCCAGCACGTAACGTCCAGGGAAGAAGCATCGCATCCTTCGTCGCTTCCAGGTCTACAATGTTTGAGCCAGAGAACACAGCAGTCAGGGTATCTGTGGGACAGAGAGATGAAAAATGAGACAGTATTGAAGTCTTGTTGAATGGCGGCACGTATCGTCAGTTTAGGTCCTGGTAGGCGCCAGGCCTAAGGCCAAGTAATTCGGACTGGAGGCTCGGTAGCTGCATTCCTCAAGGTTTGATCGACTTACTTGCTCCCTGTCTCGCGACAGTTAGACGTTGGCTCAAGGATCATTCTACATCTTGGCGACTACGATCATCAAGAACTTCAAGACCGATTCCCCGGGGTACAATCGTTCATATAATCTCGTGACCATTTCGTAAAGATGCCGCCTTCAGGCAGCTCAACCTAATGTGTGTTCCGTCATCTACCCCGGACGGAAACCCCAGAGCATCGGACCATGACACCACCATATCAGCAGTGCCGAAACGCGAAAAAGCTACCAAAAATGTCCTCCCATCGACATCGGAGTTCCAATCTAGAGGAAATGGTATCTAAATATCCCTAAATATCCCAAGAAAGAAAAGAGAGAACAAAAAACCGTCCCTTCTCTCCCTGTCGGACCTGATATGCCTTGCCTTGAGACCAGACGCAACGGCAGATCCTCCGGATGGACGAGGTTTGTGCCCAGACGACCAACAAGACCAAGGATTGCAGAGGGAGGTGAGCGCCCTCGAGCCCTTTTTTTTGACGCGGCGATCAAAGGTATCCCAATCATTCGCGTGTGCTCTCTGACTCCGGTCATCAGAGTTCCTCATCCTCATTTGGGAGTGCGGTCATCATTGGTTCGGAGGCGACAGTGTTGTCACCAGTGACAGTCGACATCGTCTTGTCGCTGTTATCTCCCAGGACCTCATTAATCCGACCCGAGGATTCAGCAATCCGACGACGAAGTGCATTCTCGTCGGCACCCGACACACTGGCCCGTTGTTTCTTCAATGGGCTGCCAATGAAAGAGCCGGCCGTAGCATCCGCAGTGGCTGACGGGGCGGGTTCGGTGGGTTCTACCGGAGTGGACTTGGGCGGCGTGGTGGACAATCCTTCACTGACAGGAGGAAGGCTCCCAGAGGCAGACGCAGAAGTCTCCGTCATCGAAGCACTGTTGCTAGTGACGGGCTCGGCAGAGTGTTGGCGCTTGAGCTGTGGTCAAAGGTTAGCCCCGAACTCACACACTTATCTTTCACACGACCTTCACAAACAAAGATAATGCAAGCTTACACGAATCCTCTCAACGCCCTCGGCTAGTTCTCCCTGGCGCTTGATATCGTCAGGAGAAAGGAAGCGCCCATCATCCTTGGCCTCCTCATCATCCGCTTTGCCCAGGATAGGGTTGTCGGTATCCTCGTCATCACTCTCCATCTCATCGTCATCGCCCTTCTTGCCCTTGGCGCGAGTATCATGATCCCGGAAGTTCAAGAACCCAACTGTGCCTTCGTTTCTCAAGGGACCGAGACTAGCAAAGTCCGCCTGGAGGGACTTCCGCTTCACGGCAGGCGTATCCTGGACCTTGGGGTCTTGGAGGATCCCCATCTTCTGGAGCTGCCCTAGAAGTCGACCACACGTTTTAGCACCTGATGATGTCCTTCTGACTTCCCATCATTGAGTCACTATCGATCTGTCCTCCTCGCCAGGAAGAGCAGCGAAAGACCACCTTAGGAAGGGATTTGACAACGAGAAGAGATCCACTTACTTTCGCCTCGGTACATGAATGTGAACGTGGCATAGGGTTTGTCGGTAGGGTCGATTCCAGTGACGGTCTGAGTACTGATGGACTTGGGATCCAGAGTCTTAGGCTTCGCAAAACTGGTCGTGTGATCGACGTCAGCGTCGCCATTCCCGCTTCCGTTTCCTTGGCCACCTTCTTCGTCATCGTCATGAGCGTCAAATTGCGGGGAGTATTCACCCCGCTTGATCTCGCCCGAGGCCAAGACGCGGAACAATGCGACCTTGATCTGACCGGCCGTCTCAGGAATCGGATCATCGTCATCGGTATCCGAGGAGAGGTCGTCGTCGGAAATGGTCTCGAGCGGCGACTTCTCATCATTCCCGTAGCGCATGATGTCCTTGGGCTTAGAACTGCTAGCTTCCGTATCCATGCCGTTCGCGTCATCCAGCAGACGCTTAGCGCGGCGCTTCTCCATCTTTTGCCGCCGTCGCTCAATTTTGGCGGCGACATCTTTACCCTCTAGATCGAGGCCGTTGAGCCATCGCTCCAGTCCCACTTCACGGAACAGGAACTCGCGCTCGGCGATACCGCCGCCTTCGGACTCCGGGACGCTCACCCATCGTGAGTTGACCCAGGTCTCTTCCCCTCTTCGCAGCAGTGTGGCCACCTCTTCCTTTTGCCTGCCGTCAAAGTAAATGTAGGCGGCGACTGTCTCGCTGGGTGAATTGGTTAAGGACTGGTAGGGTGCGACCGAACCGGAATACTGTCCGCGCTCGCCGGTCTGGCCGGGCAAGCCTCCGACTACCTTGGGCTTAGGATCAGGACAATCCGCGGTCGGCTTGGGGGTCGAATATGGGACATCTTGTCCGGGATTCAAGAGTGTGATAGAGATGGCAAAGGTGGATTGTTCCGCTTTCCCTGTCGAGGAAGCGTCTGGAACCTTGGGAGGCGGAACGGGGATGAAGCATGCTATCCGCGAAGCTCGAGATTGGCGCTGGATGGAGTATTCGGAGATGGGGCCATCCGGCGTGTGGATGCTCACCGCGAGGCCCTTGAAGCACGGCATCACGAAGTCGTCGAGAAAAAATTGGGTTCAAAGGCTAAGACCGGTTGCTTCAGGATGTGGAGTGATCAGGAAAAATCTAGACAAGGCAAGGGGAGGAGGGGGGTACCACCCCACGCTCTTGATGAATTGTGTTATTACCCCTCGGCGGAGACAACGAGGCCACCAGAAAGGAGGGGAAGATAGAGAGAATCGAAGGCAAAGCAACTCGATCGCGAAGCAGAGAGAAGTCAGCGCACACCGTCGTCCAAGATGTTCAGATGGCAGCGACTTTGTGCCTTCCCTTTTTTTGCCCTTGTTCTCGGTCTGAGGCTCTCGACGAGGTGCGTCTGGGCTGTTTGGGTAAGAAGCGGTCAAAGTAGCGCTGCAAGATGGCGGACTTGGAGCACCCAGCAACCGATTGGGTCGGGACCCCACTGTAGGTCGATTGTTGCCGGGGTTGAAGACACGCAAGGCTCGGCGAAGCTGGTCGGGCGCATGAACTGTGAGGCAGTCGGCCTTGTTCGAGAAGGGATCTTGAACTTTGTCGGGTGAGATATGGGAAGCAGTTATCGAAATGATCTTGGCTCTGGGCCGATATCAGTGGAGATGCACCGCAGTGAAACGGAGACGAAAGCCGATCAAGATGCTGGAGATGCCCACACTGGAAGTGTGTTGTTGAATGACTTCTTCGGGGCGGGTGGAGGTGGACCCGGTGATGAGTGAACCAGCGGATCAGTAATGGGTGGCCAGCTCGTTCGTGCAGTGCACGATGGACTCATGGACTCGGCGAGTGATCGTCGGCGACAGGATGATTGCTACTGATAGGAATAAGTCATGAGCCAAAGCGTCGCCTGCAGATGAGATGTTCTTGAACCAATTGGTGTCGATCCTCCAGCAGGTTCGAAAGGCTCGAGACCGCTGATTCATGAAACGGTTCGTGACAGTCGGGAATGGCCCACTTGTCCCCGTTTCGGCTTCAGATGTACGCACCAAGTAGACACCATCATGAAGGCCTGTACAAGACGTTGATCCTCGACGGAATGGTCTGATAACTCGGAAATGGAGAAACATCTTTTCTCCAAAGGTTCCCTCTGATTGCCAAGGTCAGGCCGCCTTGTCTTTAGGCAGCGGATGTCACATGTTCTCATCCATGAGACCTCGTGATGACTTGAGCAACTTCGAGCTTCGAGGATATACTGATTCCTCTCATCACCTGACCCGAGTTGAAATTAGGTATACTACTGATAAATTGCCATGTAAGTACATTGGGAATCTGACCATGACGCATGATACCACATCGTCACCTTGTAGCCCTCCAGTAGCTGTGTGATGGGCGACTTTCGATGTACTAACGCTCACATGACACAAACACCATGCGATGTGCCCATACTGTAACTGTGACAGGTAGCTAGGTAGATATCTATCCATGACGGTATGGCTCGTCGCAGAGAGGTCCTGATATGTGAAGTGTTCCATGCGCTCAGAACAAGGTCTCCAGGGGCTTCTTCTCCCGCGGCTACTGAGTTGACCGCTGAATATTAGAGATACTCCAATTCAGGATTGTCTGTGTATAGGGAATGTATTTCCCACGTCTGCTAAGGCAAGTCACTCTTCATGCTATCAGCCTAGAGAAGCACAGGAGCCTGGCCAGTTCTCTTATGCAGTAAGGGGCCTGGACGCCACGTATAACAGTCTTTGTTCCGCTCCCGCAGAGATAGAGAACATTTCCGAATCGCTTCATAAAGACGGGGGTTTGCCCTCGAGTGTCGACAAGCTGGACTGTGCTCCCTGAGTCTGGATGATCAACCTTGGATGAGTAGCCCAGTACGAGACCTTTTCAACCTCATTCCAGTTTCCTTTCTGACCCTCGGCAAGCCATCCGAGTGGGACATGTCCAACTATATCGCGTATCTGCTTTTCCGACTGCGGACGGACGATATCCTCTTTCAAGAAACATGATCATCTGGTCGTTCGCTAGAGGTGATACAAGATACGAGAGCTCTGCAGCCTCGTGGCCGGGCACCTTCTCAGGTACTCGAGATCTTGGGGTCTAGGGTGCTCACTGTTGAGCCATGTATCCGCATAGGGGAAGTAAAAGGCCGTAAAATCGTGAAATAAAGGCCCTCGGTTCCTGTACCTGATCATCTCAGGGCTTATACGATCAGCAACATTGGACTCATTGTGATGTCTCAAGTCCCAGATGCCACTCTAGCCAAGGACTAGGTAGGCATGCCCCAGGAGACGGGGAGATCCTTTGTCTAACACTTAGGCGGTCTCATTCGACAGTGGCACCAGAGGGTAGGGCACTTCTTCAGTGCTGTCGACGGTAGTCTATGTGAGTATGTGCTTTTTCACTACCCATGGGAGCAAGCTTCTAGCGACCTGGGCCCTTCTCGACGAGGAAAAATTGTAATGAAGCGGTAGTCCAGGCGCTCTGATACTCTGGACCTAACGCACAGCTCACGGAGGGACTGGTTTTTGGTGTAAAGGGATCTCGTATCAGCTACCCTGGACAAGCCAAAGGTATTCACACATAGTGATTCGAACCCCTGCATAATCGTTGTAGATGGCAACCGTATCACGGGCATTATTGAATTTGATCCGCCAGGCTCTAGTGTTTCGGGAAGAGATCATTTCTGTCTGTGATGGTAGGCGTTGAACTCGGATTGGCAAAGTCTTATACTGACCGTTCTTGATACCGACGAGTCAGAGTGAGTTTTGGGCCAAAACCAACCGGTCCATGGTAGACGAATGAATACCGGTCTTTAAGATCAATGGGTGTCCGTGATGTTCTCTGGGCGGAGTAGATCCCGTGTTCTGCTTGAATCTTTTTTTCAAAAAAAATATTGTCTTGGATACCTCAGCAGGTCTGTAGACTGAGCCAAAGGGTCTATGGGAAGGGTCACCTGCGGGGTCACCTGTGCTCATTCTGAAAGTATCTGTATCCTAGAGATAAGGGTAAGCACTGATGTCAATATCGTCGCATGTGACATTATAACAGATTCACGGCATCACGTTCAGCAGGTCATAACATATCATAAGATAATAGGAGAAATTGTGGTCTGTCGCACTGGCGCTCATAGGAACGAAGGCCACTCTGTTTCTCAGTAACAGTTTTAGACTTTTGGACCTATCGAGAATATTTGCATTAATCTCTGTCGGAGCATATGATAGCCTGGTACATATGTAAGATAGGTTGGAATTGTGTATTGGTTGAGATGTGATTGTTGGCGTGTGGAAATGTGCTGGATTTCTCAGCATTAATGAAAATCAGGTTATAATGTCAAAAATTGAATGTATCCTCATGCAACAAGCAAGCTGGCGCATAGGAAGCGCGTCGGGCTCATAACCCGAAGGTACCTGGATCGAAACCAGGGTTTGCTATCTTTTTACATTCTTTTTTCCCTCTCCCGATCGGCCATCCCTCCCTCCCACACCTGTTCCCCAACATCATCCGTGACGTTTTGTGTGCAACGTTTTTCTTAATGTGGGAGCAAAAATCTTTCTTGATGCTTTTTTGGTCTTTTCTTGTCCCATCACTATTTAACAGTCCTGCCGATAGTCCTATAGTTAATGAGTGCCTGTGAGTGTGAACAAACATCCGTCATAACTTAAGGGCTGCCCCCGATGTGGAGCCGCCCGGCGCTCACGAAGCTTAACACTAGCAGAATTCTACATTCAATGCTACCAAAACAGCAGCGTCTGTTATTAATCCGTCGTGTATGGAGCTTTGTATGCCACATACTGCCCAAGAGATCTACACCACGGGTTATACACCCCATGAACTACTAGGTATAGACCGTGATTCTCATCCAGTGACCAATCACACCTGGCTGCCATGTAGCGGCAAGACACAAACTACACCACGAACCTACAGTGTGCTATCAGGTCGTACATAAAGATCGATACCCGCATAGGTACCTATTGTAGTAGGGAATCCGGTTGCATGTACATAGAGCGGATAGTCTGCTGAGGTGCGTGTGCCTGATGGTGGCCTTACAGTCGGGAAGAGGCTGTTTGGACATGACGAGAGGGAGTCAATCAACTTGACCACCCAAGGAAGACAACAAGCAACCAGAGGATTGAACGGCTTCATGGGAAGTGGGAGTTCAGTACAGTCTTTACAGTCGGGTTCCTTTTTCATTGCAATGACACACTCCTTTTGATCTTCACCTGTGCCTCTTGACATCCTACGGATAGGTGTTGTACGGTCGGGCTGGGAGATCTCTGGGCGTGCGTGCTGGTGGTTGTGGTTTGGTTCCTCTATGACTCGACCTGTCTGGTGAGATCAGACTGCCTTGAGCATTCCCCTCTATACTATGATTGCGGCTAAAATATCTGCGCGGTCACCAGTGGCTTGGTGGCTACACTTGATATAGGTATGGGGAACCAGAAAGGATGAATGTGATTTAATTATGATGAATAGGTCGAGCATAGGGATAGACTACTCTGATCAGCAAACCTAGGTAGTCACTAGTAGACCACTACCACGCCCGTCCACCCACTAGGTACCTCCGGATGTTACAATGATCGATCAGTGGCCCCTGTAGGCAACCGCGCATATAGGTACCTACATAGGTAGGTTGTGATGTACATATGACTACTAAATATATGACTACTGAATGTAAGATTACACAACAGGTACTTACCTACAAACTTGAAAAAGTACCTTGTCAAGAAACTGAACCCACATCGGAAGAATGACCTAGCTACAGGATGACATTTGGTTGGTAAGCCGGTCTTGTTGGAACAATATCCTAGAAGCCCTACCTACATGCGTCAATGTTAAGCCACGGCATGGAGAAGATCCACGGGCTCGGCCTCGGCTACCCGCAAAGTCAAAAATGCTGATAAATGACATCACTCGATCGCGGAGCGACCCCGATATGACCGTAGCATCAAGGCATTTGAACGTTGCGGATAGCTGGGGAAGCTGACAAATGGAACCATGGAGTGGGGAATTATGCATGCGGTACTTTAGTACATGAAGCTGCTCAAGCTTAAATTCTCTGGAATCTAACACCTCTTGATATGCTTTATCGTTACTTCACCACCAGCTCCCTCAAAGCTAGATCTCGACTACCTACGTCCAATTTATCTACGACTCTACGCGCCTCATACTCCGCCATGTCGTCCAACATTACACTTTACACATGGCCCACGCCCAATGGTATCAAAGCATCCATCACCTTGGAAGAGCTTGGTCTTCCCTACAAGACCGAGGGAATCGACATTACCTCCAATCGGCAAAAGGAAGAGTAAGAACCCACGACGTTGAATGAGCAGACTCAAGTGCGGTATTGCTCACAGTCTTCCATCAATTAGTTGGTTCCTGAAGATTAACCCGAATGGTCGTATTCCTGCAATGACGGATGGCTCCCAGCGTGTCTTTGAGAGTGGTTCAATCATGCTCTATCTTGCCGACAAATATGACACTGATCGCAAGATCAGCTACGCTCCCGGCACCCCCGAGTACATTGAGCAGGTATCCTGGTTGATGTTCCAGATGGGTGGACTGGGTCCCATGCAGGGTACGTGATTCCCGTGACCTGCCTGATGACGATAGCGAGAAAGATCCCGTGATTGACAGCAGATGTTCCTTAGGCCAAGCCAACCACTTCCGTCTCTTTGCTGGTGCACACTCTGATTACGGCATCAAGCGCTACATCGATGAGACCAAGCGTCTCTACTCTGTACTTGAATCCCGCCTGCAGGAAAGCCCATATCTGGCAGGTTCCAAATACACCATTGCCGATATTGCCAATTTCTCCTGGGTGCGCAGCGGTCCCGGTGCCCTTGAGATTAGTCTTTCTGAATTCCCAGCCCTGAAGAAGTGGGTCGATGAGATTGAGCAGCGACCCGCTGTGCAGAAGGGTGTGGATGTGCCTCACACCGGAACCACTGCTGAAGATCGCGAGAATTTCTTCAAGAAGGCACGTGCTAAGATTGACGGCATGACAAACTCCGACAAGCATTAAGTTACCCTGGGGTTTGCGAATCTGGAAATGACCTCTTTGAATAATATTTATATATATGCCACGTGATAACGTCGCACTAGGAATACTTACGGCGAACTGCGCCATGCGCTTCCACTTTCCTCCTCTCCCCCATGTAAGATGAATGTCAGATCCAACCAAAAGACATGAGCTGGACCGAAGTCTCAGACTTACCAGCCATCGCCCGAGTGCGAGGCAGCCTCAACGCACGACAGTACCATTGCCCCTCACTGGCGGGATTCGGCCAAGGGTTCGACGATGATGTTGTCTTGCCCGTTGCAGGCGGCGCCAGTCCCGGCGTAAGGCGAAGCCTTCTTACCCGGCTAGGGAAAGAGAAGAAATTTAGTCCAGTTCAACGAGTCGACTTCAGGAAAACTTGTATAATAGTACATAAATAGAGAACAGGTAAACAGAAATGGAATTGATTGATGAAATGATTAAGAAGCCAGGATGACACTAGACCAGTCTGTCTCTTTACCCTTTATCTCCCGGTCATGTTCCCTGGTAATCAGGTGATATGGCTGATCAGGTGCTTCCCACTCCATACCAACGACTCGGGAGACGTTGCGGTTTTGCGGTTGAGTCTAGGAGTCTACTGCTGCGAGTCTTGGGCATGATGGCAATGTGGTTGTGAGCCTGTGCAAAGAAATTGTGTTCTGAGTCTGAAGACGAAAACCAACTATGGGATAGCGAAGGTCTAGGGAAGATGGAAGATGGAAGATTGGAAATTGAAAATTGTCGCGTGTTTGGAACAACATTATGCGTTCCCTCCTCCTCTCTACATTAATTTAGAGGTGGTACCTTCTAGGTACCGGAGCCACCCCATTCTATGGTCTACGCCAATACTTGCGCCTATGGGCGTGACTTCGTCCCACCACTATGATTGCAAACAAAGGTCATTTGGACCGACGATTTCATTGCAGTGCCGGAGAGGAGCAGAGATTGTTCTTCAATTCCGAAGCCAATGGGTAGCCATGAGTTTGAGTTACGGGCACCGAACCGCCACCATCATCTGCATCAGACGCAAGGCTTATCTATGAATCTCTTCGCTCATGTCTTGTAACTAACGACTTCGGGGCCTTGGTAAGATAGCTTGGGAGCTACATGGTACCTGTGGCCTACGTAATCTGAGTAGTGGGAGGCCTCACCTCAACCGCCAATTCCACCAAAATCTGCACGACTTTAGTAACTTCAATCCCATCAACGAGATATCCAATTTGATATGATCATTATATACAGACCTGATTCGGCTACCAATCTAGCCTAGATCCATTCAAAATTCAAACCCCTCGGCGTTATCTAGGTCTTTGAATAGCTCACTGGCTATCTGGAGTGCCTTCAATAGTGTTGAATCAGGCAGCAGGCTCTAGAGGCTATATCGATTTTAATACCTTTTGCAGCTTTTTTTGCCTAGCTGATTCCTCCCGCTCTTTTATGGCCTAAATAATATCCGTTATATCGCATAGAGATATACCTTTATCATGGTTGATCATAGACTTAAGCTGGCGTCTAGAACTCTAGATGCCGGCTCGCGGAGTCGCGGAGCGGAGTTCTAGCCGTAGTCATTTCGCGCGGATTCACTACAGTCTTCCGGATCTGACCGGTAATGTGAAGAAATTGGTTCTTGCCAAGGGGCTTGCCTAGTTAAAAGGAATTGGTACTAATTTAATAGATAAAGTAGTATAGATTTGATGCGGTTGAATTTGATACAGCTCTATAGAGTTGAATGTTGATACAGCCGATGCAGCTCTATAGAGTTGATGCAGTTGATGTAATTGATTTGGATCCAGCGTATCGAGGCCTCTTCCAGATGAGGTAGTGGGGCCCTAGTAGTAGATTTTCGACCACTTCGAGGTCCTACACCAAGAATAACGCGATCACGTAGGGTAGTACGTGGTATACCATATCGCCGCGCAATCGCGCTTGTATTTGGCTTTTCATCTTGGTGGTAGGCTTAAATAGCTTCAGAGAGACGCCGCTCACTGATTTTCTTAGTCTTAGGCATGGTGGTTGGTGTAAGGGGGTAGTAGGTCTTAGAGATGGTGAGGATGGCGGTTAAGGTGAGGCAACCAGTGCCACCCACTACCTTCGGTAGTGGGTGGGTCGAAGTACTAAGAATACGTAGGCCATAGTAGCAGTAGACTAGGAGTAATCCCGCGTCCCGTGACGGGTAGTTCTTAGTGAGCCTCGAGGTGAAGATTTGGATTGCAAGTTGGAGTGTGACGAAAAGTTGACCACTACGAGTCTACGACTAACTTACTACTGTATATGATCGTCTACTGCTACAGTTAATCTAGACCCGGATGTGTCTGTGGTTTAGGTTTGCGGAGTTGCAAAACGTCATCTTATATGTGAGCCCAATCAGCGGCCTGAGACAACACGAGCTTGAATGTTTCGATCGTCTACAAGAAAACAGCATTCATAAATCAACTACTCTTCATGGTGTCATCAATCAGCACCAAGTGGTCGAGCAGTAACTCGGTCATCCTTTCTTCCTTGGTCTAGTGGTCATGATTTCCGCTTGTCATCTTGGCTGATAAGCGCGGGAGACCGGGGTTCGATTCCCCGAGGGAGAGGTTTTCTTTTGTGGAAGTTTTTACCAAATTCTCTCTCTCCAGAGTCCTCGCGCAATCGAGGTCGGCGATCAAATAGCTGTGACTATTTGAGGGCATCCTATCCGTCGCTATTTTCCATGATGGTTGTGTTTTCCGATGCACGATCGGCTCTAGCAGAGCCGATCTGGCCAATCGGAAGACGTGCCAGGGTTTTCATGTACAAGCAATCTCGACTTCGTGCAGCGCTACTAAGTGGTGGTGAGTACCCGTCCGCATCAATTCGCCATCTGTTGATGGTTGTAGTGAATATTGACCGAGACTTGTCTTTGATGGAGTGCATATTCCATCCAGGAATTGTAATGATTGAATGATCGGGGTAGAAACCTAGAAAGGGTATCACATGACCATCTCCATAAGAATGAGTAGGTACGGTTCCATGGCGACTTGGTTTACTTTCCCAATTCTCCAAAGGGAAGCCCGAGATTGTTGGACTTTTTCCATTCACGTGAGCGGATGTTGCTTCCTACTTTGGTAGTTACCTACCTCCGTCAAGTCTGTAGACTGAACGTCATTCATACTGAACCCTCCAGCCTACATTCGACTGCATGGGAGAAAGGTTGAAGCAGCTGCCACTGGTCTGCACTCTGCAGCGTCTGAGTCGGACGCAGGCGTCGACCTGGGCCTTCTTCTGTCAGGCCCAGGCCCAGGCCCCTTCGAGACGCATTCTTGCCTCAAGCTAGAGGATGATCGGGTAGCCACTCTAGAGTCTAGACTCACGTCACTGGGAACATGTTGACCGTAGAGGTCCACCATCCAGACGACAGCCTCCTTTCAGGGATCATAGAAATTACCCCGTCAGATCTCAATCTCATTATAAGCTGGTATAAGAATTAGACTAGTTAAGTAGCTATAACCGACCGCCAGACGGTAAGGCCTCATTCTACACATACATCCCCGTCTTAGGCTCCCAGCAGCCCTTTGATAGTGTCTTGGTCACATTCGTTCGAGGGGCCACCCGTGCAGAAGAAAATACTGTGCTCCAACTCACGGATCGACGATTCCAAGGCTGATATTGTCTGGTGATTGTTTCCGATGATCATGATGTACGTCCCTTTTCCAGCGAACAAAGAGTCCCATCATTGCTGTAACTGGAAATCCCCCCCCCAGATTTCAAGGAACCGGAACCCTTCACTCACCCACGTGAACCACCTTTGCCTCTGACGCTGGTAGGGTTGGCCTGACCGATTCTTCACTTTTGGCGATCTCAAACTGCCGACTCGATCGATCGAATATATCGGGTTAACCTGGACCTTCCACTGCATCCTGTGGTTCTCGTCTACCGTACACTTGCCAATTTCCAGCCCTCGCGTGGTCGCTGTGACCTGGTGCTCCAATACGACGTTCTTCAATCACCTACTACTACCACTACTTAGTATTCAGTGCTCACTTTTCCCTGGACTGTACAGAGTGCACTCCCATATTACTGACATGAACCATGCACGACAATTGACTGTGGAGTATTCCTAGTGTGTCGAAAAAGCGACTCGACCGTGTCTGAGCGCCGCAAGTCGTCAGGAACCCAAACCTGCTTAGTCCGTGGATCGGTGCGGAGAAAGACGTGGTTCACTGCACAACCCGACCTCTTGAATATCATCACTCCCCCAAATCAGGACGATCCGACACTCACTCGGGATTCCCAGACGTTGTATCCACTCCGGACAACCTAGACGCGCGAAACTACGGGACTGTGCATCACACATCATCTTAACGGGGTCTGCTTGGCCACCCTTTCTGGAAAGTTGGCACTCTCGACTCCAAACGTTATCCCTTTTGATCGTTGACCCTTGCGTGAGCAGGTCATTCTTGGGTTCTCGAAACCGTCCCCATTCCCATTCTAGTTTGGAGTTCTTTTTTCTACCTGGTGCTATCTCTTCTTCCTTCCCCATGCCCCTTTTCCTTTCGCCATTCCATTTCTCCTTGCAAAGTTGTTGAAATCGAGAGTCGTGCGGGTCACCGGATCACTTTCATCAGCTTTCCCATACCCATTTCCCCCATCTATCTGATCGACCGTTCCCGCCTCTCTCCCCACCCCCAAACGTTCAAGTCTTGCCGTCTTGATTATCGGGACCGGGCTGTGTCAAGGAGAGAGAGTGTGTGTCTTGTGTTGGAGTTCCCGGCTCCTCGTTGTATATCGACCATTGAACACTCGAGACCCCCTGCAAGTTCAAGACGGATCAAACCTGACCGCCACCCAACCACCTCCGGTTGCAAAGGTGAACGGTCTCCACGCCGACCATCTCCCTTGGTCCCTTATCGAGCGAGAATGGGTTCTTTATCTCCAACATGCGCGGACCTGGCCTATCCAGGCTGGGTCCAGCCATTGATCTCCGTGTGCGTATCTTTCAGCAGCCATTTCATGGCGGACGAAGAAGCAAAAAGGCGAATCGAAGGATTGAAAAGCCCAATTACTGACTGATTGATCAACCTCGCAGAATCATCATTGTCGGTATTCTCATTTCATACCTACCGCAACATATTCGTATCATTACTCGGGGAACGTCTTTCGGTATATCGCCGTGGTTTGTCCTCTTGGGCACCACATCCGGAACCTCTGCATTCGTCAACATCCTGAGCTTCCCCAAGACGGCCGTCGATGTCGGCTGTTGTCGAGAGGTGAGCGGCTTTGCCTGTTTCGCAGGCCTGCTCGGAGTGATTCAGCTGGGCATGCAATGGCTGTGCTTCTTTATCATGTAGGTGTTTGCTTGATGGTCTTGGCGGTCGAAGAGAAAGAGAGGTTGGGTGGATTCACATCCCTCCGGCCCCCTTTCTTCGAGGTACAGAGATCCCTCATCACTGACACCGGACATCCCAACTGCTTAGCTTGCTCCTCTACGTGATCTACTTCCCCCGCGCCACCTCATCCACAGACCCCACCCGGTCGGAAGACGCCGCCCCAGAAGGTCAAGGACCAACCTACCGCACCGCGCTGGCCGTCACCGCAACATGCGTCTTCTACACCCTGCTGACCGCCATCATCTCCGTCGCCCTGGCGATGCGCAGACCCTCTGCCCTGGAAGGATGGGCCAACTTCCTCGGGGTCTTTGCCGCAGTCCTCGCATCCATCCAGTATTTCCCCCAGATCTACACCACCTGGCGCATTCGCGGAGTGGGCAGTCTCAGTATCCCCATGATGTGCATCCAGACACCCGGCGGCTTGCTATGGGCCGGTAGTCTGGCCGCCCGAACGGGTATCAAGGGCTGGAGTATCTGGGGTGTGATTGTCGTCACGGCCGTGCTGCAGGGTGTTCTGCTGAGCATGGCTGTCTACTTCAAGTACTTTGGTGATTCCAAGAGTAAGCAGAAGGATTTGGATGAGGACGAGCAGGACGGCCAGGCCAATGGAGCTGGTGAGGATGCGTCTGCGGGCGATGTGTCCTCTACAAAACCCCTCCTCCAAGGCCACCAAGCGTCCGTCCGAGGAGACGCCCCTGCTCCAAGGGGAGTGATGCAAAGCAACACACTGTGTATGGGTGCGGACCCTTTGATTCTCCGTGGTCGATTGCTCATATATCGACTGACTCGTGTGCGAGGGCGGACCAGAACCGTGAGGACGGGGAGAATCAGACGCGAACACTTTCTGTCTTTTCATCCTCCCCTTTCTTTCGACAACGGTGTTCAGACAGACCCCCCTACCTTGAAAAAAAAGGCCGTGTACTAAATTGGGAATTATTGTCGGAACTCGTCTAGGGAGTAGAAAGTCCGGATTTGCGCTCTCTTTGTCCAAGCCAAAAACGATGGATGTCATGCAAATTGCCATTTCGGGAATACGAAGGAGAAAAATCCTCCCGCAAGCAGGCGAGGAAGAAGAAAAAGAACGAGAAGGGGAAAAAAGGAGGAAAAAGAAAATCAACAGAAATGACATCGTTGCCTCTATTTCAACCGAATGGGCATCATCGTCTCATAGCACTCATTGATTGGAGATCTGAATATTGAATGACAGTATTTAAGCAGCAGCGTAGATCAGGCGGAAGACGTCGTTGAGAACGAAGAAGGTTCCGTCCTGGGGCTTCAGTGTGAAGAGCTGGGTGTAGTTCATGGGCTTCTGCTCATCATCGACCTGTATTTGAACACCAAGGTTAACTTTTTCCCGCGCGAGTCATGCTGGTTTGTGTTTCCATTAGAAAAGGAAAAGTCCATCTACGTACCAAGAGAGCACCGGTAACAAGAACGATGATGTTCTCGCCTGACGGCTGGGCGTCGAGAGTGGCGAGCTGGTGGCGCACCTTCTGGAATGGAAGACCCTACATAGATGGAAAAGGAACCCGATGTCAGCAAGTCTCGTTCGCTCACCACTTCCAGACGGTCGGCTTGAAATCTCGTCAGGTTTCACGGGAGGGGTAAAGGGGGCGCATACGTTCAATTTCTCGACAATTTGCTCAGTACCCATCACAGAGGAGGTCTCGAAGGTGAGCATGGACTCGGGGCGCTGGTTTCATAGAAAGTAGATGAGGTTAGTTCGAGAGATCTATTTCGTAGCAACTGTTGCCCTACTCATCTTCTCGACAGTGAGCAAGAGGCGCATGGGAGCTCAACTTACGTAGAGGCTGGCAAGACCGCTTCGGTTGCTGTCGAAGGTGTTGTAGTAGAACTCAACGAATTGCTCTATGAAAGGGGCGTTGCATGGGTTAGGCCAAGGGGAACAGCATCTCTTATGAAGTTGGAAGTCGAGTGCAACTGTTTCGATGATCACCGCGAAGCTAGAAAGCTGCAGGAGGTGCGGGGCTGCCCCTCGAGGCAGCGTATCTGGGGAAGCGTGGGCGCGAAGAGGAAGAGAGAGGAGTCTGGCAACGTACGAGCGATTGTGTTGAAGTCTAAAACACCCAAGTTAGCCATCGAGCAATCGAAGAAACCTTGAAAGAAGCGTTTTCGATGCGCTTTGTGATCTTATTGATATGGCGCAATGCCGGCTCTATCACCCCGCCGAGCAATGGAAGACCAGCAGCGATCCATGGCGGAGAGTTTGAGAGACAAGGAGGCGGAGACGGAGCGGAATTTGACTTACCGGCCATTTTGTGTGGTTATAGAATGCAGGTTTGTATAGCAAAGAAAAGGGCTGAGACTGGAGGACCAAAGACACAGAGTACTTGATGATGCAGGTGAGGAAGAGTCGAGAGGAGACTGGTACTAGTGTGTGTAGTGGGGTGTTTGTGGGCGGGCTTGGCAAAAGTCTCAGGTACCAAGGCTCGAGTTTCAGGCCGTCAATTGCGGGTTGTCGGTCGAGACCGAGTTGATTGTCGAGGACCTTGATGAACTGATGATAGATATTGTGATACGGATCAGATCAGCCTCGTTTCCTCGACGGGATCGCGGTCTGTAGTGATTTAATATAGGGAAACCCGGCTGGTCAGTTCAGTCACTAGTCAGTTCTGTACACGCTGGATCTGTACAGACACCCAATCCTGTGCATGTTATCGTTATGATTGAACTCTGTCTAATGCTGTAGTCTAGATAGCACCATTTCAATACATAAAAGGAGTGATAAGAAGCCTTGGGCCACTCAGAATGATGTAGGCAGGTCTCTTGAAAAGAAATACAGCCTTCCTGAAAGTTTTTTTTACAACCTAACACGCACCACTTTGGACCTCAACGCCACATACACTTCACGCTACTGTCATGAATGCTAAAACCTCTTATTCAGAAGCCGGCTAGCATGGCTTGTCTCCCGACGCCAAGGGCGAAACGTGCATGCGCCTGACGAAGTGCTCTTCAATAGGAGAACATGCATAGAAGTCCACCCTTAAATTGAGGCTGGGACATAACTTTACTAATGTGGACAAATGCAAGTTGTTTCTGTGTATCGTCGGAACATGGCTCGTTCGAGTCGTTAAAATTTGGACCGCGGAGTCGCAATGTGGGTAGACGAATGCCCCGAGGGCTAGAATGATGTCAATCCGCCTGCTTATTTCTTGCCTGACTTCTTGATACCCTGCTGGCCGGTGTTGAGGGGTCCCTTCTTGCCCTTGGTGGATTCGAGGAGAGCCTTCTTGGCCGCAGCGTCTGCATTGGAAACGATGAGTATCAGCATACTCGGGCGACAGCGAGAGGAAAATGGGCAGCTCCACCAACTTACCGGCACGTTGCTTCTCCTTGAATGCAAGGTCATCCTCGTCCAGATCCTTCTTCTCCTTCTTGGGCGCCTTGAGGGGCTTAGCCTTGCCGCCTGCATGTGAACTGTCAGCGAAGCACATATCATGACGTGGATGCGATAGCGCGTGGTCGTCACTGACCTTCTCTGCTGGAACCGCCCATTTTGATGATTTTGATTGACTTGTGGCCACAAAAAGATGTCGAAACTGACCAGGTAGAATAACAGAACGCTAGAATTGATCTGTTCGGACGCAGTCACTAGCGACTTCGAGGTGGCGGCGAAACTCGAACAGGAAAAATTGTTGATCCTCAGGTGGGGTACAGAGGGCCAGGCCGCCAGAGGCACAAGAGGTAAGGTCGTTGCTGCCTTGGTGCCTTATCCACGATCATAGCGCCAACCAGACAGGAACAGCCTCGCGGTCGTGGTTGATCATGGTTAACTGCAGGAAGACATGACTAGCTTATGACCAGCGTGCAAAGATTGTCAGGTCTTTTCAAATCAACGCAATGGTTTCGGCAAAGTCCATGGCTAATAGCGCTAATTAGCCGACAACAGTATTCACTGACGGAACAGAAATCCTCCCAGCAGTCAGGTTCATCGGTCAGACTCAGCAGTATCTTCGACTAAACAAATCTAGACAACGATCACAGAGGAATACCCGGTGGGAAGTTTTTACTTCATTCACTCGTCAATTGTGTGTTTCTTTCAGCACGGCTAGACATATCACTCCGACTCGGATGCAAACATATCCTCAGCCTTTGGCCTTGGCTTGCGTTGCCCTCGCTGGATCTGCCCCTCAGGTCGATGCTGGTGCTGTTCTTGCTCTTGCTGCACAGCGTGTTGAGCACCAGCTTGATCATGTGATGGCGGATCTTCCTCCATCGGTTCACCATTATCCTCATCTTCATCATCGCCGTCATCGTCGTGCATCTCAAGATCGCTATCTTCCATTGGAACACCATCTAGATCGCTCACATCGTCGTCTTCCACAATCGGGAGTGTACTTGAAGGAGGGTTTTGGTTTTGCGCCGCGGAAGGCGAACCGTCTTTAGGTCCTTCGATTGGCGTATCATCGTCAACAGCTTTCCATCGACTTTTCGTCTTCAAAGCTTGCTGATTAGATCGATCCGTATTGGCTTTTTCTGATCCTCTCTGCAGTTCTTCATCGGTCAACGGCGGATGCTCAAGAACCTCGAGGAAGTGTTCCTGATTAGAGGGCTGGAAGATACTCCAACCCTCCCACAGATGCAGAAGAGCTCCCACACTGCGCTTCCACTTCTCAGCACGAAGTCTGCCCCAGTTCAAGTCTTTCTCCAAGCGGCCGAGGTGTTCAAAAACCTTGTGCGAGCGCAGAGCATTCTCAAACAAAGACCGATATCGCCACCCTTTAGGAACCCCACTGGTGGCCGACGAAGCGAGAATATCGGAAATTAAATACAATCCCACCAGCTTGGCCGAGGACATGTCAATTTTCGACCTGGATGTATGCTGGCCTTCGCCATCTTCCTCGTCTTGTCGAGCAGCATCCTTTTCTCCCTCCCGCCCTGGATTGGCTCCCGTGTATGCCAAGGGACGCAGGATATTCAGTATGATCATGTCAACAACCTCGCGAGCACCTGTCCCTGCATGTTTGATAGCAAAGGCTGTCACCCGAGCAACGTCACCACGCCGTAATTTGGCATGGGTTGTGGGTAGACGGGCAAGCAGATGTGTGAGCTTTGCTTTTTGTAAGGGGTTCATATAACCCGCACTGTCCTGATGAGACGCTGTTCCCTCTGATGGGGGGCCACCTCCAAGATTACGCCTCTCTTCCTCGCCGTCAGACATCTCTTCTTCTGACGAATTGTAATCATCCTCCGAAACAAATTCGTCCAGTCGTGTAGTGAATTCGAATCTGATACCTGTGTCGGGCGAGGTCCAGATGGGTCCACCATCGAAGACAGAGCATGATTGCCGACCGGCAGCTCTAGCACTACTGCGTGCTCGAGGATTGGTGATGATTTGCCATAACTTCCATCGATAGTAAACACCACCGGGACTTCGTGCATCCCATATCCAAGCCCATTTCTCTTCTTTCTGTACCTCCGGACGGCTCATCAGAAGGGCTTCAAATTCTGGTCCATGTTTCAGAAGCGTCTCCAGGGTTTTGTGAATCAATCGTAGTTGCTTGATGTCCCCCGGTGCTTGGACCTCAACTCTCGTGCGGCTTCCGGCTCTTCCTGCGATTGATCCATATGAGTCCGGAGGTGCAAATCCACGGTGGGGGCCTGGAGGCGGGGCACGGCTGAGGCTTTCACCGTAGTTCTGCTGAACAGCTTTTGCTCCAAATGGAAGTGACTTTGATGTTGTCGTGCCGATGGTTTGTGGCATCGTTGAATTGATCGCAGCCGAAGAATGACCCTTGTGTATGGATAGATAATGACCTCGGCCAAGGTACTTCTTGTCCAGGAGACTGATGGCAGAGTTGACATCTGAAAGCGGCGTTTCACTTGCGAGGGTAATGATGGCGGCTGCGGACTTTCGCTCGGTGGGCGATTGACTGGTTGGCCGTATGATATTGACACTGTCAACCGTGAGGAAGGAGGGAATCAAGGATTTGAGCACAGAAGGAGATGTACCCAACGGCAGCGATTCGAGACACAGGGTGTACCTTGAGGCCGCCTTCTCTGCCTCTCTTGCGTCGGCCCTGCGCTCATCTTCGTCGTCCGAGGTGCTTCGAAATGCGGATCGTGCGGCGGTTGGGACAGGAGAGGACGAGTCATTTCCCAAGACACCGGATGCTGGGTCCCGGCTGCGTGAAGATTGTCCGAACGGTCTCAGACCACCTCGCGATGCAAGACTTGAAGGCGGTGGTGGTAGTGTCCCAGGGCCGCTGTTTCGAGTCCCGGAGCTTGAGAAGTGTCTTGACGGCCGCGTTCCTCCCAGTCCACCGCCTCTGCCCCCAAAATGACCTTGTCGTCCGTCTGAGCCTCTAGTAGGTGCAGATGCATCCTCTTCGAAAGACTTCACGAAATCCTCGTACACGGCAGCAGTCTCGGCCTTTTCACGGGCGCGCTTGGCTTCGGCTTCGGCTTTCGCTTTCTCGAATGGGGATTTTTTGGTTAATGATGACGAGGTAGACTCCCTATCCGGGAAGCCCTTTCCTCTACGATCATCAGACATGCTTAAGAGGGCACATGCATTCACGAACCTCACTTCTTCCGATGTAATCGCTGTATCTATCCTTGAAGTTAGATAGCTTGGATTCGTTTCCTTTCCAAGATCAACATTCTGCACCCTACAGCGGGCGGTGGGCGAGGCGGTCTCTAGTCGCTCCCCGGGAAAGCGTCACCGGAGTGAAGTTGCTCTAATGTAAGCAGACCGAGCCAGTCAAAGAGGTGCCGAATACGGGTACCGTACTGTGGCGCTCAATGTGCTTGACAGATATTGAAAATCTGGCTGATGGCCTCTTCATTAATTCAGGCTCTTCTGCGCTTTCTCACTCAAGATGCCCAAGTTCCACTGGCTGTGGCGATAAACAAGACTCCAAAGCTAATTACAGAAAGCTCACATGTCTAGGTGAGCCCCGAGTGGATTTGTTACCATGCGCCCCATACTCCGCTTTCTCCGACTGACGGCCCGATCGCGCAGAAAGTGTAGCTATAGCCAACCTGCCGACTCTGGAGGAGATCCCCGGCGACGCAAAGCTTGCCAAGCAAGTACATAATAATAATGGCTACTAGCTAGTAACTCTAATTTGCAAGCCGTAGGATCGGGTATTTTAGTTGGAGAACTCTGGTGGCAAATAACGCTTTGCCGTGCTTCGACCCTAAAGATCCTACAGTACTAAGTACAGTGAATGACTACATGTCATGATGTCTGTACATGAGTACATGATACATGAGCTTCGGGTACTGTAGTCTGTAACTATGTCTCATCCAATGACGAAACTGAAAGTGTACATCACTTACATACCATGATACTACAGAAGTACAGGAGACAACACTGTACAGTACATACTGTAACTTACAGGACATGCCATAAACCTGGCGAGCTTCGTCTTGAACCAATCATTACGGGCTTTGAGTGATGTCCTCGATTCGTCAAGGCATAATACAGTGTAAGATACGGAGCTTACACCGTTACCGTTACACAGTGTCTCGGAGCATACCGTGTATCCACGTAACCATAGTCAAAATTCGTAATTATGTATACGCTATTACACTTATACAAATGTAAAGTACCACTCGCTAAGCGTATCAACATTTGTACCCGCCTACTCCGAGGCTTTGGTCCAACATGGTAAAACCCCGCGAGAAAGATTTCCCGTTTTCACTACAGTAGCATGTAACCCTCATAAACACCACTGGGCAGTGGGCAGTAAACACTTCAACAATGGAGTGGATACCTTAATATTGACATGATCACAAGGACAACTTTATATAGTGGCATCATGGCATGTGTATCACTTTACTGGTCATTGTATCGTATGGAATTGCAGCCCTTATCAGTTACATTACGTGACATCGAGTCGGGAGTCGGGACTCGGAACCTTTGTCGACTCAGGTAATCGACCGTGCGTTGACTGCGCTTAGTGCGCTCTCCTCCGATGTATTACCGCTGTCACACCAGTTGTCAAACAAACCTACCATTCATCCACCCCCAATTTCCAAGTCGCAGGGAACAAACCCCATCTCTCGATTTCCCGCTCTTCGCCCGCTCCGCCATCCAACTCCATCCTCAACAGATACCATATTCGATTCGACTTGCTTTTTTTCACTTCCCAGTCTCGGACGAACGCCCTACTCTGCTGTCTGTCGAGTCTGACAACAAGAAGGGTTTGGCCGTCATCATCGTGGAATAGCTTTTCTTCTGCCTCGATCAGTGATATAGTGAACCCGAACCAGGAGGTGGCCCGACAGGGCTGCCAGTCATAAGAGGAAAATGTCTGGGCACTTTTCATTTGACCATTCTCGCTCAGGCTCAAGATCCTCGCAAGATCCTCGGTCGTCTCGTGGTCAGACGTACGCCACGGATACTCGTCACTCCTTCGGTCGCGCTGCTCGTGTCTCCAACCCAAACGTGTTCTCCGATGAGTACTCCCTAGAACCTATCCAGGCGGACGACCGCATCGAACGGGTGCCTTCCTCTTCATCAATCTCATCCTCGACGACCCTTCGCTCTCTCCATCCCAACCAGAAAACAGGGAGTCAGGCGACCACCGAAAATGAGAATCCTTTCGGGGATGACGCCCGGCTCTCGACCGAGGAGCCCCATCGGTCAAGCCTCCCTCAGAAAGGTATGGCGGGCTTTTCTACCAATCGCGGGTCGATTGTTTCAGTCAACAATAGTCTCGCTGCTGTTCAGCGAACCCATAGTGTCTCTTCTCGCTTTTCGTTGCCTCGTGCCATGAGTCCATATACCGGAGCGACCGGACCGAGCCACCCCTACGCGATGTATCCTCAGGTTGGCGTTTCACGTTCGCCCAGCGTGGTCAGTACCTCCACAATTCGCCCGCACGATCGGCTGCCGGAGGGAACAGGCGGTCCCCAGCATCCGTACGCAATGTATTCGCAAAACGTTGTCGACGAGGGCATGGACGAGACCGTGATCCCGGTTGGCTTTCCCGGTCATAATCCGTCGTATCAGTCGCCATCGGGCCGTCGGGACAATGATGTCGGGGATATTATCGGAGCCGACGGGCATGCTGAGCCATTGCCTCCTTATTCACGATACCCTACCGGAGTAGTCCCCAAGCCCCCAGGGAGCGAGTCTGAGCCTGATGTGACCGCAGTCGCAGAGGCCGAGCATCTTCATCCAGTGTCTCCAGTTCAACATCATCATATCCCCGAAAACTCTGCGCATGCCTTGGCACCACATTCCTCAGGTAGCACAACGGCAGTGGAGAATGACTCCCAAGACGGCAGAGAATGCATCGCGCCGACCACGGGTATTATGGCATTCGAAGAGAAGCTCAAACACAAGGGCAAGAAGACTGTCTGCTGTGGATTACCAATCTGGACCATTGTCCTGGTCGCTACAGTTCTGTTAATTGGTGGATCAATCGGTGGTGCCATTGGAGGTATCATTGGGGGTAAAAAGGCTGCCGATCATCAGAGTGAATCAGCTGCTTCGCCTCATGGCCCTAAAATAGTCACGGTGACTGCAACGCCATCAATGGATTATTCGACAATGACAAGTTCTCCAACAAACTTCAAGCCATTGCCCACGGGAGAGTATCTCGTCCCAGCTCAATTACACAACTTCTCCCGCATGTGCATTGATGACAACAAATTTCGGCACGCTTGGAGTTGTATGGATCAACCCTCGAATTTCGACATCAGATTTGGTGGCGACAACGGCCATCATCACTCCGTTGTGTTCAACAATGCCGGTCCCACGTCTAGCCTCACTTACGGTGCCCAACCGCCGATTTTTCCTACCCCGACACAGTCCCTCAGCTTTGCGTTTGACACAAGTGAGACCGGGTTAGGTCCTGCCCTTTTCCTTTTTGCCAAGTTCGATAAGCTTGTCATAGTCCCTGAAACTCAATTCGAGTCGGCAGGCTCCGTTTCCGCACGGTCACTCAACGGTGACGGACATCTATTTGATCGAATCCATCGCATGCAAACAGCACAGCCTGGCGACAAGCCTTGGTTCTGCTATTGGAACCAGACAATGATGGAGATGTTCATCTATGTGGACCAGTTTACAGCGTCTGCAATCACGAACGGTGCCTCGGCCTCCACGGATATGACCCTTGTCACGGCGAGTCCATCCCCAACTCCAAGCGTGAATGGCCTTCTTGATCTTCCCAGGAAGATCAAGATCGAAGAGCGGCGTGATTTTGCAGGAATCCAGCAACCATACTGCGAGCAGATGCAAATTGGTCCTGATGGCCGTGTAAAGGGACCTATTCAGAGTCAGATCATTACGATCCAAGAACGAGAGCCTACTCCTACAACAACCTACACGAACGCGGACAACGGCGCTCGTCAAACATACACCGCCAAGGCGCAATTTGCGACTCCATGTTATTGTCTGTCGACGACTGATTAGTGTTTTCCATTATTTTGCTGGCGTTCAAGCGTGTTTGTCCTCAACATTTCAAAGTAAGCTTGGGTGTTTTTCCGGCGTTGGCTTGGCGTCGACCATCCATCAATGAGGTCTTCCGTTGTCTTCAGATCACGTGTCAATGATCATCATCATCTTCTTCTTCAGTTTCATCGATCATATCTTCCTGTCAGTCTCAAATACCAGCAAATTTGTCACAAATCTATTCCAAAAAGGATTAGGAATGTACGTGAATCTTCTTGAATTTGTATTGTCCCTAGATTTCCTCGGTTCCAGAAAAAGGCAACCTACTCCAGTAACTATGGTATACACTGTTGGCTGTACAGTCATGCAGTGTGCACTGCGCAGCACCAGTTCCATCTGGCCTCAGAAAGTGGTCCTAAGGTTCAAGTTATCGAGGCAGTAAATCTCAGGAAGCCATTGCTCAATATGGAATATCCTAGTTGAGCTTCATGCAGTGACACACCAAGACGAGTCAGATGCCCGCTGGTTCTAAGGTATTATCTCGAAAACATGTGAGAGACAAGGTGGGCATATACCCTGATGTTAAGGGCATCGATTAGGATCCCTACGATTGACCAGAGCTTCTGAATTAGTGGAATTCCCACGACACCTTACATTCGTGGAGTCAGTAGGTATGAGGTCCTGACATGGTTGAGTAACGAAGCATGCTGAAGCCCGCTTGTATACTGGTCTGCTCCAATGCCCAAATTTATCAACTTGACCGTAAGTATGTACGGGGACGTGACTGATCCCGTCTCTCTAGACCACAAACAACAAACAGCCTCATCGACCGAATAGGTTTGGAGGAACAATATTCTTCCTTTGGCGCTGACTACAGGATCACCCTTTTACTGTACGTACCTCTGCCCATTCAAGATAGGAAACAATTGAAATCGGGAAAGTGGATACGGAGGTTCAAAACCGAACTAGGTACCTCACGAAGCCTCTATTGTCCCAAGGTGTCGGTGGAGATGCTCCTTCGCTCGTCTCTTGACAAATTGAGTAGCTTTGCAGCAGACATCTGCTGCTCTCGTATTCAATAGCATCGGACAGAAAGACGACAGTGGAATGAAATGGAGATCAATTACGTCAAAGCTTGGATGTACATATGGAATGTAGTGTACCAACAGGAGTGTAGTGTACCAACATCTTTGGAGGACAGAATCTCAAAATGGTGAGACATCGAAGCGTAGTTGGTCAGTTCAAGAGCTTTTACCTGAAAGCTGTGAATGTTAGGATTCGATTGCACCCGTCTGAACCTGACAGCACTGTCACAGCAGTGTCAACTTGTCAAGACTGTTAGTTGACCCGACTCAACTCGACAGACCCTTCCGGTAAGACCCAAGAAACTCGATGATTGTCTCATAGTTCAATAGCAAGCATAAATACATGCAGCCACAAGGCTCAATGACTGGGCTGAAGGTGAAGGAAAGAGAGCGTTTACATAAGCATGCGCCGAATGTGTGATGCTGTGGTGATTTCCCTGAGTTGTGACCGACGCTAGCATAACCACACAAGCCACTAGTACTAATTCTGCCACCTTAAACGGCCATGCGTAAGCATCCACCCCCCGGCCGTCCGCCGCCCATGCTTGAGCTGCCCGAAGCCCACGCTCGTGAGGTAGAGCCTGAGGCACCCACACTTCCGACACCTCGCACACCACCTGCATCCCTCTATCCTCTCTTCATCGACATCCTCGTCTTCTTCTCAAACCCCCACTCAATATTCACTTGTTGCATTCGCACTCCGCTTCAATCACAGCTTCTTCATTGAAATCTCAGCACCTGAACTCGGAATCTTCCATCTCTTACATCCATCGATCATCTGTCCGTGGACCATCCAGATCAAATGATCGCGTCTCCTAGATGACCTTCCCTCCCCCTCACCCTTCCGCCCAATCGTCGATTGCTTCTGGCACCGATAAAACTTCTTCGACCAGGACCGATATTGGTGCCTGGGGCCGGTCCTCTTCTCAGTCTGGGACTCGTCGTGGATTGACTCCTCTCGCCACAAATCTTGCTTCATCTACAGCTCCGCCCGCTTCTGCCCGGGGGTTGGACGCAGGTCCGGGGGCATCAACTCCTTCCTCGTTCTCCGCTGTGCTGAGCGCTTCCAGAGGTCTATTCGGGGGAAGCCCAAAGCCCACCTCCTCCGCTTTCACTTCGCTGCAGTCGGGCTCACAGCAGCAAGCTCAATCTGTCGCTTCACCCAAATTCCGTGCCCACACACCTTCAGGCTCCCACTTTTCTGCCACCACAGGTTCCGTAACAGCCAGCGGAGGAACCGGACCCGGCGGTGGTCTAGGATCTTCTAGAAGTGCTGCGTTCTCACCTTTGTCGTCCGGCACAACCGTCAATTCTCCCACAGGCTTCGCTTCGGATAAGGCAGGCTCATCAGCCGCGCACTCGAGCCAATCTTCTCTCACGAAGATTTCGATCGCTCAGGTCTTCCTCCTGCTGGACTCAATATCAGAGAAAGAAGGCAAAGAGAAGTGGGAAACCAAAGCTGCTCAAATTCACAAAGTAGGTCAACTTGAAAGCAAGCATCTACGCCAGAACATCTCTATCCATTGCTAATTCTGGAACCTTCAAGCTTGTCTCGTCGAACGGAATGGAGGCCTTTTCGAAGTACTTCCGCCGTCTGTTGACTGGCAATGCCCCGCAGATCTTCCCTGGCGTAAACAAGTCTGTCGAGAATGCAAGCAATTATCCGCTCTTGGTGCAGGAAATGCAGAAAGTTGCCCTGGATATCGAGCAAGCTCAGAAAATTGCCGAGACCGTAGACACCTCAGAGGGCGATATCTTCCGCGACTTTGACCTGTCCACATTTTTGGACCATTTCCGCCTCGACCCTGTGGTGAAAGTCTCACTAGCGTTGGCCTTCAAGCTGACGAGCAAATCCGACCTTCGAGCCAAAGGTAGGTTGTCCTGATGTTGAGAGGCTTTACAGTCAACAGAGGTGGACCTTTCGCTAACTTGATTCTCCAACTCAGCTGATGCAATCCTCTCAAACTCCCTCACGCCCTTCCTCTCTAGCTTGGCGAATCCTTCAGATGCGACCAAGGATTTCCCGCACTCTTTCCTCGGAATGACCATCGAGCGGTTCATCCTCTATCCTCCTCGAAACTTCACCAACGAAATCAAGGCCAAGCTAGTATATGCTACCAATTTGAGGTTTCAAAAGCTCGCCTTGGATATGCCTTTCGAAGTTTCTTCAGCATTGCAGATGTTCCTCTTTGTTGACCCTGATTATGTCCTGGTGCGACAGCTTCATGCGAAGGGCCCTCGCGCGTCAGCTAGCACAGAGCTGCTGATAGACCTTATCAATGCCACGGGTCAGGATAGTTGGAACGAGCAGAACTTCGCTAGTGCTATGCTTTTCATGGTTCTGTCGCAGTACTGGCAGCAATTCTCACTTGAAAATCTTTTCAGTGCCTATATTGGAAAATCACCTAATTGGGAATTGGTTCTTCGGAACTTTGACCGTGAGGGGTTGCGATTGGACCCAAAGCAGTTTTCCAAGCTCTTCGACCTACTGGCTACGGCTGCCGCAAAGAACTCATCCTTGGACTTGCAGAAGCTGTTTGGCGGAGACTGGGAACATCGGGACGCGCAAATGTCTCTTTTGACTTCCTTCATTGTTTCGCGCGCGGACCCGTCACTCATACCCAATTTACGCCCTGCGTTCCCCGAAGATTTCTTTGAGAGTAGCTCAGAGACCGTCAAGGCGCTTTCTGAACGCGCTGCCAAGTCGCCGCTTCGATGCTTGGACGCAATCAAGGCAATCTTTGATGTTGCTTTGTTCTCACAGTCTTCGTGGGCTGCGGCAGAGAGCCAGCTTCTCATCAAGGCTGTGGTTCAATTTGACCTTCCCATCTTCCTGATTTCGGCTCTTGCTATGAAACAGCCTTGGACTGATGTTCAAACCACCTTCGTCGTTCGTACCTTTGTCGTTTTTCTTGGAAAGCAAGAAGAGGGTTACCAGCTCGCGCTTGATGGGGCGTGGCGTCAGGATAGGCAATGGGTTGCAGCGAAGCTTTTTGAAGCTTTCACTCAAGATCCTACAACCACGGCAATGATCTATGAGCATGCGGTTGAGTATGGATGGCTCGAATATCTCCTTACATTCTCAAATGGATTGGCTCTCGATCTGGCCTGCTACTGCCACCGAAAGAACAATCTTGACCTTGAGCACTGGGTTCGCAACGCCGCCCAGAAGGGCCACCACGTGAATATGGGTGATCTTCTTTCGAAGTTCCTTCGGATCAAAGCCGAAGATGAGCTTCACGTGCAGAGAAAAGAGCAGCCGGCCCCACAGATGGTCAGCCTCTCTGTGAAGACTGTCTACACGCTACTATCCGTCCTGGAGGAATATGTCGGAGATCGCGAGAACTTGACCCCTGTTCAACGGATCTGCATCCAGACCTACCCAAGATTGATCAATTATGGGGAAGGCTTTGATGATATAATCGATGCGAATGGCGAATCTGGCAATTCCCTCCCAGAGGCGATCGACAAGCAGATGCAAGAACTCTTCGGCAAGATGTACCACGAAGAGCTTTCATTGCGCGAGATGCTGGAACTCATGCGCCAGTATAAATCGTCGCGTAACCCCACCGAGCAAGATCTCTTTGCCTGCATGGTGCATGGCTTGATTGATGAATACCATTGCTACCATGAGTATCCACTCGAGGCATTGACCAAAACAGCTGTCATGTTCGGTGGTATCATTAACTTCAGACTCGTGGATGGGATAACACTCAAAGTTGGCCTTGGCATGATTCTCGAGGCTGTCCGGGAGCATGAAGTGCACGATCCGATGTTCAAGTTTGGCGTAGAAGCCATCGAGCAATTGATCAACCGACTGAGCGAGTGGGCTGGGTTCTGTCATCTTCTCCTGCAAATTCCAACCCTTCAAGGAACCCCCATTTTCCAAAAGGCTGAAGAGGTCCTGCGTGAACAAGGCTCACAGCCTGGGGATAGTGAAAGGCTCGATGAGTTCGGTTCCACGAATTTACCAAACGGCAACAATGACGAGTTGTCGGTGCCTGATGGTAGCATGAGGAAGTTCCGCTCAATCTCAATCGACCCCCCACTGCGCTCAGAGATTTATCGGGATCCTGATGAAGACATTCAGGACAAGATTCTGTTTGTTTTGAATAACGTCTCCGAGCAGAATATCGACGAAAAGCTTCGAGATCTGCGTGACGTCCTTCGAGACCACCATCATCAGTGGTTTGCCGCGTATCTCGTGGAGGAGCGGGCAAAGTTGCAGCCGAACTTCCAGCAACTCTACCTCGATCTTTTGGATAGAATTGGTGATCGTATTCTTTGGGCCGAGGTTCTGAGGGAGACCTACGTCAGCCTTTCTCGGCTTCTGAACTCTGAAGCTACCATGACCTCTTCCACTGATCGAAGCCATCTGAAGAACCTTGGAGCCTGGCTGGGGTCGCTGACGATTGCGAAGGACAAACCCATTAAGCACAAGAATGTCTACTTCAAAGGCCTTCTTCTTGAAGGATATGATACGCAGCGCTTGATGGTCACGATCCCGTTCACCTGCAAGGTCCTCGTGCAAGCGACAAAGTCCAAGGTCTTCAGGCCCCCAAATCCTTGGTTGATGGATATACTGGGTCTTCTTTTGGAATTATATCACTTTGCAGAGCTCAAACTGAACTTGAAGTTTGAAATCGAAGTCCTTTGCAAGGATCTCGACCTCGACCACAAGACTATTGCGCCTGCTATCATTATTCGTGATCGCAGCGCCCACGTTAGTGATGAAGGCGTGATTCCCGCCCCGGCCGGTATCGCAGATGGACTTGAGCCCTTCAATGATTTATCCATCGGTCCTCTCAGTCAAGGACTTCAAAATGAACGTCTGTCGCCCGCTGCGATTATGTCGAATTTGCCGAGCCTCGAGAAAATTCTTGTCCTTCCCCCTCCGCTAGCAGCATGGTTGATGCCAGCGTTCTCCGACAAATCGTCCACACCGCAGTGGAACGTGCCATTGCCGAGATCATCACACCAGTTGTGGAACGATCAGTCACCATCGCTTCCATTTCAACCGTTCAGCTGGTATCCAAAGACTTTGCCACAGAGCCCGACGAGGAGAAGGTCCGCCAGGCTGCTGGTATCATGGTTCGACAGCTGGCTGGGAGTCTTGCCCTTGTCACCTGCAAAGAGCCGCTAAAGGTCAGCATGACAAATTACATTCGCGTGATGCAGCAGGAATACTCTGACCAGCCAATGCCCGAGGGCCTCGTTCTCATGTGCGTGAACGACAACTTGGATGCTGCATGCGGTATCGTGGAGAAGGCCGCCGAAGAAAAGTCATTGCCGGAAATCGAGAAAGTTATTGAGCCACAACTTGAGGCCCGCCGTCGTCACCTTGCCACCCGACCCAATGAACCTTTCTTGGACCCGTCCATGAACAGGTGGGGTCTCTTCATTCCAGAACCATACCGTCAAATGCCAGGAGGATTGAACAAAGAACAACTCGCGATCTACGAGGAATTCGCGCGTCAGTCTCGTGGACCAGTTCCTGCTCATCCCCAAAACGTGTCCGCGGATTCTGGCCGCCAAATTCCAGATGTGCTTCAAGAGGCGTTCCCGCCCCCAATCCCCAATCTTTCGACACCAGCCGAGCAACCAGCTGTTCCTCACCGAACTCCACAGGCTCAGAATGCTGTGACCCAAATGGGTCTCCCTTCGAATGGGTTCCTCGAGGCTCAGAGCCCCCGCGAACGTGTGGATGCTATGATTTCCGAGCTGCAGATGTCCTGCAGGAATGCCTCTGAGCAGCACGTCAAAGACCTTGGCCGTGACAGCACTGTACTTCAGGAATACAACCAGATTTTGCGTGCTATTCTCACCTCACCAAATGGAGAGGAGCTTGCTCGTCTGACCTCGCTGAAGATCTGCACTACCCTGTACTCTCAATCTTCTAGCTCGTTGGAAATTGAAGTGCTTGTTCACTTGCTCGCCAAGCTGGGTGATATGTCGACTTTGATTTCAAGATACACTTGGGCATTGCTTTCGGAGGTTGATGATGAGCACATGTTCAACATTCCCGTGACCGTTGCTCTCATTGATGCCGGCCTCATGGATATCCGCCGAGTTGACATGGTCATAAATCGTCTAATCCTGCAGAAGAATATCAACGCCATTGAACTACTTGACAACCTGATGAGTCGCCTGCTGTTCAATGATGAGCCCACTGCGCTGCGATCTGACTTCGCTGGAAGTCTCGAGGCAATCAGCCAATGGCTGGCTGAGGATGGGAACGTTGCCCCCGCCCTTGATATTGTTCGCAAACTTCGCGATGCTGGTATCCCTGAAGTGGTCACTCCGTTGCTCACAGACCAGGCTCGATCCAAGCGTGACCAGATGGAGTACATTTTCAGTGAATGGATTGGTGTCTACCGGGGGTCAAACGCTAGCGAGCGTACTTACTTGTCCTTCCTCCAGGACATGCACAACCGCCAAGTGATGAATACTCAAGAAGACTCGGTCCTTTTCTTCCGCCTCAGCATTGATATTTCGGTCGTTATGTTTGAGAACGAGTCTCAGAACCCCAACGGAAGTCTTGACGAGGCTTTCCTCTACATTGATGCTCTTGCGAAGCTCGTTGTCCTTCTCATCAAGTATCAAGGCGAAGCTACTGGTGCTGTTAGGGCTGACAAACCGTCCTACTTCAACTCCATCCTCTCCGCACTAATCTTAGTGCTAAATAATCATCATGTTATGAGAGGCGAAGGTTTCAATCAGCGGGTTTTCTTCCGCTTGTTCTCCACCATTCTTTGCGAGTACTCGATCGCAGGCCTTCAAGATCATGAGCAGCACCAGGGCATGATCTTTGCCCTTGCCAACAAGTTCCTTAGCCTTCAGCCACTCTTTGTGCCTGGCTTTGTTTACGGATGGCTTTCTTTGATCTCTCATCGGGTGTTCATGTCTGACATGCTGAACATGCCAGACCGCAAGGGATGGGCTCCTTATTGCGAGATCATGCAAGCGCTTCTCTCCTACATCGGCGAGCAGCTCAAAGCTGCCGAGATTCACTATGTTGCCAAAGATCTTTACAAGGGTGTTCTCCGCATTCTGTTGATTCTTCACCACGACTTCCCCGAGTTCGTTGCGGAAAACCACTTTGAGTTTTGCAATGTGATCCCGGCGCATTGCGCACAGCTTCGCAATCTGGTCCTCAGCGCCTACCCATCCTCCTTCCAGAAGCTTCCGGATCCCTTCCGCGAAGGCTTGAAGGTCGAGCGGCTCGAAGAGATGCGAGAGATCCCCAGGATTGCTGGCGACATCATTTCGCCTTTGCAGAGTGTTGACATCAAGCACGTCATTGACGATGCTCTTCAAAGTGACAGCATTTCTGATGTCGCCGTGCAGCGGATTTGCGATGCTGTTCTCGTGGCTGAGCCGAAGGAGACTGCGCTCTTCTATGTTCCCATCAACGTGGATGTCGTTCTCATCAACGCGATGACTCTGTACATCGGTCAGCAGGGCGTCGAGCAGCACGCTATGAAAAGCAACGCGCGCCACGCTTTTGAGACTTCAGCCCACGCTGCACTCTTGGAGAAGATTGCTCAAGTGATGCAGCCCGAGGGTCGCTATTATTTGCTGAGTGCGATGGCCAACCAGCTTCGATACCCCAATAGCCACACATACTTCTTCACCCTCACAATCCTGCGCTTGTTTGGAGTGGACTTCTCCGACTCTGATGACTCCGCGATCCGACAGCAGATTATCCGTGTGCTTTTAGAGCGATTGATCGTCCATCGTCCCCACCCATGGGGCCTCATCATCACTCTGCAGGAGCTTCTCCAAAACCGAAGCTACTCTTTCTTCCGCCTCCCCTTCATTCAGGCGGCCCCCGAGGTACGATACTGTCTCCTTCCTTGGTTGCCTAGTCTAATCACTCACTGACTCATCTCCTATCTAGATCGGTCGCCTTTTTGATGCTCTTCTCCAGCACATCCAGCAGCAAAGCCCCCGTCCTGTCGCCTAGGCGCTGCTTCTCTTCAATCCCACCTTCCTACTCCTTCCTCCGCTGTCGACACTTCCCCAAAACCGTTCGGCAATCTCCTCTTCTCTTCTCGATGTACTTTTCACGGCGTTGGTCATCTTTTTTTTCACGTCCACTATTACGTCTCATTCTATTTACGGCCCGGATTTGCTGTGAATATGGCATGCATTTTTCTATACCTCTTTATTGAGTCGTCCTCTGATGACGGCATGACCCGAGATTACATGACATTTCCTTTCCTCCCCTTTTCGCTCCCGGTCCGCGACCTGTAATGATAAGATTGTAAAAGCTGGAGTTGATGGGCCTTGCTTTTTATTTCATTGATTCTATGCATCACCGGCGGGAAGGAATCACCCATGTCACGGGCGGGTTAGGTTTGCTTTAGCATGGTAATACTCAAACTTGACTTGAATATCCATTTTTCTGAACGTAGACCATTGGAACAATAAACAACCGAGGTAACAGAGGTGCGGTCAGACTGAAATAAACTCACTCTCGAGATAGGCCATGCCAGCAGACCATCTGTTGTCAATTTTGGCAGGGGGAAGGAAGCCCGTTATCAACCGCAAAGCTCCCCCAGCGGCCCCACGTCACACGCCGTCGACTATCATCCACCAGGTCCCGGGGAACGTCGGGCTTGCTTGACCGCGAACAAACCCCTCTGGCCTATCCTCTCGGAGAAAACGCTATGGCAGAATCAGAATACACCGATGACGAGACCGAATATGGTGGTGCTTCATACTCACAGATGGTGATCATGGTCAGGATGACCCTTTCTTCAAACATGTTCCGTCTAACATGTGATGATCCATAGGACGCGATCCTGACGCCATTCCGCGCGCTGGTGTCGAAGACCGCCTTACGCATATATTTGAACGTGATCCTGTTCTTGGGCGCTACTCTGCTTCTCCTGGGTGTTTCAGGTATCGCATACGCATTGTTCTACTTCAGATTTATTCCTGCAGTGGGAGTGGGCCGTGAAATCCACCTGCAATTTGGGTTAGTCCGCCGGCGTCACCTTTCCTGCATTGTTCCCGGACCATGAGCTGATGCGCATTATACAGTGATGGGAATCCCTGGGGCATCGCATCCTTTGAGTCGGAATTTGTCTCCTCTCAGCCGTACGATGTCGCAGTCACGCTCGATCTACCCTCTACGCCTACAAATCGCGGCGTGGGTAACTTCATGATTGACCTTACTCTCTATGGTCCTGAACCCTTGTCGGTCCTTCCTACCTCGGGTGAGGCACAGAACCGAATCATGCGGTCTCGTCGACCGGCGATTATGACGTACAATTCCGGACTCGTAGACATTGCGCGAAAGGTGCTTCGTCTGCCGCTTTACGTGTGTGGCTGGCGCCGTGAAGCCGAGGTGTTGGAGGTATCTATGATGGAGAGACTGGAGTTTTCGCGGGGCACTACAAATCGACCCCAGAGTTTGCGACTTGAGATCCAGAGTGATCAGGAAATGCAGATCTATTCGGCGCATGTCGAATTTCGTGCCAGATTATCCGGGCTTCGGTAGGTGTCTCCAGACCTGATCTGCGTGATTTGTGGGTGGAAATAGCGATCGCTTTGCTGACCGTTTCTTATCTAGGTGGGCTATGTATCGCTGGAGATTGACCTCCTTCGTGATATTCGGTACCCTTTTTTGGACCATCTCGGTAGCTTCGGCTAGCCTGACGTGGTTCATTTTGACTTGGGTCATGCAGTCCGAGCTGGTACAAGGCAAGACCAAAATTAAGGAAGAGATTGAGCGAACCGAGAGGATCAAAGATGAACCCGAGGACCGAAGCTACATGACTGAGTCCGTCAAGATCAAAAGGGAAGATCCAGAGCCCCAGTTGCTCCAAAGCCTTCCTCCCGAGGCTGATTATGCGGGCATAGGGTCTGGACGGGAAAAGGCTGAGGCATACGGGATACAGAAACGAAGAAGTCACTAGCCCGGCCAATATTCATTATTGGATGACTTTTGAATCATTCCATTGGGAAATTAGTGTTTGTCCCTACTCACTCCGTCTTCTCTCTGGGTGTTGTGGTTGCGGTGTCGTCAAAGAGCAAGTGGATGAGTCGATTACTGTAGGAATGGATGGCTGAACCGGGAGATGTCCCGACGTGCCCCGCACATCTCCAAATTCTCTCTCCTCTTCCCCCTCCATCATCGGGTTTCGTAGCACAGCTCAGCACAACATGCATATTCTGGTTAGTACAGCCTTGAGTTCCTTCGTTGGCCTGAATGTGTGTCTGATCTGCCTTAGGTCACAAATGACGACGGTCCACCATCGAACCAATCCTCGCCCTACGTGCACTCGTTGGTGCACTCGCTTCAAGCCGCGGGCCATATAGTCTCTGTGGTGCTTCCGCATCAGCAGCGATCATGGATTGGCAAGGCGCACATCGTGGGTGCATCCGTCAAGCCTACATACTTTCGCCCGGGCACCTTGCATCAGGAGGATGGAACCACACACCACTTGCCGAAGGGAAGCAACGGCGAGCCTGACGACGGCGGCGACGAGTGGATCTTGATTGATTCGACCCCGGCAAGCTGTGTGCAGATTGGTCTTTATCATTACTTCCAAGACAAGGGACCCATTGATGTTGTCGTGTCTGGTCCAAATTATGGCCGTAACACGACGGCGCTCTTCGCGCTGTCTAGCGGCACAATTGGTGGCGCCATGGAGGGTGCTGTGTGTGGGAAGCGCTCGATCGCCCTGTCGTATGCCTTCAGCTCTCGGAACCATGACCCTGTCATCATCTCAGAAGCCTCAGAACACTCCGTGAAGGTGATTGAGTATCTTTGCGCGAATTGGGTTGAGGGCGTCGACCTGTACAGTGTCAACGTTCCCCTGGAGCCTGGTGTGAGCAAGAACAAGGTGCTCTACACGGAAATGCTGGAGAACAAGTGGTCTTCCGGAAGCTGTTTCCAAGCAGCTGATCCAAACACTGGGAACGATCCAGAACTTGAGGAGCAGCGACTGCGTGACGAGGGTGAGATGACTGGAAACCAGCCGGCAGCAGCCGAGACTTCAGCGGACAAATCTGTTGGGAAACCCAGAATCAAACACAAGCACTTCAAGTGGGCGCCTAGCTTTCAAGACGTGTATAGAAGTGTCGAGGAAGGCCCTGCTGGCAATGATGGCTGGGTCGTGAAGGAGCAAATGACAAGGTTGGTTTCGTTCTCCCAAGGTTGGACATGAGGAATGCCGCTGACTATTGGATCTTAAAAAAAAGTGTGACCCCCCTCAAGGCGAGCTTCAAGCACATGCCCGGTCTGACGGGAGAGATCAAGCTGTGAGTAGCCCCTGGACGTGGTGATGAATAAAGTTTCTCTGCTGCGACAAGTACGACGTTTTGCATGACGTGTCTGGTCTAGCTGGATTGGATTTCATTGATGGCCCCATTTTTTCCCTTATGATCGTTGCTGGTTGAATTTCTTTTTTGAGCTATTGATTACTACTGTTTGCAAATTTACTGGCAATTCCTCGTGACGGTTCTGATAGGCAATGCCTTTGTAGATCTGATAAGCAGTCCACGGTCTTCTCCGTCGTCGACTGTGACGATCCCTATGTTCAAGCTCTGGTCGAGCGAGCTCTCAGTCGCCGTCTCGACGGTGATGTGCGCAGTCAGCGTATTGACAATCTATCTGAACTTGCCGATTCGAAAGCCCCGATTTTCCAGTACTGCGAATACGAACGCTTGGACTTCGATCATATGATGTCGCATCCTTCGACTTCTCTCGTTAACGCATACGTCATCCGCAAAGCACTTATTCGCAAGCATTACCTGTCCAACACGATTGCCAATTGGATTTCCAAGCACCCGAACAGCATCTTGCGCAAGCACTTCAAGCCCGCCTTTGACTTTGAACTTGATTACTCTGAATTCCTCGATGAAGCGCTTCTCGAGGCTTACGAATTGCGCGAAAGTCTAGAAAAAAACGAAGAGCGACCTGATTCTGAGAAAGAGTGGTGGATCTTGAAACCCGGAATGAGTGACCGCGGACAGGGCATTCGATTGTTCAGCACAGAGGATGAACTGCGTGCGATCTTTGAGGAATGGGACGAAGAATCAGATGTCGACGAGGAGAGTGATACCGAGGCCGATGGTCCTACACAAGTCTCCGCGTCCGCTCACGATGATGGCCTGGTCACCTCTCAATTGCGTCATTTCATGGCTCAGCCATACATCGATCCTCCGTTGCTCCTTCCGTCCTCCTCGCATCGCAAATTCCACATCCGCGCGTACGTCCTTGCGACGGGGTCGCTTAAAGTCTATGTGTTCAAAGAGATGCTCGCTCTCTTCGCTGCTAAGACGTATTGTGCACCTCACGAAGAAGAGGATGAGGTGAAAGATCTGGCCCGGCATTTGACCAATACTTGTTTCCAAGAGGGCGGCAGCTCCAACGAGGGTAGCGTACGTGCTTTCTGGGATCTGGATCACCACGTGCCCGGACTTTCCGAAGACTGGAAGGAGCAAATCTTCAGCCAGATCTGTGCTGTTACAGGAGAGGTCTTTGAGGCCGCTGCGCGGGGCATGATGGTGCATTTTCAGACCCTACCCAATGCTTTTGAGATTTTTGGCGTGGACTTCCTGGTGGATGCGACTGGCAATGCGTGGTTGCTTGAGTTCAACGCGTTCCCTGACTTCGGACAGACAGGTGAAGATCTGAAAGAGGTCGTTGTTGGGCGTTTATTCGAAGAAGTGGTCGACGTTGCTGTGAAACCATTCTTTGGCCTAGGGAAAGGTGCAGGCCAAGGGGGCATGAAACTCGTTGCTGACCTGGATTTGGGACGGCACGCATAGGCTTTGTCTGCAGAGACCTGTGTCTCCACCGTTGCATTTATGACGGCGTCTGGCGAGAGGATGGAAACAAAATGTACGAATAAGGTCCTTTGAAGCCGTATACTGTGTCGAACGTTAAGAACTTTGCAGGGCCCAAAAGGAAGAATCTACGCGGGCACCTTGGAAACTGAGGCTTTTCAGCAGTTCCCGGCCATAGAAAGAGAGAGGATCTGCAGTTTTTCATATAGAGGACTCGTTCTTCCAGAAGACTGTCCCTTGAAATAGCCGCCGGGCAGTGCGGAACACCGTAGCTGAGGTCAAGCAACCCTTCTCATCAAAATTAGCTCCCACCAGCAGGTTCCCGCTCGCATGTCCGATTATGAGGCCGGCGTCATCCACGCGTCGCTGATCCCCAACAATATCAGCAACCACACTCCCAGGGACCCTCGCCGCAGCCGCCAGCGCAAGAGCAACCGTGATGGGCACAGCCTTGTGCGGCTGGCCCACAGAGAGAGCACGAGCCAAGATATCCACCTGGCCACCGTCTTGTCCGAGCTGACTATCTCGAGCTCCAGCTGAAGTGGGTTTACCTACCAGACAGATCTTGGGAATGCTGCCTGGAACGTTGTCGACTGTCGAAGCAATACCCATCTTGACGCCGGACTGACGACGAATGGTATCTAACCGAGGCAGAAGCGTAGGATGCGTAGCAATCTCCTGGGGCGATAAATCACTATTCACGCCTAGAGCAGCCGCGTCAGCAAAGACACACGGGTTTCCTGCATCGAGACAGGTGACGATCGCGCCATCAATTTTGTCTGTGACGCTGCCTGTCGGCAGCAACATGCCCGTTACCGACCCTGCAGGATTGATGAAGTCGAGTCGAATTCGCGCCGATGTGCCAGCCACTCCATCGATTGAAAAGTCGCCCGTCGTTGCGGCCTCACCATCAACAACGGGAAAATGTGAGTGAATGATCTTGCCCGTGTTCGTATTGTGAATGCGCACCAAAACAGTCTCGTCAGTCTCTCCGACTTCTGATAGTGGAACTGGAATCAGTTCAGAATCCACCGCGAAGGGGCCCACCGCGCTGATCATGTTTCCGCAATTGCTGGAATAGTCCACATCCTTGTCTTTGATCCCCAATGAAACGAAAGTGTAGTCGACGTCTGCATCGGGATGAGTGGACTTGCCCACCACGCAGATCTTGGAGAGGCTGGAGATGCCGCCACCAAGACCGTCGAGCTGTCGACCGTAGGGGTCGGGGCTTCCAATGACTCCTCTGAAGATTGAAGACCATTCCCTGCGGTCGTGAGGCAGGTGCTCTTCCTTGAAGAAGACAGCTCGCGATGTACCGCCACGATAGTAGGCTGCTGGAAGAGCGTTCTGTTTGGTGCGTAGAGAGCGCCGCCCTGTTATTGGAGTCCGCAATTCTCTCAATGAGGTGCGCATAGCGTTTTGAATGACTAGCATTTCTGTATGTATTCACGCCCGTCTTTCCAACCCTTAAGAAAGATTCGCTTGCCTGCCGGTGGCATCCTTGCAGGTCCTTCGTCGGCCTTCAGCTCAGTAGTGCGCGGTACTCGGGGCCGAGGATCGGAATCTTGTTTGCGCCGTAAATCGGGCCAGAAGGTCACTGTTACGATTCAAAGGCTGAGCAAGCTATCGTTTGACTGAGCCTACTAGTCCCGAGGTATGTCTCCTAGCGATGCTAATCTTGACACGGTGGAACAACGAAGACCTCTCTTCTTGTCAATGGGATTCGACTCGATCACATGTTGGCGTGTCAGCGTTGCTCGTCAGTCGAACTGCAATTGGCGGGCTACGGGAGGGCACGCAATTATACGATCTTCAACTTCAACTTAGCGTGCTTGCCTAGTTGACTGTGAGTCATTACAGCCCACATTTGTGTCCGCTGGTCAACTTCCCTCTTATTTCACTTCATCGTACGAGATCGCGGATGGAAAGGACCAAATTGAGTGCTTTCACCTTTCCTCACTGCCCCAATCGCTTTCTTGTCACGAAGACCAGATAGTTACACCCTACGGCTGTGCCTTTCGACCATATTCAAGTCTCAGACAACTGTGCAAAGCTACATCCCGGCCACATGTCGTCGATTAAATCCCCCGTTGGACCACGAGTGGAAGTTAAACAGGCTCAGCCGCCGCCGTCGACAAAGATTGCGGGCCGCTCAGTCGAACTGGAACCGTTGGGGGTTCGACATATCGAACATTTGTATCCTCTGATCGGAACCCCGAACCAAGCTGCGCTATGGACATATATCTCCAAAGGACCATTCACAGACAAAACCAGCTTTACAAAATTCATGATCGCGAATGTGCAATCTGAAGATCCCTTTTACTACGCCGTCATCGATAAGAAGACCCAAACGCCCGTGGGTTTCTTCAGCCTTCTCCGTATTGATCGAACAAATCGCGTCATTGAGATCGGGTTCATTGTTTTCTCTCCGCTGCTGCAACGAACCACCGCAGCAACCGAGGCTGTGTATCTGCTTGCTCGTACCGTCTTTGAGGACCTTGGCTATCGTCGGTTCGAGTGGAAGTGCGATAATCACAATGCGCCATCCAAGAGGGCTGCAACTCGGTTTGGATTTAAGGCGGAAGGGGTCTTCCGCCAGCATCTTATCGTGAAGGGTCGGAACCGGGACACAGCGTGGTTCTCAATCTTGGATGGTGAATGGCCGCATGTGAAACTCGCATTTGAAACTTGGTTGGATCCAGGGAATTTCGATGCAGAAGGGAAGCAGTTGCACTCGCTTGTCGAGATTCGCGCTTCCGCGGAATCGTGACGGGAAAGGAAACATAACAAGACAAAATAGCCCTTCGACTCGGAAGATGCTAGACTGCTGAAAAGGACACATGGACCAGATGATTCAATTGAGTAGAGCATTTTCAGGAAACAGAAAAAGGTCCGATTCACACTGTTGCACTCGCAAGGAATCAGCTTCTTCTCACAGAGGCGCCATTTCGTCAAGTATAAACAAATTATGCACTTACGGACGTAGGCGCAATAAAAGCAGTCATGCGGTTTATTAGATCCTCATTATCAGCCAAATCGCTGCTTAGCTAAGGCTTGCAACCATCCGATAGTCTCTTGTTCCTTCTCTCGGTACTTCTGCACTCGTTCTTCACGCTCGGCAGCACGAGCACGCATAATCTCCTCGCGCCGAATCTCCCTCTCATTCTTCTTGCGTTGTTCCTTCTCCTTTTCTTTCTTGAAAGTTGACAGGTCACTGTCTCCCATAAGCTCTGCGTCAGGTGCTGCTTCAGGGGATCCCGCGCGCGCATCAGCGAATGCACGGTTGGCCGCAGCAGCTTCGCGACGCTTCTCCAGTTGCCTTTCTCGAGTGCCTGGTTCAGCTCGAGGGACAATTTCGTCTTCAACGTGACGAACTTCTTGCCGATGTGAGCGGAGCTCTGAGCGGTATTGCTGCCTTGAGTCTTCGCGTGCAGCAATAGCATCTTCGGCCGCGAGTTCTACATTTCCCAGTAATCAGATCCTTGTCTTGAACGGACCAAGTTCGGGGATGCTTGGCAGACTTACCACGCTTGAGCTCGAGGTCTTGCATATTGGGTATCGTTGGTCCCGGATGTGTGACGTTTTTGCTTAATCCCGAAATTGGCACTGTTGGTCCATATTCCTCTCCATCTTCATCGCCATCGTCCTCCTTCTCGGCTGTTGGGTGACCTGCGCTTGCAACTACCGTTGAGTCCTCGCGTTCGTAGGTTGGCGATGCCCTCTCTATCGGCGCAGAGGCGTATTCAGCAGCGTTCTGGCGGGCCCTTTCCAAAGTGTCTGGATCATACCATCCCTCGGCAAGCTCGCCGTGGTTCCTGTTCCATTAGCAACGTTTCTCCAACCGAGCCATACACAATCGGACACACCATTTTCGCACGAAGCTTTTCCACCGTCCCTTGACCTCCTCTGCGGATAGATCTTCAAGGATCTTCCCTTTCTGTATGTCCAGGTACATTGCAAACATGGGCTCGTATGTTTCTAGATCGCGTCGAGATAGCTCTCGTGCCTCGTAAGGGAGGACGATAGGTTGTCTGGGGGGCATCGGTCTTTGACTCCTTGTGCGCGTTGCGCTCCCCTCGTTCCGGTCGGCCATGGCGATCTCGGTCATGCGTGCGATGACGCTCAGAGCGATGGCGGTCTGATCGGCGAGGAGAACGTGAGCGTGAGTGACTGCGGTGCCGATGCCGACGTCGATGAGAATGTGAGTGTGAGTGTGTATGAGATTCATCGTTTCTTGGTTCATTTCGGCGATGTCGCCGCTCGGACTCGTGGACTCCCCGTGGAGAACGTTGCCTGTCCCTGTTCGAAGACGATTCCATTATGACCTGAATTTCGCGACGATTTGCTGCTTGCCCTTGACTCTTAAAAGTTGCAAACGTTTCGAGCAGAGGTTGGGTCTTACACTCCTTATCTTATCAGAAAAGATAAGCCGTCGGTCTTGGCCTGTTCGCCTTACTCCGTAGTTTGTACTCCGTACAATCATACAATGTACCTAGCTTGCCCGCCAAAATGCTGTGTCGACGAGAGTGACAACACGGCGAGGGTGGTGTAAAAGACTTTCGAGGCCAAGGCAATACTATAATACGCCGTACAGGACATCTTATTCCGTAGATTCACAGTGCAATCCGAAACTAGATCAATGCAGGGGAATCTCGCCGCAAGCATTGGCGAAGAGGTGATCAAGTTCAAGGCATCGGCGACTTCATCATTCCAGCAGGACACAGTCCCGCTAGTATCGAAGTGAAATATTATTCGTTGATAATTACAGTCAAGTCAAGAGACATACAGTCAAGAGTTGGTCCAATTTGAGCGAGAATCTAGCTGGATGGTGCGTTCTGCTCAACGTTGGAGGGCTGGTCAGTTGTCGTGGATGCGTTCGATTGCGACGAAGTCTTGGACCGGTTGGAAGCGGCCATTTGCCAAGCAGGGATTGAAGCAGAACGACCGAGTTTGGCAAGAGGGCTTTCAGCAGCGGGCGCAGGGGAAGACGTAGCGACCGTCGCCGACAGTGGCTCTTGTTCAGCCGGGGTCACTGTAGCTTGCAGACCACTGCTGGCCGACGGAGCAGAGCCAGAGGTCTCGCCACTCGCCTGAGATGGGGTGGCAGATGGAACAGTAGAGCTACTGAGGGTACGACCAACAGTGGGACCAGCAGTGCTCCCACCCAAGCGGTTTCCAAGTAAGACTTTTAGGCTCTTCAGCTCTGATCCGAGCTCCTTAAGGCGGTTCTCGTTGCCTTCACGAGCTCCCTCAAGAGCCTTAGGAATCGCATCTTTCAATGCCTTGACTTCATCACTGATCCTGCGGGTGTCATCATCTCTGCGTCGCGAGGCATTCTTCAAGTCTGCAACCAGGTTCTCCACATCTTTCAGCGCAGAGTCCAGGCGCTCAGTGCGGGCATCCTCAGCAGCTTTGAGGGCTGCAGTATCTGTCGAGAGCTGCTCGATCAAATCAAATGCACGTGAAAATTGCTCGTCGATGCTCTCTTTGTCTTTCTCGAGCTGGGGTGGGGTCGGAGGCGCGATCAATGGAGAAATATAGCGCTGGGGGACGGACGTCAGCTGGAGCGAAACCCAAATTGAGGAATTGTAGCCTAAAACTTTACCTTGCCAACAAAGTATAAACCATAGCCAACACCTCCCATCACAGTGGCCATAATGAACCAGTCACGCCAGTCTCTCTTGGGCGGCCTTGCATGGTATTAGCTTCGGGACAGTTCAGATTCAGATATGAAAAGCATGGAAATTTGGCACGCACTCTGGGGGCGGTTGCCATTGATTGTAGGCAGGGTAGCCGTATCCTTGAGGTGACTGGAGTGGTTGCCGATACGCGATCTGTTGCGAAGGGTAGGAGTTCTGTGGGGGCGCAGATACAGTTCCCGCAGCCGCGGCTGCAGCTGCTGGATCCTCGCCGACTCGCGATAATGCCAGATCGACTTCTTCTTGTGTGAGGTTTTTGGATTGAAGAAACGCAACCCTCTTCTCGATGGGTGACGAGGCTACCGAGGGATCCTGTAAGACTGTGACGGAAAGTCAGCGGATTGGTACTCCACACGAATGAGATCGCGGAAACGGGCGATGGGTCGTACAAGTTACCTAAAGAGCAACTGTTAGCAATCAAGAAAGTCCATTCAGGTATTCAACGTTCTCCAAGATTAGTTCTTACCGCTGAGGCAATCAGATCCTCTCGAGGCGCCATGATGCGTAAGCTGTATCGAGAACACTGAGAATGTAGAAGGTTGGAGAATGCCGAGATGGGAGAAATGGCCCGTCATCGGCATCGGCCGTGGACCTCGGGACATCGAAGGCCGCCAAGCCTCACTTCCCCGGACCCAAAAAGTCTCGTGATGCTACACGTACATTATCGGGTGTCTTCCGGAGCGACTGTTTTTCCCGTACGTGGTGACCGCTTTCCGCTTCCGGAAGCTGCTCAGCCTGGAGTCTTGTTTACATCCTCCCGCCCGATCGAGGCCAAAAAAACAGGCCTTCCCCTCATTGATTGTGTATGCGCCGCGTGTCTTCCGTTCACGAATCATCACCCGACATTTGAACACCTCTTGTCCTATACTGCTGAAATACACACACAAGCTTTACTGTACTTGGATTGAGTTCGCCACCATGTCGCAAGATACTGGCCTGTTCAGTATCAGGCGGCCTCGAGAGGTAGGACGAATGCTGGATTGACTGTCGCAAAGTCAAAATTGTTGTTAATTGCTGGCAAACAGACTCTCGGTAGCGTACAGAACTACTCGGCGATACCTCAGCCTGCCTCTGCCATGAAACGTGCGAGCTCGATCGGCTTCAACAATCCTCCTTACACCTCACAGCATGTGCGCTCAAACTCGCTACTCAATTCAACGAGCCGGCCCCAGCAGCCCAACTTCACTCGAATGTCGATGGCCGGCCCTGAAGCTGGGCTGTCTTCGGTGCGCCGATCTGTGTCCAGTAACATGTTTCATGGCGCAAATGCCGGGCGTCAAAGCTTTGCGCCCAACTCACTCTCGTCCAATTCCATGTCACAGCCGAATCTACAACGACGCAGCAGTGTCTTTTCGCGCCCTTCAGTCGGGGGTCCCATGGGACATCAGTCTTTCTTCAACTCGGTACCGGCTGTAGCAGGTGTGCCACGGGATCCGCGTCCTCTCCGCGACCGATCATTTCAAGCGCGCATCGGACAGGAATTACTGGAATACTTGACACACAACAATTTTGAGTTGGAAATGAAGCATTCCCTGGGACAGAATACTCTACGCTCGCCTACGCAAAAAGATTTCAACTACATCTTTCAATTTCTCTACCATCGTATCGATCCCGGCTACAAATTTCAAAAGTCCATGGACGCAGAAGTGCCGCCCATCTTGAAACAATTACGTTACCCATTCGAAAAGGGTATAACGAAATCGCAAATCTCCGCAGTCGGGGGTCAAAATTGGTCTACTTTCTTGGGAATGTTACACTGGCTCATGCAATTAGCGCAATTGATGCAGCGATTCGGCAATGGTGAGTACGACGAAGCATGCGCAGAGGCAGGTGTTGATGTGACTGGCGATCGAATCATCTTTCGCTTTCTCACGGGAGCATATCATGATTGGCTCCAGGGCGGCGAAGATGAGGACGATGACACCGCGGAGCAAAGATTGATTCCACACATTGAAGCAATGTCGCAGGAATTTGCGCGTGGGAATGAGAAATTTGTTCAGCAAATGGAGGCACTGGAATCAGAGAGTCAGGCGCTCCTGGAGCAGATCCAGGAAATTGAGAAGAACGCGCCGGACATGGCCAAGCTTGACCAGCATTTCCGGATCCTCGAGGACGACACGAGAAAGTTCGAGGACTACAACCAGAATGTGAAGGGCAAAATCGAGAAGTACGAGACACGCATTAAATTCTTGGAGGCTGAGATCCAAAAAGCCGACGGGGAGCTTCAAACGACCGAAAGCGAGCGTGCTGAACTTCAGGCGAGCGTCGACCGCCAAGGCATCACCATCCAAGATATTGACCGTATGAACACCGAGCGGGAGCGACTTCAGAAGAATCTTGAAGACAGCATGGCTCGCTTGGAGGAGACGCACGCCCGGGTCATGGACAAGGAGGCAGAAGCTAGTCAGAAGCTGGAAGACCTAGAGCAGATTGTGAAGGCCTACAATACGCTCGGGTACCAGACTAGCTTGATTCCTTCCTCTGCTGAGAATGCCAGGGGGCTCGACTTTGAACTCACGCTCAATGTCAACGAAAACGATTTCTCTTCTAGTCAGATCGGAAACGCCTCTACACGCATTTCATCAGAAGGTGACCGCCTTCTCGCTGAGCCATACACGGGCTACCACCCGGCGCATTTACTAAATCTCGACCTGCGGGGCTCTATTCGCAACAGTCTACAGTCACTGCGCAAGGATATCAATGAGCGGCGAAAGAAGGCCATTGATGATGACTTGGATCGCCGAAACCTACTCGACAACATCAAGGAGGCGATGGACGAAAAACGAAGTGAGGTTGAAGCCTTGGAACACCGACGTCGGGCAGCGGAGGAGGAATTCGAACGGACGAAAGAAATTACAACAACACAGAAAACTGCATCCGATGCTCAGATCGAGAAGATGGAGAAAGAGTTGGCCAAGATGCGGGCCACGCTGAGTGATAGCGTTCAGTTAATGGAACAGCGCGAGATGAATACTAACATTGAATACGAGCAATTGACTCTTCGGGCCAATGCCCTTCGAGAGGAACTCCATACAAATGTGGAAACTATGCTCAACGATGTCATTCGATTCAAAGTTCATGTACAGAAAGGTCTCGAAGATTACGAGAGCTTTGTGGTCGACGAGGTTGAACAGGAGTTGGGTGGAGAGTTGCCCGCAGACGAAGAAGAGCTTTGAGGCGTTCTCGGCAAAGTGAACATTTGCGTACGCTTTTGAACTTTACGAATTGATGACGGGTCCTGGCGTTGAAAGGGCTTTTTTTTCTTTGTGTTTCTGCTTGTTTAGTGCCTCTGGAGTTCTATCCTGTCCGTGTAACATACCCCGAGCCATATTTCGAACCTTTATTCCTGCGTCACAGGCACGCTTCAGCTCTCCCGAGCATTGCAATATCTGAGCTGGATGATCGAATTTTGAACGCACATTACCTAAGTGTTCCGAGGTAAATGGGCACACCGGCTGTCTGTCTATAGGTAGGTTCGACGAGTCGACCACCTGGGTGTGGTTCCGACACGACCATCTCTAGCTTCCCAGAAATTCGAGGTCATGCTATGTCTTGACTGCAGCTATAGAACAAGCTTCATAATAAGCCATGAGCGTGTGCGAGCGCGGTTGATTGTCCTTTTTGGTCGCCTGATCTACCTAGTCAATCCGTATCTATTCTGTGTAAGCACGTGCCAGATGCCACCCGTCACATCTCGCACTGGGGAACCTGAACTCAAGGCAAAGTCGGAAAATTTTGCGCTGAGCTATTCATTCAGACGAACGCGATCCCTGCTTTGAGCAGTAGGCATACAATTATACTGCCGATCAGCCACAGTGATAGCATGGGAATATCGCAGCATCCCTCAAGATGTTTCATGCTATCCGTTAGCGGTCCCTTGCCCCTTGGAAGCCCCTGGCCAGAGCAAGTCTCTTCATCATCGACAGGGCTTGAGTCCGGGTATTGAGGCCCGGCCACTGTTCATGATCAAGTGCTAGGGTCTGAATATCTTTCCAGCGAGTTCCAGCTCAAATCACGTTGTCCATGCGATCGACAGGCAACGGTCCCGCGATTCTGGGGGACGGTTTGGTCGGAACGAATCTTCGAGCAGGGCTTCTTCGGCCTTGTTTCACCTCTGGCTTCCTCACAGAACATCAAACGGCGGGGTCCCTGGATCAACGCCACAGAAGCCACTCACACGGTGCCTGGTATCTCTTTCTGGACCCTGTCCCGTGCTTCAGGTTGTCTTACAATTGCAGGCTGCAGAAGCCGTCACTTGAATGGTCGAGCTCATCCCATCCATGCGTCTCGCCTCGTCTTTGGAGGATTTAATCAAAGTCTTACAACGGCAACACGCTAGATGAAACCCAATTGCACCAATACTCTGTGGTTTCGACGGGTTTTCACGGTCATTGTTGACGGACCATGAGCTCCCACGCGTCGAATTGACAGGAGTTGGACCCTTTCGAGAGCTCAACGGCTGCTGGGTGCTACAGCTGTCTTTGGCATTTTGAAAGTTCGATGCATCATTCTGGAGATCGTCAACGATCTCGGCCTCGGATGCTATGGCGATGCCTTGAGAATCCTCACAACGCTTGAGCAATTCGGGTCTAGACCCGGAGGATCAATTCCACTTGGAAGTCGACGACACCTGGCAGAGGGCTATATAAACCCTCACAAAGCGCCTTCGAATCAACATTAGAATCACAGTGCTGTGCGCTTTTTCATTTCTTCCTGTACAACTGTGAGATCTAAAGTCATTGATTGACTTGGTCATCCATTCTTTTCGCACTACCAAGTTTATTCCTCGTCTTCACACTTCCTCTCGCCATCATGAAGTTCAACATTTCGTTCGGCCTGGCTGCCGGCATGATTCTGGCTCCTGTTGCTCATGCTCAAGATCCTGTAAGAAACAAAGATTCCCTGTAGGACTATTTCATCATGCGATAAATGATTCCTGACAAAACTTCCTACTGCAGTTCGGCAACCCGCAAGGTGCCACTCAAACGTATAATGCTGCACCCTCATATGCCACCCCGAGCAGTGCTGATGGCGGCATCGTCCAGTCGCTCGGCAGCCAGCTCTCCGGCATTTTCCCCTCCAGTACCCCTAGCAGCATGACTCCCAGTGGTGGCTATAGCTATGGAGGATACCCCTCCTCTAGTGCCTTGCCCTCAGCCAGTGCCCATCCCAAAGGCGGTCACCATGGTAAGGGTGGTCACCACGGCGGCCAAGGTGTTCAGGGTGGCCAGGGCGGTGCCTCTGCTGGAGGATTCCATCCTCCAGGCGGCTTTGGGGGCTTCGGAGGCTTCGGAGGCTCCGGTCAAGGTGGCCATGGCCATGCGTCTCCTCCTGTCCCTCCATTTGGGGCACCCGGAGGCTTCGGCCAGGGAGCTCAGGGTGGTGACAACGCTCCCTCTTTTGGCTCATCTGGAGGATTTGGCCAGGGTGGACCAGCTGGTCCAGCCCCGAGTGCTCCGCCTTTTCCTCCTTTTGGAGGTTTCGGCCAGGGATCTCAGGCTGGTGGCAATGCTCCCCCAAGTGGTCCATTCGGAGGTTTTGGCCAGGGTGGCCAGGGTGGTCCAGCTGGCCCAGCTTCTAGTGGCTCTCCTTCCGCTCCGTTCGGTGGTTTCGGTCAAGGTGGTGCAGGTGGTCCTCCTCCTTCTGCTCCTTCCTCTGGACCATCTGGAGGCTTTAGTCAGGGGGCCAACAATGATCCCGTTGCGATGGGCACTCCTTCTGGTACTTTTGGTGGCTTCGGTGGCCGGGAGCCTGGCGAGACCTCCCAAGGCATGCAGCAATTCAAGCGTTTGCACGCCCGCCAGATTCGGCCCTTCCAAGCCTAAATGGCGAGACTCGGGGATTTGATTCCTAACACCGTCCTTACAAGGTTTCGACAATATATGAATTGACCGCTGGCTCAGTCATCCATACAATAGACTTTTCTTACCGCAAATGGATGTCTTCCAAGTAAATTCCATAATTACCTAACTCGCAGACGAAGTTTGATTTAGTCAGCGGAAGTGGCCAAATACCAAGGAGAAACCTCTTCCTCTCTATTATTATGACCAGCAGGTGTCCTTGCTGTTTCCTGCTTCTGTCTATCAGTGTTTTCCAGCAGATTTATCATCAATATATCTTGTATTTTGAACGTGTCTCTCACTCGCGATCTGTAGATTGGAGACCAAAACGGAAGTAAATGAGCAGCTTTTGATTGGTGCTGTAAGTGCTGAGTCATCATTCTGACCCGCGGGTGACCAAATTTCCAGCTCCTTGACCATCTTTCCATCTGCTTTGGTGACATTTTCCGTAATTTTGAAGCGAAGACCAGTCGTGGTATTCAGCTGTGGCTAAAAACGCGTCGTGTGTCTGGTTGGAAGGATTACTGCGACATGCGGAAACCGTGAACGGCTTCGAAATGCGCCTTCAACTTTCACCTCCCTCGAGACCTTGTTTCTTCCGCAGGCGCCTTCCCCGAGGCTGATCGCCGTGCCATGAGAAGGTGCTTGCGCTCCGGCCAGCTTCTGCAAGTTGGTCGTGTACCATCCCTGCTACATTCGCCTGTCATTTCACTTCTGGGTCATCGATACAAACACCGCTTCGTCTCGACAGCGGAACGGAGAACGCTTACCGACGATGAATACCGGTTTCTCTACTCCTACAATGGGCCTCCATCCGTTCCTCTCGACCCGTCACAGAAATCAGTCCATGAGAATTGGATACCTATATTGCAGAAATGTGCTATAGTGCGGCCTCCGAAACCTCAAACCCATACAATCCATATCGAGTCCAAAGAGAAAGTGAAACCGCTCGTCGAGTATGAAAAGGAACTTCGCAGGTCCCATGCGCTGATGGGATATTTGTGGTTGGCGAGAACAAACTTCGAACTAGACTTACTGGGATATCTTGGTTTTGAACTTCAGCAGTGGTCTGCAGTACACGGATATTTGGGTCAACTCGTGGATGCGTTCGAAACTCTGACTCCATACATGGCCTCGAAAAATGCATTCGAGGGCTTCGATTGGAATGTTAGCGAATTGTCTCTGGATGAGCTCACCACCAGAGATTTTCAAAGGCCTTCTCAATCAATGAGGCCCCTTTCACCAACTGACATTGTACCCCTGGACCTTCTAACTGAACGGCCAATTGCGCGGGATTTGGGGGATCGCTTTCTAGGCGAAGTCCTTCTGAATCTTGGCCTGATCGTACTGAGGGCAGCCGACTCGTCCAGACAAGATTCGAATTTGGCTATGTCTCTGACTTTCCGAATCCTTGCGCGCTTGCACCACCTTGGCTTGATCTCCGACCGAGTGTACCAATATCCGAGAAATGATCCAAGTCAGGTATCGTTCAGACCTCCTGGTCTAAACTTGCTATCAAGCCATATCATGAGCGTTTTGTCGGATGCTGCTTGGCTTGAGCATGAGGCTGCTTTGGCAATGGCCGCTAAAGAAGCTGGGGAAGAACCCCCTTTCATTCCTTTCAAAGTGGGCGTTCGTGAGCTCGGTCCAGAGGTGTGGTTTGAGCTCATTCTTTGGTGTTGTGTTGAGCATGGATTTTCGAAGCAAGGTGCCTTGCTTCTCAGAGAAATGAAACAGCGGACCGGAGACCAGGCTTGGAAGATTGAGAGTTGGTCACCCCTTATCCGAGATCTTGATGCTGTACAAGAGACCAACATCAGCGTCGAATCTCTTTGGCGTCGTCCTGGTGATCCTTATCCGCCAAAATTACCCAAACGCACAGCAAAGCCCCCTTTCCATGGTCTCGGCAAAAGGACTATCAGTGCAGAAGTAGTCGCCAATTTACGCAGTGGCTTGGTTAACAAGGCATACAATGGCGTCGGCTTTCATGGTGCAACTCCATCCGACATTCTGCAAGCTTCTGCACCATTGAACGAGTTGCTTGAACCTACCACTGCCCCGGATGATCTTCTACCAACGAACAAGGCCATGAACTGGCATCTGATCAGGGTTCTCGAATCAGGATGCTTGCAACCTCACGAGGACCCTACTCTCTTCGAACGCCTGTTGCGGTCCACACAGCATGTCGTTCCGCCTTGGGCAGGGTATGGCGGGGCATCTGATCAAAAGTTGGGTGAAATGACAAGGGCGCAACTTTATGATGAAACTGCCGCGATAGCTGGGCTGGTAGAACACAACATAAAAGCTTACGCTTACAAACGCCAGGCTAGCCGTGCGTTTTATCAGTATGCGTGGTTACAAAACATTGTCGACGCGAGCAAGGCCTATCACATCCGAGCGTTTTTTGAACATCTCAGTCTTTCAACCTCGGAGAAACTCCCATTTTTCGACTCTCGACGATTCGATGCGCACGAGCGTGACACGTCATCCTTGCCCCAGGTGTCGAATGTTACATTGGCAGAACTTCTGGATCTGGCTGCTGCAAACCGAGCCTACGATTTTGGCAATTGGCTACTGTTCAATGATGGCATTGATGGGCCCGCAATCCCTTCGTCCGTCTACGGGGATCAGGTCATCGCGCCCTCGATTCTTCGTTTTGCCTCTGCCTCACAAAATACCACGCTTTGCGAAAAGGTCATCTCATCCCTCAGTATGCCACTTTCGGTCAACATGCTCAAGGCTTTGGTCAATTCATATATTGACATGGAAAATTGGGATCGCGCCATTGTCACATTGGAGTATCTTCGTGACTATAGATTAAAGTCGTGGGGGTTCAGCAATCTTACTGCCCTGGCAGCGAAAATCATTCGACTAGATGCTTTTATCAGTCATAAAAAGACCAAGGGAGCATCTGCGGACGAAGCACTTGTCCGAAGCCTGGAACGTGCAAACGATCTCTTTCTCCGGTTCTATCGCATGGAATTCAACACACCTCCCAGTAGAAATCGCCGCGTCACTGTGTTTCAACAGAACGTTCTCGTGCGACTCCTCTCCGTTTTCCGAACACTTCCCGGTCATATATCCCAACTCGCCAAACAGGCCGATCTCAAAGTGCCTCCGCCGAGCCATTTGAAGCTCAAATACATCCCCGCCGTCTCCTTTCACAGTATTCTGGCTGCCGTGGTGGACACGCACGGTAGTACATTTGGTTTGAAGATGTGGTTCAGATGGTGTATCCATCGTCCACCGCCGGACCGTGTTCGTCAGCGTGAGGGTGGTCTTATTCGCTTACCTGCTCGCAAGGAACTGACGTGGCTTCAAGGTGACCCAACTTTTAGCCCGTCGTGGCTCGAACATACACAAAAACGAGCCGTCATACCCAACTACAACACCATCCGCATCATCGCGCACGCCGCAATGCGTGAATTCGAAATGGAACAACATCCAGAGAAAATCGAAAGCGACCCGATACACTCATCCTTCCCTGTTCCTCAACACCAGGAACTCCCCTTCTTTGCGCGGGGTCGTGTATACAAACCACTCATCTCCCGCTTGGAATTCAACGGCCTCCCTGTCAGTGGCGGCAAACCCCCGGAAACGCCCGCCGAGGCCTCCCTCGACTTTGCAGTATGGATGTTCCTTCGAAAGGGCATGAGTCAGGACCAGATCGACCAAGAAATCCCAGGCTACATAGCCCGGATGCGGAATCGCGGGGTCTTTCACAACCCTGACAAGCGATTACGAGATCGCATTTGCGAGATCCAGCAGGATCCATTCATGAAGTCGGGTCCATCATGGAAAGTGAGCCGTTGGAAGCGGCAGCCTGGGAACGGGGACACTACAAAGGAGCTCAAGAAAACCCCGAATCCTTGAATCAGCTCGGGCATGTACATCATCTGTTTGACTTTTTCATGATTGTAATATAGGACGATATCCAAAGGATAGAACGGCGTCTCGGACTAAATGAATGCAGCAGACTTTGATATTTCCATTTCCGGACTCTTCACCCAAAGAAGGCTACTACTATGCGGAGCAGGATTGTGTAGAAGTGGAGAACAGTACTATACCTTTGTGTAAGTGCGTCGGGAAATCACAACTGAGATTGCCGGACTGAGGTCTAGTGTAGACGGTAATCAGAAGATTGGATAACATGTATTCGGCGAGAAAGCAAAGGTAGTAATCGTACTGGATTCTCAAATTTCCAACCATTGGGTTATAGAAAGAAATCAAAAGGACTGCAGCCAGGCACGCCCGTGATCAAAATCAAAGTCCGTGCATAATCAGACCAGCAAGCGCATAACAAAAGAATAGAAAAACTATACATGTAGTAGAAATGGCGCTAACGACGTGACGTGAACGAGCCAATCAACCTGGAGCAGAACAGGAAGAGCACCGAGAAACAGCTCAGAGGGCACTCGAAAAAAGCCTAAATGAGAAGGTGCGCGATGCCTCCGATTTGGATTGTTGACGGGTCTGGAACGCTTCCAAGGGCTCAGGGGGAATGGGTGAGTGGCCAGCATTGCCAGGGCACTCGTGTATCTTGCCTGGCAAGCTTTGGTATAAAACATGCTTCCGATTCACAGTAACAGAAAAAGAGAAGACGATAAGAGTACGCCCATCTCATTGCAATACACCCAGACTGTGAGGTGAGATAATTGCGCAGCGAAAAGCTGGACAAGTCGTTTCGAGAATTATAAACGTGCCGCGAATGAGCTCTGACGTGAGTGACCAATAACGTGCGTGTGCGACACAAGCGTGCAAAGCAGAGGTATGACATGGAAGGGGGTTTCAAATTATGCTCCCAAGAGAAGAACAATAATTGTTGAAATTCAGCAGTCAAAAATATACGCAAAGAATTTCAAATTGCGATATTAGTCAAATGAGCTCATTGTGGCTGCAATTACCATCGTTATAGTGTTGATTCAGAGAAAGATTTGGCTGGAGACTTGATGTGATCCGTAACCATCAAAATGAGTCGAGATAATTTGAGGTTTGTCAGTGGCTAGCACAGAAAGCTGGTCAACAAGAGGTAAGAGCGCACGGCCACATGTGGCTAACAGTGATGCCACAATCGGTGAAAAAAACGACAGAGTACAGGTTCTGCTTGGCCCGTCACAGTGCCAGTGACGCTTGCCGTGCGTTCCACTCATCCTTGTTATGGGTACTCAATGTCCTTGGACTTTCAATTAGGATCCCAGTTTCCGTCGCCGTAAGCGTGAGGGAAGAATGCACGGATGAATTCACCACTGATGGGGTCGTAGGGAAAGTAGAGATCCTCTGAATTTTCGTTGTTGGAATTCATGAATTCGTTGTTAGGCATATCAGAGAAGATCGAAAAGGCAGAGCCTGTGTAATGGGGATCACCAAGATTCAAGTCCTGATTTGGATGCGTACCGGAGGCAGCATTGCCTGACCATGAATTTTCGAAATTAGGTCCCCAGAAATTATTGGAGCCTTCCGTGGAATTTTGCTCCAGATACTGAGGCTCGGAAACAGAGAGATCGGAGGAGGTGATAGGATGGTATGGGTGATAAGGCATATCGCTGACGTCGTGCTTCATGCCAGCAGCGAGACGCCGCAGTCCAGTATCGCAAAGCTGCCACGCACGGCGTGAGGCAACACTGTGCTCAGACATTGCATGGAGCCAGCAGACAGCTTTTTTGGTTAATAAGAGGAATTGCTGCTCTGATTCTGGCATGTGGACACAACCAAAAGACAGCTCAAGGAGCAGAACCGTGGTGGCCTGCATCATATAATGAAGAATGCACCACCAGGGGGCAACTTCGTATAATTGCACTGCGTTGGGCTCATCGGGTATCAAATCCAGCATGCGCTCAGCTGACTCGAGTACGAGCACGGCGATTTCGTGGCTGAAGCTAGTCTTTTCGGGTGTGGTCTTTCTCGCATCTCGTCGGCAAAGGCAAGGACGACCTAGGGTAATTCGCGCGCTATAGTACTGAAAAGCGAGGGCGAGCTTGCATCGAAGCAAATCTGAACCTTCATCTTCCTTGCGCGTGAAGTCGAGATACGTCGGAAGACTTTGGAACCAACGGTCGATGCGTGTGCGCAGCTCGCCAATTCGATTCTCAATCTGTTTCCACGGAACCATGGCACAGTCAACAGAGTAGACCTTGTTGACAATCTCTTGGGCAATGACTGCCAGATCACAGTAGAATAGGTAGCATAGGCCCGTGTTAAAAGGGAGGCTCTTGACCCAGGTATTTTCGTTCGTGCGAGGGGTGTTGGCAGGGTTCTTGCTGTTGGCTGCATTGAGAGGCATGTGCCGTACCCAAGCACTCGACATGACTTCGTTGATCCGCTCGTCCCGGAGTTGAGAGTTATTCACGATTTCGGCGGCCGCGGCTTCTTGCAACTGCTCCTCCTCGAAAGGAACTGGAAGGGGCGTGGTGCAAACACCATCCAGAATGCAAGTCGCCCGACCCGTCATAACTCCAAGCATGTGCTCGAACGTGTACAAACACCACCAGACACGATATCGAGCTTCTTTCGAAATGTTCGGTGTCGTGGGACTGCTGTTTTTCATGTTGATTCCAAGGGTGACAGCGGAGCGAACCGCAAGCGCTGAAATCCGCCATGCCCGGTTGATCTGGTCGGAGGCAAGCAGATAAAACGCGATCATACCCTCCACCTGCACTTGTTGGAGATCAGGATGACTGAAGAGCACGTCTCCGTTCATGCTGAGTATCCTAGCCCGGGTCAAGTACACCAGATGGTCACGTTCCTCCCCCTTCCATGGGGCCTCTAGTAAGTGAGCGTGCTTCGCGGCGATTGCAAAGATCATGTTCAGAATTGCAAGCCATTTGTCTCCAGGCTGCGCATTACTATCGAAAAAGGTGCGGTATTGCGCTGTGAACAAGGGTCGATTGATGATTGGGAATAATGGATGAACGGTTCTCAGATAATCCTCAAAGAGTTGATCGGCCACGTTTCGGGACGGCATAGCGTAGAGTTCAACCGGTCCAGGCACAGAGATGTCAAGATCATCGAGGTGATAGCTTACGGCGTGAAGAGCCAGGTCATCGTCCTGTCTCTTGCTCTGGCCCGGCTCTAAGGAGCCTGGTAATCCCCTAGAGCGGTGCTCAGCTTCGCGCTGAAGTCGTTGCATCCATGTCACCTCCGAATTTTTACCCATGAACCCGGTGGCTCTGGAGTTCTCATTCCGGTTTAGATCTTCCTCGACTCGATCAATGGCTTCAAGAGAGCCGATTGACGAGGGTGAGGTGACCTCTTCCATATCTTCCTCGACGACCTCATCATTTGGCGTGACGGAATGCGACTGATTGCTGTTACTATTTGAAGAATTTTCGAGTTCCGTTCCGTGCTGTCGTTGAAAACGTGAATGTCAGTTCCCAGCATTACATGGAAAGGTGTCTCCCCCAAGATCGATCGAGATAGTCGAACCTTATCCAGCAGCGACTTGATACGTTCTGCAGTACGGCCTTCTACCACATGGCCAAGCTCCTTCAGTAGATTCTCGTAGTCGTGCGCTTTTTCGGAGAGATTGTCGACTTGTCTTTATCAAGTGCCGTAAGTTAGCGACCAGGTCATTGAAAGGCACACTCATGCAGCATTTTGAAAAATCAAAAGCACAGATAGAAGCGCTAAGGAGTAATTCGAATATGGCGCCGCTCACATTTTGGTTCTCTCTTTCCATCCGATTGGATAGTGACAAGTCACTCGTAATTCTCGACATTGGCGACAAACCGGTGTGTCACCGCTGCATTTTGTTTTCCGGGCGCGGCAGGACTCGCATGCGCGAGGAACTCGACGGTTGTATCTTGGGGCGATTCCCGCGCGAGATCGTGGAATGGCGACTTTGGCTTGATTCCTGGAGCCTTTGGAGTCTGCAACAGATGCAGGTTGAGATGGCGGCGGCGGTAGAATACTCTCCACGTCGGCTTTGGTGCCATTTTCGATGATGGGTTGATCCCCGGAGGACATCTGAAGCATCATGGTCATATTTGCGACGGATGACCCCGGCGGCGACGATGACTGTGGTTCAAAGTCGATGGAGATCGCCACAATGGGAAAACAAGCGGAGGGGCACGGTTATCTCGTAGGGGGGTGTACACGGTGTTCGCGGTCGGCGCAAAATCAAACAATAGCAGGCAAAAACTCGTCCTCGGCGCGATCGGGGGAAAGTGACCGGGATGGTCTAGCGTACGTCAATATCCATACAGATTCGACTGCAGAAGATAAGATCTTCCCAGTCGAGGCGCTTGGTGTGCGTGCGAATGAAATCGAAACACAGCATTGAAGGGAAGTGGCGGGGACGTGGAGAGCGAGCGAGCGCAAGAAATGGGCCCGGCTCGAGACCGCCCGATTGGAATTTTGCCTGAAGTAAGTGGCGCCCTGCAGCTGCCAAGACGATCGCAGCTATAAGTATAGGTCGATGAACCCATGAATTAATTGTCTGACAAGGCGACTATACAGCTGCAGCGTTGCAGAAACAGCGTTTACTGAGTGCAGCAGGCGCAAAGATGGAAGTGGTATTGAATATTTCAAAGGAAAAGTGGCAATGTGAATCGAACTCGATGAGGGACTTCATGTGCGTATGACGTCTAGAGCACAGGGTCACAGTCCGACTACATGTCATGCAGTTCAGTCGTCTGGGGATGTTATACCGATATCCATCATGGACGGGTGCGCCAGGCCGTCGCAACGAGGATACACGTTGCCTGCTTGGCTAAGTATCCATACATGACTTGACTCTTACCTTAAGTGGCAGAGGAATAGTACGAGCAGCGGGTCTCTTTATAACAAGCATCTGCAAATGCTTCATCGCGACTGGCATTTGATGAAAGTTTTTCAAACTTATTAATAAAAAGTCAGACCGCTTTTCCCAACAAAAAGAAATCAGTCATCAACTGGAGAGACTTCGGCCAGTGCCGAGAACCATTTTCTCAGGCCCGTCCAGGGCGAGCTCCAGATCAACAACAAACGGAGAATATATGTATATATACAAGAAGAGAGGGTTGACGAAGAAGCATCAAAAAGAACAAGCGACGTAAGAGATGATGGTCGACATATACAGGGTCCCAAGGACCAGATGGGGTATAACAAGGAGGGCGACACTCAACCCCGAAGGAGCGGAGAAAAGAAACGAGCGGTAAAAGGGCCATCGCGCGAGCAAAGACCAATATCGCATCGATGTCCCTGATCGGACAACGGAGGTGCAGAAACGGAGAGAAGGTTTAGATTTCGCCAAACATCTCATCCAGTTCATCAAACTCGACAGTCTCCGGATTCCGCAGCTCTCGCCAGGAATCAAAAGTGGAGTCACTGTTATGCGTGCCGTTGAGCGATCGGGGACCGAGGGTAAGCTTTTGATGCGACTCGGCCAGATCAGACATCTTCATGTCCACATCAGGAAGGCCGCTGTTCAACATGTCAAGGGAGCGCTTGAGAGTCGAGACAGGTGCCACATCAGGCAAGCTGATCTGGGGAGCCGCCGGAGGGGGAAAGTTTCTCGTCAACCAAGGCAGCATCGGCGCTCGTGCCAGACGAGACTGACGATGCCACAGATGTCAACGAGGGAGAGGGCGAGGTTCCGAACAAGGCGGCAGCGGCAACCTCGTCGTCAAGGTTCGCACTCGAGTTCATGTGGGAGAAGTAGTCACTGAACTCCTGTTCCGACATGCGATTGTTCGACGAAGGAAGAGAGTCACCATTGTCCGGAAGACTGGACATGCTCATCTCCTCATCGCCCGAGCTGAGGCGCTCAGACAGAACAGAGTGACCACGGGCCGACTGGCTGGCCTTTTCCTCGGACGCACGCTCACGGACCGCACTCGCCGTTTGGGTGAATTCCTTCTCATCACCCTCCAGGGGTGGGGAAGCAGCACGGTTGGAGTGCACCAAACGAGTGTGGCTCGAAGGGTCTGGATATTGGTCGCTGGCAGCCCGTCGACCAGCAGGATCATTGAGGTCGGTATGAGGGTGGTCCTCGAAATCCGGCGACGACAGATCGACTTCCGGACTGGGACTGCGCTGGCGTGCGGCCATCTCCTCCTCGTCTTGATCCATACTTGACACACTGGGCGTGATGGTTTTCCCATCGCCGCCAAGAAGCAGATCATCGGAGGAATCAGGTATCGTCTGACGAGGGTAAGTCGTCAGGTAATAGTAAACTTTGCGCGGATGAATCGGAATTAGCTCTTTGGCCATGGGGCATGGCGAGAGAGCCGTCCAAGGTCGTTTCATATAGGCCGCTAGACGCGACGACAGTAGCGCCGCGGGATTTGCGGAGCTGTGGCGAAAGAAGGTTAGCAAACACAAGCCAGAATGGGTGGTGAGAGAGGTGCTAAGGGTTGGGACATGGCGAACTCCAGAGGCGGCGTGAGTGGTGGCAAAGATCACGAGAGGGGGGTTGAACTCACTTTGCGACAGTCGTGTTCATCGTGACAAGGACCGCTGCCAGTTCTTTCACCAGATGAGGGCGGTTCCCCGTTTTCTCCAACTGTTCAATCACCCCAACAACAATATCGTCGTTAATACCGTCGGTGTCGATCTTGGGCGCCACGCTCCCGTCCATAGGCGAAGGAGGTGGTGTGTGTTCAATGGCCCGTCGGCCAGCGCGCCCAAGCGATTCCTTGCGATCCGTCGAGGGCTCGGGTGATAATGAGGGGTGCGATCGCTTCACTTTCTTCGCGGGCGGCACATCATCAGTCGCGGCGAGTTTTGAGATGGAGGGTGAGCGGCGTGAGGAATTTGGAAGCTGAATACCGAGGGAAGGCAGTGATAACGACTTGCGACGAGTGTTGTAGGGCATGATGGAAATTATTAGACCGTGAGGCGGCACGCGAACGTTGAGAGGCGGGAAGGGCAGTTGGAGTTGGAGTAGAGCAAAAGGAGAGACAGGATAAAAAGGTCAAAGTAATGGTCAGGCACACTAGTCTTTCCTGATACTGGAATGTGGAAAACTAAGATAGTAGAGATAAAGGCAATATCAAAACAAAGTACAGAGGGGAGGCGAGATCGATGATTTGATCTGGGAGAGGGACAGAGTTGGGAAATGAGGAAGATGAGATGGAACTTTTTAGTTGCGCTGATGAAAGTTGCAGGAAGATGTGAGGGTGTGAGGGAAGAAGGGGTCATTGACGATGCGACGAGCTCTGCGAGAGTTTCTGCTCCGTCCAACGGGGGCCTGAGGAACTTTCGACTAGAGTGGATTTGGGTCGCTCGGATTTGCAATTTTTCCTTTTTTCTGTTTCGCTTTTTCTTCTCGAGTGAGATGATCGTGTGTGGCTAATGTGAGTGCGATGTCCAATTTTCTGGATTTTCCATTATCATTATTTTTTTTTCCGTGTGCCTTTCCCTTCCCGTTTCCACCCTTTTGGTATTTCATCCTTTACCGTTCGGGAGACAAGTTACCGTTTCATTCTCTTCCGTCCCGTATTATGGAAGACTTCTTGACCGCCCGCCAGGCAGTGAGGCACTACTATCATCCAATAATTCATGTGCTCGATCGGGTTTCACAATTATTCTGCCGGCCCCATCGCGCATCGCTCAGCGCTCATCACTGATCAGTCATCGATGGCCTGACAGTACTGTAACAGACATTACAGATAATCTTTTTCGGATGGTCTCCATATTCTCGACGGGTCCTTCGAGTCCGGACAGTCGACTGGTCAACTCTTGATCCTCCTCATCCATGGCTCTGGCTCAAGACTCGACAGTTTCCGGCCGGCTTTCCGGACAACCCAGCAAAGTACTGTACCATTACGCCAAGCCCTGGCTGTCTCTGGCCACTTCTTATTCATGTACAACGGCGGCAAACCGCGGTTCCACGATCAACATATCTGGATCGTCTGAATGTGCACAGCGCCTGAGAGCACAACTGGCTCGATAAGTTCCAAAGTGGACGTCTGGAGGGGTCTCCTTGACCGCAATGGAGGATCATTTCTCTGGTCTGTGCTTGCTCGCAGGGTAGAAAAATTCTCAGGAAGATACTCATACTAACTAAGTTACTACTACTACTGTCTTAATCATGTACAACATCACTACGAATAAGTTTGCTAACGCCTCCAACACCAAACACCCAAATTCCAACTTTTACCCTGCTCCCGTTTCGCTCCCTCGCTTTTTTTGGGGGGGGGGGGATGGGTTCTAGCTGGTCAGTGGAGCTAGTCGCCTGCAGCTAGGAGGCAGGATTACCTAGGAGGCTAGGTTAATTCGTCATCTCCATATCATCAGTCTTCGACTAGTCTCCATCGGAGCCAAACAGACCACCGCAAGTGGCCCCATAAATGAAGATGCCGTCGCCCAGTCGTCGCTGCGCTCCACTCCTCCATTCCATCCTCGGCTGTAGTGCATACTGCATACTGTGTATAGTGCATCACTGCATACCAGCGGAAGGGAAGGAGACGATAGAGCAAGTGGACCTCGTCGAAGAAAAAAAAAAAGTACCAGGGCGGTCAAAGTGGGCCATACCATGTGTCCCATGTCCCAAACTGGCCGTTCCAGCTCCACTACGCTAGTTCTCCTGTTCGCGATGTTGACCGTGGTAGTGGCACCGACATGGCTAGGCGGAGCTAATCACCGTCGATGTCATGAATAAGAAGACTATGTTTGGCTGACCTGATTGGCGATGACTGCAGAGCCCTAGACAGTGGAGTTGGAGGTTGTGTTGGTTAGTCGGATTGTTGTTTCTTTTTTTCTTTCTTTTTCTTGCTTTTGATCTTGCCCTTACAGCCCTGTCTCTGCTCGCCTCTGTTTCGGCGCGTTTTCGACGAGGGAAAGCGCATCAGTCAAATTCAATGTTTTGCGCCGCAATGCTTCCGCAGGTCCTACCTTGTCTATCTAGTCACGAAAGGTCATGGTGACAAGATGTGTGGGTGCAATCCTGAAATTACCGGGGCAGTAATATGCAAACCTGCAACTATGCGCTGGATAAGCAAGCAATGATTGGCCTGCGCCTCGGGTCTTGATCGCAGCAAATGCGATCCGTCAATATTTATCTGAAGCGCCCCCGGTTGCCGGGTGACGAGTCGTCTCTCCTGCGTTGACCGCTGGTCCTGGGCACATCACTAAGCCAGAGACTCATTCACTGTACCAATCATCCTTGGCTCTCCCCCTCACAATAAAAATCCCCCCCCCCCCCCCCTAGATAGCAGGTATGCAACTCCCTATCGAGACTCCCATGATATGCGCGAATCAGATGTTCCGTTCCTGCGGCTGCGTACTTTCCCTCGCCACAATCCAATCTATGGCACATTTGGATTTGGAAAGCCTTCCGTTACTGAAATAAACCGTTCATGACTACAGCGCACGAGCGAGATCAGTTGGTGGTGTACTCACAGACTCAGTACTGTATGTGGTCTCTTGTGTCATTCTTGCTGGTGCGAGGTTGGTAAAGGTCAAAAAGACTAAGTTACCAATCCTATCGTAGTTGCATTCTGGGACTTTGCTTTATGATGAATTGAAAAAAGTAAGAGGTCCGGACCAAATGGTCGCGCTATCAATCAGATTTGACGCGTTAGATTCTAGAAGTGCTACAGAAAAAGTGTTGGAAGGAGGAAACATGGTTGATCCAGGATAAGAAATACGGTTGGGAGTCATCAATAGGCTCGCACCCAACGCGTCGCAGCAGACTCGGTCGGCGCCTCTCGATGCGGCTCTATCAAGAAGTACCCCGACGGCATGTTCAACAAAGCATTTCTCATGTCTATGGATGATGGCCGAGAAGTCATAGTCAAGGTGCCCAACCCAAATGCTGGCTTCACACACATTACCACGGCCAGTGAAGTCGCCACTATGGACTTCGAATGTTCATATTGATTTCCATCCACAACGAGTCTTGCTAACTGTTTGTATGGCATGTGATTCTGCCGTTCATCGCAGTCCATAGCCTAGACAGAATCTCTCCTCCCTTGCAATCTCACACCTCATCCCTCTCACCTATGGTGATGCTGCATCTATTGTAGCCACCTCCCAACACTAACACGACAGATTTGGGAGGCCAGAAAAATCCTTGAGACGTCGGCTCCACGCGTAGACTCATGGAACTCGCAGGCAAGATCGCATCCCGTGGGCGCCGAATTTGTCATCATGGATAAGATTGAGGGTGTTCCGCTGTCCCAAGTCCGGAATCCCTTGAAGCTACCCCAGAAGCTTCAAGTTCTTCTTGCCATGATGCGTCTCCAGAAGCAATGGCTTAGCGTCTCATTCTCGCATCATGGCAGCTTGGACTACACAGGAGATGTGCAGCAATTAGCAGACATTGACTACGTCAAGGATGGCAAAGCCATCAGAGATTCGGTTCGTGGTATCTAATCAGGCTGCTTATGCTCATGAGATAGCACTCGTGAATATATAGAGCAATCTCCTCGATTGCTTGACGCTTTTACGTATGAATAGAATCAATCTTACACGTCACATCTCAGGGATGACCACTTCCAGGTTGTCTCGCCACGAGAACAAGACTGCTCGCAATCGAGAACCAGAGAGCTCGGATGGTATGATATTCAAGCGGCCCCGGTAAGTCACAACATTTGTCTCTCGCATATCTTTGTAGCCTGGTACCTACTGTAGAAGGTAAAGTAGACTACTCACTTATCCAGTAGCGTGAACGCACACGCGACTTTCCCGATGGGTCGACCACCTACATCAACCTATGAAGCAACGTCGAGATGATGACAGATGCGTCAGGTCGTCGATACATCATTCCCGCATTCTTCGCCCATCTCGCTCTTAGCTTCAAAGGTCGCATACACTAATGCAGTGTGCACAACTTTAAATGATCATCTATTGGTTCTTTAGTCTTAGTGTTTTTTTTTTCTGCGATAGAAAGTCATCTCCTTCTTTTATGATGAGATACGGCTACTGTAGGGGCAGCAATATCGACGTGTGAGAGGGATGAGGAGTGAGATTGCTGAGGGGGAGATAATCTACCTAATCTATGGACTGTGGTGAGCGGCAGAATCACATGTCATACGAACATTTTAGACCTACAGTTGTTGGTGCTACTAGGCGCGGATACCCCGTTGGATTCTCCTTTCCAACTCCTCCTTGATCGAAGCTTGTGTACCAGGGCGCAAGTGAATTCCTACCAAAAGTCTAGATAAGCATAAGGTTTGGGAGAGGCTTCCCAGAAGCCTCCAATATCTCCTTGATGACGTCGTAGGATGTGTACGGAGTACCTCCTTATGGCGTGATAATGAACACGAAAGTGTGGTGCAGATGATATGTAGAAAGCCTTGCGAAACGTGAGACTGGAATGAACTCGGATCAAATCCGTACCCTTGGCAAAAAGTCAATTCCTCCAAAATCAGCAAAGTACACGCCGATCTTCTTCCCTGCTGGAGCTCATCTCATACAATTACGTGCTGTGCCCATGTTTCTATTGACAGTAGTACCCCTCAATGATCCTGAATCCCCGCCACTGCCCAGTGCCCACCCACATAGCCTAGCCGAAGCAGAGGGAGCTTTCATCAATCTTGCGCCTGTGGATCTACTGGACATGGTTGACCCGATCAATTGGTCCTCTGATGTCGTTTTCAATGAAGCACTCCGTCACGATGGGATACCATGCACATTGCACAGTTAGTAAACTTTGGGTGTATGACATCTTTCTCGAAGGATTCGACCCCGTTTCTGATAGGATCGACTCGTGCCGCCCGATTCTGGACCACGGGTACGCCACTGAGCCATCCGTCTCCGAGTTGAATACGATAGTAGTTGAGTTTTTGTTATAGGATTCTATTGTTTACAGTTAAACGGAACATGAGGTCTTTATTGCACATTCTGTCCATCCTCCAGTTTAATCAGTATCATGAAATCTTAAGTGTCCTATGATGTCGTTTGAATGACGGAACTTCCTCTGTCGTACTTAGATATAGTTCTTGCTGATGATGTTCCCCATTTAATCCTCAAAAGTGCCTGTCTTGAAAAGCCTAAAAAGGAATCACACAACCCTTGAGCCATTGATTCACTGGATCGTCTCTGTGATTACGTAGGTGACATGGAGCTAGTTAGTTGATAGCCTCTTTTAAGTTTAGGCTATCCATCGTGCAGTAGTCACGGAGTAGTGCATGACTGTGACTGGGACATGTGGTAGGTATTTCTCCGCATCCCCACAGAAGAACAAAGGGAGCCTCTTGGGCTACAGAAGTACCGTCAGCACAGCCGGGTAGTAGTACTGAATCATGTGGGCTAACTGGAAGATCCATGATGAAACATACAAGCGATCTTCGTCCGACTCCACTGTAACAATACATTGAAGATATCAAACTTCTGGCACTCATGAAGGTGCACATAATTCAGTAGTATTTATAGATAGTACCAAATCTCGACATAACCGTCATTCATACGTCCACGAGCACCTACAAATAAGTAACCACGCAGTGAGAAGGGTCTAGTGAACGGGCTCGACTCCTAAGTGTGGCACCGGTAACCGGCTATGAAGACTTGCAGACACACTCACTTGCGGAGTACGAAGACTCGGCAAAGAAAGTCTACATGAATGGTCTGTGCCACCGGCTGAAATTCAAGCATGTCAGAGTCCAATAATGAGGTCGAGGTAGAAGATGGGTCGAGCCGACTCCATCATGGAGGTTACCCATCGGAGTGACTGTTCAATGGCAGCGATGTACACGAGTCTCACCTCTCCCCTACGTTATCGACAGACACACCTTTCCAGCGAAGAAAAGCAGGTTGATGAGCAGCCGAGGATCCCAATTGAAACTCTTTTCAGGTCCGGTTTTCCTACTGACCCCGCATCGCATGATTCGCCAATACACTTTTGAAGTTTTGGGCCATCAGCCAGTAGTAGCGGCCAACCTTGGTGCAAGACATCGTCCAAAAATCCGGAATTTGGATCTCTGGGAAGACCAACCGTGCACTATGGATGCGATGCGCCTTGGAATCAGTCGGGGAAATGGAAGGACAGTCAATCGGGTTGTTCTCGGCCACGAAGTCCCGTCCTCGTTCGAGACGATCAGTCTAGAGTCTAGACACTAGATAGTGGGTGTTATCGATTCCTGTTCCATATAAAGTACGAAAGACCCATTGATTTCATGCTTTTTACCTTTGGTAAAAGTGGTCCATGTGGAAGCGCCAGTAGATACTTTCTCTTCCCAGAATTCAGCCAGAGCTTCATTTCTTAGATCCTCCTGGCCGAATCTACTAGTGTCTGATTTGATGAAGTGACCTGCATAACTTGATCTTCTGCTACTGGCGTGCTGATAAATTGGGTGAATCCAGCTTTTGACTCCTTGGGTTGATAGAGCGATTGATAGGTACCTGTTACCACCTCCACCTCCGGCACAGAGATACTCGCCTCAGGCCATAGTTATCCGATCCTTCATCTCCAGGTTCTCCATGGTAGCAGATGAGAGCATCCCTAATAGCAGTTACTCAATGCCAGGCGACCCGAGCTGAGATGGAACTTCAAAATTCTTCCATTTCCGCCTTCAATGAAAGCTAGCCTATAGGTGTCCATATCCAGGGCGATCCAGCATTTGCACTCCAACGGGCACACCGCAGGATAGCAGGGCCAGCACGGATGTAGAGACCGACTCATTTAGGGATCGACCTTTGCGAGGGATATATGAAGCATAGATGATTTCTGCGCGAAAACATCTAGCTTGCCACACCATGCTGAGGTAGCCCTGCCATGATAGTTCGGGTGATCTCAGAGAGGGATGCGGAGGAATTGGGAAAAAGATGTGGTCCGTGGAGACGATCAGCTTGAGCCAAAGAAACCCGGGGATAATTTTTGCTTCTTGTGTGTTCTTCCGCATCATATCGTACATTCCTTCAACAGGTGATTCTGGCTCGAAAGTCCCACCATGGTTAAACTCCGAGGCCATGTCTGCGCCCCCAACATGGAAAAGCTCTAGCCACTGACAACGCAAGCAGCCCTATCATTCCTTCTTTGCTTCCCTCGCTGAATGCTGCCGAGGTCTCAAGACATACTTCCACGTAGTGCCAAAGTGCCACCGTTTCTCTTCCACAACTTCCAACCCACTCTCTTTCACAATCGCGCCAATGTCCCGGTTCCACCAACACCCATGTCGATCTGCATGAGACGGCGCCAAGTTATCCAGTATCCGATTCAACCAGTCGTAGTGAGACCGTCCATGCTCGAGAAGCAGGATGCGACCGCGTTCCGGCTCCGTGATCGAACCCAAATGTCGAAGAGTGGCCGCTGGATCAGGCATGGAGCACAGTCCCATCGTCTGAACAATCGTATCGTAGTACCCATCCTGGCGTGTTGGACGGCCTAGCGCGCTTTGCCTCGTACTCGTTGACTCTACCCCCGATGGAAAGGTCGGCTTTTCAACTGTCACCGTTGCTGCATCCTGAGCACGGAACAACACCCGCGTGAACTCAGGTCTCAGACGCCGGAACTTGTCCTCGGCAATGCTGACCATCTGCGGGCTCAGATCGATCATGGTCAACGATCGACAGCCTCGAACAGTGCTCTTCCCCTCTGTATCCACGCCTCGACGCTCGCCAAGCTCGTAATACTCCAAATTGCGCCCCGTACCGCAGCTCACCTCCAAAACATCGCCGCGCGCCATCCGCACCAAGTCAGCCCGCTTACTCCCCATGCGCATGACCCTTTCGGACAATTCCACCTCAGCATCGAAGGTCCGAGCGGTGGAATTGTACCGATCCGAGACGTCGGTCGGCACGTCCAAGGACTGCGCTTTGGACACTTCTCGTTTATACGAAGCATAGAGGTAGCTGGTGTATGTGCTGATGACCAAGGCGGTGATGCCGAGGAAGGTCAGTGCACGCGGTGGAATCCCATGGGAAGATTTCCGTGGAGAGGCCGCGGCTGATTCGGCGCGCATGCGCTCCTGAAATTTTTGCAGCTCAGACTTGGGAGCTGCTTGCCTCGGTGACGGGCTTGTTCTGCTACTGTGGAAGTGTGAGCTTTCTCGACTTCAAGGTCAATATGATTCAAATGGAGAAGATGTCACAGAACTTACATTGTTGGCGATGTTCGACGCGTTTTGCTTTGAATGCCTCTGGTACAACAAGTAGGAGGGCATTGTCGCCCTATCTTTGCCGGACGTACTCTCGTCGCAAGCATGATGAATAGCGGGGGGAAGCCTGCAAGCTCTGTGCTTGCGCAAAGTCTCTCTATGTTATGCGTTTCAAGAGCACAGTGACTGGCCCAAGTCAATGGGCATCAAGGTGGCATCCGCGATTCTTGGATGATAACAATCACCGAGCTGGACGGGAACGAGGCGCTCGGCCCCAGTTAAGCCAACTAGTCCGAGTTCGAGTTGGGATAAAACAAGAACCCTGCGTATGCGGCACGGGAGCCTTCAATATTGTGGGGTACTCCGGGTTACCGATGCTAGTCTCCGTCGGCAGACGTGGTGCTGAGTCCAGTCGATCCTCAGTAGTTTAGAACGGACGGCCGAGAAGCGTACGCGATGGCAGAGAAACACACCTGAGGCCCGAGACTCGGTTCAGGTCGGCAACGTCCCGGTTTCCCGGCAGTAGACAACCGGCGCGTACGAAAAACGCTCCCCAAACAGTCACCAAGTGCGCCCGATGAAGAGGAGAAGCCGGTGGATCTCCGTTATCGGCTGTTGACTCAGGGTGCAGAGTCGGACAAATCACCTGCATTTACTTCATGTCGCCTGCGTCTATCCTCTGACTGCATTGGGACCTTCTCATCTCCCCCTCAACCAGAGACTAAACAATGACTCTACCAGAGAAGATTTTGATCGTCGGCGGAGGCGTCTTTGGCCGTAAGTCTTCGAGTTCATTCCCTTTCCACATCCAGCAGCAATAGTGTCCCCACCACATGTAGCTCAAGGAGCCGGGTAGTCGTGCACGCGCATCCTTTCCAGAATGTGAGCATTCGCTCAGCAAATTTCTATAGTATCTACGGCGCTCTCTCTCCGCGAGCGTCATCCGACGCTCCAAATCACCGTGGTCGAATCAGCACCAATCCCAAATCCCCATGGTTCTTCCGTGGACACCTCACGGATCGTGAGAGCCGACTATGCAAGCGCTGCATATAGTAAGCTTGCAAACGCCGCCATCCAACGCTGGCGCGCAACCGCATGGGGAGCAGAGGGCCGATACACACAGAATGGCCTTCTGCTGGTGTACCCTGAGAACAGCGCGAGCGCCCAGGCCTATGCACGCCAAAGCTATGCCAATGTTAGAGCTCTGGAGGGTGAGAATGTGGTTTTCCTGCCATCAAAAAGGGATGTTCTGGGCGTCGTGCCAGCGTACGGCGAGGACCTGGATGTGGCGGGTGGGTACGTGAACTGGGGATCTGGCTGGAGCGATGCTGCTGCCGGAGTTCGCTTTGCGAAACAGCGGCTCGATACAGATGGCCGGGTCCAATTCAAGAGGGGAGAGGTGGAATCGTTGCTCTACGATAGCTCGACGGCGAAGCCCAAAGTCAAGGGTGTCTCCCTGGTCGGTGGTGAAACACTCCATGCAGACTTGGTGATCCTGGCCACGGGAGCATGGACAGGCAGATTGGTCGACATGCGAGGCAAAGCCGTTGCCACAGGCCAAGCGATTGCATATATCAAGATCTCTGATGCGGAACAGAGAGAGTTGGAAAACCTGCCGACCATTCTCAATTTTGCAACGGGCATCTTCATCATCCCACCGCGGAACAATCTGCTCAAAATTGCGCGACATGCCTACGGATATCGAAACCCCGTCACACTGCCGGTTCCTGGCGCCAACCGTTCATCCGGTGAGAGTATGGAGGTCAGCATGCCCGATACACATGCACCTGTTCCTTTGGAGGGCCAAGAAGCCTTCCGCGATGCACTGAAGCAATTGCTGCCACGGTTCGTGGACCGACCATTTGTTACGACTCGCCTGTGCTGGTACACAGACACGTAAGTTCAAGTCCCTGTCCTGCGTTGCATCTTTTTCCCTTTTTTGGAGCGGGTTTTGTTTCTCCTCCATCCTGGCGGTAAGTCCCGGACTATACGGGAAGGGCATCTTCTCAATAGAACGGACTGCCAAGAAGAAGAAACGGGTCGCCCCTGCACTCTCCCATCCTTCTCAGTCCCACTGTTAACAGACCAGACAGTCCCAATGGCGATTTTATCATCTCTTATCATCCAGAGTACGACGGCCTCTTCCTTGCCACGGGCGGCAGTGGACACGGATACAAGTTCTTCCCAGTCATCGGAGACAAGATCGTGGATGCATTAGAGGGCACGCTAGAACCCGAGCTGCGAGACATGTGGACGTGGACTGAACCGGTCTCGACCGAGGCAGCCACGGATGTAATTCCCGATGGTGACGGCAGTCGGTCTGGCGCAAGGGACTCGATTCTGAAGGATGAGTTGGCCAAGACGGCGAAAGCAAGTCGGACGAGTGTATTGTAGGTGTCTTTCTGGTTGATGCTATGTATAGACAGAAAAGGGCTGGGCTGGAAACGCTCATCGACATAGATGCACAGGATATTCAGTTAAAATTCGAATTATTATCGCCGTGCCTTGATAGATAGTGGACTGCAGCTAGCTGTGTACCATCATCCTGATGGTTCGATCTACGTGTCTCACCCATGATTAGAGACTTGGAGCTGAGCGGGCAGAGGACACATCATGCAATAGGACATTATAGACTGTCAAGTAACCTGCTGACTTGGCTAGCACTCAAAGAAACGAGATGGCTTTCAAGGTGCAACTGTACGTTCCTAAGGGAGATTATTGTAAAGCAAAAAAAACTCTCGAGGAACATCTCATTATTTTTTTTGAGGCCCATGGCATGATGATGTGGTTGCATTCATCATGGGAACAGAAAAGCCAAAGGGCAGGAAGACAATGCTGTCCTGCCAGCGCATCAAAACACGCCCATATCTCCCTCTTGCATCACGCAGCAATCTAAGCTGTTCGGGGAGTGACGCGTAAACGAGTAAAAGAAAAAAAAAAAAGGACCCATAGTACCTGATTCGCTAAGACGCCGAATAATGCTTGCGTGAAAAAATCGTGAGGGAGCCACAACTCCAGTAAAAGATGGAAAAAAAAAACAAAGATAAAGTGAACAAAGCCGAATAAGCCCAAGTCAACGCAAGCACGCACCTCATCAGAGCAGGGAGAAGTGTGACGCCAGCTGACGATGTGCTTGTGACGCGCGCGAGAGAGAACAAGGGCAAGGAAGAGTAAAAGTGTTGGTACAAGGAAGTTAGATTGTTGGGGGGCGCGACGAGCTCCAGGTCAGGATGGACGTTGTGAGAACACCCTAGACCTTGCGGAAATCTAAGACATTGGGGTTAGACCCATACCAAAATGATCGGGACAGTGTAGCACCAGCATGCTGGACACTTACCAGACAGCACAGGGTAGATCAGCTCGAACGCCGAGTAGATCTCCTCGCGCACTTTAGCGCCAGTCAACACGATCTTACCACTGACGAAGATCAGGAGCACAATCTTGGGCTTCATCATACGGTAGATCAGACCAGGGAACAGCTCGGGCTCGTAAGAGCTGAAGTGGTGGTGACGAGAGGCCAACCCTTCCAGGCGGATGGGGAACTTGATATCGCAAGAACCGACGATGTTCTGGATCTTGAAATCCGTGAACTTGGCGTTGAACCCGAGCTTCTGGATGATACGAGCGTACTTGCGGGAAGCGAGCTTCGAATCATCCTCGGACTTGGCACCGGTAACCACCATCTTGCCCGAGGCGAAGATCAGAGCGGTGGTCTTGGGCTCTCGGATACGCATGATGACGGCAGCGAAACGCTATTGCAGACAAAGGAAAAGAACCAGTTCAGCCACACTGTACCCTGAATGTTTTACACAATTTCAGGGAAGGTGTGATATCTACCTTGGGATTGTATTCGGCGTTGCGCGCGTGCAGCGCAATAGTCTTGAGATCAAGGCGGCAGTCCAGGTTGACAGTGGCCACGATGTTCCTTTTTAGGGAGAGAAGACATCTCAGCCGGTGATTTCTTTGGAATGGAAACACAAAGAGACACAGGGCTTCAAAAAAAAAAAAACAATAGAGAATACTCACTGCAAGGTGGGAACGATGCCGCTTGGGTTGTTCTGGTTGGCCGCACCAGGAGTCGCAGCCGGAGTCGCGGGCGTCACCCCGTTGCCGTCAGTGGCATTTGCTCCGGCGTACTGCTGGCCCTGGGCGCCCTGGTTCTCTTTCTCCAACGAAGGTGGAGTGAGATCACCAGCTCCACCAGGGAAGGAGAGCGAAGAAGGCGAAGTGAAGGCACGGGCCTGCTGCGCGTTCGACGGATGGGTCGTCAGCGAGTCCATCTTGACAGATGTCTGCTGGTAAAGTCTCGAAAACCTGAGTTGACGATGATTTGGATCGCGTCTCAACTGAATGGGGGATGGCAGCGTCAGTAAGGAAGGTGATTATTGTTGAGAGCAGAGTGGACTCGCGGGAGGGGCGACCGTGACATGTCAACACCGAGTATCAACAAGGCGGTGGTGAAGGCGGTCGCAACAAGAAACTCGGGATGAATCAGGCAAAGGCTCACCAGCGATACTTGGGAGATGAACAAGTGAATGTGTCCCCCAGAAAGAGCAAGTCCGTCGAGACCAACAAGGATGACGACAACGATCACGTAAATTCAAAAATTCAGATGCACTGGCAATCGACCACGAAGGATGGGAGAATGGCAGAGTAGATCAAGAAAAGCACACTCAAGTGTTTTCTGTATGACGGGAAAGTGAGGTTCAGGGATCACAAAGTGAGAACAGCCAAAAGTGTTTTTTTTTGCGTGTTTCAAGGATTTGATGAGATGATGCCCTTTCTCATGCACTCTGGTATTTTTTTTCTTTTGAGAAGGAATGAGATCCTGTGTCTATCTGAATGAAAGTGGTGGATAGCAAGACCCTGTGGGTGAGCAGGGAGTTGACTTCCAGATTAGGTAAGCCTCCAATATCGGGTCACGACCCTTTGCAGTGGGAGACGGATAACCTCGGTGAACTGCCTGAGGTAGAGTGGGCTCGTTCTTCTGATTGATTTTTTTTCTTCCACAAGAAAAAAAAATAATCAAAGAAATATGAGCAGCTTCCCGAAAGACGATGAAGTTCTAAAATGAACTCAAGCGTCTAGATTGATCGGGGAGAGGAGGAAAGGGAAGCGTTGGGAGGTAGATGCAGTAGATGCCAAGACCGAGACGGAAATCCCAAAAATCGCCCAGGCAGACGGGCGCGGGAGGGAGGCCCTTTATATAGTGCTGACACACTGTCCGCGTCAGGGGAGGCTGGGGCCCGCCTGAGTGGCGGCAACAGCAGCGAGAGATGCCTTTCCGTTCCACCCATTTCCACCCATGGCCGCTAAGCACCACTCAGCATCCACTCCTCCGCCACTAGCTTACACACAACTCCACTCTATTGCCGGTCGCGGCGTGGAGACTGGTCAGCGACTCCAATGATACCGGGGAACCGGCCTACGAGTCGATGATTCGTGGTGACGAGACCCGCCTTGATTCATGCGGCGCGGTGACTGGTCGTGACGCCCTTGCGTGGCTCCCCTCTAGACCCTCGATGATTCTGACTCTCTCAGTCGTCTTGCGCGGTACCGCGGCTGCAGCCAGTCACTGGTTCGTGAGCCTCCTGCAGTTGATAGTGATACTCGGATCCTGTGTGAGTGCAGTTTGGGAGACTTTGGACCCGTCTCATCCTGTCTGGGGCCCCTGGTCCAATCAGCAGAGTCCACCACGACATGGCTGCTCCCTCTTGCTGCCTGAAGCCGATAACGAAGGTGCGAGCATGGTTACGTGCTTCCCCCTAGTCAACTTGGGGGGATCGACCGATCATTTTCATCCAAGTGCCAGCACCCCCAGGAATAGTGACTGTGCAAGCGTGAAATGTGCAAGTTGCACCAACACAGTATCACCATATCGGATGGATCGTGCTAATCATCCCAAGATGAATTTCTCTTCGTTCTCAAGCCACTGCTGAACAAGGTGCCTCCTGGGCAGCGAAGAGAGGTTGCTGGCACATACCTGGTGGATGAGTTGAGCCTTGGCTTGTAGCAGCACGCGTATGATGAGTCATGTCTCTCCGTGACACCCGTGACGGGCGCGCTGGTCGGTATTGTCAAACGAACCCGTGCGGCAGAAAGCCTCTGACATGGTATGTAGTCAAGCGATCACATTTTCACGGTGACCTCCATCCTTGCATCTTGACAGTCTTCGGGTTAGGTGGCTGCGCATCGTGTAAGCAGAGAGAAGTGAGGACTGAGGAGGGAGATCATTCTGGCTTTGGCTGTCAGGTCGAATGGTGTCCGGGGGGAGATTACAGGACGACTGTCGAGACTCGGGACTGATTGTCGCAGATCTTGATCCACTCGTTCGCCAAGAGCATCCCCTGGGTATCTTAGGCTTCTACGGTACATCTGTGATTCCCAAAAGGAAATACAAATAGAATGGAAATCACATATGCCCAACAATTGGACACATCAGCATGACCACATGCATGGGCGTTTCCAGACAGAATTTGTTGGCATGCAGATCATGGACCTCTCTACTGATGGAGTCACTAAAGTGGCTGCCTTTTGCCAGAATGTGACAGCCTCCGTCTGCTCGTCCTGCTGCGTGAGTGACCAACCCTCCCTCCATGATGGGCGATGACTCGATGAGTCGAGAGACGTGGTCTTGCAGGGATCATTCCATGATCTTGGCCAATAATACTGTCCTCACTGCTAGAAATATAGAGGGTAAGTGTAGCTCACTTATGTGTGTCAATTTGAGTCAAGGGCAGAGCCAGACTTTGTAGACACATAGCTGTTCTGTGTACTGCTAAAGTTAGGAGTGTTCGAACTATGCACTATTGCATTACGGTTTCCAGCGGCGATCACGGATGCCGAGCATTCCACTCTCTAGAATAATGCTCTGGTGGACCGGGGCGAATGCCATACCGGCATACCCGGCCTTGCCGCCAGGCAGCTGCAAGAGGTATGGAACTGTGGATTCATTAGATTGTATTTACTATGTACAGTACCGTCGCATTCCAACTCCGGCTCGAGTTATCTGATCAAATGTGCTGCTTGATACAAAGGCAACCGTTTACACCCGAACCGTCGTACATGTAGAAGGTGTAGCCAGGAGAGCACCTATGGAGCGAGCCGGGTATGATGGTGAAGGATACTACTGTTCATCAGAGATTCCCCGAGTCCTGTATAGAGCTAGGAGTTGGACGGTATGAGGGTAGGCCACTTGCTGCTGTGCTTTCAAGCCACAGCTTGATAACGTCGGGTTCCTTGTGTCCCTGTAAAGTACAAATGTTTCCGTATGTTTCCGATCCCATCATTTGATGTATGCCTCAGAGCATCTGTGCTCTTGATCGAATTCGGTATCTGCGTCTTGCTGCGTTCTCGTGAAGTACTCCAGAGCGGTCGAAAGTACATGGATACTAGAGGACCCGCTACTGTTGTACTGAAACATCACATCTAAATAAGCTTAATACGCGGGGACTGGACTCTGGGGATGGGGTCATGGGGTGGTAATTACTCGAATTAACTGGATTGTTACCGGTTTCTTTTAGTTTTTTAAAAACCTCAAACCTCATGGGATGGAGGTCATGGGGTGGTCAGATCGATTAAACTCGAATAGAATCGAAAATTGCTTAACTAGCTTGAGGTTGGATTATATATATAGTCAGGTAGGTACTTATCTCCATCGGAATATTCTCTAGTCTCCATACATTCCATGGATGTGATCTCCAACTAACGGGCATAGATAATAGGTACAGCAATGTATCTAACTACCTAGTACATACTCAATATATGTAGCAGGCATTGACCCTTTGAGGAGGGATTTCCTATACTCAATCTAAGATATAAGTTTGTCATCACATGCCTCAAGTGGCCGGTATGATTGAGCTCTCAGTATACTTCCACATGAACCAGCTGGAGTGGCATTTGATGATGTCAACATTCAACACCACCGACTAATGATCCGTACTTGACGGGGAATATTACCTCTCCCGCGTTGAGCCTTGCATGTGGTTCAAGGCTGATATCATTTCAAGCCGTCCCCATCAGATTCACCCTAGACACGTGGACTCAGATATAGCGTGAGTCCTCATGGGTAAAAGTCACCTCTTCTCGATCTTGATCCAGCAACTTACCCTCCAGACACCCATCGCTCGGGACCATTGCTGTAGTCTTCCTGCCACCTGGGGAGCTCTTGCAAATCTCCGAAGATCTCCGGCGGCCCGTGACTGGAAAAATGGAACGCGACCGTCGACGGCCGATTCGATTCACAAGCCCTGTGATTGGTAGCCGAGCCTCGGCCGGGCGGTTTTCGGCGCTCTGGAGCACCTGCCACCAGACTCGGCTATTCAAGGCTCAACCTCCATCTTACTACAACCCGCTGGAAGGCTTCCCCCTCACAAGACACCTCCAATTCCTAACGCGGCTATCCCGGCCAACAACTAGTTCGCTGAGAGGAGACCTCTATCTGTGCACCGACAATTCATCACTGGAAAATTCTTATCTGATCAGATCACGTTCGCCATGGCGTCAAGAGCCGGCGTCTTGCCGCTGCTGAGGCGGGAGATGCGATGCTCATCATCCCGTCTCGCGCGAGTAAATACGACCTTCACAGGTCCTGGTCGCGCTCCTTCCACATATACCGCGACAGCGCGTCCCCGCACTGCTCGCCGCTCGCCATCATTGGTCCCATCTACACAGATTCGCGCGTTTTCGCAGTCAGTAATCCGCCGACAAACTGAGGATGATGGCCAGTTTGACCCCCGTTCAATCGAACGGGAGTCCGATGAGGTGGATGTTTGTATCGTTGGCGGCGGTATGTCACCAGCAGTGTTCTCCTTGAGCTTCAATATTTGGCAATTTTTGGCCTGCTAATTGAGAGGACTTCCGGTATGCGTGTAGGTCCTGCTGGTCTGGCTGCTGCTATTCGGTTGAAGCAGCTTGCAAACGATGCTGGTAATGAGGAATTTCGAGTGATACTGTTGGAAAAGGCGGGTGAATTGGGCGCTCATATCGTTTCCGGCAACGTCCTTGAACCCACTGCCATGAATGAGCTCTTTCCCGACTGGCTTGCGGAGGATAACCCTTCTCGCTTCGAAGGTGCGACTCCGGCCAAAGGCGACAAAATGCGCTACCTGACCGAGAAATCGTCTTACCCTCTGCCTACGCCGCCCCAAATGCACAACCATGGCAACTACATCATTAGCTTGAACGAACTGACCAAGTGGCTTGGCGAGCGCGCCGAGGAGCTTGGCGTCGAGGTTTACCCCGGATTCGCCGCCAGCGAGGTGGTCTACAATAGCGATGGCTCAGTCAAGGGAGTTGCGACCAACGATCTCGGTCTGGGCCGCGACGGCCGTCCCAAGGACAACTTTGAACGTGGTATGGAGTTTCACGCCCGAGTCACCCTCCTCGGCGAAGGCTGTCACGGCAGCCTGACCAAGCAGGTGGTGAAGAAGTTTGACCTGCGACGGGATAGCCAGCCGCAAACATATGGCCTGGGAATCAAGGAAATCTGGGAGATTCAGCCGGAGAAGTTCAAGTCGGGTGAAATCACTCACTCGATGGGCTACCCGCTGCCCAAGGATACGTACGGAGGAGCCTGGATGTACCACTTTGGTGACAACATGGTCAGCATTGGACTAGTGGTTGGCTTGGACTATCCCAACCCATGGCTGTCGCCTTACGGGGAGTTCCAGAAGATGAAGCAACATCCCATGTTTCGGGAAGTGCTGGAGGGCGGCAAGTGCATCTCTTACGGTGCGCGTGCGTTGAACGAGGGCGGCTTCCAGTCAATTCCGAGATGCGCCTTCCCGGGGGTGCTTTGATCGGAGACACGGCAGGTTTCTTGAACGTGCCCAAGATCAAGGGTACTCACACCGCGATGAGGTCAGGCATGTTGGCCGCCGAAGCTACCTACTCTGCTCTTCAAAGTAAGGACGAGGGAACGGTGTTCCTCTTTGATTATGAAAAGGCTCTCCGTGAGTCCTCCATTTGGAAGGAATTGTACGAGGTGCGCAACATCCGGCCCTCGTTCAACAGCTGGCTCGGTTTCTGGGGTGGTCTGCTTTACTCTGGGCTGGAGGCGATGATCTTCCGCGGTCGTGTGCCCTGGACGCTCAAGCATCACGGCACCGATGCCGCTGCCACCAAGCCAGCCTCGGAGTGCAACAAGATCGAGTATCCCAAGCCCGATGGCAAGATCACATTCGACATTCTGACCAGCGTGAGCCGCACTGGTACCAACCACGAAGAGGACCAACCTGTTCATCTCCAGGTTAAGGATTGGGAGGCCCACAAGGATCTCGCCTGGCCGGTATACAAGGGTGTGGAAAATCGCTTCTGCCCAGCTGGTGTGTATGAGTACGTTGAAGATCCCAGCAAGCAGCATGGTGTCAGATTCCAGATCAACGCGCAAAAGTAAGTTTACTATCCATCGGTCTCACCATCCCTCTCTGGGCTGCTGGATCAAGCGAAATGTCCAGTACGTGCACTAACGCATGATTTTCTGCAGTTGTATTCATTGCAAGACCTGCGATATCAAGGTACCAACGCAGGATATCAACTGGCAAACTCCGCAGGGCGGCGAGGGTCCCAAGTACGTCATGACGTAAGCTATTTCGATTTTCACTCTTTGGGCAACGGGTCCAACAAGCCTGGGTTTAGATGATGACAGGCAGGGTGGTCCAAGCATTTGTACATAGTAGCCAGAATACCAAAAAGAGCAAGCGTTGTTTCTTTTCATGGCTCCCTTGCTCTTACATGTAGTTGGGCAGGCTCCTGTCATTCAGTTCATTCAACAGCAGAAGTAGACTCGAAAAAGAATGACACGCAAATAGCCTTATGTATATGTGCGCTTACAGCGACTCCTAGATGAGGTTCAATTTAATAATCATGATCAAAATATACTGTACTGACGACGATCCCCACGGGGAGGGTTTGCGGATATCGGAACCGTGGAATGCAAGTGGAGGACCACGAGGTCATTGCCCGTCAAGCCAAATTTATTGGTAACAGAAACAGCCCCTTAAAAGAACCTCGTGGCGTGCTGATGGTAGGTAAGACTTCGAAGTAGTATGGAGCGATCAACATCAAAGAAGAATATAACAAAGGTCACTTGAAAGGTCCGAAGATCAGGCCATGTTTCCAACGGTACTGTGCCCTGTACCTGTTTCAGCGTGTTTGTTCGGCGGTAAACCACGTGGATCATGGAACAGCAACACCAAAAGTGAGGCGCCTTGAGTCTCCAGCTGATGCTTCGCCCACCGCCATCTTTTGCTCTCTCCCCATCACATCCTCCTCCTCTCCCTTTCTCCTTTGCACTCCGTGCATCACTTTGATTCCTCTTTTCATCCTTGCCTGCAGTGCTCTGCAGAATCAGAGTGTGTCGGCCTAACGAGCGAAGCCCAGAAGCCTAATCTCAGTCCTCCTCTCCCCCTTTTCGTGTTCCGGATCTCCAGAGGCCCCCGGTCGGGTCTACCTGATTCGCAGGCATTCGGCTCTGGATCCATTCTGGTCACTTCTCTTGTAACCTTTCACTACTCTCACCATATCGTCTGACTGACCGCCATGGCGGCCATGGCGACGGAAGTCTCATCGACCCGTCTCTATTTGGGAAACCTTCCCCGAAATGGTAGGCTTACATCTTCCTAATTTCCCAAATGCACCATGATGGTCTTCACTCGCCTCCAAAGTCATGCCTGTGGCCTTGGTACTTCCTCTTGAGGTCCCTTCGTACAGTCCTTCGGGAGGCGCAGTTCATTCGGTGAAGTTGTGCCGGGACATCACGGACTAGGTTGGGCCACTTGAGCGGAAGAGAGGGAGTCTGTGAGCTATTGGTATCACTGGGGAAGCTACAACCCTCCTCCCTTAAAGGCTCGACTAAGCTAAGATGATTTATGATCGAAACCGCAGTTACAAAACAGGATATCGAAGAACATTTCGGTACCCATGGATCTGGAAAGATTACTGAAATCAAGCTGATGAATGGGTTCGGCTTTATCGAGTATGAGGACGCCATGGATGCCCGGGATGTTGTGCCAGGTAGGTTTGCCCTGGTTGAGCCACCCTGATCGTCATGCCTACATGAATGGGTTGACAACGTGGTGGCGGCCGAACCATTCTTTCATGTATGGACATGGTTAACTTTCGGATCTTCCCGTTCTAGCCTTCCGTACGTGATCCAGGTTCACTTCCATATCATGCTCGCCAGAATTGCCACTGGGCTTTACTCACCACTCAAACAGATGGCAGCGACTTCAAGGGCGAGCGACTGACTGTGCAGTTCGCTCGTGGTAAGACCCGCAAGGAAAACTTCCCTGGTCCAACAGATCGCCCGGCGGTGCCCCGACCCCGTCGCACCATGTTCCGGATGCAAATTTCCGGTCTTCCTGAAACTAGTTGGCAGGTTAGCAGCGCAAGTCCTTTTTATTCCTCGGATTATCTGGAACTTTCCCCCCCCCCTCTGGAACTTGGACTGGACGGCACTGTGTCTCGCCATCCCTTTGGTACATGTTTCGTGGCCCCTGGGACCTGAATGCCGTGATCTTGCGGGCGCTGGATCTTTTTTCTTCATGGCATACCGATGTGGAAGAGGCATTACGCAGTATTCTTTCGAGATCACTGCAAGATACCGAAGCCAGACCAGCATATCGGCTGTTGACCACCAAATTAGGCCCTTGGATCTCAGCCAGGCCCTTGCGGATCACGATGCCATTTCACCGGAGTTTGTCGCTTGCCATAGTGCCTCCTCGAGCTCACGTCTGCCCCTTGGGATGGGACTGGCCATCTCCTTTGCTTTGATTACAAGAGTGGGACTCACCATGCCTTTCTCTAGGACCTGAAAGACTTTGCTCGCCAATCGGGCCTGGACGTAGTCTATTCTGAGACCGGCCGTGAACAAGGAAGAGGGTAGGTTTTCCGTCACAAAGAGCAAAGACCCGCGCTCAGCCCCCGCGGGGTCTTCATCTTCGATTTCCACCTGGACATCCATTGACAAGGTAACCCAAGATTCGTCGAGTTTGAGACCGCCAACGACCTCAAAACTGCCGTGGAGAAACTGGACCAGAATGAGTTCAAGGGTTCTCGCGTAACATGTGTTGCCGATGTAAGATACTGACCCTCCATACCTCGACCGTCACATGCTCTGGTTGCTGGTCCGACAAAAGAAACCCGCATCTCATGCCTTCTTCCAGATTCAACCCTATGAGGACCGTCCTTACCGAGATCCCTACCGGTCCCGCTCTCCCCGCCGGCCCTACCCTCCTATGGACGACTATGACCGACGTTTTCCAGCACCTCGTGGATACAGCCCCCGAGACCACTACCGGGAGCGATCGCCTGTCCCAATGCGCCCAGGCTATTATGACCGCGATGGATACGGACGCCGGACCCCTCCTCGCCCTCGCATGGATGAATATGGACCCCCCCGCCGCCCCTATGAGGACCCTTATGATCCCCGGCCTCCACCTCCTCCCCGCCATTACGATGACCCTTACCTGGCTGCTCGGCCCTATGGTCGTCCTCGCTCCCCTCCACGAGGTGACTATGTCGCCTACGAGCGTGCCCCAAGATACTGGTAGATGCTCACCCGCCGGCTAGTCCTTTACGAGTCCCCTTCTGTTCCCGGTTCGACGTCTCTCCTATGTTAGCTGTACTGGTTTGAATTATGTTGAATACTTTCCCGACCTCAATTGTAGTAGCGTGAGCTTCTTTTTCTGCGTGAGGACTTCACGTCTCACTTTCAGCCGCGCGACCCAAGTTAGACTTGCATTGGTATGGCTGGGCTTGAGTCACTCCTGTGTCTCGAGACATGTGCTGGATTTTTACCAGATGGAGTAGTATGGAATTGTCTGCGTCTGGCGGAAGCAAAGCTCCATTCTGAATTTGTGGCAAGGAAACTCTGTGTTACATCTTCCAAGGATCAGATGGATCGCAGCAGGGCAGCGACAAGTGTTTAAGATCGGGCTTGCACTTTTTCGTCGATCGAGTTTGCTGTCTCAATTACCCCGAATTGAACTCAAATCTCAAGACACCCTCTTTCGAACGTATCCCATTCTTGGTTCCCCGTGGGCCGATGAGCTACCTTCTTATCAGCTTCCTATTTGATCCTCAGCTAAGATGATATCATGGAGACATCAATGGGGTGTTCGCGCCGCTGAGGGTTCTAGCTGTCTTCGTCAGAGCTCACCTGCCATACTAAATTGATCTTCTAGACTTTCTCGTCGAGAAAAGGTCAAACAGGTACTTCATGTCGACTCAGAACTGTCGTTTCACCTTCATGACACCAGAGTCCCTCACGGCTGGAGAAAAAGTTGGGTCATGATCTGATGAGCGGTTCCGCATCCTTTAAGATGTGGTCATACCAGTACTTACCGGGCCCCACCCCCGCTTCGACTTCGAATAGAGAAAAAAACCCCCCCGGGAGCTCTCTCAAAGAATCACCCCACATTACGCCCACACATCTCTTTTCCTTGTGGTAGCCGCAAGTCTTTCCCATTACTTCTTGTTCACACGACATCCTCTGCTTGCTTGGAAGGTGTCTTTGCAAGTATAGTCCGCAAAATTTCCTGGGCTCGCGCGTCCGGACACGCGGAAATCGACCCCGCAATCGGAGCTAAGCTCCCTCCAGCTTCTCGATCTACCCAGCAGTCGTTACTTCCGAAAACTTGACTCACAATGTCCCTCCGGTCCACGATGCACATCCCAGCTGTCCCAGCATTTCTTGATAGCGTCCGTCTTCGCGACATTCAGCTTCCACTTCCCGCTGCGCCTGACCCATGGCATCGACCAGGCAAGCCGCAACCCTGCACGGCAAGTCTGAAGCTCTCTTACTCCTCTGCCATCGCTGCTGCCGAGAAAGATGACGTCTCCCTATCAATTGACTACGGCAAGCTGTTCCGTCGCCTAGAAACGGATGTCCGCGAGATGGCTCAGCATACCAGCTCCCCGGAGCATCCCCATCACCGCATGGTCAGTGTTGAAGGCACACGACGCGAGGAGATGAAAGCGAGTGCAGTTGGACAGGATCCACGGGTGACTGCTGGTATTGTTGCAAACTGTGGCTTGAGCTTACTGGATGAGACTGCCGCTGGAGTGCGCCGTATGTCGCACCTTCGCCAGAGCCCTCGCAACAGCTTCTCCGGCTCGCAGGCGCCGCCTGCTCCACAGTCTGCAGATGCCGGTCCAGCTCCCATTACGGCAGAATACGGTCGGTGTGAAGTGTGGTTGCATCTGCCCAAGGCTTTGCTGCGCGCCGAAGAGGGGCTCAAGTATCGAAGTGTCACGGTATGGGGCTACAATGACGAGGCTGGTGCAGATGCTCTCGAATCGGAATCCCGATCTCCTGTGGTCTTGGAAGAAGAGTTCCGAATTGAGGGTATTCGATGTTACTGCATCCTCGGCGTGAATTCCCATGAGCGCGTTGAGAAGCAGGCTGTCATCATCTCTCTCGGCTTTGAGGGACCCGGTCAGCTGGCTTGGGGATCAACTGTGGTGAACACCTATGTTGCTCTCACGCGTGCTGTTGCAGAGGTATGTTGCCAATTTCCCACTCATGGCGGCTGGGTGATACCCTGCCTTGGCTGTGCTTCAAATCAGGGCATGCTCTAACAGACAGAAATAGAAAGTCGATGAGACGACATTCCAGACGGTCGAAGCACTTGCGACCTTTGTGGCACGCATCGTGACCGTCGACTTTGGCAATGAGCGTGTGACAGTGCGCGTTGAGAAACCGAGCGCTCTGGCCTTTGTCCAGCGTTCTGGCGTGGAAGTTACTCGCACCCAAGCATTCTTCCAAAGCCACGAGGTGGCGCACCGGTGAGGCTGGGGATCTGGAGTCTTAAGATCGATCGACAAATGCTGGCTGACTGGGCGCGGGTGCGCCCGCATAGCCGCGGCCGATGCGTAAATTTTTACTTCTTGAGCATCTCAGAAAACATGGTTGTGTAACAAGTATGACAGTGAGAATCCGTCAATTAGTGCAGCGGCATCCTTTTCGACTTTATGAGTTCTTCTTGCGCGTCTGTGCAAATTACGGATGAGCGATGACGTAGCTAGGCCACTCAGATCCAAGTTTGAGGCTCTTCGACAAGGCTTTCTCATACTACTTTAGCTGCTCGGGGAGAGGCTCGTAGCATTGATGTCCTCGTCGGTCCTGCTGACAGCCTGACTGTACACAGGTACCAGTTCGACAAGCCTTCTGAGAAAGACTGCAGGTGCCTACTTACAAGATCAGATTTCCAAAAAAGGCTGCACTTTATCCCCTTGAGGAACCATTCATCGTTCAAAGATAGCCCATGTTGTGCACGTGAAGTCCTAATTGGGCTTAGTCTAGGCCCCGGAGGTCCGCCCGGAAAGATGAGCGATTATTCCACTTCCCGCGCTCTCGGTTTCTCCAATTCTTTGATCTTCCCTCCACAACTCCGTTCATTGAGGAAACACTCGTGTTGGTTCCTCATTGTTTGACATCAAGATCAAAACAAGCGACGCAAGTAACTCTTTACAATCCAAGCTTCAGCCAACACGCGATTTCTCTATGTGCTTGCCTGCGCCAAATTTCCTCTCCGTTGCGACTCCTCTGACCAGCTCTCTGGCCAACCCTCCCTCCTCCCTCTCTCAGATTTGCGCCATTCGTGACTCCACCAAGTCAGCGCGCTCGACAGCATATCCTCGCTCGCTCGCGTCTGCCTTGCCAACTGACTTCGCCGCCAGCAAGGTGATTTGGCTAGGGGTCCCGAGTCCGTCCTGAATCAGGGCGGACACTTAACAAGGCTGACAACTCTGTGAAGTTGCTGGGCACCAGGCCGTAGGAGACTGTCACTCAGGTCTCACATCACAGTCAGTTCTCTTTTCTGCTTTGACCCTTACTTCGCGCTCTCACTCCCTGTCTCTCTTGTCTTCCGCGGCCTTGGCCTTGGCCTTGCTGAGTGGGGCAACTTCCTCAAAGCTAAGACTCTGCGTACCCCTCCACCGTATCAGTCCCCAAATTATTTTCGATTTGCGGCTCTCTGATGCTGATTGAACATCTCATGACAGGAAATCAACTCTACTCCCCAACACGTAGTGGTCGCTGTCACCACCGTGTCACTAGGGGATCACTTTCACTTCGCTTTGCTGTCGCGAATCTGGCCGACGCCCTGATTCGCAGCTCTTGTCCCGGACGTGCTCGAAAATCGCTGATCACCGCGCAGCAGCGACATGGCCACACCTACGATGCCTGACGATCTCGCTGTCGCAGACATCTTCACCCCCAGGCCGACAACGCGCAGCCTTCCCGCGCCGAGACACCAGCGGATCTGGTCACTGAACAAGCTCCCCAGGCAGACAAGATGATGCCCCCGCCGACTTTCCACCCGGATCTCTTGTCGGGCAAGCAGCGGCGCAAGGCCAAGAAGAAGAAGCAGTACGTGGCGGCGGACCCGGCACCGTCTACCGTCCGTGGGTTTACACCCTTGGCTTCTGCCGATGAGGACTCGGATTTTTCTGTGTCAAGCTCCCGAGCAGCTGAGTCGCACCCAATGGAAGCGATCGGTGGAGCGAGTCCACGCGCTCAGCCAAGCACCGCGCACGGGATTAGCGCGCTGAAGCTTCAACTGGATTCGCTGAGTCTCTCCGAGAAGCCAAAGTCACGGATCCAATTTGCTTGCTCCGCGACCCCGAGCAATGCCAGCGCGTGCTCTGACAGCGATCAAACTGAGATCCTTACGAGCTACGAAGTCCCGCTCGAACATGACTTTGTCAGTGCGGACGCAGGCCAAGATGAGCCTTCGGTCAGTGCGAGTCCTGTCGCCCAGACAAATGGACCTGACATGAAGAGTCAGCTCTGCCGAAAGATGAGTGCCGCGGATTTCGAAACGTTGCTCTGCCTAGGGAAGGGATCATTTGGAACTGTTTTGCTGGTTCGACACATTGTCACTGGCAAACTCTACGCCCAGAAGCAGTTCAAGAAGGCCTCGATAACTGTGCACAAGAAGCTTGTGGAGCAGACCAAGACTGAGCGCATGGTCTTGGAAAGTGTCAACCGGCATCCATTCGTGGTCAAGCTGTTCTACGCATTCCAGGATCACGAGAAGCTGTACTTGATCTTGGAATATGCCCAGGGCGGCGAGCTTTTCCACCATCTCGCCATGGAGCGCATGTTCGAAGAAGATGCTGCAGCCTTTTATATGGCAGAGATGGTCCTCGCCCTGGTGCACTTGCACCAGAATGTCGGTGTGCTGTACCGAGATCTCAAGCCCGAAAACTGTCTTCTGGACCACGAGGGTCACCTGCTTCTAACCGACTTTGGCCTGAGCAAAATCGCGCTCAACGACGATGACCGGTGCAATTCCTCGCTGGGCACGATTGACTACATGGCTCCAGAAGTGGTCCAGGGTAAACCATACGGCAAGGCATGCGACTGGTGGTCTCTGGGTGCGCTCGGCTTTGACCTCTTGACTGGATCGCCCCCTTTCCGCGCCAACAATCACGCGAAGATGCAAGAGAAGATCGTGAAGCAGAAGCTAGTGCTGCCCTATTACCTCGGGCCTGACGCCAAGGATCTGCTCACCCGACTTCTTCGCAAGGATCCCGCCAAGCGACTCGGCTACCACATGCCCAAGGATCTACAAACGATCAAGAAGCACCGCTTCTTCCGCAAGATTGATTGGGCAGCTCTTGAGCGCCGCGAGCTCAACCCGCCCATCCAACCTGTCGTTACCGATCCGGCTCTGGCAGAGAATTTTTCAGCCGACTTCACGCAGGTCCCGCTCAGCCCAACGGTTAACAGTGGATTTGACGATCTGTATGCCAGAGGCCAATCGTGCATGTCCTCGAGTCTCAACGCACACGCATCAGGCGAAGGCGATCCTTTTGGTGGCTTCAGCTACGTGGCTTCGAGCAGCTTCTTCGATCACGGGGCGGGGGCGATGACCGCGGGTTATTAGAGAATGGGTTTTAGCACGGCGTTGAAGTTGAAAATCAAGATCATGGTCCTGTTTGTGTTCGCGACTTTCAGCAAGGGCTGGTCATAACAGATTTGTTCCTTCCACTTATTCTACTTCTTTTCCGAGCAGGCTTGACTACAATAGGTTAGTAAGCCAGCTCGATGCTGGACATCATCTTTCTCAGTAGCCTGTTTCTGTTCCTTGAACACTAAACCAAAAAGCTTTCGCGCGCCTTCTAAGCCTTGTTAAATCTGTTGAATATTCATGTGATCAGAATATTTGAGCCAACTAGTATAAAGAAGAGCTAGTAGCTAGTAGCTACTGGCTACTAGCTACTGACCTGCCAGCCTACTAGGCAGGCTCATTCACATCATTATTAAGCAGCATCTGGTTTTCCAGCATTCATCAAGAGATGTTCATTGACGGTCATTGATAAAGTTACAGAATGAGAAGTGCATCTTCGGATGCGAACCTCTGCATTTAGATCTCACCCTCCTCGCTTCCCTCTCCTTCGCCGCTATTGACACCGTTGACCTCCGTTGGCGTCTTAACATCAGCTTTAGAGATACTTGGACGTGCGACTGTAGAAGTATCGGCGGTTTTGTCGTCTGAGACTTCGCCTTCTTCAGCGCTGGTCTCGTCAGGTCGAGATTGCGGAGGATTGTGGGAGAACGAAGGTGGAGGGGCGGGGTTCTGGTCCGAATTGTCCATTTGTGTTTGGTCGTTGGCCTTGTTTTGGTGCAGAATTTCTACAGCTCGAACAGGAATTCGTGGACGCGTTGTAACTGAGGGAGATGCAGCTGAGGCTGTGGCTGCGGCAGAGTGTGGAGAAACGGTGCGCTGACGTTTCGTCGAGCGATCTCCGTTCAAGGAAGAAGGGTCTTGCACTTGTGGAGTAGGTTGGCTGTGTTCGTCGGAGTGAGACTCGGGCTCTCTGGAACGCTTGCGACCATTTATCGCATTTGATGGATCGCCAGTCGTATCGAGCCTGGGAGTGAGGACAGGATCGGCAATGGGGTTATTGTTGAAAAGACGGGTAGGGTCATTAGCATCCGCGTCCGAGAATGTAAAGTCCGGATAACCCTTGCTCAGGTTTTGCTGCACGCGTTCGTAAATCTTGACGATCAATTTGCAGGCGCGAATGAGCTCGTCCACATTGACATCTAATTGTCGCCACCATGGACGTCCCTCTGCGTCATCTGGGAAAGCAACTTTGCAGTGACGAGCCGCGGCATACAAGGCGGCCGCCGCAATGACACGGGGCTGGAACTGCAGGCAGAGAACGGTGTACGTAGAGTCGTTCAGAAAGGCGTATGCGGCGTGACGGAGGGGTCGGTTGTCGCCCAAACCGAGGAAGAGGGAATAGTCCCAAAGGATGCGATAAGGTGATTCGAGCTGGAGGTCGAAACACAGGAATTCAAGCATCACACTCTCATTCTGAAGGATTAAATCACGCCATTTCCAGTAATCCTTGGACTGTTCGTCCACAACTAGCTCCGGTTGCTTCATGGCGACACGGCAGCAGGCCACCACAAAATCCTTCATGCGGCGCATGGTCTCGTCCACTTTGAACGCCACGAACAGCGCCACGGCTGCGATGACCTTGGGGTGCATAAGATCCGCGCCAACCTCTGGATATTGTCCCCGCAAGGAGTAGCGCATGAGAAAGCGATGCATGAGCACCGTCGCAGTCATTGATGTTTGTGGCGGCATCTTGAGCATCAGGCTAACCTGCCATATGAACTCCACGGCACGATGCCGGATGTAATCCTCCTTCTCACGGTCAATCTTGTCGATCCGCGATGGTGTCCGTTCGAGCTCTTCATCTGTGAAGAGCCATTTCTGCTGTGTCGCCGCAATCACCGGATTGGGAAGGCCGGGGATGCGGCGTTTGGTCGATGCTTGAGACGTGGAAGCTTCCATATGGTCGTCTGAAGCGAGAGAAGAACGAAGCGTCGGGAGGTGAGAAGAGGAGTTCGTGGGGTGAGAGATTGGTAATGTAGGAGGGATCGGAGTGGGTGGGTAGAGGAGTAGATCAGCAAAGAGATAGGCAGGTCAAGGTGAATCTCCTTGACGATTGGTCGCTAACTTTGTTTATTTTTGATTTCTCCTGCTTGCTTGTATCTTGGTCGCTGCGGCCTATCAAGGCTCAGCGCGCCAGCGCGCTCTTGCGGAATTGAATCTCAGTGGTTTCCAATCTCAGGCGGTTTAGTCCAGTCGGTTAGATGCGATTCAAAACACCTCACTCCACACTAAAAAGCCAGTGAAAGATGAGTATCGGCGTTTCTCAAATTTTCGTCAAAGGATGATGCACATATGATCGACCAACAATGACGAGAAAGCAAATGATCTATGTCCATACGAGGATCACGCTCGGCGAATGCGACAAAGTGGAAGGCTACATGCTCGGGGCGGATTAACTCTGACCCGGAATTGATGATTGCATCAGTGTAATGGCGACTGTCTTCAAGCCTTGTACCTCCTGTCAATAGTGAATGAGTCTCGACACTGTCTTCACAAGTGAGGACGTGATCTACTAAAGAATCTTTCCTGCTTACTGTATAGCTTACATCAAATGAATTTTTGTATTCGGGTCAGTGTTGATGGAGAATCTATGTCAAGCACTGGATGTCAGTACAGCAACTAGAAACCTCGCTGAGAAGAAAGTGTTATTCTTGCGGATGGCGGACACAAAATAGAAAAGTGAAGAACGAATTCTTAGTTCGACAGTGGAGTGGTATCTCGAGCCGTACACCAAAACGCCACGCTGATTAACAATAAGAGTTTCCATGACCGAAGAGGATATCAAATGAGGCCATCAAGCACTACTCCTCTTCACTGACTTCACTCTCATCGCTACCCATGCCCACGATGTAGTTGCCTTCTCCGTATCTGTGACCAAGGGCTTCTTCTTCCCGTGCGCTTGCCTCGAAAGCAGCTTCCATCTCCGCGGCCAATGCGTCATCATCGTCCTCCTCCATATCGTCTCCAGTCCCGACAGAGCCCGCAGGGGGGCAGGTTGAGTTTCCCGAGCTGGAGAGGGCAGTGCAAATGACTCAATATCCACCTCAGAGTCGTTCGCCTCTTGGTCGTCGCTAGGCGTGTTGTTCGAGGAAAAGAAAGAGGGATTGACTTTGAAAGCCCTTTTGGGAGGGGGCGAGCCCATATCAATGATGAGCTCGCCGTCGATGATGATATTTGAGCCGGGAGACTGGACAGACTGCTGCGAGCCGTTTGCCGTGCCGGCATCTGATTCTGACATCCGAGACTCATCTCGCTCGGTCGGTAGGTCTTTAGGAGGCACCGGCTCAGGAGCCTGGTCCGCGGGCTTCTCTCGAGCTACCTTCGGCTTCACAGGGGGTTTCTGAACACGCTTGACTTCCCGTAGCGGATTCGCTGGAGCCTTTGGCGCCCTCGGTTGCGGTGCCGTCTTTACTGTGGGTCGGCTCGGTGGGAGATTAGGTGTGCCGGTCTTGCTGGTATTACTTGGCTCCGGCGTTGAAGTTCTCGAAGGGACCTTGGGATCCTCTGCGCCTTCTTTAGGCAAAAAGTGCCGAAAGTCATAAGGATTGCTCTCGTCAGCCGGTCCTTCGTCCTCAGTCTCATTTCCCCCATTGTGATCCGCCGTGGATGTGTTGTCTCCCTCATGTGATATCCGCAGCTGTTCATACTGTTCCAGAACTTGCTTCTCCGTCTTCCCAGGAGCGGATCGTAGATTGAAATTCAGTTTGGTGGAAACCGGTTCCAACACAAACACCTTGCGCTCTGGGTCAAAGACCAGAACCAGCGACTGGTCCCCGGAGGGATCCTCACTTCCGACATACGAATATGTGATGGTGTGGTCGGCATTCGAGGGCTTATCGGTGACGGACAGGTCATAGAGGTCTCGCGAGAGGGTAGATCGAGTGATTTTAGATCGCTGCTGAGGTGTTGCAGACTTGGATTTGTAATTGTAGTTCACATTCACGAGACGACCTGAAGCGGTATTTTTGGCTAGTCTGTTCCCCAGGACGATGGGATATTCAGCCTGTTTGGTCGGGTCGATCATGGTGGACATCGTGGGGACGGCCAGCCCAAGGCTCCGCGCCGGGAAACAGACAGACAGCGGCAAGCACTTGTTGGCAAACGATCTTGCCAAAGGCGCAAGCCAGGAAGGGACACGCGAGGCCAAGCGTGGTAGTGTAGATTGAGAAGAGTGGTTACTTTGAGATCAAAAATTTGGCAGTTTGTTAGAATCGCTCAAAGGTCTGAGAGAGGGGGTGAGAGTAAAACAGAGTGGTGGAGTGAGGATTATCGCAAGTATGGGGAAAGGCGGAGAAGCTCAAGTGGAAATGACCTGCCGATGAGCGCCGATCAAAGAAAATGGGCCCAAACAAAGGTAGCACAACAATGTCGCTAGTGGTCATGCAAACAATAATTGGCAATTTGAGGTACAGCATCCCGAGGTGATTATTGCACTGCATTGCCCGTTGCAGAGTGGTTTTACAGTTAGTGCTCATATTGCGTGATTCGAGTACGCTGATCAGAATGTCTCATTATAGCCCTGTACTACCTGAGTCATTTTTGCAGTTGTCTATGGCATAGAAGATTATTTTGAGATCAGCTTGCGGTCTTAACATTACAAAAAGCTTCACGTGCTATGGGCTTTGTGCTCGTTTATATATGAAGAGCTGCGCTAGTGTACAGGTACCCGACTCGTCAGTTGTTCCAGACGACCAGCCAAAGCTCGATGCTTTCGCATTACGTCTTCCCATTCATATGCAATGCCTTCCTCTTCATCCAGCTCGGTCAGAATCATTCCAAAGTCACCTCCAAGTCGACCGAGGCTAGCGGCGCAGTACAGCAGCTGAGTGAGCAGGCTTTCCCTTGAGCTGCGGTCCCGGACATTGGGAAGGTATGTGCGCACTGTGTCCGTCAACAACTGCACCAGGTGCATTGGGAAGGTCGCCAGGGCCGAAGGAAGAGTCTGTAATGGGTCATCCGGTCGAGGTGTTTGATTTGAAATTTTGGAGATGTCTAGGCTTCGAATATTGGGAACCCCAGACTCAAGGTCAGATTGCTCAGAGTTGAAAATGTTTTTGTACAGCGAGATGATGGCAAAACTTTGTTCACGGAAGATCTCGATGTATCGTTTGAGATAGCGATCTGTCTGCTGACCACCCGACCAGCTTTCGGATGAATCTCCACTGCTTGTCCTCCGCTGTGACTCTTGATCGGCAAGCTCTCGCAATGGATCCAAGGCCTCCAGGGTAGATACCAGATGCGCCAAGCGACAGATCAAGAAAATAGCACCCAGTGCTCCTTCTCCCGAACCTATGGCTCCCTCACTTCGAAGAGTTTCAAGATCTGGTGCGACGCGCCGGAGCCAGCCCACGGTTCGCATACCGGCTGCTAGCCGGAGGTTCGGGGCTCGGAGACCTGCAATCAAGTTGGTCGTCATCTCTTTCATGGCATCTTCTGCCTGCGAGGCGACGTCCTGAACTAATGGTGAGCCCGGGTATATTGACTGAAGGCGCTTGATATGTGCGTGTAAATCAAGCGCTGAGGAATATGTTGTAGAGGCCACTGATGCGCCTGAGTTGGCAGACGCCGCAGAAACCGCGGCGGACAAAAGGGATGGCAGTTCAAGGATGTCTGACAATCGATCCACGTTGCGAGCTAGCTGCATGGCTTTCTTCCTCCTCTCTAGTGCTGCATTATCTGTGGTCTTGCTGTATTTTGTGGAGAACCTGACGGCTTCCTCATCGAGCTCTGGGACAGCATCGCGCAACTGATGCGCCTCCAGTTTCAATTGCGGTATTGATGCGCTTAGAGTGGAGAGATGATCGGCTGAGGCGACAAAAGATCGATGGGAGCGATTTGACAGCGCTTGAAGGGAAAGGAGCGACGAGTGGGAGGACTGTGCCAACGATTGCGGTTCGGTGGTTTGCAATGCATCCAAGGACAAAGTCGGCAGCCGATTCAGATATTGTGTCGTTGTGCTGTCGGATATTTGGGGCTTGTCGATGTCGAGTTTCGGAGCCAGGAGCTCCAGTAAAGAGTCAGCCATGATCGCTAGACGTCTGACCCCTAGAAATCGGCTGGTCGAGCTCTTAGGAGTGAGGAGTGTACCCACGTGGAGAACAGTTGCGGGCGTGGTCGCGGAGTAGAGCGTACGATAAGGAAGGCAGTACGGTGGCCTGTGCGGCCAGTTTGCGCATCTCCGCAGTGTGTTTCTGGAACCAGGCCCAGATCACCCATTTCTGTTTTTACATCTCCATCATTTCTGTTTTCGGACATATCCTTAGGGATCCCCAATCAAGGCTCTGCCTTGACCTTTGAGACTCAAAGGCCCTTCAAAGAGGTGTTTTTTTTCCCCCACAAACACTTGCCTTGCCTAAAACTTATACCCCGCATCTGCCTCATTAGCGGCCTTGTCCCACATGCGCTTCTAGCCATGGGGAAACCACGAGTAAGTCTGCGTAAATTGTGTAGAGTGATATTCTTTGGCAGACCCGAGACTGACCGAGTGATTCAGATGATCATTCTTGTTCGCCATGCGCAATCTGAAGGCAATAAGAATCGCGACATTCACCAAACAACACCCGACCATCGAGTGAAGCTTACTTCCGAAGGTCACCGACAAGCCCTAGAAGCTGGACAGCGGCTACGCAATATCCTTCGCCCTGATGATACCCTCCATTTCTTCACGTCTCCGTATCGTCGAACAAGAGAAACAACCGAAGGCATCCTGCAATCACTAACCTCCGACGACCCTTCCCCCTCTCCGTTTCCGAGACACGGAATCAAGGTTTACGAGGAACCCCGACTTCGAGAACAAGACTTTGGTAATTTCCAGCCATGCTCGACCGAAATGGAACGAATGTGGATGGAACGGGCAGACTACGGTCACTTCTTCTACCGAATACCCAACGGCGAATCCGCCGCGGATGCATATGACCGCGTCAGCGGGTTCAATGAGTCCCTGTGGCGACTTTTTGGAGAGGAAGATTTCGCCAGTGTATGTGTGCTCGTTACACACGGTCTTATGACCCGAGTCTTTCTCATGAAATGGTACCACTGGAGTGTGGAATACTTCGAGGACCTTCGGAACATCAACCACTGCGAGTTTGTGATCATGACCCTGAATCCCGATAACGGCAAATATACTCTTCAAAACAAACTGCGCACATGGTCGGACCTACGACAGGAGAGAGAACAAGAAGCGGAAAAGGAACGTGATAACAAGGGGCAAATTGTTACTCGTCAGAATTCCTCAGAACATGTCCCCCTCCGTCGAAAATGGGGTGGTTGTCCAGATGGGTGCACGCACGGGATGACTGGAGATGTCCAAAAGTCACTTCGTGCGCAATTAATGGAATCCATGCATCGGAGCAGTGGGCACATTCGGGGTAGCAGTGATACATACCCTGATCAACCATCACCACTGAAGCAGACCGCCTCGACAGCTGACAGCATAGAGGGGTCCTTCCCCTTCCCCAACGACAAAAGTATCGCGGCTCTTCATTCATCTTCCGCTGGGTCTCAACAGTCCCGTTTCTCTCCTGAGGAGATCAATGCAGTCAATATGGGGCAATCCTCCAGCTCCGATACTCGCAAGCGCCCTGTTCGGCCAAGTTTGGGCCTGCATCGCGATAGTGAGGACCATCTTCTACATCCTCCAGTCTCAGCTTCAGCGACAGCAAATCTCAAATTAGCTCTGCTTCATCTGGGCGGGCGAGACGGAGGTGGCTCATTGAGCGGCGCCAACAGTCTCGTCCCATCCGAGGATGAAGGCGATCACAACGAGGAGTCCCCGAAGCATCACCATCACCATCTTCACCACCATCACGGCCCTCATGGTCATCACCATCATCAAAATCAAAATCACCATCACCACCCGCATCACAGCAACGATGTCAGCAGCCCTGAATTGACCGCCACTCATAAAAAGGTTCTTCATTTACAAAAGGACGCCATCCCCAACGCAGTCTCCCTGCCCGCTTCATCCCAGGATGCCGAGGACGACGGCGACGACGAGTTGAGCTCCCATCAAAGGAAGGGACACAAGAAACGCTCCCATCATGTTCCAAGCCATACCCAGCAACAGAATCCCAGCCTTGATACCGGGAACTTCCCGCTTGAAAAAGACACAACATCCACTCCTTCCGTTGCTGCACGCCCAAGAGCGAACATGCTCGGTGACGCAGATGATGAGACCCCCAACTCGCATGAACAAAACGCGCATACTGCCGAGAATCCTACGCCACCAGTTCAGCAAGGCCAACCAGACCCTTCATCCGAGGACCAAGACCTGGAGACGCAACGCCGGGAGGATCAAAGCATACAAGGGAGTGTCTATTAAATCAAGATGCTTTTCGAATCAGGGAAGCGGTATAAGTTATACCCGTCTATCTCCTGTCAGATCTGCCAAAACGCCAGTGGAAGAAAGGGTCGGGACCTCAAATGCAGGATTGTGCTTGCATGTTGGAAAGAGAAGGCAAAAAGTCTGTAAAACAGGCGAGGGGTATTTTTGGCATTCAGTGGAGAATATCCAACTTTCACGGAGGATGTTATACGAGTACATGATTGAGAATGAGATCACGTCATTGATATAGAACGAAAGATGTTGAAAACCCGGTGGGTAACTGCAAGTGACGGTGTCTTATTGATATGCGATTAGAAATTGTCAAGAGACATTCCAGCATAGTGTCGTCCATCAGTCACGTAGTCTATGATCGACTGCCCGCACCCATGCCGTGTCCCTCGACTATTGCCCCAATCTACGGAGCCCGGAGCCATACGCCTGATTCGATTTAATGATCATCGCAATAAGCAATCACATATGATTTCCCAGACCCGATGTCTACTGGGCACCAAGAAGCAGCAGTAATCTACGATCAGTCAGGGGAAATCGCGCGTTGAGGGGTAGCCCAAGCACGGTGGCTTCAACCCACTTGGGCAGAACCGGCCTGTGCGGCAATTTTCTTCATGTTCCGGACAAGTCCAACGAAATAATGACAAAGGACGGTATGAAGAGCGACAGCGGCGGGAACCACGAGAACGAGGTTGCAGACCTCACCCCACGCCGCAATAACATCCGCCTCACTGCGCCTGATCTCGCCCAAGAAAGCAGAGATGTGGGAGAAAGAGAAACCAGAATACCCCTTGAGAAAAAATGGGAAGAGTGGTGTGAGAGTCAGAACAACTTCATACAGGTAAAATCAACATGTTTATTGCAAGTTTGGGGATATCAGATGGGTCAAAGAAGCGCAGTCGAAGAAGTTCGTCAGCGTTTGCAGGAAAAAGAGAGAAAGTGGTATTGAAAGCTGCAGTTGTTTTTGGTAGATTCATGGTGAATAAGGCGCAAGATCGTGGCAATAATAATAAGATTGGTCAAACGTCGATGATTGAAGAGAAGAGATTAGCGACAGACGCGCACGGGCTGGGTCTGCGTCACTGCAATTCGAGTGTGGAGGCATACGCGGTGATGCCATCGACGGAGGTACACATCCGAATGCTGGTGGTATATGATGAAGAAAACAAGGCAAGAAACAGAATCGATAAGAAGGAAGAACCGGACAATCCAGATGCAACAATACTCTATAGAATCCACCAAGGAGAGGAAAGCGAGGCGAAAAGACACAAAACGATGCGGTGGAAAGAAGAGCAGCCGAAGGTATAGACCGAATGGCATAGGTGGTGAAAGGATGGCAAATTTTGAAAAGTCGTGATCATCGTGACTGCAGTCCTGGCCAATTGCCTTTTGTTTAGACCTTGACGCCACAACGCTGGGGGAGCTTTCCCCAGCATGCGCAGGCCTAGGCCATTGGGTTGAGCGGTTCAAAATAAGCCAGGATCGCCGCGGATAGCATATTTTCCGAATTTTTTTTGGTGGAAATAGGTTTTTTTTGGAAAGATTGTTGCGCTAAGTCGACGAGGAAAGTGGAGGACGCGAGAAGAGAAAACAAAAAAGGGAAGTGTGTACTTTTCAATCACCGAAGACGGAGCGGCGGGACTGGACCTGAAAGAGTGGAGCAGCGCGTCCACGTGTAAGAGTATAGGTGAGAATTGCATGACGAAAGATGGCGTAAAATGTTGCGTCAAAGATAAGCGCAAAAAGATAGAACGGTATCATGGTGTCGAAAAAAAAGTTGCAGAAAGTTGACAAAGTAACAGACAGAACGAATCAAAAAGATGTGCTCTCAGGCGACCGGGGGGAAGCCATGATGAGCAGGGATCTGGGAGAGTGACTCTGAGAGAGGATTTAGGGAGGTGAAGAGTTACACCCAATCGGAGATAGTCAGAACTTGTGCCTGATCATCACACAAGGGAAGGATGTAATCTCCAATCTCTTGTGCCTCCAAGCCGAGAAATGAAGATGAGAAGAGAATGGCGCAAAAATGCAATGGGAATCAAACAAGCAGAGCGGCACGTCCGCACAATTTCATCCCGCGATGACAGGGTGCAGTGGGGGAAAGGCGCCGTGGGGCATGTAAAACTCCATGTGCTTCGCACAATACACACATCCACAGGAGGAGCCGTGACCAGTCCACACGCTCTGAGCAAATGGTAAACCATAAGCTGGAGTGTGGTGGTAGGATGGAGGCTGTGACCGAGGAGCGGATTGGGGAAGATAACGCGGAGGTGGTGGAATCCATGTCCCTTGCGAATAAGGGGGTGGTGGGTTCGCAAATCCCCAGGGACCGGCCGGATAGTAATCCGGGGTGTTGGGACCACTGTGGGGAGCCGACGGCGGGGAGTACTCAGAGGCAGCAGGGTTGAGCCATGAGCTCTCGGTATGCGAACCGCGTTGATATTGCGGGGGGATGGGACCTTCGGGAGACATGAGCGGCTTGGAGACGGTCTGGTGGTGGCGGGCAACGTTCGTGTCCAAGGGTGCGAGAGTCTGGCGAGTAGACTCGTGGGCTCTCGCATTGGCCTTGGCACTCCAGCTATCCCAGTGGCGACGCCAGGAGGCAAACCCATCCTGCTGGTCGTAAATGCGGTCATGGATCTTCCAGTCAAAGGCGAATAGCCACTCCAGCTCCATCTTGTTCAGTTCAGCCACGGGTATGTTGCTCACTTCTGCCCAGGACTTGTTTTGGAAGGTATTATCATCCAAGAACTTGCTGCCCAACAGCAGAGCCACCGTCAACATACGGTAAATCTGTCCACTGCTGGAGTGAAATGTTCGCTGGGCAGAGAGGATGCGCATACGGCTAGACATGTAGAACAGACCCAACAAGATGGTGGAGCTGGGGAGGCGGGTTGACGAGAGAATCTGGTAGACGTATTTTCGGAACTGCGGGGGGACGGAAGTTCCTGGGGAAATGCTTCGCGCGAAGTCAATATCTGAAAGGGTGATCTTGGTGTTGTACAAATCATACATTCCCTGAGTCATCTCTGCGACAAAATCGGACATTCGATCCATCTCATAGTCCAGGTGCGCAGCAACACCTCCAGTGGCCTTTTCTTCCTTGCGAGACTGCTGCTGCTGTCGCTGCGAAGGGTGTTGCTGGTGCTGGTGTTGGTGCGCGTGCTGGTGGGTCGAAGCCATATCGTGACGACGGTATTGTGATGAGATCGCGTTATCCATGGGCGGAAGCTGCATGTTGGCCCGGATTGGCGGCAGCGAGGTCGCGGCGGGGCCATACATGGGCTGCTGGTGGCCCATGGAGTGCATGTCCCGGACGCCATGCATGGCGTGTCCCGAGCCCGGATACACCCCCATGGCATGGGGCTTCGAGTAGATCAGCGATTGCGAATACTGTTCAATGAACTCAGAGCCGCTCTGGTGGTAGCGAGGGGGGAATGCGGTGTGACCAACCGGATAGAACGTAGGTTCATCCAGACGACCACCATTGTTGACATGAGGAGGCGTGGGCGGGAGGCCGTGGCCTGCAGCCAGCAAGGACGGCATCTTGCGAGGAGAGGGGGAAGGGAGGGATTCCAGTTCAGGTGGGAAGAGCAGACTTGATCCTGTTCGTCCCTGGAGAATCAGCATAATGCGCTTCACCTTGAGACGCGGCCAAAGGACAATCACTGGGTAAATGTATGCTGTTTGGCACCGCGACACGACCTGTAGAGTAAGGGGACAAGGCTGAGACACGCACCGTCTACGTCTTCACCAGGTCCTGAGCCTGGAAAGGGGGAGAGGGCGAAGAGAGGAGAGCGATGCTCTGGGAGCGTGCTGCTCTAGTGTCGATTCGAGGACGATCTCTAGTTGAATGACATTGAAAGAGGCTCTTCAACCGAGGGAGTCGAGAGAGATCAACAGAGTACTATCACAGACGACGTGGAGACGCGGTCGCGGATGAAGCCTTCGACGTGTGGGGGGGGGGGTTGACCTCGCGCTTCTCCCAGCAATCGTGGCGATGCAAGGATGACCCACAGAGGATGGACGAGGAGAGTTTCAAGGATGTGAAGCAACACCCGGCAGCGCGCACACAAAAACTGTATGATTAAGAAGATGGCTGATTGGTGATCATACGTGTTCGGCGCCAGAAAGGGAGACGTGAAGTCTTCAGTGGACGACTCAGAAGGCAGGACGCAGCGGAATTGTTCGAACCGGAGACCACGAGAACAATGTAGATCAACAAAAAGAGGAAGGAATTCCCTCACCCAAGGACAAACCTCACGATTGGAGATTTAGCAACGACACTTAGTGAAAAGCTCGTTGGAACAGGGAAGGGGAGAGGGTGACTGGTGCAACAGGAGAGGGATAGGAGAGGAAAATAGGTTGTGAGGTCGAGAAAGGAGTAGAGAGAGCGTGAGTGGTTCGAAGGGAGGAGGAGGAAGAGTGGGTGAGAGGGTTGCAGAAGAAGTGAGAGAGAGGGTTGGTGCCGGTGTAGAGAACCACTTTTTGGGGGGGGGGGGGGGGGTGGGACTCCTTTGGGCCTGCACTCTCTCTCTCGGTCGGACACTCTCCTCGCTCGCTATGAGAGCGTGTGTGTGACTTCCAGAGTGGGTGCGCTCAGCGTTGAGGATGGATAGCCTGACTAATACGTAACATCGATACCATACCATACTTTCCTCTTTTCCTCATTTTCTCGTGGCCCCGTTGGCCTCGACTCACCCCGTCGAAACATTCAGGCGGTGAATACCACCTGAGGTCTGCTGAGTGGCGGCTGATGGATTTTTCATTCCTTTTTGGCTGTGGTTCACCCGTTCTTTTCCTCCTTCTCGAATACAGAGTTCCGTCGTAATTCCACGAATCCGTCCCTCGCTCAGGGCTCTCACCGGGAGTTTCTGACACCCTGTCCATCTACCGTCTACTTTACAGTTTACACCCTATGACCCTACAGTCTCGGAGTCTACCCTGTTCACTATCTACTTTATAGTACTTCTACCACCGCTCATGATTGCTCTTTAGATACCTATGATTAGGAAGTCTAGTCGGATCCTCAGTCCTTAATTCTTGTTCTCATAGGATTTCCGTCTTTGTGATTATCAAGTACTACTCTCAGTACTCTGAGTACTCTCAGTATTACGGCTCAGGACTAGGAGTACTCAGAAGACCATCTCCGTTATGTACATTATTAATAATTAAAGTCGCTTCAGGTTGGTCTCTCTCGGATAGTGGGGACATCAGGTGATGCACCATTGGGTACAGCGGAATGAAGTGGGTACCAACATAGTGAGGTTCACCACCTAATCCACAGTGTCCAATAGGTATTACCGAGGAAACCCAAGTCACAACATGCGATACACAGATGCAGAAGCAGAGTTGACGGTGATGTCTGTGACCTACCATAAGTATATACTCCAGTCAAACTCACTGACATAGTAGTATAGCCCAGTAGGAAGTTTCCCACTCAAACAGGACTAGACTACTAGTACTAGTAGACCTCAAGACCGATCATGTAAGAATAGGGCAAGACCACAGTTCGAAGACAGCACGCGATGGCTTGTGGTAGAGATCCACATGAAGAGGGTCACTGGTGGCTGTGGGTGGTCACGCTCTATAATTTACCCTCTTTACAGTACCTTTACACTACGTTACCTCTTTCCTACCCTAATGCATGAATGCACCGACGCTCAATGCCCATGCGCAAGAGGCCTACCTGAGTAATCTGACGCCCTACAGTCAGTCCTACACAGGTAGCGATGATACCTACCACAGATCAACATTTCCGTATTTTGAACCGGCTGACCAGATAGGTAGATACACTGATACGATGGCAGATACTCCCGTCTATGTACAGTGGTACATATACATGCTTCATCCAAACGGAATCGCAGTCCAGCACTAGAGATTTCGGTACGCTTCAAGTGTAAGACTCAGCACTGAGGTTATCCGTGAGTATGAGATCAGTCTGACAGACAAAGAAGAATGATCAAGCCTGGTGCCATCGCCTCTCCTAGTCTGATCGAGAACAGATTGCGCACTCACGATGCCTTTCTGACTAAAAGTCCAGCCGAGGACATGGCCACGGCGTCAGCATGACCGGGGACAGCAAGGTTGGCGGAATTGACCCAAATAATACTACTAGTCTACTCCTCACTTAGTACTATGGGTGTGTAGGTAGGTACATGTGTAGGTATGTATGCAAAGTTACTAAAGTTACTAAGGTACTCATGCGCCTCTCCCGTACTCATGAAAAGGCCATAGTCAGTGTAGTAGTCATAGTGAGTCCTCAGAGACGATCTCGGCCCTTGTCAGTGACCATGGAGCCACACCAGCCTATGACATACTCTAGTGCCAGCTGCCGTGTGCTCAGTGCTGCCTGCGAAAGAGTTGTTAATGACACCGGCACTAGTGTGAGCGTGTGAAGACCCCGTAGTCGGACTGTATTATTCTGCCCGATGGAGCGGAAGTCATGAACGACCGGGTGGCCATACCCACAACACGAGCAACGCCGAGTCAGATAGCGTTTGTGAGTATATTCAAATATGATATATTGGATACCACACTATGACTATTCACTCACTTCCCTAGAGTGATTGACTGGTTTCCTATATTCACATGACATAGAACTTTGGGTTTCCCCTTCTCAGATGGGTCATTCACCCCCCCGCAGATCCTCCGTCAGTTGCCTCTTCCCTGCTAAAGTGGCCTCCTCCGGAAGGCGATCGGGGTCCAGAAAGCTGGTGATGCAACGTCTGTGTCACGGAGAACTAGCGTCGGAGGGGCGGCAGAAAAAGTAAAAAAAGAAAAAGGAGTCGAGAAGGTTAAATAAAGAACGGCTAGGGAAACTGGAAAATTTCGGAACCCCCCCCAAAAAAAAAAATTGAAAAATGAGAAAAAAATGAGCCCAAAGGGGACCGGGAACAGAAGCAGCACGAACGTAGTGCTTGAAGCGGACAAGCAGAGACTCGTGCAGGAGTTCCGCAACGCTCCACTTGGACTAAGCCATGCGCTGGCACCGGTCGGCCGGACAATCAGTGCTGCTGCTACAGTCGATGGAAGGTACAAGGATATACGTTAGTCGTAAGTTGGTTAAATGCCGCACAGAGGTAGCACAAAGTCACAGTAATGAGCAGTTTGACTAATTTTCAACTAGTTGAAGGTTATTGAGCGCGTCCGGGGAATACACTGCCGCAGTGTAGAACTATAGACTGCAGAGATTCAGGAATACCAAGGGGTTTCATTCCGTGGGGTCATATCTGCGCAAGTCTGGACAAAGTAAACACTAAACAGTCAGTAAAAGTATCCAATTGCTGGAATCAAAGGGTTATCCGATAGCTGATTTGATCTATATCCAGCTGTTGACTCCTACCATACTGTATGACTCGATTGTAACCCAACGCCCTTATATCCAGATCGGTGGTACAAGAGGTACAATCATCGACCCTCTCACACTCACAGTACCTGACTCTTCAGCAGTTCAGACCTGAGCCATTCCTGTCCTATCTGACAGGGTTAGTGAGAGTTCATCAGCAAGTCATTTCAACTTGGCCGACAGCATCCTGTGGGTATTAGGGTTGACCATCGATATCATCCAGTATCTCCCGGGCTACCCTATGGCACCTACAGACCCTTCAACTTCTGACTGCGACCTATTTTCATCATTGACATTCCGGGGCCGTCTAAGGTCCATTTTTACCATACAGATGATCCGGCCATTCGAAACTCTCTCATCACTCACTATAATGACCTTGACCTCGATCCATGTGGTTCCATTACTAATAACTACTCAGTGAGTCAGGACTAGTGAGTCCTGACTCATGACTTGACGTCCAACAGTAAGTAGATGGCATTGTACTCGCGCATCACTCATCACCCCGTACAACCACGCAAGGGCCGGTGCACCATACCCAGTCTAGTGGACCAGATGCTTGAAACTGGATCTCCCGTCTCGCCGGGCAGCCTGTCCGACTCACAACAAAACTCCCGCCAGTGCCCTGTGCATCTCTTTTTCCTCCTCCCCATTCCCGGAGACAACAAGTCCTGATGACAAATTCGACTCGGGTGGAAAAAGGTGCGCATCTCGGTTTGTAGGAGAGCGACTCGGACACACGCCCTACTATTGTACTGTAGACCTGCCCCTCATAGTGATCCCGGGCTCAGTCTCGGGCAAAGGAGCCCGGGAAGGGGAAATCTTTTACTCTTGGGAGAAGCGCCGAAGCCTCTCGTGAGTCACCAAGTCTAGAAGCTGCACTGGGCAGGAGAACATGGTTTTTCCTTCCTGCAGGGCGCATAGCGTCATGCCGCATGGCCACCCATGTCCCTCCCCTATGACCACTGCCCACTGCAGTGCCTACTAGATTGAGACCCCTGCAGTGTCCGGTGAGAGGAACAGAAGAAGACACCAAGGGGAATCCACCTATTGTTGGGGTAGGAGAAGGCGGAGAAGGCGGAGGACGGAGGACGCAGGACTAGGGGGGGCAAAAACCTACGTCGTACTACGCCTCGCATCGGGAGATGACGATGCGGCTGTGTACTTGTATGCTCAAGAGACGGCTGCCTTCCATCTGACAGGGCTCAGCAGGAGTGGTCATCGTGGTCGAACTTGGATGATAGAAAGCATGGATGGGGTTCTAGGGGGATGACGGGCCTTACTTGAAGCCATCATCATCCTATGTCAAAGACTCAATGGAAGTGAGTGAAACTATAGCAAGCACAGACCAGACTGATGAATATACCGTCGCACACGACAAACTATGAGAGGTAAGTAAATAGCTAAGTTACTTACAATAAGTATATACTTGTCGACGGGAGTCCCTTAAAGAACCTCCCTGTACAACATCGGGTTCTCTGTTCTTTGTGAGGTAACTATTACTCCCCTGAGTCCCCTCTAGTATATTCAAGATCATACACTACCGGCTAGGTAGGATATCTCTATCTCTATCTCTATGTCAACTTACATGACCCCTTCATTCCCGTTTGATGACCTCAAATAAGACGAACCCTCTTTATTTCCACCTTCAATCTCTAGAAGTCCATGCTTCCCAATGTCACAGCAGTCTCGTTTCAACTTCATGACCTCACACTCAACACTCACCTCCTGCAAGAGTACAAACTATACCCTCCACCCTCCACCCTCCACCTCATTCAACCCCCGCATATCCATCTCATCCGTCACCCGTCCCTGCCCAACCAGTGGAGCACATCGAGACACCTGCTCCCAGCATCGGCTAGTTTCGGCCCAAGTCCAAGTCACAAACTCTATTTCCCTTCGCCCGTTCCACATGCCCAAGTCACATTCAAAAGAGTGATTTGACACACAAGGCCCAGACTGTGAGCTTCCAGCGAAATACATGAACGTGGGCTGCCACGTACTGCGGAGTGCGGAGTACACGTTCATCGGCAGGAAACAGCTTACCTACACTGACCTACGCACTATCTCCCTTAAGCTACTTTCTAGGCTTCTACAGTGTTAGAAGTGGAGATCGACAGAGGCACATAGCAGGTTCTCCGTGAATGTCCAGGGACTATCCAAGGTTGACGGCATCCCCTTTACTAAACGTGTAAAGTCTTCGGCCGTGAGACCAGCCGTCGCCCCGCCTGCATGCAACTCATAAAGAGTCCTGCATCGGTATAGACTGGGCACGTATCGTAGTATTCACTACCTATAAGGTTGAGTACCCATGCTACACACGAAGACAGTTTCACACCGCTATAGGAGAGTACCTTATGCATCAAGGTACAGACTCCAGCATCGAAGAGGAAGGGAGCAGTCATCTGGAATGACCTTCTCCTACGTGAGAACATCCTGAGCCAGAAGAGCATGGCAGGGGACAGACAATTGAGGTCTCCATCTTGTATAGAGAGTGAGATTGGCTTGACGAGTCTACTGAAGTATGGAGAGCGCTGATTGTCTTCTGCTGGAGACGTGATGCTCCAAAACCGAGACCTTGCTGAGCTACGAGGCAAAAGCTACACTGCCACCGCAAGCCAGGCTTGACAATACAGCTCATTGGAAGAAGGACCCGTCCTTGTGAAGACTCGAACTTTGTGGCTGTCTATTCTAATCAGGCTTTTGTAGCTGGACCTTGGACGCGACCGGACTCAGATCCGGGATCAGGAAGGTGGAAGAAATGCTTCCCTTCAAGGAGAGCCGTATGCGAGAATGAGAAGAGATCAAACGAGAGACCAGCGTAGTCTCGAAAACCTCAGAAGAGCCCAAATCCAGCTTTTTCTATGGCGAATCTCAAATCAAGCAAGAGCCGGAACAGCCCTCAAACCGGATTCCCCGACAAAGGGGTAAAGAAGGCGAAAGGGTGATCAAGCTTGCTCTTGACATGATACAAACTAACCAGGACGGGAATTGGACGACAAAGAAATAAAATCCAGAAATCGGCTCGGGCATATGCCGGCCAGAACAGAGGGATATCATACGTGATTCAACAAATAATAAGTGCACAATGAAAAACAGATGGCAATAACAAGAGATAAGGCATACACTCGTGTACTCGGTGAAATCGTCATGTGAGGAGGCTGCGAGAGGCCAGATTCATGTCTGCCTTCTCTCGAGACCCGTCTCTCCTACCTGAGCCGTGTGGGTTCGAGAGAGCCAGCTTCTCTACTTTCCAGACGTAGCCTGCATCGAAGTATTCACCTCGTTGTCGGTATGACAGACAAAAAGATACTCAACAAGGGGCGACGACAGATACCCAGGTGAACCCCTTCAAATAGTCATGTTATTGGTCATTGAAGATGGAAGGGGTGGTCCAACCCCACTCCAGAGACACATCAGTCTCTTCCTTGCTCCTTCAGACTTCCCACCAGGTCGCGCAACACGTTCATGATGACAGCTTCATCTTTGGGCTCACCCCCAGGGAAAGAGCTCTCCGTCGCATTGCCCAGGACACGGGCACGAGCACTTCGAAGGACCTCACGGATGTAGTTCTTGTCCTCATAATCCTCCATAAGAACATTCTCAAAATCATCAATGGCTTTATTCGCCCGCTCAGTGAATGACGGCGAGTCAGGCTGAGCTGGTGGAGGCAGGCCGCCAGAAACAGCATGGTGCTGAGGCTGGTGCTGCGGAAGGGGCTGATGGTGATGATGATTGAGAGGTCCAGGCGGCGGGGGAGGAGGAGGGTGGTGGTGATGGGTTTGATGAGGCTGGTGATGCTGTGCCGGAACATGTTGGTGTGATGGAGATAGAGGGTGGGAGTTTTGCAGATGCTGCCGATTTGACGGATGCTGCATCTGCCCCGGTGGATGTGGAGTCTGGTACTGAGGCATATTTGGTGGAGGATATGCCTGAGGATGCGAGTTGTGGGGCGGTTGAGACGTATGTTGAGATTTGGGGGTGGGCGGGTATGGAGAACGGTGCTGCGACTGTTGCTGTTGTTGCTGCTGCTGTGGCTGTGATTGCTGCGGAAGCTGCTGTCCTGACATTCCTGGCGATGAGTGTGAGGGTGCTCGAGGGAATGCTGATTGCGGAGGCAGTTGTTGCTGCTGGGGAGCTTGTGGAGCAGGATTAGAGGCGTACGGGGATGTGTACGCCCGGGGAGTAGTCCGAGCAAATGCAGCGGGAAGATTGCCACGAAGGGCACTGGGAATAGGAAAAGAAGCAGGCACAGGCACAGGCGCAGGCACAGGTGCAGGCATAGGAGGAGGAACAGCAGCGGTGGTGGGTGGAGCTGATGATGACATCGGCGCCGCAGTTGGCGTGGATGCCACTACTGGAGCTGAGGTTGATGCCGATGCTGGCACAGATGCCGGCTGAACAGCAGGTCCAGGAGCAGGTACCGGAGCAGACGGAGTGACAGCGGCAGGAGCAGTAGTAGGAACGGCCGGGGCGGTCGTAGGAGTCGGAGCGGTCGTAGGAGTTGGAGTGGGCACAGAAGGCGCAGTCGGAGCCGGAGCAGTAGCCAAAGCATCAGAAGGCGGAGCGGCAGCCGAAGCTGGAGGCGCGGGATGAGGATGGGGTGGGTGTGGGCTAGGAGGAAGAGGAGGAGGAGGCGCGGACGACACGGTTGTAGAGGTGTAGGGACTAGAATGCTGTTGCTGGGGAGGCGCTGAAGATGCAGAAAATGAACTAGAGGCAGGAATAGAGGGGAATTGGAAGTGCTGTTGCTGTCGCGGCTGCTGCTGCTGAGTTTGCAATTGCGATTGCGGCTGCGATTGCGGCTGCGATTGCGGCTGCGATTGGGGTTGCGTTTGCTGCAGCTGATGTTGATGCTGAAATTGGTGCTGCTGATGTGGGTGGGGTTGTGCAAGAGATTGAGAATGCAAATGAGGGTGCTGATTCTGTAGTGAACCCGGTGTGCCCGACGGAGGGGGAGCATAAGGATGGGCCATTGGGTGCATGTACTGCTGCTGTGGAGGCACCGATGTTTGTGGCTGCGGCGGAGGAGGCGAGGGACGTCTCTTTTTCTCCTTCTCGACCGATGCTCCGGGTCGAAGTTGCCAGGACCAGCCCTTGCCATCTCGCTCGGCGTGCATGAACAAATGACTGTTACCATTCAGATTGTGCCGCACACTTGATGTCCAACCCTCTGTTTCACACTTGAAGCGGAAGTAAGGATACTTCAGCTTAAGCGCCCGATAGATCTGTTTCAGCGTCATCGGGTTGCCAGCTTCCGTCAGAGCATCAAAGATGAGCACTGCATAATTGTACGGCGGCTTAGCCAGGTCCTCCGGGCTGTAAGCAGACTCCGGAGGATAATTGGGAGATGGAGAACGCGACGGTTTGCGCTTCTTGACTGGAGGCGGCTTGACATATTCCTCAGGCCGTTGCTCGGTCGTGAAGTGGCCTCCTTCCGTGGATGGCAGTGGGAAATCCATCCCCTCACCTTTCTTCCTCTTCGTGTACTTGCGCTTCTCCGCTGGCTTGGCAGAAGACGGCGGCGACTCCGCTGTGACCGACTCTTTGATAGTCTTTCCTCCCTTGCCGCTGGTTTTCATAGGCATCGCCGGTGGGGGTGGAGTGATACCACCGTTGGCCTCACGCTTCGCGGCCATCTTCTGCTCTCGAGCCAGTTCTGCCCTCTCACGCTTCGACATGATGCCATCTTTGGGGGGTCGTCCTGGACCCCTCCGCCGCTGTGGCTGGCCACTTTCCCCGCCGGTCTCAACAGAGGGCAACGCTTTGGGAGATTCGGCCTCTTTTGTTTTAAGGATGAGCTTGGTCACCTTCGAGGGTGGCTCTTTGCTCTCACTGTCGCTGTTTGGCCGGTCAATATCATCAATCTCATGTTCAGCGTCAACGGATTCGCGATCCGCCTCGTCCTCTTCCACGACTGGCTCCTCAATGCGATCCGCACCAGTCTCCCCAATAGCGACATCGGGCAGCAGAAACCGGATACGAACACCGCCAACCTGGATGTAATCGCCGCTGTGCAGTGGTCTGACTTGGCCAGGAGAGAGCCAGTCAGCCCCGATGAACGCTCCGTTTCGGCCTATGATATGCATCTCGAAGAAATTGCGGTCGAAGTTGTACGTGATGAGGACGTGGCGGCGGGAGATACCTCGGTGGCCTGCTGCAAACCCGTCCATCGTCGCGGGAGGGTGGATCGGAATCGTGGGACAGGCGTAAGGAGACGGAAGCAACGTCAAGGCATCCACGGATCGAGGGTCAGGTCTTGGGTTCTCTAGGGACTGCATGGCGAGCAAATTGTAATTGATCGACGTCTGCAAATGTGCAGGGTTGGCGTGCAGCGCGGCCGTGGCGGTGGAAAAGGAAGTGCGCCTGGATGGAAGTTCGATTTGGGTCTCGCGACGCACAGTTCTGCCTGAGATATTCGGAGGTACGTCAGGATCGAAGCCCATGATGCCTCCACGGTCGCTGACCACACTCGTCGGTATCACGACACTTCCTTCCCGTCTGATCCGATTCGGCGTGTGGGAGTGGTAGCCGCCACTTGAGCTCTTTGCGCGAGAGCTTCGGCGCACGGCCTGCCGATACTGGAACTCTCGGTGGTGGGCAGCACGGGCTGCGCGGACATCACGGCCCAGAATGAAAGAATAGGTGTTGCAGTAGAAATGGCCGTCATCAAACTCCAGCTTGGCAAAGGCCTTGATCCGAGGCTCGGAACCAGCTACCGAGTCCGAACCATCCTGGTATCCCATGGCCGACAGATCTGGGCCTTGTGACAGGTAGGCCGCTGACAGCATATCGTTCTGTTGAAGGTTCGCCAAGGGATCCTTTGGAGTCGCATTGAAGTCGAAAGGAGGAAGTAGGGACGGCGGTTCCTCTACACCGGTTGTTTGGCCCATAGGCGGGTTCGATAGATGCATCACGTCAACATCTGGGTGGGCGATGGACTTGTCTGCTTGCGAAGTTGTGTCGAAGGGGGGAAAGATATCCTCGGAAGCTTTGTTTCCATTCAATTCGTTTGGCAACTCTGGCGCAGCCGAGGTCTGTTCTCCGTCGTTCGAGAGACTTGGGTTGGGTGGGGGGTTCGCAGTGATGTCCGGGTTCTGTTCCGGTGTACCGTTGTGATCATCCATTTGTACATCTGGATCTTGATGCGTCGAGTCGGCCGCCCCGGTCTCGACTGAGGGTTCAATCGACGATGGCGCTGGGTCAGATCCCGTGGTCGCAGGCTGGTTTTTGAGCAGTTGCGCTAGCAGCGCCCCTGCCGCAGCTTGTGTGCTGATGGTGTTTTGTGCCTCCGAGCCGACCATATCCTGATCGTCGACAGGTTCCTTCTTGATATCGATTGGAGAGGCGGCGACAACTTGAGATTGGGTATGAGAGACTGGGGCAGAATTATGCAGGTCGCGGACTGCGGAGTCGCTCCTAGGCTCGGTCGGAGTCGAGGCGTTGCTGGGTTGAGAGCCGCCAAAGTCGTACATGGGCGTATCGGGGCCTGGATCTGGCGGCCGATGGCCCACTGCTGGCGCCGTCATGGTCTGCGACGACATGGCTCTACAAGGGCGAGGAAAGGAAAGAGGAACAAAAGCTGAAGTTCTCTCACTATCGGAGACTGGGCGGTGACGGCTGATTGCCTGGCTGGTGGCTGCAGAATGCCGTACCAAGCAAAGGTGATGGGGCCAGTTTTTTTTTTTGTTTCCCTTTTGTTCTTCCTCTCAAATCACATCTGGGTTGCTTTTAGGTTCTACACCTGTGATTTATCAATAAATCAGCTGACTACATGAGGCTAAAGATCTCACCGCGCGAGTCAGTCGACAGGTGGACTTGAAGAGTCCTTGATGGATTGCATTGAATGAAAAGCCTCGATGATCTATCTCTTCGTCCTTTTTCCTGGCTCCGTACTTTGAGCAAGTACTCCCGTCTCGAAGTCCCTTGGAACCAGACGATCCTACAGGATAAATTTTCTCTTACCGCCCCGCTCGTCCCGATCCACTCGGGTGGTGTCTTTCACCGATTGGAGCTTAAGCACTACAGTACATCTGGCAAGGTAGATGAAGTAGTGTAGGTTGGGTGTGAGCATGGAACAATTCCAGTCATCGAGTTGGTCTCTCAGTGGTAGAGACTCTAGGGCGGTTGTAGGTGATCACATCTTGGATCTTGAGCGTCGAGTCCTTCCTGCCTCTTCTTCTCTTTCCACTGGTGCCAGTTGATCGATGCCGGACTTTGCATGTCGAAGCCGACATAGAGTGGAGTCGACCCCTCTTTGTCAGTCTCTACTCTCGAGTCGTTTTTCTCTCGCAAGTCCAGCGGCTGGCTTACGCTGCTGGGTTGGGAATTTTATGCATTGCCAGTTTTCTGGTGGTTTCAGGAACAGTCTGTACTCTGCAGTATGGCTAGGGCATTCAGTTGAGGGGAGCTGTTGCAGCCTAGGATGTCCGGGTAGAGTAGTAGGACCCTGGGCCAAACCTCCAAAGTGTTGCAGGCAATCGGAAAAGCAGAGAGCAGAGAGGAGAGAGCAAAGACGAGATGCTCGGGATTCGAGAACAGTAGTAGTACGACTACTGTACGCTTAAAGTAGTATAGTAGTATACTACCTACTCGGTAAGTTAGTACCTGGTAATTAGTCACCAGTGAGGGACTGTATACTCAGTAGTAACTTAGGTATAAAGACTAACTTAGTACTTGATTGATTACTTACACTCCCTCATCAATTGAATTGAACTAAAATATCGATAGCGACGCATGCTAGTATCACCCTGTTATCACCAGACTGATGGGTTCCCGATCAATTAGCCATGTCGTCTATACATTCGGTCGTAAAAGACCATTGCCCTCGACCCGTGACCGCCGAGGCTCATCACCATCAGTACCCGTGATCTGGGAACCCCTCCATAGTCGATAGACTCGATAGACTCGATACCGCTTCTCCCCCGCCATCCTCCGTATTTCTCACGCTTGGTCCCTGCACCCTTTGGATTTGGCCAGTCCATCCTTAGCCCCGAAGATTCCACGGCCCCCATCCCACCATCTGAATAGTCCGACAACGCGATGCCCAAGTTCAGAACAAAGGCCCAGACTCAGGCCCGGCCGTCAAACACCACCAACATCAACACCAGCACCAGCAACAAACCCCCCACGCCCAACTGGCCACCCCTCCGTCCGCTCCTCCCGGCCGCCGACCTTCACCTCACTCCCCTGGTCCAGGACCAGATCTACCTCATCCGTAACTTCTTACCGTCCAGTCTCTGCAAGACCTACGTGGCCTTTCTCTCCTCTTTACCGTTGACGACGACGCCCGGCCGACCGAAGAAAGATGAGGCGGTGCGGGTGAACGATCGCTTTCAGGTGGAAGATAAGCGGTTCGCAGAGACACTGTGGAATGGGACGGCGTTACGGGACTTGGTCACGGAGCGATTCGGGGAAGATGATGGTGTTGAGGGAGACGAAGAGCATGAGGATGGCCATGGAGAGGAGAGGGTCGTCGGCGAGGGTAAAGAGCAACGACTGCGGGAGACATGGGGGGGCGTACCACTTGGGTTGAACCCTAATATTCGTATCTATCGCTATTCCAAGGGTCAATTCTTTGCGCAACATTGTAGGTCTCGGCCCCGAGCTTCTCTCCTTTCCCTCATTCCAGTGTTCAGATGTGTGTCCATTCCTGAACATATAAGCAAACACATTCAAACATCCCCCCCCCCCCCCCCCCCGGGAACCAACACTTCCCACCATTCATTCCAGGTTCCAATCCAATATGACTATGAACCATGATCTAACATGTCATCCAACTCCTTCTCTTCTTCATCTTTCTCCTTCAGACGACGAATCCAACACTCTAACCTTCCTGCCCGCCTCCACCACAAAACCCCTCCCCGCACGCACCACCTGGACTCTCCTCATCTACCTCACCAGCTGCGACGGAGGCGAAACGGTCTTCTATCCGGATCCCTCACGCGCACATCCCCGGCCCTCGCCGATCGAAGTGGCCCCGCAGGCGGGCATGGCGCTCTTGCATCGACATGGGGATCGCTGTATGTTGCATGAGGGGAGGGAGGTGACCGGCGGGGAGAAGTGGGTGATTCGGAGCGATTTGGTCGTGGAGAGGTAGGACGTTATCGAAGAGGACTAGGGCAAGTGAAGGGGCAGTAAGTATCAAACCGAGGGGGTTGTTTTGAAGGACACGAGGATCATTTCCCCTATCTGAGTTCCATGGATTTTGACTCCCTTAGAGGGAGATCGGCGTCGCGTGGAAAAGGTACAATCACATCATGACGAGGGCATGGCTTAGGACAAGGAAGGCCGCTCAGCACAGCACAGTTGAACGGAGTGGCACATTCGAAGCGTGAGGCGTAAAGATAGCGAGCCACGTTGGCAGGGACGGGAGAGGGCTGTTAAGATTCCTGCCAGTCATTCCTTTTTTTTTATGCTGCCGCACTAGGTGGAAATGCTTTCCATGAGGTGACTCGAGCTTTATGAGTACAGTACCTACTAAGACAAGAGTCTAAACTGGAGAGGGCTCGTATACAGCTCTACACTCATCTAGTTATAGACGAGCTTCACGGCAGAGAGAGAGCGTAGCAATTCCACGTTTCTTAGAAGAGGATACATGTCTCTTGTACGTGTTCAAAATGTACGATGGGTGAACGGTGAACGGTGAACGTCTCGTGCAGGCTTACACTGTCAAGTTCTGAGTCATGAAAATACATTGAAATTCTACATGGATTATGGGAATCCTACCAACCGAGTATTGCAAGGAAGTCGTGGAATGGAATGATTCAGGTATCGGGTCGGCAAATCGCGAACCCCGCCAGTGACATCCCTGGGCAGTCAATCCGCCTCGGGCCTCAGGAAGTACTCCGCTTCGCACGGTGAATAAAGCCAAAAAAAAACCAAGGTCGAGCAAAATAAAACAAAAAGCATATTCAATAAGTACAACAACCGGCGGTGGGTGCTCCTTCCAGCAGAAGGCGGTGTACCTGACCAGTCCTCATGACAGGTACAGGGGGGATTGCACTGTCTGAGAGCCCGGATTGAGCTTCCAGCAGGGAGAAAGGTTGGTGAAACGATAATCATCTGGCAGGATAGATTCTGAAATTTAGAGACAATCATGGAACATATCATCAAAGTGAGAGCGCCCAAGTCAAGCGCATAGTATCACTCGTCGATCTCCCGTTCTCCTTCGATTTCCTCATCTCACAACACATGCTCGAGCTGGTTGACGGCCCGTGCTTATTTGGACACGGGAGATTTAACGTCCTCCACCTTGTAATCTGTTCGACGCATGATATCCTCGACCGGCCCCAAGAGCCGCTTGAATCCATCGCGACCCAAGCGGGCAACTTTCACATCGGTTTTCGTGACCACATTGGCCGCGCGTGGTTTGTCATCCAGCAGAGCCAGTTCACCGAAGTAGTCCCCTCGGTTGTATTGCTTGACGGTCACATCGTTCTTGACGGCCTCGGCTTCACCAGACTCGAGAAGATAGAAAGCGTCGCCGGGGTCACCCTCATTGATAATGGTCGATCCCGCGGGGAACTTGATGGGCTCCAATGCATCGGCAATCTTGGAACGCTCGTAGGGTTTGAGGGATGACAAGAGAGGCACTTCTTCCAGGAAGGCTTCGTACATGCGGCGGCGCTGGAAGGCCGAGTCCATGAGGATGCGGCGGAAGGTGATTCGATCCAACGCCCACAGGGTGCTTTTGGCATCGGTGGAGATGACCGTGGCGGCACGAGGGGCGTTATACATCAAGGCCAATTCACCAAAGGAGCCTCCAGGGCCGGTGGAGGCCACCTTATTGCCCATTCCATCGGGGCCCGGCTGTACCGAGCCAGCCGGGTGAATATAGATGTCGAAATGCCCGTTCTCAACGATGTAGAAGTAATCACCCGCATCTCCTTGCGAGATCACCTTGATATCCTTGGCGGGAATGGGCTTCTCTACCAGCGCATCGAGCACAGTCTTGAACTGGTCGTCATCTAAATGGGAGAAGAGGAAATTGCCACTGACTGCCGTCCTGAGACGGGCCAGCTGATCCTCCGTCTTGGGATGATGGGGAGGGCTCCAGCTGTCGGATCCCGCCGACGTGGGGTTCAGCGACTCTGCAGAGACGGAAGTTCGGCGGCCCAGAGCATAGTTGTTCGGGAAGCCCTGCTGCACCGTACCCGTAGGAAGCGCTGCAAGCTGCTCTGTGTCGGGGTTGTCTGCGCCTTCACTAGGACCGGTGTCAAAGGGACCTCGACCGAACAGCGAGGCTTCATTGCCCTCGCCCGATCCCGAGCCATGCTGTGCGAACGCGCTACCTCCAAAGATCGACGGACCGGCGGCATTTTTGAAGGTCAAGTCAGTTGGTGACGTCACCTCGAATTCATCCTCCTCTGCAATCTGGTCGACTGCGGTCGGCTTCTCTTTCAGAGTGGTGTTGATGAAGGGGTTCGTCCCCGGGAAAGAATTTTGTGACATTGCTGTTGAGGCTGAACAGGCCGGAGAGGCCGATACTCCGGCCACGGAAGGCGTATTGAAAACGGAGGGTGTAGGGTGGGGAAGAGACGACGAAGTCGATCGGAAACCACGCTGCGGGTAGTGGTTGTAAGAGAGAACAAAATAAGATTCTTGATTCTGAGGGAGAGACGGTGTAAGAAGATGAAATGTTGAACCTAGAGAGACAGTACGGCAATGGGTCAAATGCCAAGCGACAAGGTATGAGATTTGAGGAAGTTCAGGAAGTCCTGGGCGGGGGGGGGGGGGGAGAATTTCTGGGGAGGGGGAAAGAGATGGGCACGGAGGATGAGCAGTCGGCGTGGCGTTCAACCAAGGTTATAGCTTGCAGATGATGGAGGGGTAATCCGCAGCCTAGCTTGCAGTGAAGGACGGCTCATTGCAGCCTCTCATTGGAAACCAAGGCCACTCCAGCACGCTGTGCGGATCCCAGCATAGCTCGCTGACAGATTCTCTTTTCTATTGGAGTCGGACAGGTGCATCGCAAATGGTTCTCGCCCCAGAGACCGAGACCCTATACAGAAATCCCAACAGAGAAGGACAGAGTCTTGATTGGACTTACTAGGATGGTCTGAACGGGAATGGACGTCGAGCTTGTGCGACGGGCCGGGAAATGCAGGCCAGATTTCAGACGGAAGTGGCCACGAGCACCAAGGAGATGTAGGAACGGGGTCCGAGATATGGAAAGAAAGGGAGATGAAGAGACTACAACGCCAGACCAAATAACGAGACGAGAGAGGTGTGGAAGATGTGGTCAAAGGTCACGGTCACAAGAGTCACAGGACAGACGAAAGAGGAGGGGTAAGCCAAGGAGGAGTAAAGTTGGGGCCGGTTGGTCTGAGCTTCTTCTCTCGTCGATCATCCCTTTCTCCTCTCTCTCTCTCTCTCTCTCTCTCTCCTCTCATCGGCAATCAATAGTCCTCTTCAAGTGACCCATTGACCTCGGTTGCACTCCGATCAGATGGGCAGGGATGGACTCCATCGTCTGATAGTGCGAGGCGCCATGATTTGCGCATTTAATGGTTCTTTCTGACCGTCCTTTCTGTGGTTGTGATTCGGATAACCATACGTCTTTCTCGAAGACGGACAGTCTACTGGAGCTTCTCTCGCCCTACGGGTCTTCACTCCAGTACTGAGTACAGGGCTACCAGCCGCTTCCCTCTCCATTTCGACCATCGCTTTACAAGTCACCGTACAGGCGTACACACTGTACGATACTATGTAGTATACTCTGATGTTTGGTGCAGAAAAGGAGGCTCACACGCCACTTGGAGGATCGAGGCTGTCGTAGCGTAACGTACCTGCTCTTCTTAGCTTGGCTGCTCCGAAGGTAATTTGCACGTCGTCCAAATACAATATGGTGATGCGATGATCGACGTCACTGATTCCCACCTTCCCGACAACCTCGAGTGTCCCCATTACTGGGAAAAGTGGCCACTTCCAAAGTGACGGGTGCTCTCATCGTCCATCGTCATTAGAAGGACTTGATTATGAGTCTGTTTGATTCATCACAAGAATGACCGGGCGTAAAACTCTAACCGAGCTCGAAATGAGCCATTCGGGTGGCAGTAGTTGGCACGGGTGAATCACACGACCTTATCCTGTAACCTTGAGAGCTTCGAGACGAAAGGGGGAGGTTCCAGGCGTCTTCTAGAATACCCGCCGATGCCCAAGGAAGCTCACGGGTGGACGCGAAACGTGTGTGGTAGAAAGGGGGGCAATGTGACGGTGGCAAAGGTCCACCGAGACCCGCGTCTTCACTCTACGCTCTACGCTCGACCAGGACCGTAACCTCATGGAGGCCCGGGATGGAGGCCGAACGCCTCAGTGCATAAGGATTGAGCCTCAACCAGGCCACATTGAGAGGCTCTCTTGAGGTGAATTTCAACAAGAGGCTATCAGGGAAGGTGTAGTCCTACTAGACCAGTCACAGTATGTACGTACGGGTGCAGTCGTGACTCGAGAACCCTTCTATGCCGTACTGAGTCACGGACTGTAGGTACCTACTAGGTAGTAGGTACTACCTAGTAGTGGTTCGGTAGTTACTGGTAACTCATCGTCCTATGGAAGCTCAAGACTGCGCCAGCCCTCGCAGCGGTCATTCCAAAATGTGGTAATAGTGGTACGCTTACCCAGACGTGAGCAGAAGTCTCGTCAACTTCCGAACTCTTGAAGTCATCATGACTGTCGACCCGACCGAGCCGTTTTCGGCAAGCTGGGTCCACTGGACCCTCAGCCATCCATGTGCGAACTCTGAAAGCTATGGATGATAATCCACCTGAGCGGATCTGTGAGCGCACCGTTGTTGCAGCTGTGGTCGATCTCAGATCAATCCGTCCACCTACAGTCATCCGCAGACCAGGGAGAGATGGGGGACTGGGTCCTTCCAGACCACTTGTGGTGTAGGTGCATGTCTGGCTGTCTAGACTCTAAGAGACTTGCAGACCGCTCGGACCGAGAGTCGCTGCAGAGAGGGTCGAGTCCCGACCGTTCGAGTATCGAGCCTTCCCAGTCCCAGTAGTAGTAGTTGTGCGGTGTGATAGCTTTGCCATTTGGGAACAAGGTTGGGAACGTGCCCTGCGACCGGCTGTAGGAACTGAACTGGCACGACCTGCATGAGGAACGTCTGCCCAAGTTGCGAGAGAGCTGGACCCCTGATCGTCGTCTCCAACGTCTGCTTCATGCTTCCCCTGCCTGTTCGTCATCCCGTCGGCCTGTTTGGTCTCATGTCGCTCCATACAGAAATAGCAGCTACTCACGACTCAGTGTTGAGCGTAGTTGTGCGTAGCTGTGTCCTCCTGGACTTGTCGTGGGCGTTCGAGTCACCACAGGCCAAAAACATCACACCCGACCGCAGCAGCACTGATCACCAACCTCTCAGTGCGGTGGTATCGTCCCGAGAACTAGGGCGTAGTGTGTACGCCACATTCGCCATAGCCCGTGCCAGGGCGCCCGGAATTGAGGGACCCGAGCTCTCGAGGGATCTCGGCGATCATGGTTGCGCAGGATGAGCCCTAGGCTGATTGCCACATCAGGAAGGGTGCGTGAAGCGAAAAAAAAATCAAGCCCGGAGGAAGATCTTTCGGTGTGAAGATAGGACGAGCGAGGCCCGCGCATGATGATGCTCGTTCTGGGATAGTTCAAGAACAGGCTCAACAGTCAGCATCCATGCGCCATTGAGACAGGCGCCTACAGCGAACCTCATGTCCCATCCATGTCTTGTCGTGATTATGGCATCCTCCGATTCAACTTCAAGGTCGTCAGAGATCACCATGATTTTGTGAGAGAGTCCGAGCTTAGCCACGTAGGAAATGATGATTATCGCAAAATTTCGTCACTCCTGGTTCTGTGAGCGACTCAGACATCTTTGTGTAATCGGAGGCTGGTCCCGACAGTTGCCTCTCTGACATGCCCGATCTAGAAGAGTTGACCATCCACCCAAAAGAAAAAAAAAAAAGCTTTAACGACAGACAGAATAATAAGGGGCTGGTTGACGGGCATCGGGCCTGTGTCACGCTCCAACCCCTCCCCACCCGAACTAAGGCCCGAAGCGCCTGGAAACATCACCGCCGACGTCCACCCAACATAACCTCTTCTCCCCTCTTGTCTCTCCTCCTCCTCCTGTTCAACCTCTTCGCTCCGATTATCTCGCAAAGTACAACCCATCCTCTGTTGCAAGACAGCACACCCCCTCCCCATACAGTCATGATGGGGACTTTTACCTTCAAATGGTGCGTCCTACTGAGCAATTGGCGCGAGCGGGGCCATCGAGAGGGCTTGCTTGTCAGCTCTTCTAGCGCCTCAAGACAGTCAAGTCCTCTCGACGAAAAGGCCGTTCGCATGCAATAAACTCAACTCGGCTTGATTCCCTCTCCCGCCCCTCGACCACCCAGCGCGCAGCGCACACGCGAATAAAGACACTGACGAATCCTTTTTTCGCATTTGCATGTAGGCCTCATAGCGCCAGCGAGGTGTTCGTGACCGGCACTTTTGATGATTGGGGTAAAACGGTGAAATTGGACCGTGTGGGTGACGTCTTCATGAAGGAGGTCTCTCTGCCCGCAGATAAGAAAGTGCAATACAAGGTAAGCCTCTTCTTTCCTCCTAATCACTTCCTTTCATGTTTGTTGCCTCGCCATCCAATTGCCGCGCCTGTTCAAGAAATCTCAAAGGCTTGGGCGGTCACCCGGAAAGAGCCTCACGAGTCGGACCCGATTGTCATATCCTTTTCGCTGCTGGACCCAGTGTCCTTGCGGTGGCTTGTATGGATCCTCGGGTCCCCCTCCTCTGTCAATGCGGTGAACGGTCAATTTTGGTGGGAGCCTTGCGCTTTCAGGCCACCACATGAAATGAAACGGCCGGCGACCAGCTGAGCCAGGGCGATGACGCCTCCATAGGCTGAGCTTACCGCTGACGTCACCGACACCCCTTTTTTAATCTAATATTCCCCCCTCCGCCTTGGCCACGGTCGGAACGTATAAGAAGGATCGGCCAGGTATTACACGTGGGACATCGGAGCTTATTCAATCTCGCATTTTCTTCTGTTTTCCGACTCTTACCTGCCCTTTCTTCCCGCGCGGGTGATCTTTGCTGACCCAACCCCTGCAAAAGTTTGTTGTTGACGGCACTTGGACGACCGACAGCCACGCGCGAGAAGAAAACGACGGACACGACAACATCAACAACGTGCTCTTGCCTGAGGATATTCAGGCGCAAAGCTCGACCGAAAACCACACTCCGAAGGCTCTCGGCGACAACCTGAACTCCACCGCACCCGCCATTATGTCAGGTGTCACTCCCGATTCCACCACGGCTGCGCTTGCCGCCGAGGTTCCCAAGGAAGAGTCCAATAGTGGTCTCCCCGGTGCCTTCCCCGAGACCCCCGTTCAGGAGACTGAGAAATTGCTTTCCGTGAACCCCATTCCTGCCTCTGGTGGCCTGGGAAATCCCATCACATTGCAACCCGGCGAGAAGGTCCCGGAACCCAGCTCCATTCACACCAACACCGTGGACTCAACCGTGAAGCTGGACAAGGAATCCTACGAAAAGAGTGATAGTCTGCCCTTGGGTAGCTCCGGCCTTCCCGGTTCCAGCGCCGCCACTGAAACCTCTGCTCTGCCTGCTGATACGACTCACCTCATCCCCGAGTCGAGTCTCCCCATGGGTGGCCCCGCTCAACAGGCGGCCATGGCCGATTTGAATTACACCATGCAGTCAGCGGCACCAACCTCTACCACTGCTGCCTTGGCAGCGGAGGTCCCTCTTGAGGAGTCCAAGCTTTCCAATGGCACCGCCGCACCGGCCGCGGATGTGCCCGAGGTGGTGAAAGAATCGATTGGCGAATCGCACGAAAGCCCGGAGGCAGCCGCGAATGAGGAGGCTGTGCTGGAGAAGAAGAGACTGGAGGAGGAATTGCAGAAGCGTGTGTCAGTCGAGCAATCCACCGGCGCCCATGCACCGACCACTGTCGCCAAAGACGTCCCCGAGATCGTAAAGGAGTCGATCGCCCAATCCCATCAGCTTCCGGGAGCGGCTGGGGACGATGAAATTGTGAAGGAGAAGCTCACGATGGAGGATGAGTTGCATCAGCGCGTTTCCGTCGAACAATCCACCGGCGCTCCTGCACCAACCACTGCCGCGAAAGACGCCCCCGAGATTGTGAAGGAGTCGATCGCCGAATCCCACCAGCTCCCTGGGGCCGCAGGAAATGAGGAGGCCGTGAAGGAGAAACTGAGAATGGAGGATGAGTTGCAAAAGCGTGTGTCCGTTGAGCAGTCGGCTGGTGCTGCTGCACCTATTGTCACCGCGGCTGCTGCTTCTAGCGCTGCAGAGCCCGCCAAAGGTGTCCCCGAGGTTGTGAAGGAGTCTATTGCTGAATCCAGCCAGGGGCCCGAAGCCGCCGCCAACCGAGAGGCCGTGACTGAGAAGCAGGCCATGGAGAGCGAGCTGCGGAAGACTATCCCCGTCGAACAATCGACCGGTACTCCTGCACCAGCCATTGCAGCGACTACGGCTACGGCCACCAGCGCTACAGAGCCCGCCAAGGATGTCCCCGAGGTCGTGAAGGAGTCTATTGCTGAATCCAGCCAGGGGCCCGAAGCCGCCGCCAATCGAGAGGCCGTCGCCGAGAAGCAGGCCATGGAAAGCGAACTGCAGAAGACTGTCCCCGTTGTCGAGACTGCTGGTGCTCCTGCACCCGCCACTACCGCCGCGACCCAGGCTGTCGCTCCTGGCGCTGGCTCCCTGTCTGTTCCTCCAGTGGATTCCTCGAATGTCTCCCCCACCTCGACCCCTCCCCCTGGTCGCGCTGCTCCCACCTCGGCTGCGCCCGTCTCCGCTCCCCAGTCTACTCAAACACAGGAGGCCCCCATCGTGACCACTGGTGTGGAGTCATCTGAGGCCGCGGCCAAGTCTACTCCCAGCAAGCCCACGGATTCTGCGCAGCAGTCTGCCAAGACCTCTGGCTCTGGTGAACTTCACCCGAAGGATGACAAGAAAAAGAAGCGTCTCAGTGGGTTCTTCTCAAAGCTGAAGGAGAAGCTGAAGTAGACGGCTGGCTTCTGATGTTGGCTAGTCTACATGCGGCCTCGTCATCGGTTATTAGATTGTTGACTTGGGCGGTGCTTTGACATTTGCAGGGCCCATGTCTCCTCTGTCAATATTCAGTGGCCTGCGGTCCTCTGTTCTTACGAGGGCCAGTTCCCAATTCGAGTAGTCTCGAACTCGAAAGTATCCACGCCAACGCCAGTTCATTATTCCCCTTTGCTGTACTCCCTGCTGTTCCGCTCCTTGTCGGGACGGTATAATTCGCTATGCCCGGTTGAAGTCTTTTACGCGTGCGCTTGGAAAACTTTTCTCTGTGAGTTTGTGACACTTGATGATTTTTTTTTTTTTTTTTTGGTTTCGACCTGGATACCTCCTTTGCACTGCACTGCTGTCTCTCCGCGTTGTGTTCCAGCAGGCTCTCTTGTTTCATATTGGATTCGCACGCGACCATTCCAACGTACCTAATTACTTGTGGCTCCAGCGTGGTCCGCTTTGCCGATCATGACTCTATAGCTTAATCACACTGTAATGGAAATAGGGAATTATTCTTCCACGTGCATTGCAAGGCTGGCAGTCAGGCCCTGCTGAGACATTAGAAACTTTCGTTATTACCATGATGAAACTGAACTGTCTTTTACAAGAGACCAATGGTCCAAACTCCAACCCGCAAACAAACACCCGCAGGGGCTTAAAGTAGACCCAGGAGAAGTCGTCATAGAAGTCCATTCATCCGCTTCCATCTCCCATGGATTTCCATTCCTTCCAACCCGGGGTCAGAAAGGTATCGCATTGCTCACTTGCCCATTCAATTTCACCGGGTATCCCAACACACTAGACATCATCGAGGTATATCAGTCAGAAAAAGCAAAACAAAAAGGCACCATCATCAACGCGTGACATCTCACGCCTGGTTTGTCCTGTGAGATACTAGGATGGATAACTCCTCGGCGCGACTTACTCTTTGCCCGTTTGTGTACATCCGCAACCACAGAAGATCGATGCCGGCCAGCAGATGACCTAGAGGCCATTGGGGAAATTGTGTCAGTAGAGGGGGGGGGGGGGGGGGGGGTTAGATCTTTAGATCTTAATTGCGGTTGAGGTATGAAGAGGGGAGAGCATGATCTAGCACTGGAGTCTGAGCTGGAGGGAAGATGTCTTGGAGGTGTTCATTGTATCGAGGTACATCCGGTTCTTGAGGGACGAAGAGGGAGGGGGGGGGGGGGGGGGGGGGATGGTTTCATGCGACTCCAGGACTGTTGGGTTGGGGCTGTGGTGAGGTTTCTTCGACTTACAGCGGCGACAATAGTGCATAGGAATCCTGGATTCAGAAAGCGAGAGTTATCATTAGCTTTGACTCTAGGTTGATGAGAAGTGCTCGTGAAGTGTGCTTGTGTGTGTCATGGAGAGAGTTATTACTCCAGTTACGTACCGAGTGTAGGTCCGACGACTTTACACCGACAGGGATTCTGATCGGTGCCACATTGGATGCAGATGGGGAAAAAGAATGGAGCGTCACACATGGTGTAGAGTGTAGAGTATAGACTGCAGGTGAATGCTGCTAGCCAAAACCCCCCTCCCAAAAAACCCCAAAAAATAAACCTTCCCCCGAGGGATGAGTTCTCTTGTTGATGAGCTTTGGCAGGAATTCGCTTGCGGAGAACCGAGTCAGGCAGGGTGAATACAGTGGGTGGGAAGAGGACGGGTTTTAATGGTCTTGTTGGTAGAAAGGTTCAGGCTGTCTTCTCATGGCGCTGTGGGCTGGATCCTATATGGTCGCAAAGAGCGGTACCTCGTCTGCAGGTTTCCAAGACTCTCAGACTGAGGATCCCAGACGATTGGAGGTGGAACCGTCACTGCACAAGCATGTGCTGGTGGAGGAAAGATGACGATCGGATCATGATGACGCACTTGAATCGGGGTTGGGTTCTCTACCCGGAGGTCTGCCGGTGTGGAGAGCGGACGCCAAAGGCTTGATGTTTGATGCTTGATGTGCGATGTGCGATGTATGATGGACCCGACCCCTTCCACGGGATAAGGAGCGGTTTGCATGGAGATTATTTTGATTCAATTAAGGTGGGAGAAAAGCGGATGGCTCCGATCAGATGAGATCAGATCGAAGTGAGTAGATGAACCCTCAATTAGTTAGGTCCAATGTGGCTGTGAGACCGGCGGGAGTGAGTAGACAAGCCAGGGCAAGGCGGAACCACAGAGTCTGACTCGAGAAGGATTCTCGAATCGATTGAATTGCGGTGCAAACCGCGCCGGCGGTTGGACGGGCTATTGAAGAAGTTGAGCAGGAACTCAGCTCGGTCGCTACGAGATTGAACAGGGACGAGTGCTGAAACGTATGGTGAAGTTCTATCACGAGATCAAGCTGTCTTTGAAAGAGCAACGGCTAGCTGAGTCGTTGAAGGTACCTACCGAGAGACCTTGCGATTGAGGTCCAACGCCGTTGCTTTCGACCGAGCAAGACGCTAGTGTATTTGAACCATTGACTGTTTCAAGTCAATGGATAGGGGACTCATGTGAAGAGGGGCCAAAAGATACTACGAAACATGGAAAAAGAGGGCAAATCACCCTAGTCGCATTCAATTGTCCTTGGAGGCGGGACTGGAAAACCAGTCCGGTTGAGTTGATACCCTCAAGAGGCCCATCTTGATACCATCGACGTTGCCAGGGCATTTCATCATGCACTGGGAAGCTTCAAGAGGCACTCTATACAGCCGACCGACTGAGAGCTCGAGTTTCGAGACCCCGCGAATCTTGATTTATGGAAAGAGAGAAGGAGCAAAAGAAGCTATTGACATGGCAGAATAATCGGGCAAGCAAAAGAAACGCTGAATGCAATGGCAAACGGGTAGGGATCATGACTCTGAAATTCAACTCGGGATTGTCAGTCGATAAGTGCCTCGCGGTTCCAGCCAGTCGGCCATTCCAGGCGAGCCGACATTCCAGTGCAATTTGGAGAGAACGAAAAAGACATGGTATGCGGAACCGGCGCGAACGGGTCCGTTGACAGATAGAAATGCGATCCGATCGCAGAAATGAGTAAATGGAAATTCGAACCTTGTTTGTTCCATCGACTGCCTTCAGATGGTCGTTGCAGAGTCGAAATGAAGGAAACTTCCTCTGCATCCGACCCCATGCCAGATGGACGCAATCACATCGGCCCTGGTGGGTTGATTCTCCTTCACTGTCAAAATCACGACCTGCGCTTCGCGGCACTCTCAGACTCCTGGCCCGCATTACTCCACAGTCGACTCTTGTACGCGGGGAATTTCGTATGATTCCACATGTTGACCAGGACGCTGGACCGAATCCCAAACAGTCAGTCGAGAATGACCTCTCGAGCGGAGGTGCATAGATTTGCAAGCCAGATGGATCCTCACTGCGACAAGACAGGATCCTCCATATATTTGGAAAACTCACCTCTGCGTCTTGTCCTTGTACTGCTCGTCGCGAATCTCTCGGACTTGCACCTTCACGCCATCCTTGGTAATAGCGATGTTCTTCCGTTCCATCTTCGCGCGGGTGTTCTTGCCCACATCCTGCACAATGCTGTAGACGATATAGCCGACCACGGCAAGCACGGCGACGAAGATGAGGAGGAGGATGAGGGGGAGCAGGTTGCTGCCTTTGCTGTGGGACTTGACCATGGTTGCGGCTTTGTTGTTTCGATGTGGGGAAAGTGGTAGATAGGTTTGGAGTCGGAAAGGCGGACTGTTAGAACGAAGGTGAAGGTGAAGGGATAAAAACCGACCACGAGGATGATGCCAAAAGATGGGTCGATCCAATCGGTCAAAGGGTTGTCACAAAGAGGAGAAGTTGGCAGCGGGGGCGAGATCCGAATATGGCGTTCGAGTGTGAAGGAGGGTGAGCCTGTGAGGTAGGTACTAGAACCCGGGCACTCTTTTAGCAGGGTCTATACGGTGACTGTTGTCGATGATACGGGCGATGGCCCAGAGAAGGCAAAGTCGTGGAGACGTGAAGGAGGAGAGAAGAGAAGAGAAAAAGAGCGTGTTGAGAAGACCCCAGAAGTTCGAATTACCACAGGAGGTGCAAGTCAGCTGGGTTAAAAGTGAGTGGAGGGGGGATGATTCGCGATGGCCATGGTCACTCGATCCGATCAGGCTGTGCATCCAGTGCAGGCCTGTGGGCCGAGCGGATCAGCGGACGCTGTGCTTGGCATCCGTACTGAGCGGAGCAGCAGTTGGAATTCGACGTAGCAAAAATGGTGCTGCCTTGCGAAACGGCCGTCGGTGGAGAATTGACTTGAGGCATACTCATTTTCAAGTGAGCAGGAGACATAGGTGCCGGAGATGAGAGTCACTACTGAGTACCCGACTATAGTAGCTGCATTCTGGCGAACCGACAAACTGCGCCAAGGTTGGAAGGTACTCAAAATGCCAGAAGATGGGTTCAACACTACTACTCGGACCTAAACGAGGCCAAACCACGAGAGATGATGTACCGGTTCCATGGGTTGCGAGCAAGTCTCCGATTCCGCGCAACTCTGGTTCAGGGGACTCTCTTTGCAGCAATTACAGTGCAATGAAGGCGAAAGTCCTGCCGACTGTGGACGGTAGAGTCTACTGTAGACTCGACAGTGTAGAACGAGACTGTAGAGTGTGTCGACTCCCTGGAAGCAAAGCCATGTCCTGCTAATAAAATCTACTAGCAACGCGCTATGCACTCAGTACTGCGTACTGTCCACCGGGACCGTGAGAGAGCAAAATCAAAAGGTACCAGAATGTACCTCAAGAGTACTATCAGGCAGAAGATGGACATTTGCGTTGCGAGTACACTGTACACTTTTACAGTGTACTTTTAGCAGGCCCGGGGGGTCATGGAACCAGCGAAGTCTCCGGTCCGAGACCTCAAGACTGTGTGTATCAGGTATCCGCCAAGTCAAATCAAGTATCCTTCCCCCCCCTCCCCCCCCCCCTTGTCGGATGTACCCGTCGACTGCCGAGCGCAGGGAAGCCACTCCTGAAACCGTGGCTGTGGCTGTGGCTGTGCCGGCGCAGCGAGTCGTGGCTGGAATCGGCAATGAAAGAAATAAGATGCCGGGAAATTTACAGACAGCAATGACTCGTTCGGTGTGACGGGTCACTTAGTACGAGTGGACCGTCCCAGGTTGCTGGACAAAGCTGGTGACGGCACATTAAACAATGAGTGAAAAGATGATGCAAGAAGAAGATGATCATAATCTGAAAGCTCCGTCCAGGAGTCATGTATATTCAGCAAAGAACAATTACGCTCGGTGATATGTTCTCGTATCTATTATCCAAACATGGATCGATCCCAAATGTGGCTGGTGGCCAAGGTACAGAACGCCGATCAATGGAAAGACAAAAAGGTGCGCCATGAATGGAAGAAACGGACCCCCGATGGCACGGGATGATGGTCCGAGCTCAGTCCGAGCTCAGTCCGAGCTCAGTCCGAGCTCAGAAATGGTCATGGAACGCGTGATGGGACAAAGCATATGGATAGCTCCAGATCATTCCCAGTCACGCAGGACGCAAGAGTGCAATGGTCAATGAGGGGAGCAAATCGCAGAGGAGAACGGGGGAAAGGAGGAAGATACAGAGAGAGGGGGGAGAGAGAGAGAGTGAGAGAGAGAGACAGAGGGTATGTAAGACGTATACACTGAACTCGTACAACAGGGGGAAGAAAGAAAGGCAAGGGGGGGGGGGGGGGGGGGGGGGGGGCGCAGCCGAAGACGGACGACGCATATAAGACAAGAAGACTCTCCAGGCCTTTTCCCCAGGTCCGTGGTCCTGGAGAAGGGGGACCTTTTTTTAAGGCTTGGACAGCTGCTCCTTACGGAAGAAGAGCAAGAAGCCGGCACTAGAAAGAAATGATTAGTTGAAGACCATGGCGAGAAATCATGACAAGCTTGAGACTCACGGGATTAGCAATTGACAGAACAGGGCGACCCAGAACCAAGCATTGCCAAGAGAACTGGCGCCCTTGGTGATGTCAGGAGAGATGGGTCCTGGACCAGTGGCGTTGGGTCCAAAGGCACGAGCACAGATGGTCGCAATGGAACCGAGCACTTGCGAAGCAATCAGAGCAAACAGCATGTGAACTCGGGTCAAAGTTTGGAGCAGGATGACACCAATACCAAGACCTTGGATCGAATCCATTACACCGAGCCACAGCCAGAGACTACGCGAAGCAAGTGCACCGCTGGTGTAACCGCCCACCCAAGGGAGATAGTAGCCAGCGCCGGAGATGGCCCACCATATCTGGATAAATCGAGGCGCTCCCAGACCACAGGCGAAGACAGGAAGGAACCAACTGTGCGTCTTGGAGTATCGGCTAATGATGAATAAAAAGATGCACCAAACGAATCCGAAGAAGACGACGCAGAGAATGACAATCTGCCATGGATGGGTGTGAATCGAGTTCCACAAGACTATCAAGACACCAGATTAGTCATAACCGATTCTAGCTAGACCGCAGATGAGCAGGAAAAGGGGGGAGGGGGACTCACAGCTCCAGTTGCGACCATAGGGGGCACTGAGGAAGAAGTTCTGGAGAATGACGGCCACAAAGTTCCACAACACAATCTTTCGACGAAGGAGAGACTTGTAGAAGGAAGGAACCTTGCCAGGCTTCTGGCGGTAGTAGTTGGGCAGACCAAAGATCAAGAGAATGCCGACAGCCCAAAGGAAGGCCACAATGGGGTAACAGATTGCCCTATCACAGCAAAACATTTGTTAGTTACCTCAATACCATCTCATCAGGGGGTGCTTTCATTTCGAAGGGATACGTACGACATCTTCCAGGTGTTAGCGATGTTGTTGTCATTTGTCAAGAGACCCTCGCTGGAGGCCTTGCTGAGGGTTGAGCCCCAGTACCAAAGTGCAATCACGTAGGCTTGCTGAATACCCTGAATGACACAGGCGCGGAAGATCCAGGTTTCCACAGGGGCACCGCCTTCATCACCAAAGTTGGAGGCAAAGAAGATGGAACCACTAGAGGAGGCGGCAGCGTAACATCCGCTACCAACATTTTGAATCCATGCGCGGCTGAGCTGGCCTGCCTCAAAGTGGGCAGAGCCAATCAAAAGGAAGGCAAGGCCATACAGGAACCAGGGAACCGAGAGACACACAACAGATTTGAAGTACCGGAACATGAGCCACCAGAGGATTGATGTGATGGCGTACGTGGTCGCGATACCGTACAGCTTCTCCGCGGTTTGACCAACCTCGCCAGTCAACAGCGTAATCTGGTACGAGTTGGCAGCGATAATTTGGCCTAGGGCGAGGAAGAGCGAGTATACCGGCCAATCTCCAATCTTGATCTGCATCCACTTCTTGAGACCAGTCGGGGGAACGTAGTCCTTGCCCAGCAAGAACTCGTCATCTTCGGAGTCACGCTCGTCACTTAGAGCGATATGAGAAAGGGCGTCGTTGAATGACTCACCGGCCGGCGATGCATTGTGCTTTGCGCGATAGATAGAAGGTGTGGGAGACTTGAATCGACCCAACTTGGCGTCACGGAATCGGTCAAACCACTCTTGTTCACTCTTGACCAGAAATTCTTCGATACAAAGCTGATTCTCGGAGTTGGAACCATTGAGAGCCTGCAACTTCTGCTCGAAGTTGTGATAATACTCGCCAGTACCGTCGGTGAAGAATGGATCCACCTTCTGCAACTTGAAGTCCTTCTTGCCACCAACAACGGAATCCAGGGACAGCACCGATGCATTACTGTACCGGTGGCTGTCGCCGAGGGGGCGTGGAGGAAGGAGCAGAGAATCCGAGGGAGGTGGTGTGCCGGGACTGGCTGGTGTGTGAGTGAATTGAGGGCGAAGGGACTCGTCACTGGGACGACGTCGTGGAGAGGACAGAGGCGATGAGTAGGAGACCACTTCCTTGGAATTAGCCTGAGCGCGACGGCTCTCCTCCAGTTGTGCAGGAGTAAGTGTGTATTCATCTTCGCCATACACGCTGTGAGTGCGGAAGTCCTCGTCGTCAGACTCCTCCGCGCCACTGCTGTCACCAGACTCGGGAATGTCACTTTCAGTCTGTCCGTGACGACGAGCCCGGGCACGATGTCCAGGTCCAGAACGAACACCCAGAGAGAGAGATCGGCTCAGGCCAGACTTAGGTAATTCGGTTTCTGACGCATTGGCATCGCGGCTGTAGATGCGAGGCGAGCCAAGATCGTTGAACTGGCTGAAGCTCGAATAGCTGCTATCCCGGGAGTGAGGAAGACCAGAGTTCATTCCAGGCGGGGCGAGGGGGCTCATAGGAGGAGGAGCGCCCATGCCAATAGTTCGCATTGGTCCGTTGGGAGTGCTAGTGCCAGAAGCAGTCATGGGACGTCCGTGGCCCTTAGAGACTTCCTTCTCGTGGACAGTAATGGCCGTGGTCTGCAGGATTTCGAGGTCCTCCACCCACTGAGCGACAGGGAAACGTTGCTTAGCGGAACGGGCACGCATCATGGCACGGGTCTTGGTCTTGGAGTTCAGGGCAGCATCGATTGCGAGCTTGAATTGCATGAGCAAGTGGGATGTTGAGGTCGATTCCACGTTGTACCACCAGCCAGGCATTTGACCCAGACCCCCGACACGGGCTCCGATACCCAACGCACCCTTACGACCGAACTCGACGGCGACCAATCCGAAAGGCTCGTCACGAGATGGAATCAAGGCGAATTCGGCTCCAGAGAAGATAAACGGCGGGAGAGCAGTGAATTCGGGCTTCGAGAAGACACGGCCGGGGTAAATTTCCATACAGCGGCTGAGCTTCAGGGCGGCGAACTTTCCGTACAAATCAATCACCGGACCAACACAGATCAATTGCACATTGGGACGGGCTTCCAGTACAGCGGGCATGGCATCAGCAATCAGATCCACACCCTTTTGCATAGACCATCGACCGACAAATACGAGAAGATCAGCGTCCGGGTTTTGTTCCAGTCCAGCCCACTCTTGGGCCTGACGCTTCAGCTCGGCACGGCCAGCCTCGAAGTCAGGATCAACCTGCGCCTCGGCGTTGGGCTGCTTGGTCCACTCGCCAATATCAGAAGGATCCGGGTTCGGCAGATTGCCAACCTTGCGCAATCCCCAGAAAATGGGGTAACGAGCGTATGAACGTTTACCATACTTCTTTGAGACACCGACAGCACCGAATCCTTGTTGATTGACACGCAGATAACTGGCACCGGCGTGGAGCAAGTTGAAGACCTCACCGAATTGCACGTACTTTCGAGCAGTCTCTTCGTCCAAGTTGAAAACAGAGCAGACCTCTTGGCGCTCCTTTTGAGTGCGCATAGGCCAAAGACCTTGGAACTCAGCATTGTGAAGGGACAGGCAGGCGGGGATGGTCTGAGGAAGGAGATAGAGAGGGGCAAGGGATCCGTGATAGTCGTTGATATGGTAGAGATCGATCGGGAAACGCTTGATGGCTTCGGCGATACACTGGTTCCATGCAGAGTAGTACACAGCACTGTCCAAGTCATCCATACGAGCGGGATAAGGTTCGTTCTTTGATTGCTGACGGAAGACTGGTGCATCAAGAAGGACGTAGGTGATGTTGTTAAGACGATGGTACTGAACCTGAACCTGGAATGTGCTGCCAAGGATCGTGACCTCCATAGGGTCCGCCACCTCATCGACAGGGTAATCGATACCACCGACACAAGGCACAACCCAAATCAGGTCCTGGTGGCCCAACGTCTTCCCCATAAGCTGAGCCATGACACCAAGACCACCGATCTTAATCTTGATGGCCCAATCCTCAATATCGTACTCCATAGTGGCAATCAATACCATACGGCGCTTGCCAGTTGCACCCAGACCACCCAAGTTGGTGGTGCTTTGCATGAAACCGGCCTTGTTGGCAACACGCATCAAGGGGTTGGCAGACGGGTTGGGCGAACGACCAGACTTGAGTTTCTTCAAGAAGACCAAGGGGGATAGACTGTGTTTCTCGCTCACTCCGACTTCATTGAACTTGACCTTGTAGAAGGAGACCATGAAAATGTAGACACAAGCGGCACCAGTCAAGGCGGGAACAATCCAAAAGAGGACGAACATGACAATCTGGTAGATTTGGTTGCCAACAGGGAGAAGGCTGACGCGAAGAGTGCCGTCGTCAATCAGGAGTTTCCATGCCAGGTAAGGCGATGGCGGAGGCTCTGTGATGTTGAGCAACGTGCTTGAAAGCGAGGAAGGAGGCATGCGGTCCAGCACACTGTCATTATCCATATCACCAAGGACCCAGCTTTGGTCTGGAGTTCCGTCAGGATCGATACCCCAAATGTTGAACTGTCCAACAGCAGGCCATTCAGACGTGAAATGATAGTTCCACCGATCACTCTGAATGTCCAGATCGACGACATTATCGAGACCAGCATCGTAACCGTATTGGTTGTACGGTCCATTCCAGAAGACGTGAGGGAATCGACGCATTTTGTCCGTTTTCTCGACATTAGTGGCCCAGTTAACATCTCCCTCTTGCACGTAGTCGCTGCTACCGGTCCATCGATTCCAGTATTCAACACGGACGTGGTCGCCCTCCCACTCCTGCTTCTTGGTACCAGACCACTCTAAGCGGTCGATCGCGACATCGCCGCCGCCGTTATAGTCAATCCAGCTGGAGAAAGAGGATCCCCAGTTGGTAGAGTACCGCCATTTGTCGGCACCGGCTGCGTGATGTCTGATGAAGAGGGAGTTGTTGCCTTCATATTGGTGCAGCAAACTACTTGAATAGTTTGCGGTGAAGAAGACCATTGGGTTATCAAACTGGCCAATGCGAACCAAGAAATGATCCACGGCATTGGTGGAGGCATCGCCGTTCTCGTTGGTCGCGTTGTTCACAGTAATCCGGTGAATACCGTTGCGAACGCCAACAAGATCGCCCTCCCAGAGGAACTTGTTTGGAAGCTGACCGGTGAAATTGGCGGGGACAGGATCTTGAGCAGCGGTCACAGTTGAGCAATGCACGGAACCAGTGTCGATAGAGGCTCTCGCAGTCTTGTCTTCGACCGACGAGTTGACGTAGATGCTGTTGGTGATGGAGGCACAATTCATGCTTTCAGAGAAGTAGAATTTCAGATGCACGCTCTCGGTCCCGTTTGCCTGAACAGTGGAGTAAAGAGGGACGTCGTGACCCGGGTAGAAGTGGGTAATGGATGGCCGAGGTCCTTTGTGGTACTTCTTGGGCACATATGCACGGAAGCCGTATCGCTGGAAGTCCTTGATCTCAGGATAGCAACCAGCTTTGGCCGTGCTATTGGCCAAAGTGCTTTGTACCGGGCCATCCACCAACGTGATCTCATCAAATGGCGCGAAAAGATTCTTCACCGTAGTGCCCGAATCGAAGGGAGAGATCAAGGCGAGGTTTTTGTCGTTGCAATTGAATTTATAAGTGGTAGTGGCATTGGCATTGTGGTAGACAAGCCAGACTGGAGAGTTGTTCTCGGCGCTGCCGAAATCTTGTTTGTTCGACCCCTTAGGATCGGCCCAGGCTCTGCGCACGGCGGACCAAATTCCAGTCTCGGTCCCAGTTCCGTTCGAACCAGGATAGTAAATATATTGCGTCTGGTTTGACAATTGATCCAATACCCAGCCGTCATTGAGAACCGGGAAATTCTCTCGCATCTGGTACATGTGCTTGATGGTATTGCGGACAGGATGAGCCGGGTCTCTATGATCCTGGGTGACGTTGTTGTCTCTGCAGCCATGCAAAGCCTTCTCGAGAGGCCATTTATAGTACTGGGAGGACTGAAGCGAGAAACAGCCATGCGTGTGCCAGGCGGTGGCAGGGGACATGGCCTGACGGCCATAAATATAGTTCGAGGCAGTAGCATCGAGCACATAGAAGGATTGCTCTTCACCCCAAAGAAGGAGCGGAATACCGGGCATCACCAAAGTAGTGACGAACAAACCGAGCATCTGACGTTCAAGACCCCATCGAATGGCTGGCCATCGGAATACATCCTGGTTAGTCGCGCCGTACATGTGTCGAGGATCGAACACGCCAGTGTCAGCATTGACCAGGTCATTAGTGATCACCATCTCCTGCCACGCCTGAACCCAATTCACGGGTACGTCGAATCCTGCCTTTAATTGGCCGTCCATCCCAAGGAATCGGGTCAAGCCACGGTACGTAGAGTAATGGAAAGCAGCGCCATCGATTGCTTCCTTGCCCTGTTCACGGAGGAAATTCTGCGCCTCGGATGTGTTGGTTAATTGAACAGCAGCGTTAAAGGCCTCCGAGGTGTTCAGGCCGCTCCCCGGAGCTCCTGGGCCCTGATTTGGCTGTCGGCCTCGCCCGAGATAAACGGAACCGAAAGTGTTACCACCTGTGATTTCGCCGGAGATAAAGAAGTTGTTCTTTCCAAGTCTCCGGGCGCATTCTCGGTAAGCAGAGGACATGTCCCCGAGCGCGTCAACAGTAGCCTGGGTCGCCTTATCATATCGGAAAGCGTCGATATCCAAGGTCTGAATGACCATACAGGAATGCTGCATTAGTCTTTGACGAACGTAAGGCACCCATTCACGCAGACGATCCTGGACGGACGCGAATTTGGCCAACTGACGCTGCCAATCAGGGAAGACACCGAAGGCCTCGATATCACCATATTGATCGAAATCACTGTCGTAGCAGCCAACCAGGCCCTCTATGAGGGTCGCATTCACCGGGTATCCGTTTTCGTACCAGAAGCGAGGGTAATCACAGGTGGTATTATAGTTGTTGCCAATGTCGAAGTCTACGTAGCGACGAGACGTTTTCCATTCAGTCTTGTGTTCCTTGACCGAAAACGGGGTGGTCGAGTTGAGGTAGCCTTCAAATCCGATCAAGTCACCCATACTGCCCAAGCATAGAGAACGATGTTAGAGAAAGGATGATCATCGACACACGACATTGACATAGGGTTTTCGAGGGTTGTACTTACGTGGCGATTGTATTGTCAAACATGACATACATGTCCCGGGCGTGAATTTCGTTGATTGCGTTCTGCCACACCTTGATAGTGGCATAATGTCTGTCAAGAAGGGTGGTATCAAGACACGAATATCCGTCGAAACCCCACGGCTGATTCATGAATGAGGTTCCTGCGATATAGATACCCTATGATCTTGTTAACATGCTGCAACCATCCTACCAAGCCTCGGCCATCGGCGTACCTTGATACCCATGCCCTTCAAATAGTCCAACGTGTCAACCAAGCCAGCGACATCACCACCATGGCGCATTTGAGTCGAAGACAGATCGTGCTCGAAAAGAGTGCCGTTGATGTTGTCGTTGGTGGGATCTCCATTGACGTAGCGATCCAAAAATAATGTGTAGAACGGAAAACGCCAGTTATCCGGAGAAGGGTGGTAATCACCTGGGGCTTTCCCTTCCCATGTTCCGTTGTAGAATGCAGGGTCGATCGCAGTCTTGTTTTGGTTGAGGTTGAAGTCTTTCCATTGCTCCTCATACGGCCACGCGGTTACCGTTGGTGCCAAAAGGGCGAAAAGCCCACCGGGGAGCAGCCACCTCATGATGAGGGTTTTGGTGACTTGATGGCTCTCCGCAGCGTCTGTCGAGGGTATCGAAAGAGCTTTCAATAGGAACAATCAACAAGTGAAGGGAAAAAAAACAAATGATGAGGCCGCTCGTCAGATGTAGAGGAACATGCGCGGAGTCGATATAATGGCTGGTTGGGATTGCTGTCCAGTGATAACCCAACACCCTCCGACGATCCACGATCCACGATCCAGGTCGACAACGATAGACTGCAGGAAACGAAAGGACAACGCTCCAAAGAACGCAATGAGAGTCGAGTGGCGATGAGGTTTAGGGGATCGAAAACGAGAGATGATGGAAGATACAACAGAGAAAGGCCGACCGTAGTCGTGGGAAAGGGTCAGATCACGAAGCTAGACTAAGCTAAATGCGAGGCCATTATTTTAGTGGCGCACAGATTCAGAAAGGATAAAAATAAACACGAAAGACAGGAGGACGCAGTGTTCTGGAGCATATGAAACCTCTATGTAAAAAAGTAATGAGGCTGATTACGGTAATTGAGACCCAAATTCAACCCGCCTAAAAATCAAGAAAACTGGCGGGTGGTGGGCAATGTCCGTTTGCGGGTGGCCTGTGGATGCGTTCGATGGAATGATTGGATTCATCCAAGTCTACGCCGACAGTTGGCACTAGACCGCAAACCGCAATTATCTTCAAAATTTCATTCTGTTGTCCCGATAATTGAATTAGGGGACCACTGGCTCGCTGGATCCAGTACTGACTGGGAGGCTGGAGCATGGGCAAGACTGATTTCCTATCACACGATTCCGACACTGTGATGATTGTACTCTCTATTCACCGAATAGGAGATTCTTGTCGATACATTATCCATGTCCCAAGAGAAAAAAAAAAAAAAAAAAAAAAAAAAAAGAGTCAACCCGGTTGAGCCAGCAAGCCAGCAAACCACGAGCACCAGACCCGCTGCCAAGAGTCCACTCGTGGCTCGATGGATCAACGCCCAAAAGAGGCCTTTGCCCAAATAAGAGTAGTCTTCCTCGTATCACAATTAAGAAAGCTTCTTCGCCTCTTAATCCCTGACAGTCAATAGGGTTCCGTTGGATTGTGCTCCGCGATGCCGATTCCAGTACTGTAGAGCTGTCTAGATCTATCGATGCTGTAAGAGAAAAAAAGAATTAAATTGAACTCAGCTCCCGCAATCTCTATTGTACAAAACAGCAAAATCGCTTGGCTTGCTCCACTCGCGATAAAGTCCCTTCTGCTGGATGGGACAGCCGAGCCCACTTTGTGGCCCCCTGCTCGTACTGTACAAAGTTCCATGGGGTACAGTAAATTACATCTTTTCAGCAAATCTTGCCTTCCAAAAGACCCAACCTGAAGAACTTTGAGGGTGTTCAAAGTGAATTGCCTAGAAACAACGAATTGTATGTATTGCCCACGAGTCACTACTCAGTGTAGTACGGTACGCTTATCAAAATCGACCCGGTACTGTAGCAGTGTAGCTTGACAAGCTTATGCCGGCCGCTTTTACACCCCATTAGAGGCGTCAAGCCTCCCACTCAGCTCGTCTCGATCGAGACGGACTCCATCGGAGAAATCCGAGGTCCTGTACCACGTACAATGTACATACAGTACGAAAGTCGTGCGGTTGGTGCGGCGATGCAATTCATACCCCGTCCATGCTGTATGTAATATGTATAGCACAAGGAGGGCAGGGCGCTCGCCAGTGAGCCCAACCACTTACATCTCGCCGATAGCAGAAACATGGCTTCTCGGTACATGAGACCTAGCGCTTCGGTAGGCTGTGGAAGCGGATCCTTTTTCGCCTGGCCAGCGTGGGTCCGTGTTAGATCTCCGTGTATTATACAGTTCACTTCAGCTGCTTCAAGCTTGTTGGCAACTCGACGGTCCTTTAGCATGAAGCGCTGGTATCTCAATACAGTACAGGTATAGTACATACATCACGTTATTCAAATTCCATCGTACCATACAGTTTCAATTCACGGTATGGCGCTATGTAATGTACTTTGAAACTCAAACCAGTGACCATACCTGCTGCCCCCACAAGCACACACGACTTGGCCAAACTCGGCTGAAACAACGGATCTCGACCACGGGATTCTGGCTTTTTGCCGGTGCATACACGAGGTGACGAGTGTGCTGGGGTGATCAGAACACTTGTGATGCTCATGGAAGGCAAGACAATGTAATCTTACTTCATGTCCGTAGCTCAGCTGCCTTTACATACTGTGTGTATCTCCTGCGCAGAAGATCACGCCGCGTTCTCGATATCACACCCGTTCCAGATGGGCGATGCATGCATTTGTAAGATCAAAGTCAGCCCCGAGTCCGTTCGCAGACCTTCGTCAGAGTGAAGAGCCCTGCCCCCTGCCTGCGCCAGCATTAATGTGAGACACCTTCTCCCAAGTGATTGTGGTGTCTCAAATGTTTGGAGCCACGTACGTGAAAAACCCGGTACGTGACGAGTGGTCGTTGCTGTTCCGCTCGTTCTCCATTGGCGAGCCAGGAAAAGGGGGCGGGGTCTCTCCAGTTGATCGTTTTTTTTTTCCACGCTACAGAAGACTGTGTGTTGAAATGATCGGGATTAACTCTAGAGCACTGAGGCACTAAGGCACTGAGGCACTGAGGCACTGAGGGGTCTAGGGTCTGTGGGCTGTATAGACGTGACTGCTACACTGCTACTGCTGGGTGGAAGTGGATGGCTCTGGCTTTGGCGCTGTCGAGCTCGACTGATCTCTCATCATCTTTCAATCTGGTCCCGTGGGCTGATCGGGGGTGGAAATCGGGGGATCGTGCCATGTCCATCGGGCCCGCTGGGATGGTTGCACACGTGACCTCATCGAGCTCCTCGAAGGCTCGCACTGCAGTCCCAATTGTCATATTCCTCAGGCCTCGTGAGATCGCAATAGCGGCCATGTCAAGGCAGTTCGGTTGAATGACTATTGTCGGCAGCCTTTTTTGGTCGTTTGTAGTCTGGAGTGTGGATCATGATGCTCTACGTAAACAAGGACTCGTGCCTTTGTTCTGTTTTATGAAAATTTACTGCAGTACTCTTTCCATCTTCTCTCGCTGTGGACAGCACTCATCTCTCGTGCAGTGCCGATCACACCCCGGTCTTCAGTCTGCAGTTCTGCACTACTCTGCAGATGGGGGATGAAGAATTGAGATCGACGAGTTGGATTCTACCGATCTAATGGCGCAGGTTCTACTCGCCCATCTGGACTGTCTACTATCTACCAATCCAGTGGTACTACGACGATTGAGGGACCCTAGTTGCTCTAGTGGCCCTTGGTGTAGGCTTCTCAATCCTTCGAGCATAACGGGCAGATGTGAGCTCAATGCTGCGTACTCCATATGGGGCTGACCACGGATTTAGATCTCTAGTACTAGTATCACCAGTGTACGTACTACTGAGCGGCATGTAGCCATGTACAAACCCCACGAATCGCCAACCTTGAATAGTACTGAGTACGGAGTACTGAGTCTAGTTCTACTACTGACTACTGAATGATTTCTTCTCGGTTGTACAATTGAGTGAAGTGGAGCACACATCCAGCTCTCGGCCACCCCCGGTATTATTCATCGCGAGCGGAAGAATCTCTCACGATTGAATCATGTTCCCGAGAGCATTGATTATGGATAGCAATGATCGACCCTCGGTCCGGGAGAACCGGCACAACGAAAGATCAACATCACGGAGAAACGCTGATCCTCGAAATATACAGGAATAGAACCGGGAACACAATCACCCAAACAAACGATCAAAAGAGCGAGGAAAAAGGAAAAAACCGCAATAGGGCTGCTATGATGCCCCAGAAGTGACGATCATGGTGAACCAGATACACAGAGTTTTCGATGAATTAGCTTTGGCATTGCTTGCTGTCCTTGGATATGGATTCAGTCGGTGGTCATTCCATCGGGTGGTTGGTCTCCTTTGGCAGACGGATTTGCGGGTGTGTCTCGGAACCACCGGCTCAAGGTTCCTCCGATCGCGTGTCTTGCGATGGGTGGATGGATCATTCGACCACCGCCCACCGCCCGCTAGGTACTAATTATATCAAGATGGAACCACCATACCCGCACCTTGGAACTGGGCATGTCCGGTGTGATGGAGACATCAATTTGTTGAATTTAGAAACTCGAGCCACGACATATGTCTTATACTGCTTGCTCCATGTTGTGGATGTATTCAAGACGAGTGGCCATGTCCATGGGTGTGATTTGGAGGCTGAGGGTGTTATGGAAGGCGCTCGCGCAGTGAATATATGTCGCAATAACTTTGTCTAATTGACATGACTGCCTGGAAGTCGGGGTAAACAGACCAAGATAGTTCCATGCCTATCTGTATATTTGGGAGATGAAAAATGAGCTCGGGCTGTTGAATATTACGTTAGGCAAAGATATCCCCCCAATTTTCCTCGAGTGAGATCAATCCGTCGTAGCCTACAGGTGATGAGGTAGGTATCCTTCCATAATTCCATTACATCGATGTCGATAACCTTGTGGCTCGGTTAAGTATTCTGTTTGCTTAGGGGCCACGGCCAATGTTGACGTTACACTGCTTGACCTTGACCACGGATGTAGAAGCACAATATGGAAATACTGGTGGTGAATGAGTCGGTCATCGTCATCACCGTCATCCATTATTAAGGTATCCTCTTGCGCAACCTCCCGATTGCGTCCCGGCCGGGATGATAATTCCAGCAGCGAGTCCTCATGCTGTCGGGTGTAAGCCTTTTAGGCGCGCCGGACTGCATTTCAATGCGTGTCATTCGTATAGACTACAGTCTAGCCCCGTCGGTGCGGTTGGCATGATTCACGCACCGGCCGACTGGGAGGTTGTTCTTCAAGCATAAACGTAGGGGGATTCCCATGACTCGAGACGGGAGTTGAGTTCCACGGCGCAATCCAGGACTTCACCTCCGTCCTGGATCATCTGGATATACACCGTTACACAGTACACTGACTATGTACACTCAGGGCTACTGAGTCTACACAATACAGAATTACAGTATACAATAAGCCACGCGACACCGTCTTGATTATTGTACTCTATGGCCCGGGGTGATCCCCCTCTGACTTCGGTAGCATGGATTCATCCTCATTCCATTCTCGCGCATCCGTGAACTGCCGTTGGATCGCCTGCGCCATCAAGTTAGGGTTTGCAAGCACAGCGGCGCATCGGCACACGGGTTTAGCTCGACAGAGAAGCTTTTCCCCGCACCCTCGTGAGGACATCCTGGAAGTCCTCCCGTCCCAAACATGGAAGAGTACGGCAAGCGGGTTCGATGGCGCCCACTAGAGCCACGACTGCATTCCCCGCGCCCTCACCGCGATGAGGGGCGCACCTTCCGCACACCTGCCCATGTCTCGGCACCATCCATCTGCAGACGATCATACATGAAACTTGCCCTTTCAGCACTGAGTATCCTCTGGGTGCAGCGTCGAGAATACAAATCCAGGGGACGGGAAAGGGGATGGAAGAAAAGAGTACCTTCTTCCGGGAAGCAATGTGACCTTCTAACTTTGGCAGCCAACTTGCTCCCATCCTGACTAGCCATCCACTAGCCTCTCGACAACCAACGACGCTAGACCGCAACCGACTCTCTCGCGGGTGGGGTCCTGCAGGCACTAGTCCCGAATGGGGACTAGTGCCGACCCGCCGCTCGCGGGCATCAACCGACAACAATTTCCAGCTCGGTTGCGGTCCCGTGATTGGGCTGGTGCCTTGCCGGGAGGAGCAGCCAGGTGACGGATTCGAGGCTTTCATTTGCTGCGGTCCTGGGCGGTTCCTCTCGGGGAAACTCTGGGTACCTGAGCAGAACCGCAGAAGCGCAGGACTGCAGGCTGCAGTCCTGCAGCTCTCTGTTGTGCGGCTTCCAGCTTGGTTCCTGGGCAGACGGATCATGGTGATAGTCGGTCCTGGGCACCGCACTGGGCACCCGGGCACTGCCAGGGCCCGGTTTCTCCCATCTGGGATCTCTGGGATCTCTGTCTCTCGTGCCTTGCTTGCTATCCGCTCCACTTGGGGCGAGTCACTGGACCCCTCCGTCTTTGTGCGCCCTTCCAATCCCCAATCCCCAATCCCCAATCCCCAAGAGCATAGGAGCATAGGAGCACAGAGGCCCCAGAGCCACAGAGACACCGTCGACGCTCCCGGCACTCCTGAGGCCTCGCCGGCCTCGCCACTGGCACGCTTTTTGCTGACTCGCCCCGCCTCTCCGGGCCGTTTCCATTCATGGCGACCCAGAGTGGATGGGACAAGGTGGGCGAGGTGGACAAGGGTGGAACGACTCCCTTCGTACCTACTGGCAGTCCTAAGTCTTGATCCAGTCCTGAGAGACCGAGTGAGAACTCTCTCCCCCCCGAAATACACTAAGCTTGATTCCACCCTCTTCGCCTTTTCCGTCGCCCCCCCCCCCAAAGTTCGAACGCCCTCGCTGTCCACCCAATTCCCCCTTCTGACCTCAGTCCTTCCTTTTCCGTTCTTCCCCAGTCTTTCCGTTCCTTTGCAGACTTTCCTGGCCCGAACATCACGTCCACACACACTCTCTCTTTTCGTCCATGTGACTCGACTCCTCCATCCGTGGCCCGCTTTCTTCTGACTGCCCCCAATCCAGATTCACTCTTTTGACCTCGGGGATCTGCTCTTCGCGTGTGCTACTCTTCCATTCGTTTCCTCTCACTCTCTGCCCACCCCCTGTCTCTCGTTAATCGCTAGGTAAACGTTCGTGTGTGCCCGCGCACGTCTTCCGATCGTTGTTCCCTCTCGCGTGTTGTGTCGGTGACCTGGGTCAAGCGTCTCTCCCCTTCCCCCCCCCGTCGGCGTGTCTGGAAGGGCTTTTCCCTCGTCATGCTCCTCCAATCCTCCCTCGGCTGGGTGGCCGGGCTCACCACCCTGTCATGCCTCCTCGACCCCATCCTCGCCGCCGACATGGCCGCATGGAAGACCCGATCCGTGTATCAAACCATGACCGACCGATTCTCCCGGCCCGATGGCTCAGTAACGGCACCGTGTAACACAACAGCGGGTCTTTACTGCGGAGGAACATGGCAAGGAACGATCAAGGAACTGGACTACATCCAAGGCATGGGATTCGATGCGATCATGATTTCCCCCATCGTCAAAAACATCGGCGGCCGAGTGTCGTACGGTGAAGCCTACCACGGATATTGGCCCCTGGATCTGTACGCCCTCAACGATCACTTCGGCACAGAGCAGGATCTGCACGATCTGATCACGGAAGTCCACGCGCGCGGCATGTTCGTGCTCATGGATACCGTCATCAACAACATGGCCTACATGACCCACGGCCAGAATCCGGCGGACCACATTGACTACTCGGTCTTTACCCCCTTCAACAACCAGGATTTCTTCCACCCATACTGCAAGATCACGAACTGGAACAACTACACGGATGCCCAGCTCTGTCAGACTGGTGATAACCAGGTCGCCTTGCCCGATCTCTTCACCGAGCATGAGGACGTGCAGAAACTGTTGGAAGACTGGGCGACTGGCGTGATCAAAAAGTTCAACATCGATGGTCTCCGAATCGACGCCGTCAAGTCGGTGACCCCGTCCTTTGTCCGAAAATTCGGTGACACGGTGGGAGGCTTCATGACTGGAGAGGAGTATGAGCGGAACTCCAGCATCATCTGCCAATGGCAACACGACTATATTCGCAGCATGCCCAATTATCCCATGTATTTCTCCATGCTGGACGCCTTCACCCAAGGCAAAATCGCCAGCTTGGCCGACCAAATCGAAGAGATGAAGAACCTCTGCTCGGATGTCACGGAGATGGTCTCCTTCTCAGAGAATCACGATGTTGCTCGTATCGGCGGATTGACAAGTGACTTAGCCGTAAGCTGAACCCACTCCCTGGTCCATGGTTCCCCTCACTGACAGAATTGCTGCGGTAGATTGCCAAGACCATCCTCACGTTCACTCTGTTGTTCGACGGTATTCCCATGGTCTATCAAGGCCAAGAACAGCATTTGAAGGGAATCGCCACCCCCCTGAATCGTGAAGCCATCTGGCTCACCAAGTTCGACACCCAAGCCCCGCTGTACCAGCTCACCAAAGTTCTCAACGCCATTCGACGCCACGCCCTGACCCTGGATCCCAACTTTGTCAACATCCCAAGCTATCCCATCTATCGCGGCGGCAGTGAGATTGCCATCAGTAAGGGTGTGCAAGGTCGGCAGATTGTCACGGTTCTGACCAACCAGGGTGAGAAAGGCGGCGCGTACACGCTCCTGCTGCCCGCATCTTTCAATGCCATGACCGGTGTGACGGAGATCATAAGCTGCACAAACTACACCGTCTCCTTTGAGGGAGAGTTGGTGGTCAACATGAACAAGGGAGAGCCCCGGGTCTTCTTCCCGACCCAGTTGATGCCCGGCTCCGGGCTGTGTGGTTTCTCCGACAAAAATCAGTCCTACACGGAATTGAAGACGGGCCACAAGTCAACTACCATCTCGTCTGGATCCTCGTTGCGAACTGGATTCCTGCGCGACTCGTCTTCCACATCTGCTGTTCTGGTGGCCGTCATGCTGGGTGTGATGGCTCTGCTCAATTTGTAATTTTTCCTCCCTGACTGAAATGGCACCTGTCCCTGCGTCATTGCATCCAGCGCGAGTCCCCTTTATGATCCGTTTTCGTTCTTCCTGATACTCCCGACACTGTGATATCGTCCAGTCCCCCTCTCTCGCGTCTCGCTTGTCTTTCTTAGCCACACATACGGTCGCGCGCTGTCATTTGATTGCGCTTCTCTTTCTACCTTTGTTTTTTCCATCGACCGTGGACTATCGTACCGTCTGCGCCCTTGTCCAAATCATATTCGGTCTTCTTGTATATACTTGACATGAAATCATCCTTTGACTCTTTTTCTTTTTTTTTTGCCCCCCCCCTTCGTCCTTCGTTGCTCTCTTCCCTTTTTGCTTCTCCACGGAGGACTAGGGTACACGTCTCACTGTGAATCAAGCCCGATAGATCCGGACATTGCCCGATCATCGTTGCGTGTAACCTGTCCTTGAGCCTCACTGTCTCAAACTAGTTCATTCACTGGTGGATGCAGGTAATTTGTGCGGACCCCGGAACAATCCTGTGTGACCGAGCTAGAGAGTCCCGGTAATTCTGTACTGTACCACTTCCAAGGCTTGGACACCGAGGCGAAAGAGGACTCGTCCCTGCCGAGGGGGAGGGGGAATTGTCCCCACTTTGGTGGAAATTTTCCAGGCGTCGGGCGGCCCTGCATTTCTCCACTCCGCCGCCCCCGATCGCAGAGCTGTCTAATCCCGGTGGACAGTCTCCTAAAGTGGCTACCTTTGGTCATCGATATCAAATTGAGACTCCTGAACAGAACTGTCGATCGTCTCTGGACATCATCTCCGAGATTGTTGACAGATTGAGCATCCATTGTGGACAGCCACCCTGGCAGCAGTGCACCACTGTTGCCTCCTCGATCATCTTCATTCGAAACCAATCTGATCGGCAGCCTCACATGATCTGAATCTGATCATTGCTCTCGTCTGGTACAGGATTACTTCCGTGGCCAGTCCACTTGGGCTGCGTGCACCCAACCAAGTACATCCTATGATCCTACATCCCATCGCCGCCCCCGATGCTCTCCTTATTCTCGTGCTGGAGTCCGCTCCGCCGGCGGGGACAGCAAGTGTGGAAAGAGAAAGAAGGTCAATATGAACATCCTCCCGATTTCGCCTTTCCCTCTCAATTCTGGAACCTCCGATCCCCTCTTCTCCCGCCCCAGTATCAAACGGACCGCAGACTAACTTTCAAGTTGGTGTTTATTCCCCTGTTTGATATGCACAGAAGCCGCAGAGAATCTTGACCAGCTTCCCTCCTGGGACGCACCGGACGAGAACACGCTAATTCTGCAGGCGTTCGAGTGGCACGTCCCCGCGGACCGGTGCCATTGGAAGCGTTTAAAAGCGGCGCTGCCGGATTTTAAAACCATAGGCGTGGACCAGTTATGGATTCCCCCCGGCTGTAAGGGGATGGACCCGTTGGGCAATGGGTATGATATCTACGACCTTTGGGATCTGGGGGAGTTTGATCAAAAGGGAGCCGTTGCGACCAAGTGGGGCACCCGACAGGAGCTGGAGGATCTGATATGCGAGGCCGAAGCCTTGGAGATCAAAATCATCTGGGACGCCGTGCTCAACCATAAAGCCGGTGCTGATTTCCCAGAGGCATTTCCGGCTGTGGAAGTTGATTCAAAGAGTAAGTTTGAAGACGTTGATCGATCCCTACGATTATTTATTACCCTGCTGGGTTGTGCGAGGTCGCCCTCGGACAACTTGCCCTGCTAGGCTCGCTCCATGACTGGGTTGACTGAAATTCTTGATTGACCTTTTCTACCGTATCTCTAGGACGAGATGTTGCAGTCGCTGCGCCATTGGAGATCGAAGGCTGGGTCGGCTTTGACTTCCAAGGGCGAGGAGATGTGTACAGTGCGATGAAATATCGCTGGCAGCATTTCACCGGCGTCGATTGGGACCAGAAGCGTGAGAAGCAAGCCATTTACAAGGTTCACGCTCCGAACAAGGACTGGGCGACCGATGTCTCTCCAGAACTGGGCAACTACGACTATCTGATGTTCGCCAATCTGGATCTTTCCGACCGTGAAGTTCGTGATGATTTATTGAACTGGGGCACCTGGATCACACAGACCTTGTCGCTTGGTGGGATGAGGCTCGATGCAGCCAAGCACTTTTCGGCCAAATTTCAAAAAGACTTTGCGGACCACGTTCGCCGCACTGCGAATCCAGATCTTCTCGTGATCGGAGAATACTGGACGGGGGACGTCAAGGCCATTGAAAAGTACTTGGACCAATGTGAGAACACTGTCGTGGCTTATGATGTTCCCTTGGTGGAACGATTCTCCAGGATCTCGCATATCCGGCAAGCAGATCTTCGTGGAATTTTCCGAGATACTCTGGTTCAGCGTCGACCAGACCAGGCTGTGGTGAGTGTCTACCCCCCTCTTGTCTATGTGACCCTTACCGCGACCGACACACTCTGTCATTGCTTTTGCGGGTGAAATGAGCAAGATCACTGACTTTTGAGAATAGACAATCGTTTGCAACCATGACACGGTAAGTGGCGTTGTGCCAGACCCTTTCACCTTGTGTCTACACCAACAGCTTGATTTTTGAGGCGCTTACCCGCCTCGATTCTGATTGGATGGACCCGAACTGACTCCGTGACTCTTTGGGCGTAAACAGCAACCAGGACAAATGCTCGAGGTAAGCGATCTTCTCAAAGTCAATCAATGTCACCAGATTGGTTGGATTGCATTGTTATCTCTGTTGGCAAACACTCGTACTGACTTCTTAATGAGACCCCCGTCAAACCGGCTTTCAAATTGCTGGCTTACGCATTGACCCTTCTCCGCAAAGATGGCCGTCCGTGTGTCTTCTACGGCGACATTTACGGCATTCTAGGTGGAAACAACGCGAGTCCGATCGCGCCACCCTGCAATGTACAAATTCCCTTGTTGACTCGCGCTCGGAAATTATATGCATATGGCGAGCAAGAGGATTATTTTGACCAACCAAATTGCATAGGTGAGTGTCATCTATGCTTGCCTAATCTTTTTGTTTTCCATTGGGTCTCGCCCCCATATCCCCCCCCATCTCTATGCATTGACCTCGCAGTATACCCCTGAACCATTCCGTCTACGTCGATGGTTGACTGATCATCACCTGTATTACTCAGGATTTGTTCGATATGGCAATGCGCGTCACCGCTCCGGTCTCGCATGCATCATCAGCAATGCAGGTGCCTCGAAAAAGCGCATGTTTGTCGGTCGGCCGAAAACAGGTCAAGAGTGGGTTGACATTTTGGGGAATCAACCGGGCTTAGTGATCATTGACAAATGGGGTTATGGAATGTTCACGGTGGATGGAATGAGTGCCAGTGTCTGGGTCGAATCAGCCGCCGTCGTCTCCGGTGGGATGAACACCCGCGAAAAACTGTGAGTGTGTCCCGGAAAGTCAAGGAAGTATGAACGCTTCCTTTGACAATTTGCCTTTGCCTTTATTGCTCCCATCACGATCCTGACCCTGTTTATCTGCATGTATCGGGTTGGCCTTGGTCTCTAACACCTTTTTTTTTTTTTTCACTAGCAATCTGAACTTTTATGAATACTGATCCGGGGGGGGGGGGGGGGGGGGAAGGCGATGGGAACGACACACGAACTCGGAGGCCTAGTCCTTCATTGCCAGAGATATACAATTGAGAACGGAGAGGGACCCGAAGTCCCTCGCATGGAGTGAGAAAGAAATCAGTGACATCCGAACAATCTGTGAGCAACTTTCAGACACGCAGTACGTGCAGTCGTACACCATATAGACTTGTGCACACTCTACTCGAGTGAAAAAGAATATACAATGAAGGCATCCGCAGCCTTTAGTTCTCGAGACGTTCCATCATATCGAGCATTGAGCATTGAGCATTGAGCATTGAGCATTGAGCATTGAGCATTGAGCATTGAGCATTGAGCATTGAGCACTTTGCATCTTGCATCCTCGCCTAGTTCTACCTCCATCTATCCATGCCTTTCTTTCTTACTAAGAACCCGGTGTAGGAGCTGAGGTGTATTCAGCTCCCTTGTCCCGCGCTCAGCCCTATCTTAATAATCGACCAGCGGGTCTGAACCGTCCACATCCACCGTCTTTCAACGTCGAATATATCGTGAATCAAAGGTCGACCGCTACCGCCTTTGCCCCCCCAGGTTGTAGCATTTGACGACCCTATAGACTGTCCTGCGTTGATCAGTTCCAGCTCTTGCTCTACGGCCTCATCCAGTCCTTTCATATTCATAGAACCAAGCAGGAAGATCAGTGTAGTAACGACCTCGAACAGCCCTCTTATCGCGCCCAACAGCACCTGAACTAGAGATCGTCATACTGGAGACAGTTCTAATGGAGAGGATCAACTCAAAACTGGAATGTCAATCCAGTGATGCACTCTTGGAGGACTCCCTGAATGGGGAAATAGAAAGCCATCTCGCAAAGGATGAGACATTGTGCAAAGCAGCCACTAAGCGGGTGGACAGTGGATATAAAACCCCACGCTAGTCAGCTCGTCACATTAATCCTCATGGCACTGTGAAGTGTGAATGGTACCCTGATGATCATGAGCTCAGACTTGTACCGACTCCCGAGTCACCGACTACCGAGTGGTGAGTACTGAGTACTATACCGACCGGCGACTAGTACTGCTATATTTTCCAGCACGATTGTAACGAGGTCGACCACCACTCTTGTTGGTAGTTGGTAGTTGGTAGTTGGTAGTTGGTAGTTGGTACCTGCCAGGCTGCCACACCTGGTAGGCTGGTACTATTATACTACTGTACCTGACGCCGATCCTGCCCTGAACCAGTCCATCTTTTTGCCTTTCTTCCTCGGTGAGACATTGGCAGGGGGTGGAACCCATATGCAGCCCAGCCCACTTGATATCCTGATGAGTGTCAAATTGTCAATCGCTCAATCCTTCTGATTCCTGACTGGAAGCGCGAACCGAGCATTGAACAGATCGCGCGTCGAGGTACAGTGAGTCCACTTGACCTGGCCTTTCCATAGGTAAGGTTGTCTATGAACGAATGATGCATGGTTCCATAAATTCCACCACCGGTGCCACCGGACATGTCCATGGTTCATGTTTATACTGAGCGTTTCTTGAATGGGTCGGCCCTCTATGTATTCGGTTGCCGGTGCATGGATCCAGCTTTGGGCCGGAGAGAGCAAAAATAGAAATCGATTAGAATCATATGGAGTAACATGGCTCGATGTCTTGGATTGTACATAGCATCTCCACGATAGTCCCGCTATCAAATGATCAATATTAGAGGACATTTAACAGATACACGTTGATCACCTCATGAAAGAATTCTCCAGTCCGAACTACGAAGAGCTTCACCCAATGTGTTGCTATCAGTCGGATGGATGACTCCGCCCCGTTGAGTCGAGTCTCCATAGAACTTTCCCGAGGGTAACCTCACATAGAGAGTCTGTTGCTTCATTTGTAGATCTATTCAACTGGAGTCCAGGTTTACACGCTGTCTCTCACTCTCTATTGAATCTACAACCCACCAAACAGAATGGTGCACTACTGCACTGTTCAGGTCGATCTTAAAGCGCAAAAAGGCGAGACCCCCGTTAGACTCTTCACTCTCCTGTGTTTTCTATCGTCCATGGTTCACAATTCAGCCAAAAAGGCAATCGCAAACCTAGATGAGCACTGATATGCCAAGTAGTCTCCAGCCCCAGCTAGCTACCCAGCTTTGCTAGAATGTACCAGGTGGCAGGTACCGACTCCGATCCCACAGAGTTTCTGGGGGCTGATATTTGCTACATGAACTTACCGAGGATTCAGTAATCACTCGTAGTAATCAGTAATCTTCTCAGCAGTATCATTGTACCATATGTTCAATGTTGTACCGGTGTACCAGTGTCTTTTTTTTTTTTTTTCTTTCACAGTCTCACGCTCACTGCTGACTCGTTGAGTCTGCTGACAACTTGGCAGACCCTGATTGCCAAGACGAGCGTCTTTCGGCTGAATCCCTCGCTTTGGATGACCGTTTTCTGGAAAGTCTCCAACACGAGAGGTGGTCCACAATGTCGTCTGTGATGGAGCACGACTGTAAGACGGAAGTAAAAACGTGGATGGGTACTGCAGTATTTGTGAAAGTTAAAAACTCACACATCAGTGACATTACATAATGTAATACAGTACAGTTCCAGACTTGCAAGTTCCAGCAGGACCAGAACCACATCCTCGGGCTATTGTACGATCCCCATAATACAACATGTATTTGTTGAATAATATCACATTATCAGCCTTGGCCGCAGCAGGTGTCCCCCACGGCGCGACATTGAGGGTAACCTCGAAAGATCAAAAAAGTACTGACCAGTGACTACTGAGTACTGACCGACTAACTGAGATTCTCAGAGTCTCAGACTCTGAGACTCTGAGACAGAGACTGCACGTTACATGTCTCTATGTGTGACAGTGTCCACCGAATAAGCAATGGGCCAGCTCCGTTCCTGTCCCCTCCCCCTCCTGCAGGGCGTTGGCCGTTTGCGTCGCAGCCCTGACCGTCGCGATTCAAATGAGGTAATGGACACGCAACGGTAAAATAAAAGGGCCTGGGCATGCAGGGGAAGGGACCTGGGATCACTGGTCATTGGGCCTTGGGGCTATCAAATCTCATTTACCCCTGAAGGGAGGTGGTGGTCTTGGAAGACTAAGATGATGTGTCTGAACTCGGAAGGCAAATGGACCAAAGAACAGGGGGGGGGGGGGTATTGCAATTATTCAACTTCAGTGATGATCGTATCATCGGAGTGCTATGTGTAATTTTGCTCTCGATGATGGTGTGTATTGTGATAAGGTGATCAAGGAAAGTCTGCTGTAGCCTGTCACTACAGAAAAATAATATTTTTCCAGCATATCGTAAACTCTAGAAAATTATGTACTGTACATTGTATATACCGAGCTACTGCAGTTAGCAATATCGAATTTGGACGTGTGTGACTGTAAAGTGTAAACTCTATTGTATTAGTCGAAGTATGAATGACTGTATGTATGTACCTTGAATATTTTCGGACTGCAAATCAGTATAATACATCATGAATACATACCCTCACATTCCAACAATACATCTACAGTATCAATACCAAACCCTCGTCGAAGTCGTCAGGTAACATGCAACCACAGCCGGGGATCCCGAGTCCACGGCCACCACCCGCAGGATCCAATTGTGATCGATCTCCGCCCAAGCGACCAGCCCCACCGGGGCGTGTGCCGGTAGCGCATCCGCGGCTGAGTCCGACTGGCCCGATTGGTATCAATCAGGTGTTGAGATAGTCCGATATGGACTGCTGAGCGGCGCAAGTTCAAGACATGGATGATCACAGACCACATCGGGCTACTGCAACAGTGCAAACGGCAAACACCCTATCTTCCCGTCGAACTTCCTCTCAGGATAAGGCCGCCCGAGTGAGTCGCGGTTGTTGGGTAACTTACATGGAAATGATACGGCACGAAGGATACTGGCTGTGATACTTGGATGGAATTGAAGAAAAAAAACGAAACAGTAAAGGAAAAAAAACTGACAGAGCTACATATCTTCTCCATTGTTAGTCACAATAACACGAGGTCATGTAAAAAAATCTTGGAAGAGCCAAGAGGTTCCTTCTCTGGGCCATGAGCATAGAAGCGTCCAAGCTCACAGTCCAGCGTGAGGCTGGAAAACGAAAAGCTGGAAGCGGCACTCCCCTAAAACCAGGTGGGTCGTCCTTGTGCCGCTACACTTTCGCCGCCCCGAAGGGGTCTCCCAAGAGGTTCCCAAGTTCGGGCAAGGATCTGTCCGAGGCGAGACATCTTCCATGAATAGGCGAGAACAATGCCAATCACGGCTCTGAGTCCTTCGTTCCTGTGGATTCAATAGAGGCTGGCCCCAGGTGGGTAATTGGTATTGTCGGTCTCTTTTCCCTTTCGCGTTTGCCAAACAAATAACACCCCTTCCGAATGCGGATTATTCTTTGCTTTGTGAGTGCTTATGCAATGTCCTGTACAGATCACACCCCATAACAATAACTTGTACTGGTCCGACTGGAGCCCTGGGCCGCCAAAACCCTGAGAACCAACTCGGTATTTCCTCGGTACCCGATGGTAACTCACGCTCAACACTGGTACACCCAGGTACAGTAGTCCACAGATCAAGCTGTTTGTTGTGCCCGGTTCAGGGCGACGTGCCTGCAATCAGTAGAACTGTACAAGTGCCCTCCACTGGAGCGCGCGTTCCATGATTCGCGCCCCCCCCCCCCCCCCCCCCATATCATGGGGTCAAGATGGATATCTCTCCATTCCAAGGCTCGTGGAGGAGTCGCGCAGCCAAAACTCCTGCAATAGCAACACTTGCTTTTTGTCTTTGGCCCATGTCATAGGTCGCTGACAAGCAATCAGATGTCTTGGAATTTTTCTGGGAGGACTTTCCCGGTCAGGTTGGCACATAGTAGTATGACTACTCGTGCTGTACCCGGGTTGGGTCATCATTTGACTCGGATATTATTAGAATATGTTTTTTTTTTTGCCTTCCCATGTCTTAGCTGCGCTGCGCCGCCCGGTTGCGGAAAAGATGGTTGATTTTGGATCGTCATTGGGAGTTTGGGTTTCGAATCAGTTCTTCGTAGAGAATTTATATCTTTCAGGCAACTTCTTGCTCATCGCTCTTTTTTCTGTTCCTCACACACACTCTCTCTCTCTTCATCCCTAGACCGTTGTTTTCTCTCAGTGCTCCCTTTCCCCGTCTTTGCATCCTTTTCAAGTGTTCAATCACTCGTCACTCGCTACAGTCAACATGCGTTTCGCTACTCTGTCCATGATCCCTCTGGCCGGCCTCGCCGTTGGTATGTCTCCTCTCGCGTCGCGCTGTCGGGAGTTCAGCGCTGAACGGACAACCACCTCGTTCGCACATTGTCAGAACGTGGACTAATTTGGGTCTTTTTCAATCTCCAGCCCTGCAGGTCACCCAGCCCCAGAAGGGTGAGGAGTTCAAGACCTCCGACTCGATCACTGTCAAGTGGTCTTCCGTCAAGTGAGTATTCCACCCCATGTCGCACCCTTTGCGGGCGCTGCACACCCGACACGGGGTTATGATCATGTACTGACCAGAGTCACTTCTCAAACAGCACTGACGTGAGCTCCTTCAACATCTACCTTGTTGACAACACCGTCTACCCCCCCGTCAACAAGGAGATTGCCAAGAATGTCAAGACCTCGGACAACACCTACACCATCAAGGACCTGTCCGGCCTGACCGCTGGGTGAGTTCACATCTCAACTACCAAGACAGGCGACCCATTTCGCCATGTCCCCAGGAACCCCTTGAGCATCTCCGATACTAACAATTCTTTTTTTTGTAACCAGCCACGGCTACCAGGTCAACCTTGAGTCTGACTCGACCCAGAACACTGGTATCCTCGCCCAGTCTCAGCAGTTCAACGTGACCAGCTCTGCCCAGAGCTCCTCTTCCTCTTCGTCCTCTTCTGCCTCTTCTGCCTCTTCCACCTCCGCTTCCGCTTCCACCGACTCCTCCTCCACTGCCACCAGCACCCAGTACTCCATGACCACCGGCACCACCACCGGTACCTTCACCACCACCTCTGGCACCCAGACCCTGACCGGTACCACCACCGGTACCTTCACCAGCTCCGTTGCCACCGGCACCACCACCAACACCAAGGCCGCCGGCAGTGGTTCCTCCACTTCCGGTGCCAACGCCAGCGGCACCTCCGGCACTGCCGTCCCCACCGGTAACGCCGCCGCTGCTGTCCGCCCCGTTGCCGCCCTCGGCCTCGTTGCTGGTGCCCTCGCTTTCGCTCTGTAAATATTGAGATAACGAAAGTCTTCTTCAGTATGAATCATGATGCGCAAGTTGAGGTGGGAGGGCTTCGTTGTGCCTCGAGTGGATGTGGTCTGAAGTAGGGTGGTTGTTGCGGTTGTGGGTTGTGTACATGTGTGAAAGAGGTTGTTGATCTGTGTATCTTTTTGTTGGTGTGAGTAAATCAACGCCAAGGATCAATTGGCTCTCTTCCTTTCCTTTCTGGTTTCGTTTTTTGAGGAAAGGAGAGAGGTTTACATGAAATTCTTTTTAATGATAGATGGAAATACTGTTCTCGTTTTTTTTTTTTTTTTTTATCTTGGGACTACATTACTCTCTCATGAGGTCCGCTCCTTTTATCTTTTTTGGCTTATACAGTATTGCCTTCACTCCTTTCTCTATTGAACATCTTTGATTGTTCACGACGACATCCTGGTATTTCGAGGCTGAAACTCGTGAACATTTCTACCAATATATATACATAAAAAAAAAGTATAGAGCCTAGCTGAATTTGATTATGATGTGACGGTTCTACCCTGTTGCCAGCATGTGTTAGAAGAGGTCTAGGTACTCAGGGCGATCCTTGGAACAACGGGCACGTTTGCCGAAATAATGGGACCTAGCTAGGTAGGTCCTAGATACAGGACCTTCTTATCATGACATACGTCTTGGATAAATGAAGTAGATAAGATAATGAGAACCTTGTAGCTTGTCTTTCGGAAACCCTCCGTGTCATCTTCGTCGTATCACAAGACGCTCACGCAGTCGAGCCTTGGTCTGGTCCATTGCTTGGAGGTTTTTATCTGATATTGCCAGAACATGTGACTGCATGTCCCATGACGGCCTTTAACTTACTAGGAAAAACCTCTATCCCGCTCAGCCGTAGCAATCTCGCCATCTCTTTCTCCTTTATCGTGGCTGCTCTTACCTCGCACTACTTAAGAGCCATGATACAAGCCGAGGTTCATGAGCGTCTACACGAGACGAATCAAATGCGCCACTGTCTTCCAGTGAGCTATCCCGACTCCCGAACCCTAGTCCCTACACATGCAAGTGAGCTTAAATGGTGAGAATCTAGTTGATCGAGGTTGGAGAATGACCGAAAGTCCGATTCTCACATTCAATCAATCGCGGTGACTCTTTGGAGTCAAGCAACCACGATCAAAAGCGGGCACTTTTTTTTTTTGGAGCCACGCGACATACACCCCACGATGGACCTACAAGATCACCCTGATCCCCTGATCAATCCAGACTAGCATAGTAGCTGTAGTCCTGGTTCAACTTGTAAAAGGGCTTGGGCTCGGGCTGGTTGCTGCCTCCCTCCCAGCTAGGAGTCAACAACTTCTCAGGTGCATCATCCCGCTTATGATCCTTGAACACATGCTCGAAAGTCTTGGCCCACTGTACACGGTTGTTCAGACCTTCGAGACCCCAAAGCTCTTGGAGGAAGTGCAGAATCGAGCTGTGGGTGTAGGCGCTGTCGTCGGCGTAGGAGGTACCGTCGTGGTGAATCAATGTGTTGGCGGAGATGAAGGGGGAGATGAGGAAGGCGGGGACTCTGGAATTCTCTTCGTTAGAGTTTTGCTCCCTCTTGTTGATACTCTCGAGTCTTGAAATGAGGAGTATCTTACCGGACTCCCAGTCGAGTAAAATCGTATGTCACGGCACGGCCCTCGGATTTGCCGGTGAAGCTTATCTTGTCGTCGGGTTGCGGTACGTTGATTGGAGTGGGCACGTGGTCGGCGAAGCCACCGTGCTCATCGAAGTTGATGATGAGAAGACTTATGACGGAAGCAATTAGATATTCGAGGCGCCCAAATGTCATCGCTGGGGACGGGGCTTACTCACACATTATCCCAGTACTTGGACCGGCGAATCGCATCGTACAGGTGCTTCACCATCTGTTCACCGGGAGCCATGGAGCTAGTCGGGTGCATCGAGTCAACCGTGCAGCATTCAGGGTTGATGTAGGAGAATGTTGGCAGTGTGCCCTGTTCCAAGTCACGGTAGAACTCATCGGCATGGGCCAGATGATCCATTGCGTTGTCTTGAACCCACTATCAAAAAGTCAGCATGACTGCAAGAATGAATGGATGGAATGATGTAGAAGAGAACGATCATTTACCTTGTACATGAAGGCATCGACAATGTCTGTCTCGTAGTACTGCGAAACCATTCGTAAGCGGTTTTCTCATACACTACAACACATCTCGATATCTCTCACTCACATTTTTCCAGGAGACATTCTTCTTGCTCAACGACTCGAAGATGGAAGTGGCGCAAGTGGTGCCCGTGACATTGTTCCAGAATCCAGCAGACTGGTCAGTATTGTCAACAAAGCCGCAAGTTGACCCAGAGGTGGCAAATTGTCGGTTTGGGTTCGTTGGGCCTGGATGCTCCGCGAACTATCGCTCAAATCAGCACCAATTCTTGTCTCCGTTGAACTTGGATCTTGGCAGGGAGATTCATCCTCCACTCACATAAGCGTCGAAAAAGGCAAAGTTCTGCGCCAACTGGGCCAGCACGGCCGTCTTCTTCTGATCATACGCCTTGATCACAAAGGCAGCATCCCCCGGCGTCGACTTGTACTTCTCCGACTGCCGTTCGACGAAGCCAGCCATATTGGGAGCATCATCATTGGTGATGTTCCACTTGCGGAAGATCTGATAAGTCACTCCGGCAAAGTCGTGATCCGGATCGACCAGAGGAACCTCGGTCTCAAAGGGACCAGCGCAGATCTCGAGCGGCTCTCCCCATACAGTCCAGTTGGGGTTGGTGTACTGGTTACAATAGTCGATCTTGCGCAGGTTGTCAATGTGGGGGTTGAAGTCCCAGTAACCGGCAATGTTATCGAAGGAGTGATTTTCAAGGGTGAGGTAGACAACGTGCTTGATCTGTACGGGGAATTCTGCCGTATCAGTGGGCTGCAAGCAAATCTCTCATTGAGAGCTCTCTGGGCCATCTCTCAGCAGACTCTCGATACTGACATTGTTGCGCAGCTTTTCCCACGTGCGGCTGTTATGATCGGCAGGGAGCGCCGATGTGGCTGCCATGAGGCCCGACAGGGCCGCGAGTGTCACGATTGATTTCATTGTGCCTTGACAGGTCTATTCGTCTAATCGCAAGACGGATGTATGCAACATGCAACCTCACTGAGCTGACAACCTGGAATCGAAGCATTCAAGATGGGAGGGGGGCAACCGTTTAGCATTCTTATAGTCCCACGCGAATCTCGCGACAATCCTCCCGCTGGTCTACACGGGTTGGCTTCGCTCCTGTGCTGAAATTGATCCTGTCGGCACCTTCCAAATGGAGCTTCGATTGCAAGAATGCAGCTTTGAGTCTAATCATCTGGCTGCAAGTCCACTCGCGACGCTAAATCTGCAGGCGAAGGCGCAGATCGCATGCAACTGGTGGACTACTTGGCATGACTGTTGGATCCCAGCCCTATCAACGGCCTAGGAAGTCGCACGATCTTCTTCACCTTTATCGCCTCCTTCCTGTTCGTCTTCTTTACGACATTGCCGGAAGGCGTTTACGAAAATTCCTGGTTCGGACGCCAGCGATCGAGCCGTTGGACCTGCTAAAACTGACAAACTGATCTTTGGGCGGCGCCGTGACAAAGGCAAAAGATCGACACGACCAAGCTGCGAGACCCGGTGGGTATTTTACTATTGATGTGAGCTTTCAAGCGATCTGCTGAAGATCAAAAACAGAGAGCTGTTCTGCACCCTGCATTATCAAGCATCAACAGGAGCACCGAGGTGCGGGTGAAGCTGTCCGCCTGTTCTGGGAGATTGAGTGAGCAAGCCGAGATTATCGTCGGATCACACGGCAAGATGACCGAGACTAATGATATCGGCACGCGGACCAGTGCGGCTAATGGTAGAATCTATGAACGTGACTGGCTCCTCATTTGCACTCCATATCTGCAGGTGAAGGAATTTGTTGATCTCGGAAATTGGCCACTTAACTCTCTCTAACCATCAAGCCCAGAGTTGGAGTCTTCTCCATCTGAGCGGTTTGTGCCATCGGAATTGAGGCCAATGACTCTCTTTTAAAAAAAACAGTACGACCGTGCATCAATGCTATAGGGACTCAGGGAGTGAGATTATCTGGGAAGGGGATTTGATTTGGTACCTGGCCACAAGTTGGGAAGGTAAGTAGTTGTAGCAGTACGGTTGGTTATACGGTAGTTATCATAGTACAAGTACTACAAGTCTACAACTACTAGCACGGTACCAGGCAGTAGCACTGTCCTAGCTGGTCCACTGCTCCACAATCCTTGCACTCTTTCGTCCTGCTGCCTCCCACCAAGCCAAATCCGCCTACCGCTTTCGATACAAAAGCACAAGGTCGGCTGAATTCCTCCGTGCAGACCAAGCTGACTCGATCCTGTCGAGGCGAAATGCAATCAAGCCCCGCGGATTGGTGTCAACTGGGGAATTAAGCACTAACGAGCTCCATCGGGCGTCCCTCAGGACTCCACCGCCTTCCCCCGCCGACCCGCCCAGCTGACCCTCTGCGAATCAGAAGGACACGTGCCTGCTCACACCGGCATGGTTGCCAAGCACGTTGTGCCTTAACTGGCTGGGATGCACTGCGATCAGCGGGGGCACATGGGATTCCTGTTGGGCCAACGGCCCTCGGAGTGCAAGGATCTTGAATTTCTCCGCACCAGCGGCGAACACGAAGGGCATAAGTCGAGAAGAGAGACAGAGAGAAAGTTCGGAGACGAGAGACGATGATGTGACGCGGTCAAGCGAGAGGAGAAAAAGCACATGCTGCGCAGGTGGTCGCGCAGCTAATCTTAAGTGGCCTACAAGCATGTTCCATCCTTTTTATCTTCCTCGACTTGTCACTTTGCCCTGTCTTGAAGCTTTTGTTTGACAAGGGTCCGTGGCGCCGACGCTCAGCAAGGGATACGAACGTGCTTCTGTCAATTTAGATCTTACTCACCAACACATCTACTATCTCGGCTGTCTTTTCCAAGCCACCTTCTCCGACCACAATGTCAATCACCTCTGCCAGCGGCCTCATGTCGCGCTACTCTCGATTGTCAGACGGTCGCGCATCCACCGACGAGGAGAATGAAAAGAACATGGCTTATAAGCTGCCACGTGATGTCGAAGCAGCTGACAATCAGCAACGTCGGTCCGGTGCGACGGAGAAGAAGGCCTCGCGATGGATCGATGGCCGAACCGTCTCCGATGCCATCATCGGTCTCTCGGATGGCATGACCGTGCCCTTTGCCTTGACCGCAGGATTGTCCGCGCTGGGCGATACCAAGGTGGTCGTCTTTGGCGGCATGGCCGAGTTGATCGCCGGTGCCATCTCCATGGGCTTGGGCGGTTACCTCGGCGCCAAGAGTGAAGAGTGAGTGTCAACAGCACCGCCACCTCATTCGAAAGTGGACATTGACAGGAGCTAATCTTGCTTGGTGACGTTAGAGAGTCCTACAAGGCCACGCTCAAGGAGACGGAAAATCAGACCATGGTTGATCCCGACTCGGTCTCGACTACCATCGAGGATATCTTCGAGCCCTATGAGCTACCCGCCGAACTCGTGTCTCAACTCAAAACTCACCTGTCTGCCTCGCCAATGCTTCCATCATTCCTTATGAATTTCCACCACACTCTTCCCGAACCCTCAGACTCTCGGGCAGTGATGTGCGCTCTGACGATCGCTTTGGGTTACTTTATTGGCGGATTTGTACCTTTGCTACCCTACTTTTTCGTCGGCCCCGAGGACGCCTTCATCGCACTGCGTTGGTCAATTGCCACCATGGCGATTGCACTGTTCCTGTTCGGATATGGCAAGACCTGTTTTGTGAGCGGATGGGCTGGACGGCGGAACGTGCGCAAGGGAGTCATCGGTGGATTCCAAATGGTCTTGGTGGGTGGTGTGGCTGCCGGTTCTGCGATGGGACTTGTGAAAGTCTTCCAGTTGTGGGCCAATGGATCCGGTCACGCCAAGCAGGAGTGAAAAGGTCCTCCAGCTTCAGCTTGAGCACTGATTGACTTGCCATGGGTCATGTGTAAATACTTGATGTCTTTTCTTTTTCACCTTCTACGACGATTTTGGGGGGATCTTCATGCTTACGGCGTTGACGACACGGCGTTCTGATTAGGGTCATCTTGGGATATTCCGGCGTCTCGTCCTTTCTTCTGAACAGTTGTTGGCCAGCCCTTTACCCAATAGGTGAAATATCAGAGGGTACTGCTTTCTATTGCGCAATAGAGAAGTACAAGCCACTTGAACCATTCGATATTCGGACCACACCTCTTCTCATACAGTGGGCTTTTCAATCGCTCGGTCCTATGCTTATGTGTACGCCGTTTCTAAAATCGTGAAGAAATCCTCAGCCTCCTACCTTCACGGTGTGAGCATCTTGCACAGGACCTGCGGCTATTGTTATTGATACCTGGCTATCTTGGCTACAAGACGGATTGACTCTTGGAGGTAGACTTCATCTGAGCCATGACGTTGAGCGGGCTTCGAATAATCGCTGATAAAGACTCACGACTGAGAGAAGGCATACTGCCTGAAATACTGTAGCAGCCTAGGAGGTCCGAGGTAACGAACTTTTCGTACCGGTTGACTAAAGCCTAGGAAAACCACCTGGCTCAGTTCAATCCTTCAAGTTATTCCATCCTTTCATAGTCAGATTTGGTTCGATCAATTGTCATCGCATGATAGTCTGCCACGGCCGGGGATATTCGATACCCGAAATCATTCCGAGCGAGCCTCTCCCGTGAAACGCCATCCATACAGAAGCAGCTCAACGAGGCTACTCGATGAATGCTACTTGGTACCTGGCACATGATAGCATCATGTGATTCTGGCAACTCCAGCCGAGGTAGCTACTCTTCACCCACAATAATCTCACTATCCCATACTCCTCCTCTCTTTTGGGCTGCTCACGTTAAAGCATATCCTCTACCATCAAATCTCGCGGGCTGCAGGCCTTAAGATGTATGCATCATGAATCCTGCGACTGGATCAGGCTGAGAGGTATAGCTTGGATTGGATGCGAGATCTCTTCTTGACAGCATCGAGTTCGCGCCGGTACTATTTAACCCTCAGACCTTCAAGATCTATTGCCCAGTGCTGACCTCGTCACTGGCGAGCTTATCTCAGTCCCGTCGGTAATTGGTCGACAGTGACACAGCCCCTGCAAACATCGGCCTCCCCTCGGAAGGACGTTTCCGATTCCGCCCTTTTGCTGCCATCTTCGTCTTTGTCGACTGGCGCAAGCTTGACGTGCCTTAGTCTACCAAAGACACGGGATATTGGCATGCTTCAATATGCGTCCCGCCCATGAAGCTGCTGTGTCATCACTTTCAGAACCCGCCAGAAAACGTGCCAAATACACTCAGATCGCTTGGTTCGTCTATCCCCGCACGGTGGCCATCGAATACACATTCTATCTATACTGGCCCCTAACACTGAAAATTCCCAGCACTGAGTGCAAACGTCGCAAGATAAAATGTAGTGGCGGAAGCCCATGTACACGCTGTGCACAAGGCAAGGCTCTTTGCAGATACTCTACCGATCGGATTCCGATCCAGGATGCCGACTTTAAAGATGCACGGTATCACTTTTTCCTTGAACACAGCCGACGGTTCATTGGCAACCGACTGGTATCTGAAGCAGGTCACTGATAACCTACAGAGTCGGCCCCCGCTTCGATGCAATTGATCGACATCTTGAGTCTCTCCAGCAAGAAATGCGATCTATGTCGGCCCGTCTACGAGAGCTAGAGGCGTCGAGTCCAGCGTCTTCCATGCCAGCAAAGTCCAACACTCAAAAGGAACTCGATCGCATCCTGAATGCGCCTAAAACCCCAACATATGTAGGGCCTACAAGCGCTGAATTTGGTCTTCGGCAGCATCAATCCTCCCTGAACCCTCCAGAGAGTGCATATGACACGGATGAAGATGAGCCTGTGTCCAACTCAGCGGGAAGAAGCTCGATGCCGCATCCAGGTAGCGGAGTGAGTCTCCACCTAGAAGAAGTCTTACGCTTACTCGAGGTGTATGAGGATTTGGTGGGCGTGATGTATCCTTGTGTGGATATGGAAAGTGTTCGAGTGTATGCGCAGGACTACTATCGGTCTCATGGAATCATCACAACCAGTACCGATGACCTGCAAGATCAGAGCTCCGAGGATCAAGACTGGTTCTTTGCTCGGGACATTCAGGTGTTGAAGCTGCTGCTTGCCACCGCCCTGTTGGCCGAATCTCATGGCCGTAGCGAACTGGCTGCGCAGCTTGCAGACAGTGTGGAAGACCACTTTGCACCGCGATTCAAGGTGGCTGAGGTAGATATGAAGGAGATTCTGATCATGACCTTACTTGTGAGTTGATAGCCCCGGTGAGGACATTTGAGTGAACCCCCTGATGTCCCAAATCCCTTTTCTTAGTTACCGTCACATACTAAACTCGGTCTCAAGTCTATATTTCATTCCTATCGAGACGACGAAGTCATATCCTGGCGAATGACCCGTATTGCGACAAGCGCGTGCATGGAACTTGGTCTTCACCGTCAAGAGACATGGCGACAGACTGGTGGTGTCTTCCCAGGTGAACTGGCATGGAGGTGGGCCATGCGACTGTTCTGGTGCGTCTATGTCCTTGATCGGAAGTGGTCGTTTGGCAGTGGGCTGCCATTTGGCATGCAGGACACCGACATTGACACGAACATTCCCGAACCGGGACACTCCACGCCGTATCTGGCTTGCTTGATCTCGCATGCGAGACTGAGCACCAAGATCTGGGGTCTAGTGATGGAATGGCCAGAGCACTGCCCTTCCACGACGGCAGATCAATGCGCCCAGCTTGATGCTGAGGTACGACAATGGATTTGGTCCATTCCGCCCGAACTTCGCTTCAGTCCGACTTGGTCGTCCGCTGCAGATGCACAAGCCGAGCGGTCACCGCAGCAAGATCGTATGAGAATGTTGCAGGTCCTTCTCGCGCTGCAAGGAAATCAGCTTCGCATTCTCGTGTATCGACAAAATCTGCAAAGCAAGGAACGGATTGCTGGAGACCCGGCCGGTGCAATGATCGCGGTGGAGACGGCCAAGAACACAATTCACATGCTGGAAGATTACAGCAGCGAGTCGAATATCTACTTTGATCGACCGGAGCCATTCAACTACTTCTTGATCTCTGCCCTAGCTGCTCTTCTCTTAGCAGTGTCGCATGCTCCGAATCGCTTCAGCCATGTCTGCCGACCGGAATTCTACACAGCGATAAGACTCGTGCGTCGCTCTGCAACTCGTGCACGAACTTCTAGGCGGTTACACAAATTACTCAGACGTTTGAAGCATGTTCAGTTACCCAAAGGAAGTCTCGATCACCAGGCTGTTTCTCGCGTTCGTCAAGATGATTACAAAAATCCTGGGAGTCATGGCCCTGCAATTGAGCGGTCACGACTACCAGATCAAATGTCGTTGGTAGCTACAGCCACCCCTCGCTATGGATGGGATTCTGCGAGCGGACATTTGTTGGCAAGCAACTCGATTGCAACACCAAATCCGAACCTGACCCACGACCGCTCATCAGCTCTTTGGAACACTTCGCTTGGCACGATTGAAGACGGTTCCAGGGTGTGTGAAGATTTAAGCAGCTTCTTCGAGAACGCAGGTGATTACTTCTTCGATCCTCATTTGGCATTAAGCGTGCAGGCGTCGAGCACCGCAGATGCATCCCTGGTACGGGGAGTTGATATGGGATTCTTTTCGGTCCCCGCGAATCCACTGTCGCCCAGTCATGCGTTTGACAACCTGGATGCTGCTAATGAAGAGCTGACCCGGGCCATGGCAGGTCTTTTATGAAGACTCCGTGGCGGGTCGGTGCAACTGGCGCTCGAGAGCTGGGCGATGCATCAGCTGAACGAATTGGCCGAATATCTGCTGGCAATTTTGGTGTCGGGCCCAGGCTGTATGCCAGACACGCTGGCTATGACAGTACTGGTCAGTCCGAGCTCGGCTCTAGGGTGAACAAAGGCCATAATTCTCGTTGCTCTGTCCATCTCATCCATGAAGTATGTGTCGAAAGTCTCCAGGAATCTTGCGTGATCCACTCACGAGAACACAAGATCGATGGAGAAGTATATTACAGGTTGACCCAAGGAGAAATGCAGCAACGAACTGGCTACGATGGGGAACATCCTACGTCAGGATTGAGGGCCGTCATCGCAACCTACACTAGCGTCATATGACGTTAATTTGGAGCATTTCCATGAGAGAGCTTTGGAGCGGTTGAGACTGCAGTAAAACAGCCTCACGATAACTGGATGCAAGTTGAGCATTTCGCCTCTTCGCATGAGGCCGGTTTCTCCATGTTGCAGGAGTTTCTGCCTTGCTGTCGTGGAGCCCTTGCTTGCAAAGATGCATGAGAGGTTCTGAAATTCTGATCATACACTGTACCTTTCGGTACTTGGACTTGGTCTGAAATGTATCCTGATCAGTGAATGGTCACACGACCTGGATGCCATGGAAGGGGGAGACTCGGAGCGAGGTTATTCTGAACGTGATCATGGTTCTTTTTGTCTCGATACCATTCAATTGAGCGTGAGCATCATATCATCTCCTTATTTCGGCTGTCTGTCACAGAGTCTGTATACATTATGTATCCACAGAGGAAGTAGCAGCTCGATGGATGACGAGCGCCTCGGGCTCTATCGCAGTCTGCAAACATGTCCACCGACGATAGTCTTTAATATCTTTCTCTTCATACCCGACTGCTGCTCTCGAACACTTAAAACCGACGACCAGGGTGGCGATGGATGAAGAGTACCTACCTATTGCTTAAAAGAACTTGGAAGAAATTGATATTTCCGCAATTGTCCTGTGATCAAAACTCGGCAATCAATAGAACAATCCAAGTTTGTTTCCGAGTCGCGATTGATCCTTCGTCGGTGAAGAGGATGACTTTGGATCACCACCAGCTTCTGCGGTTAAACAACGCAAGGTTAACCCAACGAATCCACGCAACTTGTCATGCCCCTGCGCCAAGGGCACATACTTGACGAGTCATTTCACCACAACCGTACCACAGTCATTGTTTGCCGATCCCTCTCCAACAGTCCGAGGCAGTCACTGCACCAAGGTCAACATGCAGAGCGTGCCAATGTGCAAGAACGAGCCGAAAAAAAAAAACATAAGCCTCGCAAAGAAACCATCCGCGCCCTCGCTCAATCCTTACCTCGACCAACTCGAACAGTCGCAATCCCGCGCGGTTGCACCGCCCACTCCGCAAAGCAGCAAGGTGTATCCGATATCCACTCCGCGTACTGACCTAGGTAGTAGTACTAGGCAGCCGTCAACCTTGACAGGGGGCCGCGAACAAAAGAAGAAGTAACTAAGCCGTGAAGGCTTGGATTGACTAGATTGCAGGTATATGGGTGAGACTTGGCGGATTGATCTAATTATATACGGCGTCAACTTCCTTATCGAGTTGTTGTAGTGCTGGCAGCCTGGGTGGTCCTCTGGTAGTAGACAGTTCGCTTTGTTACAGTGTGTTTTTGCCTTTCATTTTGTTCAAATGCGTAAGATTGAACATTTGACTCCAGTACCAAAATAGACATGGAGAGAGATGCCAAGTTGCCCTCCTGAAGTATGTTCTTGTGTGCAGACATGGGTGAGCCAGAGCTGAAGATTCCCGTCTCCCCGTCTCGAGGCTGCCGCATTGAATAAGTGTTATGGTGGCACCCGCTGCAATAGTGAACGAGTCGACCTTTGATGAATTGTCATGCTTGGGTAGTAGATCACTAGGACTAGGTACGTAGATAGTAGGTACATAGGTAGTAGGTGGCTCTGTAGATTGCCTCAAGTGACCGCTAAATGACTGAATTTCCGACACAAGTGAACACAGCTCAAGCGTTGAGCAACGCAGCCACAATAAAAACACAGTATACTTTGCTTTTGCACAAGAACTCTGAAAAGCAGCCGTCAGACAGATGTGAAGGTACCTGAAATCTCGTTCCAAGTCAAACATTCTCCTCCCAGACTCCCAGACTCGCCCTTCCACTGTGACTAGTCAGGTATGATCGTGACTTTGATGATCGAACCGTTTTCCCACATGTCAAACCTACAGTACACCAGCTTGTCCATGACTCCATTCTGAAACAACGGGCCCCAGATTCCCAGCCCCTTTCCTCCACCCCACCTTCGTCGGTATGTAAGCTCTGCTTAGCTCCCAGCCTCACACAGCTTAGTAGCCTACAGCCTCATCATCTCATGTGCTTGAAATAGACGTGGCTGGGCGTGAATGGACAGCCTAGGCATCTCGTCAGTTTCATTGCTATGCACGACTATACGACTATACGGTAGTTGCTCATAACCAGTATAATCAGGATAATCCAATGAACTCATTAGATACAATGGATAGTGATACTGTCACCGTCCACTATTTCGAAGCGCACGGGGCGGCGCCGGTGATTCGCATCAGTCACAAGCGCTAAGGCCCCCATGTCTTCAACGGTGATCCGAGACTGCACTCCCACGCCCTCATACGAGACATGGGCTGGTGCTAGTGCTACTGTGCTACTAGTTACGGAGATGATTGTTGAGGGACCCTTGAACGGCCGTAACGACGTGAGAGCGCTAACCAAGTAAATGGACTATAATGGGAACCTCGAGTTCGTATTATCCTCTACTGTTTGATGGCTGGGGTTCACAGCGCTAGGCTGGGTCCATCACTATGTTCTATTGGACATGGTTTCAGATGAAATGCCTATATTCAGTGATTCACCGTGTTGCCGTAGTCAAATTGGTGAGTCTGGAAGAGAATCATGACTACTACAGTACCTATCTCGTATGTACTACAAGGTGCGGTAAAGGGAGATTTCATCTCGTATTCATTGGATACACTATAATTGTCTGTGTACATCAGACACGAGCCTTACCACCGTGGATTGGATTCCAAGTCATGCCTCGCTTAGCCACCGTACAACGTTTCCGTGGTGGTTGAGTGCTTCTCGAGCAGCCGGGCTGGACGAGCCGCTTAGATAAGAACCAACGGTGGAGCATTGAAGGAGGTCCTGCGAGTCTGCGACAGCACGTTTCACTTTACAAGTGCACTACTTTGACTCTGTACAGTCTGTCCTCTGTAGAGATCCGTATTGACATCGAGGAGTCAAGTGAAAGTGGAAGGACGCAAGGTCATCCCTTGTACGGGCTGGTCAGCGACCATCAGTTGTCACCCAGCGTCAGACGGCTCAGAGGACTTAGCCGACACGAATACGCAGAGGAGGGGATACGCGGCAACACAATTGGACACTTCAAAATTGCGTTCTGTACCTGGGACTGGGACTAGTGTAGCAATGAAGCGTTGGGCCCAAGCGCACCGACCAGGTCGAACAATTGTACCAAAGGAAGGCCGGACGAACGAAGATGTCGCGATTCGCGGATCTCCCCCCCCCCCAGGAAGTGTCCCCCCCTGAATGAAAAGGGTTCCACACCTTCACATTCCAGTCCGATTTCTTAAGGGGGGGGTCAGCCCGGCCAAGGCAAGCCCTGGTCAACGCCAGTCGGCACGAAGAAAAGACTGCCGTGTGAGTGTGAATGGAGGAGCTCCAGAGTCCAGAGTGTGAGACGTCAAAACAATAGGACTGCCCATCCTCATTTCCCCGGGTCTTGCTCTGGTAGCCGAACCCCCAGTTCAGGCAGCTAGCGTCGAAGAAGAAAAGCTCGCAGTGGCCTTGCGCTGGAAAAAAAAAGGGCCGGACGGACTGTCGATCCTGGGATCTTCAACATATCGTGCTGCACGACCTCCGTGATTATGCGGCGTTTTTTCTTGGACTTTTTGATCGGGTTGAAAACTTTTTGATGCACTCGCCGTGAGCCTTGGTTCGGGTACCCAGAAGGCTGACACTAGAGGATCATATCTGATCCCGATCCATCTTGGTCGGCAACCGGCCGTGCCGACGGGATCTTTTCCTGTGTAATGGGAGGTATGTATTCAAGATTTAAAAGGATTTGGAGCCATCAAATCTCGTACTGGACAGGCGACAGTGTAGGGAGAGTCCTACTGGACAGGAATCCGCAGCGTCTGACTCAATGATCAAATCCGACTTTCACCATTCAACAGAATCCCTCGAATAGCCGTAGATCCAGTCACACTCGAAGTCTTCAGTCATGACACGAAAAGGTTCCCTTGCGTCTGGACTCCCTGGCAACGAGATTCAATCTTGACTGCATCACTGCAGTACTGTATGAATTGCATGGTGTCTTGTGTACTGTGTAGCAGATCCATCCAAACACATATCATGCCAAGCTTACTACAAAAGTGTTTTCAGGATTCTAATTACTCACACCTCAAAATGGATCACATGTGATGTGCTGAACATGGGCTCTCGGAGACGATAGAACGATTAGACATCCGAATAGTGTGGATATGATCATATTTTTTTTGTTTTAATTTTTTTTTTTTTTTTCCACCTTCCCGCAAGCTGAAAGAGACGCGGCCGAGAAGAATCCACGGGACGGGTGAAAATCAGGTACCATCAATGATCGACTCCCATTGAGTCACGGTGGATATTTGTACTACGGAACAATGGAACACTAGTGATGAAAACTTTTTTGCACTTGTGTTCGTAATACGATACACGCATCGTCCAAAACAAGAGGTCGCGAGTCAATCCGTCCTTGGCACTTGGCAGTACAAAAGGTTGCTGTGGAATACGTTGTGAAAGCTAAATGTCTGGGATTCAGAGTGAATATGGATGATGAGGTAGATGACTGGTGAGTCGCTAAATGACTCTCCATATGACATCTGTGTAATCTCGTAATGGGTACTCTCTCTTATGACTAACTATAACGAGCGCTCCATGAGCCCATCTTCCTGGATGGAGGGCCTACATGTAGTAAGTAGTAAGTACCTGTCACAATGGCAGGCCAGCCCTGCCGACCAGATTTGCGGCTTTCTGGTTGGGTATCATCACACTGTGGCTGAGTTGTGCGCTCATCAAACTTGAATAAGAGAGTACCCGGCTTGATGATTACTCGCGGATAATGCCATCTCAGAGTATGCAGACTCTCGTGTGGCGGGACATACAACGCGACATGTCCATGTGCACGGTAGAGTAGTGGTGATTGAGCTATGCAGAAGTCGGAAGTCAATCACTATTCTCATTCGAGATCACAACAATGTACAGTTGTACACTGGTAGTCTGATACTGTAGGAGATCGATTCTTCATCGCTTCACGATAGTTTCACCGGGCGGATGGGTCCCAACGATGGGTAAAAAGAGTGGATCGGGTCCCATCCATTACTCCGTTGCTGGCACCCAAGCATTGCCCCGAAATCAACCTCGGATAAGAAAAAATCTGCAATGAAGATTCAGCGCAGTGCGCTCATCTCGGTATTGTTGACACGACCCCTTGAAAAGGACCAACGGGAGAACCATGGCGCGCAAGGTAAATCTCTTCTCATGTCCGGGTAAGTCTAGCGCGCAGGATCTCGGCCTTGGAGGTCAACCTTTACGGTACACGTCCTGGTCTCGAACTCCTCGGGCTGCTTGGACTTTCCGATAGCTGAAGCGGCTTACTTGACTGGGCAGCTGATTTGTGAATTAGGTGAGCCATGGACATGAATTGTGAGCTCGCTGGATTGTGGCTGATGATCGTGGAGAGGCATAAGGACCACTGCTGATAGGATGAGCACGGCACTTCTCAAAGTTCATAGCGATCCGTATTTGATCATGTACAAGTATCCATTTTGAAGGTTATGCGCATGATGGATGTTGTGCAGTAGATTTTGTGCACGAGTCAGCTCGGTGATCGCGCGTGCTGCTCTGCCCGATCGGCCTCCGTCCAGTCCGTTCCGTCGCATCCGCCCGGGCAGAGATCGACCCGGATGCCTATGATGGAGTCGAGGCTATGAAGCCCTGAAGGGAACACATGTGTGGATATATGACAGTGAAGATAAGTTTAAGACGGCTTTTCGGTTCAGTCTTTGTAATCTCGATGGAGACTCCGAGACAGAGAGTGCAGCAGTGTAGAATACAGATCATTCTTGTAGAGAATAAATCAATCAGAGTGTGATCATCAAGCATGCGTAGTCGGACTCTCACTAGAGTATAGACTAACTGATAAAGCATAGTAGTGACTCGTGAGTGCCCTTCTGGATCTGCATGATGATGTGATCTACACAAGTCACATCAAGTCACGGGGAACGTGAACGCACCCGCACCACGAGGTCAGCTTCCAGATGTGGTAATGGGAAGGAATTGGACAAACCAACGATCCTGTAGGGTACTATTGTCCATTGATACTCTTCCTGTTGGAGGGATATTGCTCAAGCAAACCTTGTCTAGTTATATCCAGCTTGATTCTATAGAGATAGAGACCACCTTAAGTCTTACAACCACAATTCGATTACAGCACTGGTCCTGAGTCCTGAGTCCTGACAAGCTATGCTGTCATAGAGTCGGTCCTCGGTAGTGGTCGGCTGTAGCAGGCTAGCTGCAGCAGCTGCTGCAGTAGCAGCTCACAGCCACAAAATCCTCGATGGAGCACAGTAGTGGTGTACAACAGTAGTACAACAGTACATGCTTTGACATCGTCAGAGCGCAGCGGCCAGAGATCGATACCTGAACGATGGATCGCAGTCATGGCGAGGTCACATCGGACAGCGACTAAGCCTCTTTTGTCTCGATTCCACGACCTGCACATCGTCATTCTGGCACAGTTTGTCCCCCCAGCAGGTCGTCAGGTACTCGGGTCGCCCAAGCTGAACGGTCGTAGCGTAGCGCCTTCGGGCAGACCTCGTGGATATGGCATCCCTTCATCATGAATCATTGCATCATGATGGCATGATCCGATTATGATGACCGGCTGGGCTGAAACGACTGAGAATTCGCCCCCAGACTGGAAAGTGTTCCCCTGTGACGCCATGGACTTGGCCTCGAAGGGGTCCCGGAACGCTGGGAACCCCGGCAATACCAATCTGACCGTCAGCTCCCCGATGAACTCACGATGAGCTGCCGCGCCAGGACCGTCTGGAGTTCCAGTATTCCCGTGTTCCAATACAGCGGATACGACTGGTACGATGGTACGATGGTACGATACGCCTCGGCGCCAATCCGTGCCACTGCCCGGCGTCCCGCGCTTCCCAAATTGAGCCCATCAGACAATAATCGAATAATCCCACGCAAAGTCCAGTTAGTCCAATTTGGGTCGATCGAAAAAGAGACCGTGACTGACTACGAGCCCACCGCCCACCGCCCACCCAGAGAACTCGTCCGAGAGTCCCACTCGCACTCCGCCAACTGCATCGTCGGCCCCGTCGGAATAATTACGGCTGACGCTCTCCCTCGCTCTCTCGACCTTCTTCACTTCGACTTTTCGCTGCCACCACTCCCTTCCTCCGTTGCCAAACCCCTTACCCTTCGTCGGTGCTGGTCGATCTCATCACAGCAGTCCAACTGTCCTCCTCCTCCTCCTCACCCCCCCCCCCGTTCTTCTGCATCGCCGGGCTCCGTCTCTAGCTGCACTCGCCAGCCGCCTTGCGTCCGCTCAGTCGACCCTAGGATCCTTCGCTTACGAGCGTCTGTCGCTGTTCTGAAAATATTGCTCATCCATGCTCATCCGCTTGACACCTTGACGTGCACCTCTGCCCCTCGCCTGTCGGAGTCGTATCCTCTCCGGTCGACTCCCTATACTATACCTCTGGCTCCGCGCATCGCGTCCTCTCTGATCAAGGTGCTCTTATCTCTCCTGCGGTCATCCCCCGTTTTGACCTGAGCGCGAGTGATCACTTTGGCAAGAACAACAAACCCCCACACCCTTGACCACGGTCTCCCCGCGGAGATCCTCGCTCGCACCCGACATGTCGACCTTTCCCTCGTGGAAAGACCGCTCGCAGAATCAGTTTGGCAAGCTCCAGATTCAGGTGCCATGGAAATCCTTTCAGATGCTCGTGCCTCATCGCATGCGACGCAAGATTCGCTCCAAATTGCGCAGTCGTCTCTCACCCACCTCCTCCATCTCCACCCTGCAGACCTCCTTTTCACCAGTCGACACGCTGCGATCGTTGCAATCGCATCGATGGACATTGTATGACTTTCAATACTTGCTCCTGCTCATTCTCGGCTTCTTCTCTTTGACCATTATCCAATCTCCCGGTCCACTGGCAAAGACGGCGATTGCGACTCTGCTACTCTGTTCCCTTTTGCTGCCCATCACTAGGCAATTTTTCCTGCCCTTTCTGCCCGTCGCTGGATGGCTCATCTTCTTCTACGCTTGCCAGTAAGTCAGCATTCCGTCGATTTCGTTCTCCCATCTCCAGCGCCTCTGCAAAATTGCCGGTTCGGTGCCGCCTTGGTCAACAATTCGGGCACCCCTTGGATGGCTTGATTCGCCTCTTTCATGACGGAAGAGGCGGTCGGGACACTTTTCCGGGGTTCTGGACAACCTCGGACGGTGCACGAGGCGGATAACAGAAAGTGTCTACGGGGGCCTCGCAATGCGTGCAAATTTACTAACACCTGCTTATCATAGATTCGTTCCCAGCGATTGGCGCCCGGCGATCTGGGTACGAGTGCTGCCTGCGTTGGAGAACATTCTCTACGGAGCCAACATCAGCAACATTCTGTCTGCCCATCAGAATGTCGTGCTGGACGTGCTAGCATGGATTCCTTATGGCCTCTGCCATTATGGAGCACCCTTCGTGGTTTCCATTCTTCTCTTCATCTTTGGCCCCCCCGGAACGACCCCCCTCTTTGCGCGGACTCTGGGATACATCAGTATGTTTGCCGTCACCGTGCAGCTGGTCTTCCCGTGCTCTCCCCCCTGGTATGAGAATCTGTACGGGCTTGCTCCGGCCGATTATTCCATGCAGGGCAACGCGGCTGGCTTGACTCGGATCGACAAGCTTCTTGGAATCGATCTGTACACCTCGGGATTCAAACAGTCTCCGGTCGTCTTCGGCGCCTTCCCCTCGCTTCATGCTGCGGATTCCACCTTGGCCGCGCTGTTCATGAGTCACGTCTTCCCCCGATTGAAGCCCCTGTGGGTCACCTACACTCTGTGGATGTGGTGGGCCACGATGTATCTGTCTCACCACTACGCGGTGGACTTGGTCTGTGGTGGTCTGCTTGCCACCGTGGCTTTCTATTTCGCCAAGACTCGATTCCTTCCGCGTGTCCAGGCCGATAAGACTTTCCGCTGGGATTACGACTATGTCGAGATCGGCGATGCCTCCCCTGAGTTCGGTTATGATCTCGCTAGTCTGGACGGTGATTTCAACGGAGACAGTGATGAGTGGACTGTGGGCTCTTCCTCGTCCGTGAGCTCCGGCAGCCTTAGTCCCGTGGATGATCACTATTCTTGGGAAAGTGAGACTCTAACCTCAAATCACGACCTTGAGGCTGGCCGTTAAGCTTGCTTACGTCTCCGCTTCTCGTTTCTTGCATCGCAATTCCTCGCTTTTTTTTTTCCTCCCTTGAGACACGGCGTTTACACCATGGATGATCAATATCGAGATCATTCCCATTTGCATCAAGCCCTTTCGACACTTTATTACTTTTTAATGATTCTTCATCGCGAGGTCCCACAGCATGGGCTTTCGAATGCCGCTGCGCTGCAACCTCATCTGCCCGGGGGGGTTTTTTCCCTCTTCGGCTGTACATCATTGTTGTCAATCGTTACGACGATGAAGTGTCCTTCCCGTTTATAATCTTAATACCCGCGATCGAGCTCGCTCGCCAGGTCAATCTTCTGCGAGTTCGACCTCGTCTGCCTCTTCGCTGCTGGACACCTTCGCTTGCATAGAGAAATGGCATCCGACTCGACGCTTTTGCTTCGTGGTCCTCCTCGTCGAGCCGGCTGGTCACTTTTGGCAACCCCATTCTCGCACATGTCTTTCGCTACGACTTCTTCTCCCCGATCGAACTGCATCTTTTATCCTTCTTCACAATCGGTCGGGTGTACACACACATTCTTATCATTCGTGTCAATCGCTTACACAAAAGGCGCCTGGAACTTTCGCATATACGGTCAACGGGAACTGGAAAATTAAGGTTTCGGCGCCTGGTTTTTGCACCATCACTCGCTGTGCATTAGAAGTCTGACCCTGAGTTGGACATTGGATTCTCTGGAGCACATAAGCTCCATTCTTTGAACACAATAGAAGGCGGAGCGCACGGTCGTGCCATCTATCTCCGGCACCACCCAAGGCCGGGCATCGATATTATCGCGGTACACGAGTTCTGCCAAAGCTCGATCATCAAGGCGTGCTCAATCTCTCGGCTTGGCCGTGTATGAGGTGGGCGGTCCGAGCGACTCGACTAGGAGAGGGTGGAATGAAACCTTTCGAAAGGACAGTTGCGTCCCGTGAAAAAGGTCTTCCAAAATCCACCCGCTACCTTTTTTTGTCCAGAAATCTGCACCCGCTCCGCCCAATTGCAGTCTTTTCACACTGCCACAAACGAATTAATGTTACGACCCCCTAATGTTGCGTTCCCTTCCCGCCCTTGCTTTTCTCCGGATTTGCGTGTTGGTGGTGATAGCTCTTTTGGCTCTGGTTGACACCTTGCTCGGCTGAGGGTTATCAAACTGAAGAGACCTTTTGCGACCAATGTGGCTTCGGGACTGGGAGCTCGGGCAATGGATATGATTACTTACATCATCCTTACCTCTTAGCATGAACTTATGAAATAATTCTATATCATTACATTAATCATTTTCCTTAATTGAACGATAGTGTAGTGTAGTTCTTTGAGGAGTCAGTCTCGTCAATAGTGTTCATTCGGATGTGAGCAAACGACCCTTTTTACACGTAGCCAGTACCCCCAGCCCTGGATCCCTGTTGTAGGGCTGGATAGAACCCTCGTCCTGACTGGCGCCAGTATGGCCTGCCACCAATGACTCTCCAATAACACGACATTATGTGATCAAGAATGTAACATACAAGGTCTGCGTTGAAACGACCAAATGAGACCGCCGCCCTGTACCCCCAAAACGCCCCTGTACAAGTCATGACAATTATGGATCCTATCTATGAACTTCCAGGTCGGAACTTTATTCGTCATCGAAGATCTGCACTCGGTCTGCATATTCACGAATGTTCGAGTAGTAGGTCTCTTCAATCTCGTCGCCTCGACCTCCGGCCACGCGGAGGATGAGGTCGTTTAGAGAGGACCGGCCGAGGATGTCGACATGGTCACCTATTTGTGTGCGAACAAGAACAATGTGAGCATTATATTTCCAGATAGCAAGTGGAGATGTTCCTTGGGGGCTTTTGAATTTCGACGTACCTGTGTTGGGTCCACCTCGAGGAGAAAAGCGATCTGGTTCGTGAGGCATTTCAAAGACTTTGATTTTCGACCCAGCGGGGTTATATCGTTTGATGCGCCAGCCCTTGGCACACATGTAACCTGTGCTGAGCAGGTTGACCGTCCCGTCGCCTTCGCCCATGACGACGCCGTGGTCGATCTTTTCGTTGATGGTCACGGTCGTGTCAATGCTGACGTTGAGATTCACCAGGGGGTTCAGATCCTCTTGGTAGAAGTAGCTCCGTTCCGTAGGTTTACCAACGCCATAGAAGCAATATATCTTCATGTTTGGCGCAAGTGGGAGACGGGCCTCGAGCGGGTTCAGCCATGTCCGCGGGTCCTTTTCATTCGCCTCCACCTCGCGCTTGGTGTGGGCAACTCCATGCGAGTAGCTACTCAGGACTTGCTCACGGTACCAGTCCTCACTTTGATCGAGCATGTACTGCAGACTCTCCGAGGTGGTGAGGTTGCGCCGAGTCCAAGATGAGTTGGTCTCCCGGAAATTGATCAGGTTACCGAAGCTCATCGCCTGCCCAGGTTGGTCATCGGGGGCCCAGGTGGCGTTGCCCCAGACGGCATCGCCGCCCTTGGGCAACATGCTGGAAATTCCAGGCATTGCCCGGAAGATCTCTGCACGCTCTTCCTTGGACAGGAATTTCTCCAGTCCATAGACCGCGAATGCATTCAGCTGCGCCGTATCTCGCATTTCGCCGGACAGGACGGCCGTCAAGCCTTTGACAGCGCCCAGCATGCACCCACTGACATTAATCCACGAGGCGATATGGCGGTCAACCCAGTCTTTGCCACCTTTGCCATGATCCTCGCTTTCCACCCACTTGAAAAAGTACAGCACGACTTGCGAGCCCATGCTGTGCGAGACCAGAGAGATTTTCTCGCCTCCAGTCTCGACCGCAGTCTCAATGTAGGATCTCAGTCTGCTGAAGTATTTATCACGAACTTCCAGATTCAGATAGGAAAGCCGCCAGTCATAGGCCGCCGTGAAGGCGTTGGTAGGATCATATCCGATGGTCGCCAAATTCTCGAGGATTTTGTTCCAGATCCAATATCCCGTAATAAAGAAGTCCGTCGCATCAAATCCCTGAGCGGCGCGCAGCTTGATGCCGGGTGGGTCAAGACCCGTCTTGCGATCCAGCATGATGTGGTGCTTCCATTCTGCTTTGTCCAGGACCAAAGCACGCATCATCGTCCAACTGCCCCAGAGCCGACGGCGGAAGTACTGGCGTGAGTTCTCCCTCGTTCCCCAGCTTTCGAGCCCTGTTGATATAACGCCCGGAATCATTACGACCGGGTGTTTGGCGCCAATCCCCTGCGACTGAAGATGTAGACCGACGGAAAATGAATCATAGTTGACTGCCTCGCGCTCGCGTTGCTGAATGTCAAAACGATCAGTACTCGACTTGGGGTATTTCCTGAACCAACCCAAAGAAAAGAAAAAGAAGATACGACCGAACGCAGCCACTTGAAGATCAAAAACTATCGACTCACAGAAAAGGCCTTCGCGTCGCGCACGATCCCTTGGGGCATCACATCGATCAGGGACTCCAAATTCAAGTCCATCAGCGATTCCAGGCTAATGACCTCCTGCTGATTTGCGAAGAACAGGGCGACCAAAACACCAAACAGTCCGCCGAGCACAAAGATGAACCCATTGCGACGCTTGCTTCGTGGTCGAATCACAAGCTGCTTGACTTTTGCACCCCCAAACTCTTCGCGTAGCTTATCTTCTTCAGTTTTGAGCCGGTTCAACTTGGGCCTGTGTTGCTCATCGCTCTTATCGCCTGATGCGGCGTCATCCTTGCCCGCGCGACGGCGCAGCATGTTGCGACCGCGAAAGAGAGGCCCGAACTATCACGGAGAGCTTTCACCAGAATCTCCAATGAGCCTGCTATGACGTTGAAGTGGGGAAGGAGGATATTCAGCCGACTCTTTGAGAATTCAACACAGAAGCGACAGTCACAAGACGGGTTGCCTGGAGAAGCAAGAAATTCGTACATGTGTGTGTAGTTGTGTACCTGCACCTCCCTTGGTGCAGGAACGTGGAACCGCGGGCGTCACATGGTAAAATCGGCAGCCCGACTTTGGGTACCTTTTCCTGGCGTCACTTAGACTTCCCACCTTTTCCTTGAAGTTCCGCTTCCGACTTGCACAGCTTCCGACCGCCGTGAGGAACGGACCACTTTGACTGGGGGGGGTTCACACTTCACAGAGACTAGAGTTACTCCGCCAGTTGCTTGCTCCACTCGATCGGAGCGCCCATCTCTTCCGCACAATCCACCCTCGCCGAAGCATCCCACACTTTGACCCAAGGTTGAACAAGCACTGTCACAGGACAACAGCTGGAATTGCCTACCAGTTCGAAGAAGCAGTGCTGCCCTCTCTCTCACACACAACATCATCGGCGCCTCCATCCGGCTGCAACCACTTCAGAAGGCTGCGAACATGAGTCAGAATGATCAGTCCGAGTTGCGCTACGTGCGGTATGACAGTGCGCGGGAGAACGAATTCGTCGCCGCCATGCGCCAATTGATCTCCAAAGACTTGTCGGAGCCATACAGCATCTACGTCTACCGTTACTTCCTCTACCAATGGGGAGATCTCTGTTTTCTTGCCATGGATGACAAGGACGAGATGGTAGGCGTCGTGGTCTCGAAGCTGGAGCAGCACCGTGGGGGGCCCCTCCGTGGGTATATTGCCATGTTGGCTGTCCGCGAGGAATATCGGGGTCGGGGTATTGCGACCAAATTAGTTCGCATGGCCATCGATGCCATGATCGAGAGGGATGCAGATGAGGTACGCATCTCGTTGATCGAATGAGCGAGGAAGCGAGACAATACATTGGCCCGGTTCAATGACTTACTGTGGAATATCCTATACAGATTGTTCTCGAAACCGAGATTACCAACACTGCTGCGATGAAGCTCTACGAAAGACTGGGCTTCTTGCGCAGCAAACGACTTCACCGGTACTACTTGAATGGCAACTCTGCCTACCGGCTCGTCCTCTACCTTCGAGAAGGAGTTGGCTCCATTCGAACCTCGTTCGACCCATATGGCCCGCCGTATCCGATAGAGCAGCACAGTACCTCCACTGCTGAAGGAAATGGTAGCTGAATGAATCGAATCGGCCACACGTCACGACGTGCAATTTGGTTCGGGCTCAGAGCGCGAGCTCAAATCTCGGCAGACAATGATCCGAGTGAATAGAGACGTCTGATCACCGTGCTCACTGGATGCTCCTTTTGCTTGCGTCACACGTCAGCCGAATTCGTCATCTCACGAATGAGGGAAAACCTGGAGCCGTCCAGAGTGGCGTGAATAGGGCTGGCTCGTTGCCTTTCGGTCCAGATCATCACGAGCAGCCCACTCGGTGGTCGGGGCTTTGATCACATGATCTAGATCTTTCTGACCTCAAGACATATGGCAAACATGACGATCATTGCACCAAGGCAGGCCACTCATCAGTAACACAGGATTACGGAACACGCCGTGCCCTCTTTTCATGTGCAAGAGAAGAGTTTTTATCACACTCAACGTCAAAGCCAACTTCAAGGGCCTGTTATTCCATGGACCAACCCCAGGAGTTGTCCTCGACGATGAATTCGGCGGGCTGATTGGAAGGCGACATGAGACCTGAACATCTGAGAGTGAAATATATGATATGTATGAAGTAGGCGATTCATCATCCTGTGAGGTCTGATCTGTTTAGAGCAAACTGAATCGAATCGAAGCTTGAGGCCATGGAGATTGGGCTTAGCGACACCGTATAGTTCAAAGTGAATGGCATGTTATTTTATGTGCTCCATTTGAAACCTAGCAGACTGATGTTCTAGCCTCTAAATAAGCATTGGTCCTAGCTTTGGAATTTTCGTCATCTGACAACAACCAGCTACTTTGGCAGGAAGCTTGACATCTGCAGATCTTTGTTCAATGATCACGTTCTGACTTGGACATGAAGATGACTTCAAACTTAGAGACAGGCCACGTGGTATGTCGAATCGCCAATGCATGTCATCTACGAAAGTCTGTTGATATGTCGGGTACCGAGTAACCTACTAATATCTGATCAAACTGATAGCAACAGAAACTGATCATGCCACATAGTTCTTTCCAGTAAACCGCAGGCTTGTCATATAAGACAATGTATGTGGACTACCTCTAGCGGGCTGAGATTGGATATTTTTTCAGGTAGAAAGAAAGGAAATATCTTTATTAGTAAAAGAATGATATGAGCTTCAGTAATGTGGCTGATGCTCTAGATGCCGGGGATATGTCTCGATATCCACACTCGTCGTCACATCAATGCCATCCACTTGACTGTCGGGATCATGGTGGGGACGGTAACCACTCTTTGCCGACGAGTATGATCTTCCATACCAATTGGACAGCTTGTGGATGTCTTTGTCGCTTAGCCTCTTGCGCTCGCTCCCACCTATTAGTCGGAGGAATGGTCGGAGAGAGGGAAGACAAGCTTTAGACGGATTAGTACAAAGAGATATACACGTATTGCAGGACATGAATGTAAAGACCGAGTATCGACTCACCGGACAAAATCCCAAGATTGGTCTCAACTGCAGTCCAGCTGGAAGGGCCGATGAAGACCCAGGTCACGTCCACAGAGGGCGTCTTGTATGCTTCCAGCATGACAATCAGGCGAACGATCGAGATGATACAAATACTGCGACTCATTAGCACACGACGACTTTGGACAAGTAGAAGTGCTAGGGTGATCGACACATACAAGCCTCCCATGATGAATGCGGCACTGAGAGCAAATTTCTGAATGGTGGTCTGATGAATCTTCCACACGTATGGCAGCGGTAGGATCAAAAGAGACCAGTCTGTGATAATGTTGGGGACTGCATTGCCGATGAAGAAGGAGTTGATGTTGACGCCGCAGTGCGCCTTGATCGAGTAGTCCCAAAGTCCTTGAATCGGTACACATTGGAAAACTGTTGTCAGGATCTGGCGAGGGGGGGGGGTGTGGAGATGGTCCTTCATTAGCATACATTGTCGTGGTATAACACATTGTATTCCGGTATATGGGCACTAGGTTGGAAGATGGTCCAAGGGAAACATACCACGCCAAGTCCCCAAGCAGTGGTGATTGTTGCAATAATATAGATGGGGACGCGAATGTTGGTGCTACTGAAGATGCGCCAAAAGAAGAGTAAGATGGAGTATTTCGTGAAGACAACCGATAATGTGTATAGAATTTCGCAGACGAAAAGGTTGATATAGAAATGTGAAACGCCGGGTAGTCCCCAGCGATAGATATGCGTGCCGACACCCCGATCTATCCAGATCATCATGTCGATAAAATTCCCCGTGGCAAATGCCTGGCATGAACAATCATTATCAGTCTTGAAGTGGATTTTGTTGGTGACTCCAGTAAAGGCATCTGTCAACATCCAGCAGACTCGCCAAAGAGTCGACACAATGGAGGGAATCCTCACCAGTGCAGCACAGATCAAATAATCATCCCACCATAGTCGAGTCTTGGAGACTCTTAGTCTGCAGAACAGGCGCAGAGCCACAGCCGATACGGCTAGACCAAAAGTTGTCGAATATGTCGCTCTTAACCCGCTTTGGTGGGATGCATCGAGGTCGATGCCTGGCGGCGGGGTTAGATCCATTGTGAAGTGAAAGAAACTGACGGAGACCAAGAGAGACTCGCAAGCCAGTCCATCGGTTGATTTGCAGAGTCTCTGAAGAGAACAAAGCAAACGACACCGGACCGTCGGAGGACTGGCGTGTTAATATGCTGACTACCCTTTGGCGATTACATCCGCTTTTGAGATCACTGACCAGCATGCCCGTGATTCACATTTGATCTTCCTGTCAATGCCCCCACCTTGCATACCGATCGCTACAACTCCGCCATGTGTGGTGAGAGTAATCGGCCGGTGATGTAAACGGGTGGTAGGTGGAAATGGGGGCCAATGCTGCAAGACACGCTGCACTACCATGAGCACCAGATTCTCTTTCTGGAAGCATATCCCTGTCTGGTGGAAATGAAACGACCCGAAAATGCGAGCTAGTACTCGACACGACCTTACAAGGAGGGGTCGCAGAGTCGCCCAATATGGGTTATATTGACCAGATTCATCCGCCTGTCAACATTGGATTCTGGATTCACCGTCGAAATCCTTCAGGGCCTTTGACCGCACCAGCAAGCTCAAATTAAATCACCATGACTACTGTTCTCGTTGTTCCTGGGGCCTGGCTCACCAAGGCCTTCTATGAGCCATTCCTCCAAGCACTCACCGAAGCTGGCTATGATGCTCAGTTCGCCGAGTATCCCTCTCTGGACCCCGAGGACCCAACCGCTTTCGATTGCCACGCTGACAGCAAGGCCATTGCCGCGGTGCTCCGGCCCCTCGTGGAGGAGGAAGGGAAAGACGTCCTGGTACTCATGCACTCGTACGCTGGCATGCCCGGCGCAGCAGCTGCAACCGGCCTGGCAAAGACACAGCGGGTGCAACAGGGCAAACGCGGTGGCGTCGTGGGATTGCTTTTTGTCGGCGCATTTGTCGTGCCAGAAGGTCTCAGCTGTGCCGGCCTCCAGGGCGGAAATCTGCCCCCGTGGATCTTGCTTGACCAGGTATGTATACCACTACTGTGCGCTGGTGCAGCATTACATCGCTTATAATGTCACTACACACGTGAAGACAAGACTCCCCCTTGCTTGCAGGATCAATCAGTGCTGACGCGGGACAAGCCCTCGGCGAATCTGAATCTGGCAGATGACCCGATCAACAACTTTGCCGCGGATGTCGAGGGGACTCTGGCCCAGTCCTTGACTGCACATTCGAAACCACATGCGACCCTGTCCTTCACCTCCCCCCAGCCCCATCCAGCCTGGATGGACGATGAATTCAAGGGACGCTTGGCATCTGTGGTTCTCACGGAAGACCGTGCCGTGCCGAAGGAGGCGCAACTCGGCATGATTGCAGCCACGCAGCAGCCGTGGATCGTCAAAGAGCTGCCGGCCAGTCATTGTGCACCTTTCCTGAATCGGATCGATGATACGGTGGCTCTGACACGGGAGATCCTTGACAAGATGCTGTAGATTGCAGATTGCACGGACCCTTCATTGTGAACCGGAGGATACAGGGGCAGGGCCTTAGCTCGCCGAAGGACTGCCTAAGTTTGACTATGAGTATGGACTATGCAGTGATGTACTACTAGTGCCTGTGAGACTGAACTACAGAGGAAATTCCTAAAGGGGTAGGGCCTGTACCCGAAGAGCACATGTTTAGCGGGTAAGAAGACAGGAAGATCCAAAACATCCAGTATCATCGCCTTGAATTGTCGTCGATCATGTGCATACATAGATGAGTAATCAGCGGCCCCCATCATGATGGAGGGAGAAATCTCACGTCTCTCGCGTCATGACAAAGTTTAATCCCATGCGATCTTCGGGCATCCATTCCAAATCCTCATCTTGCATCCCCCACTGCTGCAATGCAACTGCACTGACGTCGATCGTCCACCGTGTGTTGGTCTGCTGCTGAATCGTCTCCCACATGCGCAGAAACGAGTCCCGATTATGGTAATACATCATGCCCCAGGGGCGGATGTAGGCTCTTGCTTGTTTGCGTCCTTGCTGAAACCCCACGAGCATAGTGCCGGGCTTAGATAGCGCGACGATTCGCTGGTTGGCCGCAATCTGACCATCCCAGTCAAACAGATGCAGAAACTGCGACGCTAGGACCAAGTCTGTTTGGCCCATCAGCGGAGCAAATCGATCATCGTCATTCACGTCGGCCTCGAGAAAATTCGCGTGAATGAACGAGGCTTGCAACCGCCCCTCATCCCGAAATAGCTCAAAGCCCAGCCTCCATAGATGGGGCTCCAGATCCAGCGCCCACATGCGCTCCGTAGGTATGCCATGTGCGGCCAGTAATCGCAGATCCTGACCGAGTCCACACCCGAGATCTACGATTCGGCTCTCTGGCCGACGAGCAAATTCGAGGATCTGGGGGAATTGGGGAAAGGCTGCGATGCCCGGGAGCAGAAACATCCAAAGGCCGATACAGGGAAACTCTCCTAGCGGCCATGCTTGCTCACGCTGCAGAGAAGAGACTTTGCGGTCAGTGACGCATGGTGGGCTTGGGGTGAAGAGTGGGTGGGGTGGAAGTGAGCATCTTTAGGAGGGCTCGGTGTCTGACATGCGAACTCACAATTCGATGCAGGTGTGATTTCAATTCCTCGTCTGTCAGGCCGCTCCATTGGCGAAAGACAAATTGAATGCTGGGCTGCAAGCGAGGGCCGATCTCGGGCTGGAACCAGACCGAAGTGTCAATGCCAGTCATCTTCCTCGCGCAGAGATAGAGAATCTGGGCACATTGGTCCTTCTTGCAGGGTCGTTTGTGCTTGCCAGAGTGCTTTATGCGATACTGTTACCGCTTCAACTCACGGGTGGAGTGGGCGTTGAGACATCATCCCTGGACAAGCAACCATAGCTGATATGGGCAAACCAACCGTATCTGCATCCCATTGCATTAGTGTTCAGCCCCCAACTTCTGTTCGTGTCTGCGTCACTTCATCATTGAACAGAATATTTGTCTCGACACTAATGCTGGAAACAGAAGTACATTCCGAAATACATGACGAAGCGAAACGGGAAGTCTAACCAGGTAGGCCAAACATCAAATGGCCAAGATAGGGTACGGAGTACCGACTACAGACTAAGAGTCGGTATTACTATCGGTATCTAGTCTCATTATCTATTAGGTAGAGTACACAACTACCCGACGCGACTGTATTTGATCTTTCGAGCTGCTTGAGTACTGTAGCTCAGCCGTTCTAGTCCTATATCTGAAATGATTCGATGCTGGCAGTGTTCAGCTGTCGGAGCTGGGGTTTCCCAACTTGGAACAGATACTGTCCCCAGAGCCAGAAGGGAAGAGACGCGGAATGGAAGATGATCCAAGACCAATGCAAATTACAGAGTAGCATGCTCGTGCTCCTTTCGGCCAGCCAGTCACTAGTGCGAATCTAGAGTAAGCCACTTAGTCAGAACAAAAGTACTAACGTTAACTACTAACTAATTAAGATTATGAAAGACCTCGGCGTTCAGGTCACCCGCCAGCCAGTGATCGCCCATCAACGACTGTACGAAGGTGATGGACCAGGTAAAAGACGAGAATCAGTACTGCATTCACAGGAGACAAGCTCAGATGATGTCAACCATGCTGTCGGCCTCGAATGTAAAGTAACTGATCATCACGACTACAATCTGAGTCGTGTGGGCGGGTAAGCCACATGCAGTCGAGACTCCATAAATCGGCCCCCATGTGACATCTGCATTGAGAAAAAGTGACAAGCACCGCTGCACCACATGCATCTCCGCCAAGATTCCGCTTCCCTACAGGCTCGCCATAGGCCCTGTCGATAGCAGCTGGTTGATCCCGACCACCTCGCTTCCATACACAAGCTGCATGTACGCAAAGCTCTGCTCCTCCGGAAGATGTAAGCCAGCGGTACATTCGCGGATCACCGTCGTCCATAAGCCTCGCTGGAAGGCGCCACGAGTCACCGCGTCCACGCAAATGTCGGCAAACAGGCCCACCACCACAAATTGTTGGAAGTCAGCCGTGTAGCTGGCAAAGTCCGGCCCCAGGAAGGGATCGAAGTAGGCCTTTTTGTCAAAGACCCGCTCATGTGCTTGCGATTGCACGCAGTCGGCGATCTCGGCGCCCCAGCTCCCTTCTTGACACCACGCCCGCCGACGTTGCACTTGATTACGCTGTCGCCATGTCGCCGATTGGTATTTCTCGTCCCCGAGGAATCGCACCCAAGCGACTTCGATCCCTTCCCGTCGCGCCCACTCCACCGCTCGCGGGACGTTTTCCTTGACACGATTCATGACTCGTGGGTTCTTATATTGAGTCATGAAGTCGTTTTGGAAATCCACCACAAGCAGACACGTCTTGTTCCCGCGAGGGACCCACGACGGGCTGAACAGATCCCTAGCCATGGCGGACCCCTGCGGATCCCCGGGTTTAACAGGGAGATTCGGGCCGATAGTCTGCAGCACTGCATCCACAAACTCCTTCGTCCTGGTGGTGCCACCTTGATCTGGCGTTCGTATGTTTTTGGCATGCAGCTCGTCCAGACTCACGTCCATTTGGTGGTGGACCCCCGGGCAGCCCCCATGGCGCTCCAGTAGCGCGGCCGCCGCGCGAATGGTCGCGGAGGGATTCACCACACCTTTGTTGGTGATGTCGTCTGCGGAGCCATGCGCTGTCTGATACTCACTGAGGGCCCCACCAACGGCGGATGAGAGATAGACATTCTCGGCGCACGCCATCTCTTGCGCGCCGAAGCCAAAGCGATCCAGAAGCATTGTTTGCATGATGTCGGCATACTCATTGGCACAGATCCAGAGCTGTCGACCTTTGACTCCAAAGGCTAGCAGGTTTCGGTTCATGGTATCACCCTGCACAAACTTCACCTCCACGCCAAGGGAGTTTTGCCATTCCTTGGCCCAGGTGTAGAACAGCCCGTCGAAGAGGTGGAACTTGTATACCAACGTGACTGTTCTGATCTCGGTTTCATTGCCCCAAGTCTCACGAGCACGCGCAAGAGCGAATTGAAGAACTCGCTCGAAGACTTTCTTGTTGAAGTAAGTGGACCGTGAGACCGTCTCTTGAGCAGCATCAATCGTGTTCAATCCAGAGTAAAACCCTTGTGCTTGGTCTCGTATCATCAAGATCGATGTAGACGGATTCAGCTCGAAGTGTTCGACTTTGACGGCAAACAGCCGGTCTCGCACCATGTACAGCGCCTGCGCGCTGATAGATGTGCGAAAGATGGCGCATGCTCCACGGGCAACGACCTGGCGGCAATATTCTTCATAATGATCGGCATCTAGAAGCGTCTCTGAGCTCACGACATCGGTGTCGTTGATGGCCAACAGGGACGAGTATGAATGGTAAGTTCGTGGAGATGTGACGAATTGAATTTGTAGTTGGTATGGCGCTGCCAGTGCCACAATGACCTGTTGAAAGACGGCCAACAATTCAGGACCCGTGCCGTGGCCTACAGCCAATGCAACCAGAATAGAACGCATGATGGGATGATCGATGGGGAATACTAATCGAACGAAGAATATCCTTAGTGCTTTCGCACCGGCTCTACTTTTTATACATGTTGTCTGCCAGGATTCTGGCGTTGCAACTCGACGGGCCTCGAATCACGGTGAGCCCGATGCCGATGCCGCTGCAGACGCTATCGTGAGTGAAGACCGGGCAGTGAGGGGTTCAATTGAGCCACTTTCTCACTGATCGGCCAGTCGGACCCTTGCGATTTCCAGATTGTTGGAAAAAAAGTTGGGGGCGGTTCACTTAAGAGGCCTTTGGCGCTTTGGGATGTGTCTCAAAACTCGGCCATGGGCGAGATAGAGGAACGCCGGGCCCTCTTGAGTCCTTGATAGCTTTGAGCATGTCATGCGGCGTCACTCTCCAACCCCCTCCTCCCCCGCCGTAAAAACATCACTTTTCCTCGGTTTGAGGGAACCAATGCCCCATCCAGATTGCATTGCTTTGACATTGCATCAGATCAGTCCACCTTTTTGTCCACAATGTCTGAAACCATCGAGGCTGGATTCCATCTTGCTGACAGTAATGGTTACATGCTTGGTCGAGGACACAGTGCAGCCTGTCGTCTCAATCTCCAATTCTTCCTGTGGAAGGAATCTCTGAGATTCAACATCCACCCCTCCATCCCCATCAGCTCCAACCCTGTCATTGCAGATCTCGGCACTGGAACTGGCATTTGGCTGATCAATCTTTCACGCGAGCTTCCCACGGCCACGCTCGACGGCTACGATGTCGATTTGTCCAATAGTCCACCCAGGGAATGGCTTCCAGAACGCCTCCACCTTCACCATTGGGATCTTTTCACACCAGTCCCTGACCACATGGTTGGTAAATACGACGTAGTTCACCTCCGCCTCCTCATTCTCGTCGTGCAGAACAGCGATCCGACCCCGGTTATCCAAAATGTGGCCCGTCTGCTTAAGCCTGGGGGCTATGTCCAGTGGGACGACCTCAATTACCCCGGTACCCATATCAGAAGGGCCAATCCCTCGATGAAGGCCCCGGCGTTCGACCGTCTCCGCCAATTCGTCTATTCGAATGGACGCCACGATTGGGTGCTCAACTTGCCGGAACTGTTGGCGCAGAATGGGTTTACGGACACGCGACTGGAGCATTTTGATGACAGCATTGAGCTGTCTACGGCAAATGGAGAACAACATTTGGCGACAATGGATGAGTTTGTATTGTCATTGGAGAAGAAGAACATGATGGAGGATGCGCAGAATATTCGTCAATTGCTGAAGGATGTTGCCGTGGAGGCAGTGCACGGTGTAGCTTTGTCCATGCCGCGGGTTGTGGCTGTCGGAAGAAAAGCATGAAGATCATTCGAGATGACTATTGCATGTTCTCGCCACATGCCTGTATCTTAATGACACCAGGCGAAGCTCGTACTGATGCTTCCAGAATCGTTTATCGACTCGGTGAATATCATTGTTGCTCGTCTTTCCCTTTTCTTTTGGGGGAGGGTCCCTCGTTGCAAAATAACAGACACTGCATGAGAGACTTGGAAGCCTCCGTCTGTTCACAAGAACTTCTGCAACAATAGGCTGCATCCCTAAGGGCAAAAGCTGTCTCATGAGGTCATCTACGCGCTGCGTACAGGTCATTGTTTGAGTGACGTCGATATGCCATGCCGTCTGTTCCAATGCGCAGAACGGTTCCTGTGGAGAGTAAATGACTCGAAACACCAAGAGGTTGCGCCGGAGAATTAATCAGACAACTAAGTACTAGGGTATTTTCCACAAGTGATCTCCCATCGATTCACAGGAGCAAGAGCCGGCGACAAATTGAGCGCGTCTGCCACCATGTGAGGTAACACATATTCAGCTGCGCCATGGCGTCAACTGATTCGCCAGGGTTCCAATGTCACACACTGTGGCTGAATATACGCATCATATTGCGTAACGATTCAGATCATCAGTAGCGGAAACTGTTCACCATATCATCCAGCATTGTGTGTCCTGTTTCGTTGGTCGAACAGATGCCACGAACTTTTTTAATATAGACATCAAGTTTATGTGCAGCCCCTTACGTCATCGGCCGTGAAGGTTACTTAACTTTTGGGAGCTTGGATCTAGTGGAGATCAACATGATCGGAACAATAATAAGCTTACCAGACACCCTAGTTTGAGTGTTGATAATTCTCCGAGACCGTGAAGATCACCGGAGGGCTCGAATCTTTTGGGGGGGGGCATCATAATACACCCAGATCTTTTAACTCGATTCCGTCTTACGCTGCGACTGAATCTTGGAGAGATTTTTGACATCGAACGCCGGTTCCTTTCATCATTCGCCTAATTATATTGACCGACCATCATCATGCCTATCGACCCCGTCTCCAGCGGTGTTGGCTCCGCCAGCAAAGCCAGCGATACAGCGACCGGTACAGCAACCGGTGCGACCAATACAGCGAGCAGCGCAGCCAAATCCACCACCAAAAAGCCGATCAAGAAAGTTCAAAAGACCGCCAAACCCGTTACCAGCGACCCCGACATTCCCGGGAGATTTCCCAAGGAGAATGAACCTCGCAGGCCTGACCCACCTCCGCCCAATTTCAGCGCCGGTGGTATCTGGGCATCTATCAAAGCATGGTTCGCATCGTTTGTGCCGTGGGCCTTTGATTGGTTCGAGATCTTCGTCCAGGGCTTGATCAATAAGTACTTCCCGGCACCGAAGCAGGCCGCAATGTACGAGAAGATGCTGCAGCGTCCGATCGCTTCGACCTTTCTCATCTGTCAGATGATCTGTCTTGGGGTGCCGTTGCTGGTCTTCTTGCTGGGCGTGTTTTTGTTTGCGATCATTGCGGTGTTGCTGTGGATTGTGTTGGCGCTGCTGATCCTGGGACCGGTCTTGCTGGTGGCTAGTATGATGGGTGTTTCGCTTTGGGGTTGGGGCTGGGTGTTTTACGGGTTGATCAAGTTCCTGGACCGGAAATTCCTTGGTGGAGTGATCATGCGCACTTGGGCGTTGAATGCGAAGACCGAGGATGGCGAGAAGGAGAGCGAGAAAGAGGAGGCGGTCGGAGGAGATGGGGATGAGAAGAATGAACAATGAGAGGTGGATTGAGAATGGACAGCATCGGGAGTTGGGGCTACCGCTCAGATGCTGGTCAAGTGCTGTGTTGTCGTCCCCAACGCGAAGCCCGAATGCTACGATCGATTTGTCGCTTTACTCGTTGGGGGGGGGGGGAACTTGGCCCTTTGGAGCAGCATGCAACTCCCACGGCGTTCAATAACTTGGGACTCTCCGAGGCAACCCAGACATCCTATCTTCCTCACTTTCCATTCCCCTCCAGGCAGCCTTTGAGTCTTGCATATGAAAAGTCTTCTTCATGCTTCTTCCACACACGTATAGGGTGGGCAGCTGGCTGCAAAGACGAAGTTGGGCAGGAGAGGGAGTCTTGCAACCGAGCATGAGGAGGAAATTGAAGTTGTCAACAGTTTTTGGAGCGGGACTCCCGCAACGCCTGTGCGACTCTCGTCTCGAGACGCAGTTTCCTCCTCGCCGCGGAGTGAGAATGTTAGACGAAGCAGGCATCTTGCATTGAAAAAGTGCGCCTCTTCTCAGCTTGCACTTCCACATTTGAATGTGGTGCGTGTTCCGATGTCTTCTCCTCTCTGGTCGTGGAAGTTGAACGATCAGATATTGTGTCGACGAGTGATCATGGTCGTGGCAAACGTGCACGTCTCTCGAGAGGCCCATTCCGGGCTTGGCAGCTTAGCTTGAAAGTAAATGAAACACCGAATTGCCTCAAGCCGATTCACCCCCTGGGTTATCTGATCCACTCTTTCCGGCAGGTTCTATAAAGGTCCTGCCGGGTAAGCCTCTTGGATAGCCAGCGAGCATCAGTGCACATGACTCGGATGGGAAGCTAGAAGAAAACAATTGCCCAGCTATTTCCGAATACGAGATCTGCCGGCTCAGACTGTGTGCCTATCTAACTCGTGAATAGGTATCAACCTTTGGGCCAGTAGCGATGCCGAAAGGTGTTGTGCGGGCTTGTACATAGTTGTCTCGGTGCCACCAACGCTTGGACTGATCTACGAAAGCGCTTAGTACATGTATGTTTATGATGAGCAAAGACGGGCTTCAAAGTCATCGGGGTGAGGGAATCCAGATGCACGATGATCTGCGTCTGGTCGAGTGGAGGATATGCTTGAGGGGTTTGCTGAATATAAATTCATCGAATGACCGAGGAGACTGTAGTTCCAAAATTAGGTCTTCACATCATTGTGCTCAAAATTCGAGTTTTCCAACGCCTGCTATGCACCGTGGCTTGTGGCTTGCAGTGGATATGTTTCAAAAGACAATTTCGAGGCCGAATGCAGGTGGTTGCTATTTTGGCTGAGCGGCCCTTTGCATGTGCATCCATGTCTCTCGCGAGTCAACTTGTAGCTGCGTGGGATGACAACCCTGCGCTGGATGAGACGGCAGAGTCGAAAGGGACTCTGGACTGTTTGAAAGTGCCTATAATAAGTAGGTGAGTTGAGTAGACATGGAAGTGGACGCAATGGAGGTGAGTCGACAATCTTTGCTGCGTCGCACGGTAGTAAGCATTTTGCTGTTTAAAAGGCGCAGTGAGCTCGGGGGAGCGGGAAGAATCGATGTATGAGGGCAAGAATGCGCTGTGTTCAGATACGTTCTGGTGCCTCGTGAATTGGGACATCAAGTCTCTTTTCTCGGAGAGTCAAAAGATCCAGATCATGTGAGAGAGGGGCCAGAGCCGGTATGCTGGGTGGGATGCGCTGGGACGTACCTACAATACCTTGCTCTGAGCATGGATTTTGTTCACTGCTTATGATAATGGTTTGGCACGGAGAGATAGCACGCTCGACTCTCGAGGGGCTTCCCTTCCAGTACACTCTGCTGTCTAGGTTTGCCCACTTCATGCCTTCTTCTGATTTGCTTTTTCCGCTACTCCCCTCGAGCTCAGACAATCCTATTGATTGGGGTTGGTGGCTTGTCAGACTCAGACTACTCCAAATGTCCGAGAGGGACGTGAGGGGGCATAATCATAGACTCGGGACTTTCTCTGCCCGAGTGAGCGCTACCACATGCAGGTATGTTGTGCTGCTGCCAAGATCCCCCTGCACCTGTGAGACATACGAATCACTAGCGTCGAAGAAGCGTCGCACCTGTCACTGTGCCGGGCTCTGGCATGGAGTGCCGGATCAGCATGGCCATGCTCTTATGGCATGGAACTCGGATCGAAAACCTGGTCATGGTCGGGGACGTGCTCAGGGCGAGTTCGGGTATACTCACTCGTTACCGTATGAAGCTCCTTCCAAGTTACTTGGCAGTGGGCAGTTAGTAACTTAGTACTAACTGGGTACAAGGGGAGTACATTTGTACATGAAACTGCGATAATTCAATAGTTGTTGCCTAGCAAATCAGGCTCTGATTGACGACGATTCGTCTGCGTATGATTTCTTATCATCATCATCGACCTTTTTCTGATCCACTCGAGGCGGGTCTTGTCGATCTGACAAGCGTGGACCATTCGCAAGGCGTGCTGGCCCTGCTCGAACTCAACCTGAAACTGCCCGTCACTTCATCTGGTCGGCCTTGAGACCCCGTTCCCAGTCCATCGAGGAGGGGTTCGATGCGTATGCATACAGATGCAGACTATGCATATACAGGCTTCTAGGTAGTTCAGAGATGGACCTTGACTCGACTCGTTCACAATCCGGTATTTCCACCATTCACGTTACTATCTGGGGTGCCGCTGAGTGTACCTATATTTAGGTGTGTATACTGTATACTCGAAAGTTGTACCGGTACCAGCCTCCCAGGCGAGGTCAGCACCAGTATCTGTAGAAAAAAGGGTGCAAGGTTAGGACGGTAGAGATTCGATCTCACTGACGGACCTTTGACTGTACCCCCTCATTCTTTCATCTTCTTGTCAAAGACAGTAGGCATCCTGTGTACGATAGTACCTTTTTAGAATGACTGACTAGGCAGGTACCTTACTCAAGGACATTCCGTCCCACATGGAGGTCTCGTGGACACGGAAGACGAAAGTCTAACTCGGCCAAAAAGCCCTGTCTTGCACTGTATAGTGTATTGTACATGATTATATTTGCGACAATAAGCCGGGCCACACCGGATCTGATCTCTTCTTCTATGAGTAGCCCGGCTACTTACTAGGTAGTAGGTAGTTAGTAAGTAGTACCTACCAGCTAAGTATTACTAGACTGAATACTCTTCCTTCACCCCATTACATTACAGTCGAATCCCAACTCGTCTCACTTTCCTACTCCTGATTTATGAGACTGGAGAGGGGGGCGCAGATTCTCCACCGGCCCTGTTGTCATTTGAGGAGAGACAGAGTCAGTGCGGACTGCGGCCCCGTTTGCCTTTCCCCAGTCGTGCTTCCTCGGATGCAGGTACCAGTGGGCCGTGCAGAGCGTGAACGTTCAGAGCACCAACCAAGCGGTGAGTTGCTGCGAGATTTGGAGCGTGCATTGAAGACTGCCCGACACGAGAGAAAGAGAGAGAGAGGGAGAGAGGGAGAGACAGACAGACGGTACTACCACTCACGGTAGTCATTGTTCCAACTTTCACAACTCCGCTGGTGAATGTTGATAGCGTCTCATCTGTCATCTGGAAATAAGGAATGGGATGGGTGGCTAAAATTGAGGGACCGAACCTACCTATCCTGAATATGACGAGCCATGCACCCGAAAAAATGCATCTTGATCGGCTGACTCCCGGGTCACACTTGGCTTGATTGACATGATTGGTGATCAGCGGAGATGTGAAATGTAATACGCCGCGACACTCTGCAGGAACGAGACACTATGATTATGGACTCAAAGAGTATGGAGTACGTCCTGCATAGGATGAACCACTACCAGTACCTACTACCTAGTACCACTACCTAGTCAGTCGACCAACTTCATATGCGAGGCGGACTCGTTCGGACATGTGGATCATCAATTATCTACACAAGAGGAATCTCAGCAAGATCTATAATCTCGAGATAGTGATCTATCTGAAATCCGGATAATCACTTGATCGGCGCCAAGTATTGCGCAGCGCGCAATCAATTGCCCTCCGAACTTGCGCAATGCAAACCAATTTCCGACACCTATCAGATCAGGTAGTGTTTGACAAACTAACACACCTGCCAATGTATGGATGTACAGAGTACATCATGATCCATTCGTACTGTAGTACTGTAGGTGAGGTACGTGCTCGGTCGGATGCCTGACGCGCAACCATGAGTCATGTCATGTGTCCGGATCCCAAGGCAATGGAAGAACATGGGGTCGCAGCAATGGAACAGCTCCGGGGTTCATAACGGAGATTGAAAGTTAGTGTCGTAGAGTTCGCAGTGTATGGCCCCATCCAAGTCAATGCACAATTAAGTTTATCAAGCGCGGAAAGAGCGGCCAAGTGCTCCCGTGTGAACCTGGAAAGCGTGGCCAGTGGCCACTGTTCAGGTACCACTAGTACGTTGAGGCTTTGAGCGAGTATACTCAAGTCCATACAACTACCTAGATGAGATTCTCCTGGAAAAGATTACGGCCGCACCTCTTATCATTTTGCACTGCACCTTGGATATATCTATATGCGATTGGGACTGTGTGGACGACTTTTCACACAACCCGTAAACCAGACCTAGATTGACGACTCATTTTCATAGATCCGACTCTGAATTCTTGTACCCAACTGTCTACTGACTACGCAGTTGTCTCAGTCCTTCCATGACCCTGTAGGCCTGTACCACGATCGGGTTGGTTCCGTGGATGACTGGCTTGTCAAGTGGCAAACTTTCAACGGCAATCGAATCTCCGGGACTGGACTGGCTCAGGGGAAAGACGATCGGCATGAATGAATGGGGGGGGGGGGGGGGGGGGGGGAGGGGGTATGGGCGCAAAATCACTCCCATCCAACCTTGGAAGAGGTGAGGGCTTGAGCGATCGAATCATGAAGCCGCTAGTGTATGCACGTCTACAAATCTTATCACCTTCATACCTTTATGGGGGGGGGGGGGGCAGACACCGCAGCAGTGCAGAGGGGTACTCTATCCAGAGCAGTCTAGAGGCAAGTAGGCAAGAATGACGAATGGAGAGTTGGCATCGGAGTGGGACTGGGAGAAAAACTGTCAGGCTAGGGCTACAGTACTGGTCTGGTGAGGAGGAAGATTCATGGTGTTTATCGGTCGCGCAGCCTGGGGAGGAGAAACCGGTTCGAAGGTACACACGGTACCTGGCGTTGGCATCTAGCGGCGGACCCCCTTGCATGTGAAGGGGGAAAGAGGAAAAAGAGGTGGGAGATAGAAGGGTACGATTCATACCCTATACGCCGCATGAGATTTCTGTACGTGCCAACACAGTACACTGAACACTCTGTGGCTCTACTGTAGTACTCTACAGTCTACACCATTCATCTCCATCCTCACTTTTTGTGGCCTCTGTCGAACGATCGGAGGATGAGGACAGGGGTCAACGCTTCGACCATGGGTTGAGGAATTAGGAAAGACCACTTGTATCCACAAGGGGGTCAAAAAAAGAGGGAAAAAAAGGCCAGGGCCCACCCGAACACGGCAATTAGTACGAGAATGAGTAGAATCTTTCTGCTAGATATGTCATTGTCAGTTAGTCTCCGACTCTCAGGACTTGGGTTATTGTACTGTTCGTCTTTACATAGGCACAATTTACATGTCGGATGGTACTTGTTCAGATCCCGGGTTTTGAAGCAGTGGAGGACTCTGCCAGTCGAGTAAGAAGGTTCATATGTAGTCCTATTGTTGGTACTTGGTCGTGGTGCCCTACCCATCTCAGCATCCCTGATCTGTATTGATCAGAAGATTGAATGTACAGTGTACAAACGAAGACTATACTCTAATCTCTATCCTCTATAGACTGTAATCCTGGATGTCCTCCCCAGTCCTGGTTGGACTAGTCAATGCAAGCCAAATCGCATGAACCTCTCGATTAAGATTCTGCTGCTCATCCTTAACTGATCGATAAATGATCGGGTCCCCCTTTTCTGCTACTCCACCGATTGCCCACTCCCACCCGTTCTTCCTACTGTATGTTTCTTCAGATTTTTAGGGGGGGGTTTTTTTTTTTTTACTTTTTTCCTCTACAGTAGTTTCACTTTGGCTGACGCTCTCCTGGACGTGCTGTACAGTGTCGAGTCCACCAAGTCCGACTTGAATTCTTGAGTACCATACTCAGCCAGCAACCAAGACAGCGACCGAGGAGACTTCTCAGGATCGATTGGAAGTGTACAGATGTACAAACGTCCTGTCTAAAGAACCTACAAAAGTACACCACCACCCTACTATATTTATACAGCGCCAGTTTCACTTTTCCCGCCAATTCTCTCGAGACCGGTACCTGGTACCTTGCCTGATCACAGTGGGACAGATCTGAGGGAGTGACGGGACTGAGACGTCTCTCCATCCCATTCACCTTTTCTATCTCACACCCCCTTTGGCCCCTCTCTTTTCTCTCGCCTCTACTTTCCTCCTCCCCTCCACCTGTCCACCGATCAAGGTGTCTCTTACCTTCTTCATTACTTCAGTCAGTCAAGCGACCTGTTCATCTTGAGAATCCTGCCTTGGGACTTGATAACTTGTTTTGCTCCTTCGACAAGACGAATATCATTACCGGCCCTAACCCCACTCATCCCCCCCCCCCCCCCCCCCTGATCCCCTTCTTCGGGCCATTGTGTATATCGGCATATCCGCCCAGACCAATTTGTCTGGTCCCTGGCCCGCTCTTTTTCAGGCTCCGTTTTCCTCCTCCGCGCCAGAAAGTTCCCGCTTTGCCGACAGCCTGTCGACGCACTTCCTCACCCCTTGGTGGTGCTACGAGCGCGCGCGCCTTGCCGTCTCTTCGCTGGAATTCGCTCTTGTCAGTCTGCCTCTCTATCCAAGGCAGCCGTAATTGAACGGTCGATCAGTATAGATCCGCTGCCGATCCACCGGTGGTGTCCTTTCGTTCGGAGCTTTTCGCACCAGGTCGCCCTGCGGAGCGATTGATCGATTTGCACAACAGTCACTTCCCACTCTCCCATCATCTCGTCAATTTCACTCTACACGAGGCACATTCGGCGGGTCACACCATGTCCGTCGCGACCATGCTTCAACCAGCCTCGAGAATGTCTCGAGCCTCCTCCTCTTCATCTTCGTCATTTCAGCCCGTCGCGCGCCAGAACACCATGTCCTCGCACGACACGCGATCCATTCGCCAATCCAAGCGGATGTCCGTGACCGCACTCTACCTTTCCATGTCCGCAAAGGATCGCGATTTGGAAATATCAGATGACTTAGCTCGAGGTATGTGCCCATCGAGATACAGTCATCGACCAGGATAGAATGACTACAGTGAGCAATGCAGGAAAGAAAATTGACACCAGTCTACAGCCCAGAAATATCTTCGCGAACTCAAATCCAAGATCTCCTCGCAGTCCAAGAAAAACTTCGTCTTGGAGAAGGATGTGCGGTATCTGGACTCGCGCATTGCCCTGCTGATTCAGAATCGGATGGCGTTGGAAGAGGTAAGGACATTAATTTCCGTGCCATTCCCTGGACAACAGCCCCCCAACCCCGGGCGGAGTTTCCTCAGCTTCAATCCCTGGCCAGCTCGTTGATCAATCTGATGGTGGAACAGCAAAACGAAGTTGCGAGCCACTTGGACGACACCGCCGACCCAGCAGAGGGTTTCTTTCCGAACGACGAGCGAACGCAAAAGTACGGTAATCTGCTTTTTCTTCTCCAATCCGAACCACGTCACATCGCGCACCTCTGCCGATTAGTCTCCATGGCAGAAATCGATTCCCTCCTGCAAACGGTCATGTTCACCATTTATGGAAATCAATATGAGAGCCGCGAAGAGCATCTGCTGCTCACCATGTTCCAGTCTGTTCTCACCTACCAATTCGATAATACCCCCGAGCACTCCTCGCTTCTGCGCCAGAACACTCCCGTCTCCCGGATGATGACCACATACACGCGTCGTGGTCCGGGCCAAAGCTATCTCAAACAGATTCTGGCGGAGCGCATCAACTCGTTGATCGAACTGCAAGATGTGGACCTGGAGATCAACCCCCTAAAGGTCTACGAGAGCATGGTGAAGCAAATCGAAGAGGAGACGGGCTCGCTTCCAGACTATCTGGCTCGCTCGGTCACTGCAGAGGTTGCCGCCGAGAATGAACAGGTACAGGCCATTATTGCGCCTCGCCTGAAAATGTTGACGGACATTGCCAATGGATTCTTGACCACCATCATCGAATCGGTAGACGAGGCTCCATACGGCATCCGCTGGATTTGCAAACAGATTCGCAGCTTGTCACGTCGCAAGTATCCGGATGCGCAGGATCGAACCATCTGTACTCTGATCGGCGGTTTCTTCTTCCTTCGCTTCATCAACCCCGCAATCGTCACTCCTCGCTCGTATATGCTGATCGATGCCGTCCCCACCGATAAGCCGCGCCGGACTCTGACCCTAATTGCCAAAATGCTCCAAAACTTGGCCAACAAACCCTCCTACGCCAAGGAACCGTATATGGTCAGTCTGCAACCTTTCATCGAGGAGAACAAAGAGCGGGTGAACAAATTCCTCTTGGACCTCTGCGAAGTGCAGGATTTCTACGAGAGTCTGGAGATGGACAACTACGTGGCCCTCTCGAAGCGCGATCTCGAGCTGCAAATTACCTTGAACGAAATGTACGCCACGCACGCGCTGCTGGAAAAGCACAGTCTCGCATTGGCTCAGGACCAGAACTCCCATCTCTCTTTGCTGCTGCAGGAGCTAGGTGCGGCGCCTCCGCAAGTGCCCCGTAAGGAGAACCGTACCATCACAGTGCCTCTCTTCAGCCGATGGGAGACGGCTCTCGATGACCTGACGGCCGCGCTGGACATTACTCAAGAGGAAGTGTTCTTTATGGAAGCCAAGTCCACATTTGTCCAGATCCTGCGCTCCCTGCCTCCCAACTCTTCCGTGGCTCGCCGTCCCTTGCGCCTGGATCGGATCGCCGAAGCTGCTGCTACGCTTAAAAATGACGCGGTGATGGTCCGGAAGGGAATCCGGACCATGGAGCTACTGAGTCAATTGCAAGACATGGGCGTCATTGATCGCTCCGACGAGTTTAGTCTGCTCCGGGATGAGGTTGAGCAGGAGCTGGTGCATCTCGGCTCTCTCAAGCATCACGTCCTCGAAGAGACGCGCAAGCTGGAAGATGTGTTTGCAACCATTCGTGATCACAACGAGTATCTTGTTGGGCAGCTGGACACGTACAAGTCTTATCTTCATAATGTCCGCAGTCAATCCGAGGGCAAGAACCGAAAACAGCAAAAGCAACAGGAGCTGGGGCCATACAAGTTCACCCACCAGCAATTGGAAAAGGAGGGGGTCATTAGACGGAGTAACGTGCCGGAGAATCGACGGGCAAACATCTACTTCATGTTCAAGAGCCCGCTTCCCGGAACCTTTGTGATCAGCCTCCATTATAAGGGTGAGTCATTGTTTTCACAAAGCGCGTAAGTCAAAGTGGGGATTACTGACAGGATATCAGGTCGCGCTCGTGGTTTGCTCGAGCTGGATCTCAAGCTTGACGATCTCCTGGAGATGCAAAAGGACAACCTCGAGGACCTTGACCTGGAGTATGTCCAGTTCAACGTGACCAAAGTACTGGCCTTACTGAACAAACGATTTGCACGCAAGAAGGGATGGTGAATCAACCGTACCGACGATCATGCTTACGTCCCCTTCTTTGCCTCGAAAACACACGCATGTCCTCTGGGACACTAATGGTATACATCGTGGGGGTATTGAAGGACAGGGGGCATCATGATCCTACTGCATCCTCTCTGCAAGCCCTTTTCATCAATTTTTCCGTCAAGTACGTCCGTACTACGATCTCTCATCGGTATACAGCCATCACTGAGATATGTTGATATAACCGTCCGTCCACGGCCCACGAACCGAATGCGTGGGATTGATGCGCGTAGTCGGACTTGCGTGGGTAGCCGTCCCAGTTCAGAGTCTTTTATATCTCGGTCTGGGGCACAACCGGTGCTGGATTCCTGGCCACTGTCGTTCATTCTGACTGTGGAAATGAATCTTGACGGAATACAGCTCAGCTGATGGAAGATGAAAGGTCAGGGACTTCTGCTGGCTCAGATCCTTAGACCGATTCTTCTGAATGATCGAATGATCGCATGACAAGATATGTTTTCGATTGCTTTATTTCTCCTCGTACCCTTTCTCCCGCGTTCCAATGCTTGATTCTCATCTTCATCGTTTTGTCGAGTCACCATATTTGTGCGCACCTGATCTTAATGGCCTGTTATACCCAACGCAAGATGTCTATGTATCCCGACGCTGTCTCCCCCATGATGTATTGTCTGCTGCCCGTGTTTATTTCTTCGACCTCCCCCGCTCGGTCATGTCCCATTGATCGAAACCGTGGTTGACGATGCAAAGCTCCATTGAGACGGAGGTTCTGTCTCTTAATTATTTGACTCGTTTGTGCAGCAGGACCGTTCGTGTCCGACCGAGTCATATTACTTTCGTGACTTACCCTGGATATTGTAATATAATCAAACCTCTCTTGCTACGTGTTCCACGATAAGACTCTACTTAGTATCCCTGCCTCGGCTGGGATAATCCACCCATATATCGAGGTGCACCAGGTCCCTTGATCATCACAGATCCGGTCCCTGCTTCTTATTAGCCCACTGTCGAAGCACAATGTGCCTTTCTTCTCCTTCGTCTGGGCGCAGACAGCAAATTGATAGGTAGAACTTCCTCCTGACCAAGATATGAGACCAGCCGCGTTGATAGTAGTAAACTGTAGAGTTTCCCACTTCCGAACACTGACATCACCCCTAGCGCTACTTTCTATACGCTTTGACATCTATGGACCAGGAATGACGCGGGTCGTCAAATCTGCCCGTGGGCTTTCAGCCCCATCTTCATGAGCTCAGATTTGTTCTTAGACCGAGCAGAGGTTAGAACGTTGTGATATACCAAGAAGTAGCCGGGTAACTTAGCAGTCAGTACTCACTACTCAGTAGTGAGATTGCACATGGATCTCTTCTTCGGTCAATTGCGTCCTAGCGCCTCCTCGAGTGGATATCTTCCCGACACCGCCTCGTGTCTCCTGAGAACGTTCGGCACTCGCGGAGTCGCGGTACCTGGTCTTCAAATACACTGGTCCAGTTTTTGGAATTCGATCACTGCCCAGCTTGAACACGTTGCGCAGAGGTCATAGAGCGAGTCACGTTGATTGGCGGCTTGGAAATCCAACCCAGGCGACAATTCTTACTTCGTTACTGCTCAGTGCTGACTGTGATGTACTTCGCTCTACGCCGGTCTGTCGATCACCCGGTAGAACCCCATTAGCCCCAGAGTCTTCATCAGTGAAGTTGCCACCGTTCACCGTGCCCAATTGCAGCTGGAGCTGGAAAGGATGGGGAGCCATCGAGAAGGTCAATCAGAATGTCGACACGGACGACGATCTATATGAATGACGCCAAGATGCGCTTCGACTCGAATTAGGATGGATGTAGCGACCAAGCCACAGTAACAACAACCTTAGGCCGAGGATGGATTCGGTCATATGTACTAGAGAGGTGGCTTCACCTTCGGCCATGCGCTGATAGATATAGTCAGCGCGAGAATGACAGACGTATCTAAAGCAATTTGATCTGCAGAGTCAGTCGGGCAGTCTTTCGATCCAAAAAAAACGACTTCTGTGAGGCATCCTCAGCCATTGTTGTCATTGTTGTTATCGTCCCTCGACCGTAGTGGCCACCAGAGCAGTCCCGCCTCCCAAGCCACACTCCAACTCTGCTCCTTAAACTCTCCTCCCTCCTTTACTTTCCTCTACCCCTCCGAAAGACTCCCTGTCATTCTCCTTCTCGGTTTTTTTTTTCAGTCTCTTTCACCTCCTCTGTCCTTAGTGCAATTTGACTATTCTTTCCCTTTTTCTTCCATTTCTTCCCCCCTCCCCTACCCCCTCTTCCTAACATCCCCCCCTCATCGTCATCAACATGGCGGCCGCTACCGAGTCCAAGCTGCCCACCGATCCCAAGTACGATCACTACGACTTCCCGACCACTGCGCCGGAGCCGCAAAGTGGTCACCCTGGCCACACTACTCCGGAACAGGATGCGAAGGTGCATCAGTTGCGGACTATGCTCGAGCAGCAAGGCTTCACAGAGCGATTGGACACGCTGACTCTGCTGCGATTCTTGCGCGCCCGCAAGTTCAACGTTGAATTGGCCAAGGCTATGTATGTTGTTTTCCTTACCACCTCGACGTGACGTACTGTGGGGGAGATCGGGAGAGAAGAGAGGGAGAGAGAGAGACTGGAAGCCCTTTTTGGTGACCGCAAGTTTGCCGCGGGAGTTGGCGCATAGTCGCTCTTCTCTTCTTGTTCTCATCGCAAGCTGAAGCTGAACGTTAAACCGAGCGTGTATCTTTGAAGCTAACCGCAGGTGCGTCCTTATTATATAGGTTCATCAACTGTGAAGAGTGGCGCAAGAAGTTCGGCACGGATGATCTGCCTCGTACTTTTGAGTACCCCGAGAAGCCCGAGGTGTTCAAGTTCTACCCTCAGTACTATCACAAGACCGATAAGGTACGAGTTCTGCATCCATCTATCACTTGCCACTGCAATTCCAGCACTGCCAGCCCGCTGTCCCCACGGTTTTTGGGGGGAGTGAGAGAAACCCTGACTAACATGTATCATTTTTGCCAACTCTGCAGGATGGCCGTCCTGTGTATATCGAAAAGCTGGGCAAGATCGACTTGAATAAGATGTATGAGATCACCACCGCCGAGCGCATGCTGCAAAACCTGGTCTGTGAATACGAAAAGGTGGCCGACCCTCGCCTGCCCGCCTGCTCCCGTAAGGCCGGCAAGCTCCTCGAGACCTGCTGCACCATCATGGATCTCAAGGGTGTGGGTGTCACCAGCATCCCCTCTGTCTACGGCTACGTGCGCCAGGCCTCGGAGATCTCCCAAAACTACTACCCCGAGCGTCTCGGCAAGCTATACCTGATCAACGCCCCCTGGGGCTTCAGCAGTGTCTTCTCCGTGGTCAAGGGCTTCCTGGACCCCGTCACTGTGAACAAGATCCACGTCCTGGGCTCCGGATACAAGAAGGAGCTTCTCGCCCAGGTCCCTGCCGAGAACCTCCCCGAGGAGTTTGGCGGCACTTGCAAGTGCGCCGGTGGCTGTGAGCTTGCCGACCCCGGTCCTTGGCAAGAGTCTGAGTGGGTTCGCACACCTGCCTGGGCTAACCCGGCCCCCAAGAAGGAGGCGGAGGGTGCTGAGGCTGTGATCCAGAACGAGGACCCCGGTTACGTGAAGAAGGATGTTGAGGGTCAGGAAGGTGTGCAGACGACTACTGCATAAATTGTGGAGAAATAGCAAAGGGTGTGCACAAGCGATATCAAAGCAAAGCAAAGCAATCTATAGAGAAAGTGTCATACTTTTCTTTTTTCTTCTTCCTCTTTTTCAAATCAAAACTCATCTTCCGTTCTTCACAATCTCTGTACAAACTTCCAGCTACCTAGCTGGTCGGTCACCCGTCGCGATCACAAACATCTCAGCAGAGCATTCATGAATTATGCTTACCCAGTGTGTATCTGCAATCCTTCTATAAGAGACCCCCCGCTTTGCGCCGGATCAAATATATCTCAATCAGTCAATTATACAACATCGCTCCTTTCTAAGCTGACCAGGATGATTTTCGGGAATACTCCAACCTCGGAGGACCTGCTAACATCCGGGCCCATGCTCTTTGCCCAAGTGCACAGGCAGAGCTTAGTCTTACAACCTCCGGCTCCAGTCATGAATACAGTATCCGTGTCTACCGTTCAGAATGTAGTATGAAAGCCCTAGAAAGTCAAATATCAAATTGGTATCATAATCCTCGACATGCGAGGGTGTCAAAAAATAGAAACAATCATCATCAAAAAGAAGCCCAAACTCGCAATCCAAATGCCCTGGACAGTTTCAAGTATGAGGGGCACCTGAACAGATGGATTCCAAATGCCGCCATCGCCATGCTAAAGTGCATCGTGGGGTATGCAGAGGTCTGAGATGAGCCTGTTGTCCATTCCAGAGTCTGGCACTGTGTACCGCAGGAAAAAAAGAAGAGAGTCTGATCTGTGTGACAATCACATGTTCTCCACCACCTCGGCAGCTCTACCTGCTCTCTCGGCCTTTCCGACCGTCGTCGCCAGGGCATTTCCTTCTGAGCCCGGCTGTTCATCTGCTTCACCGTCCGCTTCACCCTGAAGACGCTGTAATGTTCGTAGGGCATTCTCATAGACCTCGGCGACGTCTCCATTACGCCAACGCTCGGCTTGTTCTTCCGTGCCTAGCGAAACGTCTAGTTTCCATGAGGGGTGGTTGCTGAGAGGTTCCCGATCAATGCGACGTCGTTTTGAGGCTCGGGATTCGGATGATTGATCGACTTCCATATCTTGAGTTTCTGTGGATTCTTTGTCGAGGGACTCTCGTTGTTGATCTTTGTCTTGTTCATGATCCTCATCACTTTCGTCTTCTGTCTTTGTTTCTTCATCGATCAAGCCAGCCAATTCTCTAGCGTAGGCCCTGGCCGCTCTTCGGGGGGCGTCGCGTCGTAATTGCGCGACACTGGTCGTGAGAGATTCCAATTGGGCGTACAGAGTACTGACGCGCGACGCGAGGTCCGAGTCAAACGGTTCATATTCAACCGTCTCGGGTGCCGTGAAAGCCGCAGGGAACGGGAACGCAGGCGATGTGGAATCAAGGCCATTGATACTGATTGACGAGGAGGCTGTGGTAAATGTTCGGGTGATGTACTATATGAATAGATAGATCACAATTGTGGCGTCAGCATTTGATTTTCTTTTTTTTTCTCCAGAAATTCCCACACGAGGTAAGGGGTGGAGGGGAAGAGGCAAGTTGATTGTCCTCCGTTGAAGCCTCGGCAGGAGAATGATGAGGACTTGTACTTGAGTCGAGGGGACGCCTACCTCGTCGACTAATTCGCGTACGCGCTCGCGCATGGGATCAGGTTTATCATCGTTTGTTGCGGAGGGCGGGAGATTGAGATCTATCTTTTGCCGGGACAGAGCGACCGTGTTGGCGTATAGATAGGTGAAATCGGCTGGCGATTGAAGTTCAACTTTGCGATAGTGAGGTGCAGCCATGATGATGGCTCTGAAGTCATGTGTGGTCTAATTGGAGCGGGTTGGATGACTTGTTATGTCGCGCGAGTGGTAGAGTTGTGTTGTAATCGCGGGAGATCTGATCGCTCAATTCGGTCAGTTGACTTACCCGACGCGTTTCACGAAGACGGAAGTGAGGAGGAGGAGGAGGAGTTGAATCAGGCTTGGCAAGGATCAGCCACCTTTTTTTTTGCGCTTTTGGCGAAGATTCCCGCCCGAGCTCCTCTTTTCTCCCCGCAAAAGCACTTCGTCATCGGGGCTGCGCCTCACACTCTAATTTCTGGACTCCTGGACTTGTCTCTCCTGGATCTTGTGGTCCTATTTTGTGTTTCTTTTTATTTCTGAATCTCTAACTTACTCGGCAAGCTTACTGGCTATAAGTGATCGGCTCTGATTGCATTACTTTTTCATTGCGTTTGATTCGTTTTTGCCTTGCTGTATCATTGTGAGCGCCAACAGTTTCCGGCGGATCGTCCAAACTTGTTCCGAGGACTACTCAGGGCTCCCAAGTGTGGCTGAGGCTTGAGTGATGCAATCAACTGTAGCACCTAGCTCATTGCGAACTTGTTCCTTCTCGGCCTCCAAGCACAAGCACAACACACCAGGAGCTTCGGCGGCCTCGATCAAGGTCCGCTGTGATTGACTTGGCCATCTCAAATCCACTCCCTCCTCCTCATCTCTATGGCCGACAGCAGCGGTATCACCCTCGTGGACAACACAGCCCCCGCGCAACAACCATCAAGCGGATCATCATCAAGACAACACTCCACCGTCGGCCGTCAGATCAGCTTAACCAAACACCTGAGTCGCACCGCCGTATCCGATCGTTTAGCAAGGAGGAAATACGCGAAATGGCAACCGGACAGACTGGGCTTGACCTCCGACTCGGAACGCTCCCCTAGCAGGGAAAGGTCTCGCTTGCGACGACCACTCTCCGCCTCAAGCTCGAGTGGGCCGACCAGTCGACAATCTTCACAGCAGAGGAATAGTAGCATTCCTGCTGCCAATACAGGTTTACCCGAACATGAAGGAGCCGGCTCGACGCACGTTCGCAACCGCACCACGACCGACCCAGCAGACCAGGCTAACAATGGCCTCGGCCAAACGACAACGATCACGTCCACCCCAACACAACGACCCCAAAAACACTCCGAGCTCGATATACTTTATGAGAATCAGCGAGGCTGGTTCTTCTTTGGTATCCCGCTCTACTCACACAGCTCTCTCCTCAATTTCGACCCGCCCGCATGGATGACACAAGATAAACGGGCGAGCGCCGTCAATATCACCAACGCGCAGGTCCCTGACCCAAGTTGGGAGTGGGCATGGCGGACATGGTACGTGGATATGTCGGGGGACGTGGATGAACAAGGTTGGCAGTATGCCTTTTCCTTCTCGACGTCCAAGTGGCACGGCACACACCCCTGGCTGCATTCGTTCGTGCGACGGCGGCGCTGGGTGCGACTGCGGACCAAGGCCTTCCAACCACGATGTCGCGGCAAATTGGGCTTTGAACAGGCGCATATGCTGAATGAGGACTATTTCACGATTCACTCCTCCAAACAGCTTGGCCGTGAACAGAGTCTTGCCGACTTGTCTCGAGTGGAGTCTGGGTTCTTGAGTCGGGCGGACACTAAATTGGGAGAACCTCAAGCCGACGAAGTGGTCGACATTCCCAGTCTACTTCGGGCCATGAGGATGACGTCCATCGATCGCGAGAGGATCGACGCACTGAAGAAGTTTATCAATGATGGTGGTGAGGAGCTATACTATTTGACAGACAAGGTTTGCTGCCACCCCGTCTTTGTTTCGCGTGACCTCTCTGCCTGCGGGGTCTACGTCCTGTGTTTTTGTTAATTTTTTTTTGCTGACCTGCTCCCCCCTTTACGTCACCTAGATGCTCGAGATCATGTCCATGTTCCTCTATCAAGTGTCTCGAGGGCAAGTCATCACGTATCTTAACAAGACCATCTACGATCTCAATCGGCAAATTTCAAATTCGAGTAGCGAGGACCGGGATCGGCTGGAACGAAAACGAGACAACCTGATTCGAGCCGTCGAAGCTGGGAAACAGCATGTCACTGGGCCGGACGTGGTGGCTGAGGATCAAAGTAACTCGGCCGCGCAGCTCCTGGATTTGACCCCGGCCTCGAGGCAGGACAGTCTCTTGACGAAGCGTGCCCAGTGCACGAATCAGCCCTTGAAGGTGACGCAGATGGGCGAGATTAAGGGGATCCCGAAGGAGGCACAGGTCGGGAGGGAAAATCATATATACCAGCCCATCCGTCAGCCCGTAGTAGACCGTTAGCAATGGAAAGCAGTATTTCAAGATCGTTCAATGTACCTCGACGCTTCCGACATCGCATAGAAACCGAGACCTGCCTACTTCTACTATAGTGGACATCTTGCACATTCACACAGAAAGAGAACGATGATGAAAAGGATTGAATTATTAAGTCATATTAGAATCAAAGGACATTATCGGAACGAAAAACATTACATCATAAACACAACGTCGGTCCACACGAACCAGAGATGAAAAGCATACACCATCATCTTCTTGTTCGACCGCCCGATAACCCCAAGACTCGCTTGTGCCTCAAGCTCATCACTTTGAAAGTCATCAATCAATCATCGACTCCCAATGACTCTTGTTCACACTGAGCGAGACTACCAACTGGAAAACTTCACGTGACATTACATCACCACCATCTCATACGTCATATCTCGTGATGGGAGATCCTCGAGACTGATCCAAAGACCCAGCTGGAAATAGATCATCTCGATGATCAGTCTCACAACCGCACGATGTCACAACAGTGCATTGTCACAGCTTTTCGATTCGAAAAGCCCCACGAGCCCAAGAGCTCCATTTAAACCTGAGCCATGTTGGGACGGCGGCGACTTCCACCGCCGGAGCCGAGCTTGGAGCCGGCAGAGCGAGACATGAGGATGGAGATGATCAGTGAGGCGAGGTAGCCCGCCCAGGCGAACCACAGGAACGCAGTGGAGGCTTGAGCCTCGCGACAGCGCTTCTCCATGTCGAACGAGCCGTTTGTGATGGAGTTGCTGGCGAGGTAGCCCTGCGGTAAAGGGTTCCGGTCAGCTTGTGGGTCTCGAGTCGGGGGGAGAATTCCTCATGAGAAGAGGAGAATGAGTAGAGGATCAACTTACAGCGTTGCTGCACGAGTGGACATGCAGGTAGGAAGGGAGTGCCACTGCGGCGCAGAAGAAGAAGATCATGTTGAGGGCATCGACGACAATCATGATGATGGGGCTAATGGCCCAGTCTGGGTTGAAAGAAGCCGGGAACAAGTAAAAGAGGGAGAACATGGAGAAGGCCACTACGAACATCGTGTAGTTGACTACAGATGGGTTTCCAGCCATGGCGGTATCGATCATGTTGCCCACAAGAGCCATGATGAGCAAAGTCCAAATGAACTATATAGTTCAGCGGAAGTTAGCGCCAGGGCCATGAACTGCGATGGAGTATACTATACACTTTACACTGTACACCGCATAGTGTATAGCGCATAGTATCTCAAAGTCGGAAGTGTAGTGCCACTAACCTGCCAGACCCGGAGGCCGGTCTGAACTATGTTGAGACCCATTTTGATAAATCAAATCGTCTCTTGGCAACTCAAATTTGGTGAAGAGTGAGTTAGGAATAGAAGAGCCTTTTAGGAGTAGTCGCACAAGTCGGATATAGGCTGCGACGACGGACGGCGGTAGAATAGGCCTGCAGCTAGATCGTTGCGACTGGAGAGAAAGAGAGAGAGGGATAGAGGGAGAGAGAGCTAATGTGAATAGAGTAACTACTTGTCAGAAGGTCTTGGGCCCCTGATTGCACATATAAGGGTCACGGATCAGTCGGAGTATGGTGATGACGATATGGACAGGGCCGTCGAGTATCGTTCCTACGTCATGCACCGATGCGCTCGGGAGCTGGCGGCACCCACACGAATCGGGGGCAATTAAGGAGGGTCAATGATCATCAGTGGAAAGGACAGAGCACAGAAGGAGAAGGGCGGGAAAAAAAAAAAGGGTTTACATTCGGCGAACCATAGATCGGTCACCAGTCGGCCTCATGTCGTGGGTCCTCGAATGCGTACAAGTGGTGCAGTATAAGGACTGTCGTGCAAGGACGGGTCCAGGACTGACTGGACCATTCCGTCTTTCGGGGTAACGAGTCATCGTCAGTCGCGATGCGACGATGCGCTGGGTTTTTGACGCAGCCAATGAGAAAGGTGGAGAAGCTGATCGGACGGGCCCGGCTCTAACCCAATGAATACTACAGTCATACAATTATGTCTGTATGGATGTAACATTGTGAAGAGGTGCAAATGTCATCTATATAGGAGTGTGCATCGCATGCATAGTGCATACAAAGCACGAGAATGTCAGTTAAGCACCCGCGGTTTCACCAGGTATTTCTGTCTGGTGCTGACTTCACCAGAGTTTGGAGCTTTCAGCTCTAAGCTTCCAAGCTTCTCGTCACTGACGAGTGACGATCACTGCAGAGTACGTGAGGTAGGAGATTTTTCCCCGTGTGGCAAAAGAGGGGCCGCAGCCATGTAGGAATGATGTAGTGTTGCTCAAAAAGCATTGCCGGTGGTGATCCGTGAATGATCTGGCGTGGGGCCCGGCTGGAGTTTATTTCGATCGGGTGCAGCAAAGACCATCCATCGGGCATTTCCTCAATCGAAGGCATAGGGCTGGAACGGGGCATGGATGGGGTACAGTATTGTACAGATCCGACGATGGTGTGGTGCTGCAGGGTGTAGTAACGAGAGTAGCGTAGCTGTCCCAAGCAGACTAGTCATTTCCATCTAGCATGATAAGGCTAGATCAATGAATATAGCGGAGTTGGCAGTCAGGAATCTGTCGGTCGCTGGATGTCACTGCAGGTGGATGCATATTGCTTCCGCATCGTCGCTCTAAGACTGTCGACCGGGCTAAGACGAGACAGGAATAGCTCAGAGAGATTGGACTAATCATAAATTGGGACTAAGGCTGTTGAGGGCTAATTATGTGTCAAATTTGAGAAGTAGTCTATATAACCAAATAGTTGAGGTTTCTGACAACGGTTCCATAACTCAGTTGGTTAGAGTGTGGTGCTAATAACGCCAAAGTCGAGGGTTCGACCCCCTCTGGGACCATTCATTTTTGTCTTTGTGTTTTTTTTTTCTGTCGTATTTTCATCTGCCTTTTTATTCACGCGCCGGCAATCGAATAAGACCTAATATATTGACGAGGTCGATTTCGGTGTGGTATTGCGGCATGACCTAGTCGTACAAACATTCGTTTCTTTTGTTTCGATGAAGAAAGAGCATTACAGCATTTTACAGTACTAGGTATATTATTCTGCTGTTTCTCACCGCTTGTTTCCTAACCGTGGTCGCGAAGATCTTCGCAATGTGAATAAAGAGGTCAGCCCTCCCCGGCTTGAACTCAGGACACGATTGGATGCAATATTCAACCTTAGGCAAAAATACGAGATTTAGTAGGAGATTTGACAAAACTAATTTCTGTCGATCTACATAGTCGATACACGTGCTAGTCGGACAAAGGAGTACTTGCAGAGTGAGTGGATAAAATTGTATTTTCGACTCGAACGAATGTAGGCGGTTGAGCGGAAATCAAAACCTGAAGTTACAGTATAATACAGGGTATCGGCACAGTACTAATAGCCGGTACATTAATTTCAAGCCTCATTAAAATACCAGTTATCAGCTACCACATCAGCAATCATGTAAGTACCTACGTCGGCTATTGATGACAATCCCCTCACGCTATAAACAGGTGGCTCTCTAAATTGACTTGATTAAATATATTCAGTGATAGGAGAACAGGAAAAAACAAAAAGGAATGGTCCCAGAGGGGGTCGAACCCTCGACTTTGGCGTTATTAGCACCACACTCTAACCAACTGAGTTATGGAACCGTTGTTGGAAGAGGATCCATTTACTTATATAATGCAACTTCTCTGCTACACTTCTTGGCTTTCCCCTTCCGTTTTAGCGCTCAGACCTTGCCGCTTTTTGCTCACTACTACTCTGAGCGTCCTCATAAAAGCGGCGGTCGGAGGATCCGCTTGCCTTCGGACCCGAGGAGCTGAGACACCATACTTGTATTGGCAATTTTACGCAGCGTCCTACACGTGACACTCACCCTCATTTTGTCTGCTTGAGGGTGTAAAGCGTAGAGTGTAGTCTGTGATACGAGAAGGTCTACAGAAGGAGTGAAGCCTTCATGTGTCGATAGTAGAGATGTAAATGAAGTGTGTTTCCCAGCTCTTCGGGTACTCAATCAAGGGCGAGGCTCGTAGAGGTTTGATCCCGCCAGTCATGATTCACGGGTAATGAGGAGGCCACTCGGCTCCGGATCCCGAATATATCTCACTCGCACGAGCGTGTACATTCCTGCATACTACCTAGAGATGAGATTGTGTGCCTCCAACCAACTCTGTAAACCTACTGCCCACGAATAAGTTCAGCCCCAACTCCACACGATATGGACAATTACAGGGGTGTCCTACGTTCACCGCAGCTATCACAAAGCAGGACAAGTACCACACGAAGAAAGAGAGCGATCCCCAAGCCCCAAGGTAGTTTACAAAGTCAAATCCCAGTGTCAATTCTTTTGGCTAGCGACCCACCCCCAGAGTCGTCTGTATAGCAGAGACTGACTGACCGGACGACGACGAATTACACATTCTCTCCAAAGCAGACATTATCATCAATGTTCAGATACGAATTTCACTACCGGAGATCGAACAAGTACTATTTCGGCTGGAATGGACTCTGCACGGAACCATATCTATATGTCGCAGAGCAACAAAGTCAGCGTGCCATCAATAGATCAGGAGATGTAGCCGATGATGAAAATCCATCAAAATAGAACAGACTCACCCCTGTGGACACTGACGCCCCAGCGCAACACTTCCACTTCGCATATAGCACACCTTCGCCTGCTGGCAAGCCGCAGAGTCGCAGGTAGGACTTTCGACACTGAGACGACCTTGCAGTTGATTCTGAAGTGTGACAAGACTGATCTCCTTCTCCATGGCCTCGGTCACCCGGTGCCAGAAGGTAGCGTTGAGAGGAGCATCCGGCTTCCAAGCGGCAGCAGGTCCATATGTATCGCGGGTCGAGTATTCAAAGCGATAGGTGGGACCAGTCCCACGCAGAGCCGAGTAGTCTGAGACATTGCTGTAGAAGGTATATGCCTCGTAAACATTAAAATCTCCAGTGTCAACCTCGTACAATCGAAAGCCACTATTCAAGTTGGTCAACGGTGTAACGCTTGGACCGATCCAGCCCGTGGCAAGAGCGGTGGACTCGTTTCGAACAGTGCCGTTATTGGCATAGTAGACCATGAATTGGTCCTCATGATTGTGACCGAAGAAAATGTTGGCAATGACATGCGGAGAGTAACGGTCTACGATCTGGTAAAAGAGGTTCGTGGGGTCTGGAATTGGATTGGATCCATCCCAGCCACTAGGGACATGGCCTACGAGCCACACTCGCTCCGCGACGTCCTCGGCTGCCTGAAGCTCCTCGATCACCCAGGAGAATATGCCAGAGTTATCCGGGTTGGTGGTATTGATCATATTTAGTAGATTGGACCGATACCAAAAGTCTGCGTGCGACTGATTAGCACGGGTGATAAACTGTCCCAGTCTGCCAGATAGTTTTTGATCTCGGAACAGTACCTGTATTAAAAGAGATGACACGTAGTCCAAAATGGGTCTTGATCGAATATCCCCCGTAATGCGTTCGCGCTTCTTCAGCCGTCTTATTACTGATCCAGCCCTCGTGTTGCCACAGACCGGCTAGATGCTGGTAATTCCACGACGACTGTTGGCCCAAACGTCCAGGAAGACTATGCGGAGCATCGATGTTCTCCGGACTGGAGTCATGATTACCTAGAGCCGCAAAGACAGGTCCGGACAGATACGTCTTGAACATGTGGAAGATACTTGTCTCGGTGTACTCGACGTACTCGCGCGACATTTGAGACTTCGGGTCATGTGAGATCAAATCGCCGGTATAAAGCGTCCACGCCAAGGACTCTTCCTCGTCACCTTGACCAGTGCCGGTCAATGGCCCCACAGCCTGAAGAGCAGCCAGGGCCAAATCATAGGGAGTGTCACATTTGAAGGCCCCGTACGCCGAAGCCGGAAAGGAAGCATAGTTCTCGTGGTCTCCATGATGGTTGTCTGCACGACAGCACAGCCCACTCGTGCAATTGGCTTCCGCACTGACAGCATATCGCGCATCGAGATGAAAGTCAGACATATGCAGCACTTTGACACGCTCTCCACTGGCCTTCGGAACTTGAGCGTTCGCTGGCTTTGGCTTGGGAAACAGACTGGACACATCCAGGGGCTGAGTCTCTGGTTGCTCACAGAAGTCGCTGCTGAGATAATGGCAGATGTATTGCCCATCGAGACCATCGACATTTGCGTAAGCTAGCACCTGTGTCCAGATTGCACCAAAGGCCTGCGGCGAGAAATTATCTTCACAGGCAGTCTCGGATTGATAGCCAAAGGCTTTGCAGATATTGATCAGAGCATCGGGTACGAGAAGTGGAGCATACTGAGCGGCCGGCTTTGCTACGATCAGTGCTCTTTTGCATTTCAAGCAGGGTGACCCAATCTCTCGAGAATTAATAATGCCCGCGACGTTCGCGATGACTCCGTCAACCAGCAATTGCTGTTCACGAGCTTCCAATTTTTCCTGCGGCAACGGAAAAGGCACTTCGTCCGAGCTTTTAGGGATGTTGTCTGGATTCGTCAGCTCATAAGGAAATGTAACATCCAAGACTGGATCGTAAATGATCGGCTGGGGCTCCCGAGTCGGCAGTGCGGGAGCTTCATAGTATGATCTACGGCATTGGTGAGTTACTGCCAAATGCCAGGTATCTTGAGATACCGGGGGGAGAAGGATGGCCTACCCAAATGCCGCGGTTGGGAAGCCTGGACCTGCAACATATGAGGCCAACCCGGGCATTGAGGATGCCATGGTACTGGGTAGCAGGTCTCCCAGCAATGCCTGAGCCATGAGCAAAAGTGAAGGAGCCACACGTTACTGACGGATCAGTATGAACCGTATTATTTGGATGAAGCATGTTGGCGGCTGGGGAATGGTGAGCTTCAAGGTGTTGTCGATGGCGCTCTCCGTTGAGGAGCCCACGTGGGGAAGAAGACGCAGGGGGTTGGGAACGGGGGACCCAGCTGAACATCGCCATAGGACGGAGACATGAACAGAGGATTCCGCTCGAGACAAACATGTCTCCAGCCCTGGAGACAAGCATATACTACTACAGTACCACTGGTCTCGATAGTGTAGTATCTTACTTAGATACCTTTCCCGTGATCTACCTGCAGCTATTCTGGGACCGGGGCATTGGCCTACGAGTGTTCTTCAAGAGCATCTCAATATCGGGTGGTAAAGTAGAGTAAAATCCATCCTTTATCGGAATGATTGCGAAACATCCACCAGCATGTCGCAGAAACAGCGCACGACTGAGAAAGGCTTCGCATCAACTCATTTCGAATCTTGATCAAACTTCAAGTACCGTTGGACATTAAACACACATACTATGCAATATACGCATTGGTCTCGATTGGGTTACGATTCACTTGAAACGGCCTCCGATTTAGGCAGCGGATCATTGATGTTCCACGGGACACGTGATCGATGGTATCGCGAAGGAAAAAAAAATCCCCCTTTCAGAGTGGAATAAGCGCGACTCAATTTCCGACTCTCATGTCCTCCTGAGATTTTTTTTTTGGAGTAGGAGCGGGGTCTCGCAGAGGGATGTCAGCATGGAGAAATACTGCAGACTCTCGATTTCTCACCTTGTCTTTAACATTTGCGACCGTGCAATTCTGCAATGACTGGAGATCTGACCTTGACGAAAGCATTCCACACCCAATCAGAACGGGTATTCTCAGGGTCACGAATGCAGACTGGGTCGAAGCAAAATATAGGAACCTGGGGAGAAAAAAGAGGTACAACGCGGGGCTTGTGGCCTAGTTGGTTAAGGCGTGGCTCTTATGTTATGGTCCGTAACACGGATGTGACATGATAATATTAGCTGAAATCGGGAGTTCGAGCCTCCCCTGGCCCACGTTTCTTTTTGTTGACTATATTCCCCCTTACCTTTCTACTCGTTCAATTTCTCGCTGAAAATGAAGAGCGCGGCTCCCATTACATTCACCATCACTCGAACAACCTAGACTGTATCAATTTCGCTCCCATGGAGGATGTGCTATTGTAGCTGATACTACTCTGTGCATGTAGATACGAAAAGAATGGAAACTCAAATAATTGCCCGCAACATCGGGACTTTCGCGCTCTCTCTCCCTCCCTCTCCCCACTCACCGTATAACTGACAGACAGCAAGGGCGTGCAAGTTCCCAAGTACCTAAGCGCCTGTCAGAGACCCTGATGACCGGTTTCCGGGGAATTCCTGTCGCTGATTTGACTCCTTGTACGTCCTTACATTGTTTCCCTTCCCTTTGCACTCCACTTCCTGGCGGGAGGGGCCTTGACCGAGGGATAGACCGCTCCAAGAACGAGCGAGGCATAAGAAGACCAATGGAATGTTGATCCAAGCTTATTTCCGCAGGAGGCAGCCATGGTATACTTGGACAGTAGACGCACTGTGACAGAAACCCGCAGGTTTGCCTTCATTGTTGTTGACGTATACTGGCCAGTTTTGGAAACGGTGAGCTCACGTCGAGCTTCAACGCTATGCGCCTTACCTGCCATGCAAGCTGTGGACTATTTCAAATGGCGATCAGGTAGACAGAGTGCATCTGTTGGGCAGGCTGTCGAGGAGTCGAGGGAATTATAAAAGGCCCTCAACCACCACGACCGGGTCTGACTTCCATCACGCAAAGCTCACATTCAAAACATCCATTCAATCCTCATCTTATCTTTCTTCTTCTTCAAGAAAAAATCCACACCCCCCTCAAATCGTAAACATGCAGACTCCCGTCATCATCCTTACCCTCGCTGCCATGGTCATGGCCAACTCCAACGCCGGCGTGTGCAAGAACGGCGAGACCGTCGTCTGCCAGGGCCAGGGCAACGGAGGCCTGATCACTCTGGGCAACGTCCTCCCCGGTGTTCTCGGCCAGAACTGCGCCGCTGGCGATGTCTACTGCTGCTCCACCGACAAGATCAACCAGGTAAGATTTGCGGAGACATAGGTGTGCACAACGTGGGGGCTTCATGCTAAGAAAGCGTCTTTTTGAATCAGATCGGTCTCGTCAACTTGGACCTGAATGCCCAGTGCAGTCTCAACCGCGTCCTGTAAGGACCGCCATAATGTCGCCGTTCTTGATGTTCGCCAGCACAGAGTTTCTTTCGAGTCTTGAGCAATGAACGCCTTGCCACGATGCTTGTCGATGCTTTCTGAGGGGTGATACTCTGCATGAAGACGTCTGCAAGTCACGATGACAGTTTCCTATGACAAATTGAGTGAAGACTTATGGGCATGGCGAGGCACGCTTGGTGCGAATTCCGTCACACTACTATATCATGAATTAAGTAGTCTAGAGACATGCAATATCAATGAACGACCTTGTTTACGGACTATTATATGTCATATGAGCAATTCATACTTGAAAGTCACGAGTCGTGCAACAACTCGCCTACATCTCTCTCATGACTTCGTAGTATGGCAGCCATAGACGGTGGATATACACTACCAACTTGCAATATGCCCTACGCGATGTGCACAGCGAACCTCCAACAGTTGATCGGCACTGGCGGTGGGCAGTGCACGGGTCCGTATCCAAGAAACTCACTAAGCGATTGTAATCGGATCAATAGCCGATTAGCCCACGAGTTATACAACAGCATGAGACCTTTTCATTCCATGCGTTAACGGGCTGTACAGTGTACAATGTCCATCGGTCATATTTGAACACAAACTCACATTGTACCTTACATACCTAAGTACCAACTATAGAGTGTATGTGATCCCAGAGGCATGCCGTAATGCCGTAATACGGGTGCGGGATCAACTGACTATATATACCGTTGCATGGCGAACCATTCTATCGAATGGTTTGGCATAGACCTTTTAGTCTAATGGTAATACCATGTGAGCAACGGTACGGGTGATTCCATGTAGACTGTAGAACACCCCACGAGACTCAATGCATACAGGTGAGCCTCTCAAGTCAAAAAAATCCACGGAATCTAAACCCGCGCCCATCCGCGAACCAACATCATGATGTCGACATGCGTCCCCCGAAAGTCGGGTACAAAGCCGAAGTACCTTGCCGATGAAGTCGGTATCGAACACGATAAAATACACAATGTCTTCTGACACCTCGGTACATTCGTCCATACACTCGAAATAAAAACATTTACAAAATCGACCTCGCGCCAGATGAACTCCAGCTCATAGCCCACCGCGCAGTCAGGTGTTCGGTCCAGAACGCCCCCTTTTTTTGTCCCCCTCTTGTTCCTCCGTGATTGGGTAGGTGAGAATAGAGTTGGGGCTCGGGTCGCATCCGGCCGATTTGGCTGGATGATGTCACTGGCTCGGCTCGGTACGTTTCGAGCTCAGCATGGAACAAGCCGATGGAGAATGGAACAGTACGGTTGCCCATAGACGAACAGGGTGATGATGTTTCAATATTACGTCGAACGCTGATCGGGTCGGACGGAATTCAAGATTCTTCTTTTGTAGAAGGGATTCACTGTGGATCATTTGGTTCGCGTGGGTAGTACCTAGAAGTTTCTCATAGGAAACAGGATTTTGATGTCTCTTATATATAGTCTAGACGTCGTAGGTCATATAACTAACGTCCAATCCCTTGCCACTTCTGACTCCAATATATCAGAGAAAACTGCTCATTTCCCTAAGCTTGCCATCAATCCTCGTTCAAAGTTCTTTCCCACATATCTCATCATGGGAATCCATCCACCCTCTGCCAAGGATGCCTTCGACGCGGACATCCGCGATCGCCACTTGATGTATGACTATGAAGCTCAAGACAGCGAAGGACGACCAGAGAAATGGCGATATGAGATGTGGTTCCAGAATGAAGACCGCATCAACTACGCGATTCACGGCGGTCCTATGGCGGGCCGCATCAACTATCAAACCGCCGACTATCAGTGCATTCGTCCTGGCGAGCTGTGGCAATGCAACTGGCTGGAGGAGACGGGTACCGTCTGCTCGCTGGTCTTCGACATCCCACGAAAGCACATCACCTCGTTGATTGCCTTTTCCAAGGGCCATTGGGAAAAGGCAGGAGATGCGCATGGTGATAAGAGAAACCAAGCAGACTTTGACCGATGGCGTGGTCTTGCCAAGTTGGGGACTCAGGCCGATCGAGTGATGCTGAGCGAGCAAGCCGATCTCGTGAAGGACTTCCGTGGGCCGGGCGACCTGAAACCCATCGACAACAGTATGCCTACCCTTTGAGTCAACAGCGTCACCCAATGTTGTTCGACCGGCAATAAGTGCCCACGGTCTCTCCCGACAGAGGGGCGGGGGCTCGTGTAAGATATTTGTGGAAAGAATTCATACACGATTGTACGTTTGCTTGAATTTCCCGGCCCTGGTCGAAAGATAGTTTTCATCACTCGTAACTTGCTGTGTAAGGATAAGGACGAGGTGAAACATTCTGCTGAGGTAGGGGGACCCACTCATGTCGGAGCACCGAGGCTGAGCAGAGTGATCCTGAGTCACGTTCATTGCTCATCACAGGCGGTGGACGTACAGTGGTAACCACGTCAACTGTCAACTGTACGCTTGCCTTGATGGCGCGTTGAGTCAAAGCGACTTTTGTCATGTCGTCGCGTGCTTGTTGGCGGTGGATCGATCATGGTCCCTTTGAGAATGTGACAGGAGAACCTTGCGGTGCCTGAAGACACACCAGCTCAATCTGAATGTCATCCGGAGACGCTGGAGGCGGACTGCCGTATGCCGGAGAACGAGCAATTATACCGACCGCGATTTGGGAGGCCTGCTGATCCGAGGTCATGCCATCGATGTACCACACCTTCCAGGGGTGCCACCATGAACCGGCGGGTTTGACCTGAGGGGGCTGAGAGGCTGGATATCTCTCTTTGACGAAAGCTGGCAGATAAACATGTTAGCTTCTATGGTCCGCGTAAACTGTCACAACCAAACGACCTGTTCATCCGGATGGAATGGCACGTAGAGCATCAAATTACATACTTGACACCGGAATGGACGCAACGTCAAAAATGGGGGCGCCACAATTGGGCATTCGGGGATGATCATGCATCATGTGGTTCAACGCAGCCTCCAGGGGCTTTGAATAAACCTCGCCGGACGAGATGAGGTTGAAGATGGCGTGTCGCAGGGCACTTTTGACATCACCTGAGCAGGACCGCCCCCAGACTCCATCGCAGCCGTTGGTGTTCCCGGAGGGGGTGCCTGTGAGATTGCCGATCCGCAAAGCCACCTCGGAGGTACGATTTGACGTCACCACGGCCATGTTGATTCCTTCATTACGGTATCGTAACCAAAAGCCGGCTTTGGTCATGGGGCCCCGGCCCTTTCCAGTGGACAATTCGTCAAAGCCGTAGTAGAAGGTGACGGGATCTGGGAACAGCGGCGAGAAATCCAGAGGCACTGCCGTTTGGGCGAGAGGGTCGATGCAGGCCGTTTCCCAGAAGGAGCACATCTGCGCCCAGCCGCCCGGGAGAAGAAGGAGTAACAGGAGCCCAAGATGACGCTGAAAGATTAAGCGGATGGCCATCATTGTGCTGGACCAAGGGTCAATCAATGCCCGGTCGCTTCTGAAGGTGACGAGATGAGAAGGTGGTAACACACAGCTCCGATGAGCTTTTACAGGACACACACGAGATGTGACGGAGGTCTCTGGCCAGACTCGCCTCGCATGCTCGACGGATCGCCCGGTTCAATATCGAGAATAGCTGTCCGGCAGGATAACAGGGCTGGATGGCGGGAATCAGGGGAAAGCTACCGAGGGCTCTCGTCGTCAGGGACCGGCCTCGACGAAATGGGTAATCGGTCTTGAGGCCGTCGGTCGGACGGACAGACCGAGCGATGTGGGAGATGTCGAGAGCAGAGAGGTAGGGGTAGAGGGGCGACGAAGAGGGAGAGGGAAGGAAAGAGAGCAGGAAGCGAGACAAATGCTGATTCGTGGGCACAATAGTGACAAGAGCAGTCTCGTGGTGGTGTAATCAAGTAGTGTTACCAAAGTCCCTGGGGACCGATTGTATGAGATTATGAGTAGTCCAGTCTCCAGGCGACCGACCAAACCCAAACCGGATTCCTCGCAGGACCCTGGGCCCTTTCAATCTTTCCGTGCGAGACAGAGATTGGTAGGCCCCCAAGCCCCCGGCGCTGTCGAGTGTAGACTAAACACGCCCCGCAGCGCTAAACGGGCAGGGCGTTTTGTTTTTGGCACCTTCGTCGCGGCAGGATCCTCTTTGGGGACCTTGGGAACCTTTGAGGGAATTCAATTGGAGGCCCTCAAGCGGGGAATGACGGGGCTCCGTTTCTCCCAAAGAGATCAGGAGAGGGAGAAGACTGAGGGAGAGTAGTGAGAGAGAGAGAGAGAAAGTCCGTGTGTGTGTGTAAGAGAGAGAGTCTGTGTGTGAGGGAGAGATAAGGTCCCTGTGGTCCCTGAAGGAGGAGCTGGTGGATGTCGAATGCAGCACGATCGGAGATAGCTTTCCCGTGTTGCTGACTTCTTGTAGGACCACCTTTGGCCGTGCAGACTTGCAGAGGCATTCACGCAGAGCCGATTCTGTATGCCTGAGCTCCCTGGGGAATTAATGAATGGGGGAGGACTCGGAGGAGGACCGGTGTCACCGTTATCTGTGCAGCAGACCATTCTTGAGATTCAACACACTCCAAGGGAGAACGTCTGGCACAGTTGAAGTTGCTCTGCGACCCGGTGGCATTGGTTGCAGATGCGTGGGGCACTGGACCGACTCCATCGGCGGTCGACGACTCACCGATGCGCAGGACTCTGCCGTGGACCGATGCCAAGGAGTTGAGGGGCTGTCTCGCAGCAACCGAGAGATTCCTGCAGACTGAAAGGGCGTGATCGCTGTTCCGGGTTTACGGGACTCATGTGTAGTTCAATTCATGAGTATTGACATTCTACCTGGTAAGCGCTGGGGGGATGGGAAGTGGATGATCCATTGAATCCCCAGGATAGCAGTGCAGAATGCCCTCACGTTACATAGTGGATCGTCGTACTGCATCCGATGGATATGATACCTGGTAGCAACTTGGGGAGGTGCGGATGCAGGCTTGGCACAAGACCATCGAGGCCAGATTCGGAGTCAAAGTTTCCAGAAATTGAAGTTCACAATCAATCAGGATCATAACTATTGTATGGTATGGAGTCCTACTGATGCTGCAACTCATCAGCGATCGGTGGAGAGCAGATGACAACTGGAGTCCCCTGATTGCTACTTTGTTAATTGAGTCCAGGATACCACAAGAGTGATCCAAGTCCATGTATAGTACGGATCCATGAAGTACAGTAGGTATGTGTACCTAGAGTTTCTCGGTAGGTCAGTAGTACAGTATCTTCAATCCTCAATAGGAGCTGGAGGATCTGTGGTACACTCACTACACTGGGCACTAGGTTAGTAGGAGTACTAAGGTAGTACTAGACTACTAGGTACTGGTAGAGCTCTATAGCCGGAACAGCATCCTTGTGCCATAACAGTAGTGCCCTGGTATGCATTGATGCAACCCTCATGTCCATCAGATCATCAATAGCAGACCCCCATCCCTGAATGCCGCAGCTGAGATGTTCTCCACTCAGCTGGGGTCAGTAGAAATTGGTCGAGACTGAAGGCTCCTGGCAGTCGTGACTCGTGAGTCCTCGGCGAAGCAGATCCCCTTGGCCTCAGGTTCGCCAGAGAGATGGTCAGGTAACGTACCCGAAGGCTGACTGCTAGTGCTCACTGCTGTAGTGCTCAGGGAGAGTCTGACCCCTTGAATATGTACTAATAGTCACAGTCATGTAGCATAATTGATTAGCAAAGAGCACATGAGCCTGTGGCTCCTATCACTTGAAACACAAGTGGAAGTCCAGGGGAGTCTGATGATCAATAATCACTCCTCTCCATACACTTCTCCACTCTCCATGAGTGATCGATTCAGTCCATCGGACAATCCATATTGGGGCTGTGATGTTTCGCTCTGATCGCTTATGTCCATTGTGCATGTATTATGTAGTCACTTGTATACTATATACTACACTGAGTAGTTATGAGTATTTACCTCCTTCCATCTGGTGGTTTTCCGACCAGACAACATTCGCTTGACACGCCTTATGAGAACTCTCAAAAAAGCGACCCTGAATGCCAGGCAGAACCGTGCGCTCCCAGTCGAAGAGAGTTCCAAAAGAGACGATCTCATACCCAGAATTGGGTGATGGAAGGTCTGTGTGTCAGGAATGGAGATAGCTGGATGTCATATCTGCGCCACCCAGACCATGTCATTGGACCTCTCCATTGGTTAATCCCCTCGTCCCGGTGGGCCGATGACATCGACGCACAATTCCAACCGTGCCAGGGAGACAGACGGGAGATGTCTCTGGACGGGGATCTCGAGAATGGGAAAACCCTTGTTGGGAACACTTGGGAAAGAGAAGGCTGGAGAAGGGAAGAAGAGAGACGAAGATGACTCTATGCTCGTGCGTTCTAATAACGGTATGTAGTATGTAGTATCATGTATGTGATAGTCAATTGTAGTTGTGTACAAGTCTAGGATACCGTCGTCCGGCCTACCTAATACTGCACCTGAGAAGGTACCCCCTATAGTTAGTTATGGCGTCAAATGACTAAAGGCTCATTACATAATATCGCAGTGACTGAGTTTCGAGTGCTAAAAACAGACTACAGAAAGTACAGAGTAGTAGGCTATCAGGCTGCTTTCATATCAAGATCAATCACATCATATCCATTGAAGCTTGTTGATCTCCTTCTGCACCTAATACTAGGTAGGTATCCCCTCGCGGGCTCCAGTCATCGACAGCATATCATTCAAATCCACAAACGAGCCCTGGATCAAATGAATGACAAGATTTGAATGTGACTCTCCCTCCAAAGCCAAAGCCAATTCTATTATCCCAAGATAGTGCAAGCCTCCACCGGAGGGTCAATCGTGGGACTCTTGAGGTTCCCCTTCCCAAACCAGAGTGTCACCCTTCCCAAACCAGAGTGTCACACACCTTCCAGCTCCATCCACTGCATCCAGGCACCCACAGATCGGCATAATGAAAGAGAGACGGAGAGCCGTCGGGCATGTGACTGGAAGAAGTTTTCTCCTTACTCAACTTTGCAGATCCAAACGCCAAGGTGCGATCCACAGTGAGATCTGCGGATATCGTCCTGTCGGCGAAGTACTGTACTGTACTCGTCTTGGAACAAGGAAGATATTCTCCTGGTAAGAAACTGGCAACAATCCCTTGATTAACTTGATACTCAATGTCAATCAGGTAAATGAATCTGGTCTGCAAAACTATCGTGACCTATACTCAATCCAAATTATGGATCAGGTAGGAGTTTATTGGACCTGCAGGTGGAGCTTCTCAAACGCAGAATACACCCAGCCGGCGAGGTCGGGACTAAGGGCAGTCTAGCAGGAACGCTGTACGCTGTACACTGTACAGGCCTACAGGCCCCTCGAACGTGCGGAACTGCAGACGCTAGAAAGTAGACAGTAGACTCTGGACTGTAGACAATCTGACGAGAGGATCCGTGGTTGACATTGACATGGAGATAACTTGAAAACCTACACGGCGTGCCTCCTTGTGCCTGTATGTACAATGCACCTCGAACTCGACCTCAGGGGCTCTATCTGTTCAGTTACCCCTATAGGATGTGCACCCACAGTGTCCATCTGCGGGCGCGATGTTCCAAAAATTCAACACCGAGTACAAGGCTGGGTCGGGCAAATTTTCTGTATGCACCCCCTCTATGTCTCTGCATTCGAGGCTCCTCCAGGCTAATTGGCCAGCTAGAAGGCTTGAGACCGGCCATTGTATGACTATAATACAAGCGTTCTCAACCGAACTGGAAGGGAAATCATGTCGGTACGAGCTTGAGTAAAGCTCACGTTGAATAATCAATAATGATTGATATATGCATGTGATCAATGTACAGATGGCACAATGAGCAGGGCTTTAGTCGCCCTCCTCCGTAGCCCTAATATACAGAAATGAAGTCAACAAGCTCCGTGCTGGGGGACCAGCTACACCATGGACTCCAACCTTGGAGTCCAATCAAGTGAAAGTCAACGAAATGAGGAACAAGGAAAAAAAGATCGTGGGAGAGTGTCAGTGAACAGTGTCCCGGTGCTCCAATAACGCCACGCTTGGAAATCGAAAATGCAAAAAGAAATAGGGATAACGCGCTCGTGCCACATGTTGAGGCAATGCGAAATGGCAAAGAGAAGTGGGGGAAAAAAAAAGAGATACAAGAAAGGAAGAGTAAACCTCAGGTGAAGAAATCAGTGAAGAGCGGCCGTGAGTAGAGGTCGAGGTCTCAATTATCGTCATCATCATTGTAGACGCGACCATTGCCCTGCATCCACACGCGTTTCCATGGTCCATCTGGCCCAAGAATGGCTTCGCGATCTTGACGCATGCCTTCAAGTACACCAACGATGCCACCATGGCGCAGTCGCTCTAGGACCACATTCATGCCCTGCTTGCTTTTCACAATCGCGTCCCGAGTCCTACTGACGCCGATCAATTCAATGGTCCGCTGAATGCCGGCGGTGGAGAGGGAAGAGAAAAATCCCTTCTTGGGCGCCTCTTCCTCCGAGTCCGACTGATCCGCAGAGTCTGCTTTTTTGCGTGTGAGCAACTTGCCCTGACCGAGGCGAGATAAGAACGTGACGGTTGTTCGCACGGTCGTCTGCTCCTTTTTATCGATTGAGAGACCGTCGAGAGTTTGCTCGCTCCCATCAGTCAGCTGGCGTTGGTATCGCTGCTTCTCCACGACACTCAAGATGCCTGTCCATTCCATGTTACGCGACTCGGTCTCCATCCAGCCCTCAATGGGATCCACGATGGTGGTCTCGAGGATGTAGCTCTGGCCAGAGCTGTCGGATCCACTCATTCCCTTGGGAAGAAGTTTGAGGATTCCGGAGGGCACTTTGGATTTTTTCAAGTGCAATCGAACGGTGTGCAGGCGTTGGGTTTGGGGATCGACATAACGATCGATCACGTCGGTCGTCAACACATGGCGCGAGTAGGGATTAGGATAGCGAAGGAAGTAGGCGAGAGAGACGGCAGGGAAGGAGTAGTCGTAGGTAAACACGTTCTCAAAGAATTTCATGATGGCGATGGCAAATTTGGTGATGATAACCCGGGAGACATCAGCTGACAGAATGGGGAAATCCTGAAGCTGGGCACTTTTGTTCGATCTGAGGGGGACTTTTTCGACCAGAGAACCCGGAGAAGCTGGAGGAAGGCCAGGCTGGTGTGGGGACTCTTCGGTGCCATGGTTATTCCGATAGTCAGCCTGTCACGTCTCACATGTCACATGTCCACCTGCCCTAAGTTATCTCTCCACCTCGCGTGATGTGGGAGTTGGGCATCCTTGCCTTTGATATTTCAATCAGGAATTAAGCACGAGGGGAATTGGGCTCGAGCTGCACAAACTAGCAACAGATTGGAGCAGGTGAATAAATCAACAACAATGAGGTATCAAAATGGGTATTGTTTGCAAATTCTGATCAATTTGGTCGTTTGACTTCCTCCGTTGCGTATAGACCCATGATGATGAGATGCGCCGAGACAGTGTTAGGCTTTCTAATATTCCCGTCTTCAATGGGTTATCTGAAATTGAGCTATACAGTGAGATCCAATTTGGAATTCTTTCTCAGTGAGACACGTGTGTATATTTACTTGGGCGACGTGACTGGAAGTAATTATAGCCCTACTTGTGATCGCATGTGAGAGCCATCAATGAGGTCTGCCACAGATTCCCTGACTTCCAAGCCCTCCACTCGATTCAGTGACTTGTCGTTGACTCCTGATCATATTGTCCGTGGACTGATACCCCCCAACTTAATGCTCCATGGCACCTTGGATAGACTAAGCTCCCTGAGGGCTATCAACCACCTAACATACCGTGAGACCTGCCAGGATCCATTCATGACCCTCCGTCCAGACTAAGCATCCAGGCTCGGGCGGCCAATCATTCACGATGCTGCGACCCAGGCGGGAGGACGAAAGCTTTGAGAAATTTAGCCGAGCTTCAATCGACAGGACTTTTGTGACTGGAATAGAGGGGCCTACAGATAATGAGACTAACTAGCTCTAGGGCGGGACAATATGTGGGAAGTGAGAATATCGAAATCAATATTTAATAGTTCTTGAAGAAAGTGGCAGGAGTAGTTCATTTTTTGTAAAAGCGAGTCACAAGGGTATGGTATGGTATAATGAAGACAAGGAAAAGAGGACATAAGGGAAATAGGAGGAAATTAAAATGCAAGAGGGGTAGTAATATCCGCCAGTGAAGATGGGGCTCAGAACAGCTCAAAAAAAGATAACCGTCTTGAGTAATCTTGAACAGGGAGAAGAAGAGAGAAAAAGAAAAAGGCCATCATCCAACACTCGACAGGGCCAACATGTTCAACATCAGGAGATTCACATCAAGTTTTTGAAACATTCATTCCCACCTTCTTCACACTTGATCTAGTGCTCGCCGAGGGTCTTTTGGTCCTCAGTGGAAGAAGCCATAGCAGCGGGAAGGCTGACAGGCTCTGGCATCTCCTTGCGCATACCGCGGATCTCCGGGCTAGTACGCTCAAAGTACTTGTGCATGTCACCGTGGAGGATGTTCTCATCAACGTCATCCAGATCGTAGAGAGTGGTCTCCTCACCGCGAGCAGCCATGGCGGCCTCCCACTCGGCGCGGAACTCCTCGACCTTCATCTGGTAGTCGAGATCAGCATCGTAGTGCTTACCCTTACCGGTCCAGCGCTCCCAAACGGACAAGTGCTTGGAGTGCACGGCGGGACCGTGGTAGTCGTGCTCGCGCCCCTCGCGGATGTATCGCCAGCGACGCTCCTGCTCACGCAGATCCAGACCGGTGGTATCGGGGAGGAAGAGCCAGGTGACCAAGACACCGAGGAGTCCGAACCAGGGCACAATGTAGAACTGCTGCTGGGTGGTAGTGTAGGAGCCAATAATGGCAATGATCAGGGCACCGAGCTTGCCGGCGGCAGCAGAGAGACCGTGAGCGGTACCGCGAATGGGGGTAGGGAAGCACTCGGCAGCGACGAGGAAGGTGATACAGTTAGGTCCGAACTGGTTGAAGAACGAACTCAGGTAGTACATCGCCTGGAACGAGTGGATGTGGGCAGGCTCGGTATAGTACTTGAAGTTGAAGGCGGGGACCACGAAGAGGATGAAGCACATCAGGAAACCGACGATCTGCATCCACTTGCGTCCATAGAGCTTAGTGTCCACGAACCAGGTCGCACAGTAGTAGCCCGCCAGACTGACACCGATATTGGCAAGATTCCAGAGCCAGTCGGTGATGACATTGTTGCTGTGGCCAGGGCTGATAACCTTGATGAAGTTACCCTGGAAGAGCTTGTTACCGTAGAAGAAGACATCGTTGGCGAACCAGCCACCGGCGGTAGCGATCAGACGCGGGGTGAAGTGGCGGAAAGTGAGCTTGAGAGACTCGGTATCGTAGCCAGTCACGGAGGACTTCTTCTTGTTGGCCTCCAGTTGCTTGCTGGCGGCGCGCATGTGGTAGGTACGGTAGTACACGAGCCAGGCGGTACCCACGGCCGGAATGGCAAACGACACACGGTAGGTCCACTGGGTAGTGGTGGCCGAGATGGGCAGGGAACCGGAGCCGGAGTGGAAGATCAACAGAAGCAGAATGAGAATAGCCTGGTTGGCGAACTGACCCCAACCCTGCATCATGAAGGCACCGACCACAGAGCGGCCACGGTGCAGACGATCCTGCGACGTGACAATCTTGCCGGAGCCGTAGCCATTCTCCATACCGATGGTGGCAGTCATGGGGTATTCACCACCAACACCGATGGAGTAGAAGAAGAGCGACCAGGCGTAGCAGATAATCCAACCATTTTCCGTGACACCCCAGGCAGCGACCAGCATGAGGAGACCCACAAACATGATGCCGGCATCCTGAATCAGACCCCAGCGACGACCGATACTAAATGACACAAGCGACGAGGGTTAGTGGATGGATTCTGAAGGTAGAGTGTGAGGAGCGGAGAACGAATTGAGAGACATACGCATCACCCAGATAACCGACGAGAATTTGACCAACAAAGATACCAACAACTTCCATATAGTTGACAGCAGCAATCCAGTTAGGGTCGCAAGTCTTGCCTGTCCAGCAGCTCTTGAAAGAGGCCTTGAACAGAGCGGAGTTGTTACCAATGGAAAAGAGGACGTAACTGTGACAGCGAAGAAATCACCGATTAGCAAATGGGGACCCTCTCATGTCTCTTATATAAGACCTCATCACTGTTTCCGGGGCAAGCTGAGAGAGCATGAACATACCCTTCGAGACCCAGACCGGCACCGGGAAGAACGAAGTTCTTGAAGTAGTGAGAGATGGGGGACAGAGGATCGTTCTTGAACTCGGTCCAGAGCCAGGAGAACTCCTTGCGGGCCTCAGTGCGATCCTGATCCATGCAGAATCGGATGCGCTGGCTCAGCGGCAGATCAGCCCAGTAGGTGCCGTCGGCGGCATAACAGTCCTTGGGGCGGATGACATCGTCGAAGGCGGCCTTCTCCTGGACCTCCATCTCGTCGAAGCGAAGAGCTTCCTTGTTGACAGAACCCATGGCTGACGGTAGTGAATGAACTTGGCACGGTTCAGAGACTACACTTGGACGTCAACTCTGATCGGAGAGCGAAGAGGCTTTGGTTCGAGCACGGCGACGAAGAAAAGAAAGATCGACGGTGAGCGGCACCAGAGATCTTATTTATGCTGTCCTGGACCGATCGTTGGTGTTCGGCTCGACAATGGTAGTCAGCGACAGACCATGGCAAGTAGGTCGGTATCCATTCGACTAACAAACGCCACCCTCGACGAAAGGAAATGCGCAGTCGGTCCAAGCGCACGACACGAAGAGTAGGTACGCCAAAGTATTGCGATGAGATTGCCCTATGACAGGCATTGAAGCACGCACGATATCCTACGCCAGTGGACCCCCCTGACCATCCGAATTTCACGACCACCGTCGCTCGTGGGGCTTCTCTGCATCTCGGGTGCACTGACCGAGGAGAATGACCGGATCCATCTGGCACGCGTGGGTGGAGCGCTCCATCGAGCCATCCCGAAGCCCAGAAAAAAAAGAACTTTGAACTCTGCCTGTCCAGTGAAACAAGTTTGCCGGGCCAGGCGATGTGAAAATTCAACTAGGGCCCCGACGAGCCCGTAGTCCGTACTCCGTCCAGCCGAGGGTGAACGAGCGCATGAACCCAACCGATCATTCCTGTCTATCCCGATGCTCTTGGTATTGGTAATCCTGTACAAAAGAACTTTAAAAAAAACAAAACGCAAATTAACCAAAAAACCAAATTTAAAACCAAAGGTGGGTGATGGAGGAAGCACCTTTCCTTTGGTGAGAGAGGAGACAAGCTACAACGCAATAAAGCATGGTTCCAGAAAGGGTTGCAAAGTTCACAATAGTCAAGCGAGGCTGCCGGTAGCAGGGCGCTCTCTCATTACGTGGGTCCTATTGGGTACGGGGTCTCATCCTTCCCCAGCAGTTGGGCTTTATGCCATCTCATTCGATGAGAGTGATGTGACTGTTGATTGCACCCAGCGCTCAACTGGATCTTCAGTTTCTGACCTGACCTCGAACTTGACGCTGGCCGTCGATATCACTGTCTTCTGCCGATTTGCCTCTTGTGGACGTGATAAGGGACGAGCAAGACTTGGCGACCCAGACAAGCCTTTGGTGCCGCAGCTGGGGTGATGGTTGTGGCAGGCTGGGCACTGCCTCGGCGTCGTCTGGGCATTGCTTGTCGCGTCTCACAGAAGAGCAGTTCATGTGTCATCATACCGAGAGCACCGAGAGCCCAGAGCAGTGCGGTAGCAGCGGTACAAGTGTATTAGTGTACAGCATACCGACAGTCTCCATCTACATGGATCCACCGGTGTCGCTTCCTCGGGGGTAGTTCCAATTTGCCTTGGGCTCGGCGTAAGAGTCTACAAGGGGACACGCCAAACGCTTTCTGCGAGGGAAAATACCTAACCATCGCATCCACGGTCATCAACCCCAAAAAATCAATCACGTCTGCTCTCGGCCCGTCACTTCGGGGCAATGAGCACATGCTCTCAATAGCCTCCATGCGCAAATGTCCCGCCGATTTAACCTTGTTACTGAAGCCAATCATGCAGCGAGCTGAGACCCCGTGCTCGGATACAGCCGTGTCATGGGTGGAGACCAGAAGCACTGCTACTCCACTGATCCACTCCACTCCACCGGGCTGAACCATCTGTACTTCCCTCCTCCCGCATTCTTCCACGCAAGACGTGGTGAGGTTGTTCTCGGGATCATCAGAGATGGGAACATCTTACTGGGCTCTAGCCCAATCAACTGCATATACTGGACCACGCCCCTACCACCTCCCGCTGGACCCCCGCGGAGCTGCGTCCAGTGTCCACTGGTCCAGTACAGTTGCCTACCGGTCACCTTTTCCCTTCTAGACCAACGACACCGAAACGATATGAGTCTGAGAAGTCTCAACGTGCATAACAGGCAATCGATGTATGGGCATAGAGGACGCCAAAGTACGTGTCACTGTAGACTGTAGAATGCATGAGGTGATGGCGTTGGCGCAGGGGAATCATCCTGCCCCTCCCATAACACCAACCCAGCATAGCGGTCATCGACTGCGCGGCTCTCTTCACGCCCCGAACCTTGAAGTGACTGATTACTTCCATGGCTGGATGAACCTCATGGTGGGTAAACGATCAGACTTGTGGTACAGTAGTTTAAAGATTGACCAGGCTTCGGAGAGGAGACATCTGAGTTTCCTTTTTCGAGTTGCTTGAGAGCGATCATTTGATAAAATGTGCCCCAGTCGAGGCCTCCGCTATCAAAATCAAATATTAGGTAGCTCCATAGGTGTTCATGGAGGACGTCCACGACTTCCAAAGCCTCCACGAGCACCACAGTCCACACCACATGCTCAAAAAGACTCGAGCGATTGAACGACACCAAAAGACCGCGAATAGCTCGGGGGACGCTTTCTCTGATCAGAGCCTTTGAAAAATGCGGGAATATTTCTCGTTTGACGATCAAGAACAAGCAACGTCGATGGTCGCTTGAGCCCTCGGAGTTGACTACTCCAATGATCCACGCATCCTATGTATGTAGTATGACTATGTAGTTATGTACTGATTTGATGTGGTTACAGGAACCAGTGATATAAACGTACACTCGTGTGGTAAGGTTGTGGGACCTCGAGCTCCAACTGAAGTGGAGGTGAGAAGGCGTTGGTCACACACACGTGTGGCGACAGACCACACCAGTCTGCAAAAAGTGTAGAGAGCTCCTCGCCTGTCACGGAGGCACACTGATCACGCCGCAGACGCTGATTGGAACAATGCATCCAGTTGGGAATAGGCGCCACTCGGATAGCACGATTCATGCCCAGTGGAAGCTAGAAGCCTTGTTGGAAGTAATGGAACGCTTGGAAAAAAGCTTAGCGCGTTGCCACGAGGTATGGAGGGTTCGTGGGACCTCGGAGTTAGGGCTCTACTTTCCTTTATCCTGCGTCATTCACTTTCTTTCAAGGTTGCCTGATTCGATGCCGCAGTACCCGCGAGTCTCTATTGTCCAGAGCATGTGCTGGTGGCGTGGCAGTCTGCAAAGGGTCATTGGGGATGTGTGAAACGGACTAATCTAATCGACAACCTTACGAGGTTTGAACGTGCAATTTTCCGCGATTAATGGCAACGAGAAAATGGATCATATTCGCTACGGTAATTGAGGATTTGCGACGCTTCCCTCTCGTTGCTTCTAAATGGATGGTATCGCTCATTGAAGATTTGTCACGTTTCTATCTCGTTGCGTCTAAAAGGTACCACGAGGGCCGTGCCCATCAACAGCCCCGATGTCCGAGATCCATCGTCCGTAGCGCGAGCGTGACTTTCCAACGGTGTTGAATGCAGCGCAAAGGGCTGATGGTTGCTGTTCGACGGTGCGGCATACCCCTGCTGAGTCAAGCTCAGTAGCGACACTGCTCGGACCGCACGCGTCGTAAGCCAATTGGACGGAAAGGAAACGAGACTGAGGGAACTTATACGTTGAGGTCTGATGTGAACAGGCCCGTCACGGAGATAGGTCGCGGCTCTTTCTATATTCTAGTGACTGGTGGTATACAGGTGAGATTGCTGATGTACAGAAGTGTTGGTACAAGAGTGAGATCAAGGTGATGGTCGGGACGATATTCAGAATCGTGAAATGGGATATATTATGCACAACGCTGAGAAAGCAGAAGAAGCAATAAGGGGCCGGAGAAGGAGGGGAGTAGGAGGCAGAGCACTGCTGACCATTCAAACCTGCCTCGTGGTTGGAATACCAATCGAGTTCTGCAGCATCCATGCCAAAGGCCATGGCTTGCCGCGCCATTCCTGATCCATGACGGCGGCAGCTTCCAGCATGAGAGGCAAGGGGAATTTGGGTCGAGAATTGGTTAGAACATCACGATTGACAAAGATCTTGGCAAGCTGGAGCTGGAGAGCTCGCTCAGGACCCAAGCTCTTGTAGCCGGACACCAAGTAGAGGAAGGGATTCTCATGGAATTCAGAGGGGAGTCTCTGGAGGTACTCCGGCTGGATTCTGAACCTGGCGCGTGAGTCACGGCGGATAACCACCTTTCCAGCACAGACATGCCAGATCTTGCGAATATCGTCCGAGGACGCTTCCAGAGAGGCATTACGGACAAGCGAGTCCAAAACAAGATTGCGCATGTCCTGGGTCACGAGATCCTGCAGACAAGCATAATGCCAGAGAACACGGCATATATTGTAGTGGAAGCCGTCAAACGCAATTGAAAAAAGCTTGGACATAGCTTCGCGATTGAGTTTGAAGCTCGATCGCTTCATGATCTTGAGCGTATGTTCCAAAGCGGTGAAAATGTCATCCGAGGTCATGTGCAAGACTTGCATGAGACAAGAACTGTTCATATCGAGACGGTATTTGTCACAGATGTCGAGCAACTCCTGCATCGCGGAGTAATTCTTGAGTCGGACAGTCACGTTCAACATCTGGCTCAATAGGGACGCAGTAAACCAGTCGGCCCCGTTCGTCTTGACCATGAGCTCGAAGAAGCTATAAACATCCTGACCCCCTTCCAAGTGCACGAAGAACGAGTCAGAAATGGTCAATTGCAAGGCGCTGCGTGTGGTGTTGATATCTTTCATATAACCCTTCTTTGCCATTTCCTTGATGATAGCAGCTTTGGACTTCTGGGTGAGCATGGCTTGCAGCAGTACCAACCAAGTGTCTGAATTGGGACTAATTCGACGCTTGGCCATAGCTTGCAGGAAAAATTCAAACATTCGACGATCCTGTCGCAAGGCCGCGGACCGCAACAGGACATTGTATGAATCTACCGTGGCTAGATACTCTGCAGCACCAAACACATCTCGGGCAATGTGAAGGAATTCGTACTTGTAGAGATATCGGAGGGCATTATTCAGAGCAGCGGTCGACAAGGACTTGCGGAGAGAGTCCCGTCGAAACAAACGACCAATATGCTCTGCCACTCGTCTTGGGAGAGGGATTGCAGTCGGGCCTTCCAGTCGAGCTGCTCTAACGGGATGCGTCATCTTCGCAGAAGTCAGATCCTCGATATGATCAGCGAAGTCTTTCACGGACGAGATTGTAGAGCTCTGCTCCATGACTTTCGTAATGTCGAGCGGTTGTTGATCGTCATGCGGTGTCGTCCACACTGCACGAACCAATGGTACGGGCCGCTTCAGCTTGCGAAGCTTCTGGGTCGAGGCAACGATAGGTACAGGGGGTTTTTGAATCTCGACAAGTGGATCCCCCTTTGCTTGTCGCTCTTGTTGTCGCTTGACCATTTCCTCAACTGCTTCCAGTGTACCTTCTGAGCCATGAAGAACCATCTTTCGATAGATACCATCACCCTTCTCTGCCGGTAACACTTGCACTAGACATCCATGACGGACGGGCAGATGCCACATATTCTCCTCGGCGGCTTTGCCTGGACTGGTCGCACCCGCCAGGAGGGCGACGGTTTCCTCGGGAACGAGCATCTCTTTGAACTTTGTACCCCTTCGATTGACACCTTTGACCTGACGTTGAATTGAGTTCAAAAGATCGCGCATGTCAAGCCATGTTTTTGAATCGGGGGGTATTCCCCCGCGATTCTCGTTGGCAAGAATGAATTCCCCGTACCGAATCTGCCTCCGATTGCGAGGCGATAAATTTCGTTCCCACAGATTCTTGGGTACACGGACGCGAGAGCCCGGTGTCATCGGCCATGGATCAGATTCGAGAAATTCTTGTCGCTTCGGCTTCTTGCCTGCTCGCTCGACGACGCGGCTGAGTTGAGATGAAGGCGGCGCTGGATGTTCCGGGCTGGATTGGGTGTGAATCAACGTTGGCGAACCTAATTTGACTTGTACATCGCTCCTCTGACCATCTTCGGTTTTTGTATCATCTGCAAGTTCATTGGGATCGGCCTCGATCCGACTTGAGGCTGTATGATGAGCGATCCCGCGAACTGAAAGATGGCGACTACCTTTGTTCCCGCCAGAATTTGTGTGCACCTTTGCGCTGCATGGGATTCGCGTTTCGAGTCGGAGGGGTGAAGTCCTTGGGACGGTAGAAAGAGGGCGTCTTCGGCGAACTGCCGAGGCAGCCCATCGGGGGTAGAGGAAGAGCAGAGGCTCATCGGGGCTAGCCGCGAGAGCATCCAAGGCGGCAGACAGAGGCCTTCTTAGACATGAGCAGCCACGCGAGAGCATGAGGAATGTAAACCCTCTAACTCGTTCCGGGCATGGAAAATTGAGGTGGTAGACGCGTCGGGATATCGGAGATACCATGCGCTTAGTTGCTTGCTCCAAAAATTGATGCGATGATTACAGTTTAGGCAGGCGGTGAGAACACGGCCCGACCCATTGGGACGGATATTGTTGCCTGAGGCCGGAGTATGCTTTCCGAGTCTGGGCTCTTGGCAGGTCGGTCCACTTCCATGTTTCGGCTTTCAGGCAAGATTGTTTCTCGCCCACCAGGGTTCAGGGCATGTTTCTTGACGGTCGCTTGTCGACATGTCTCAAACTGTGCTCAGGCTTTCTTTCATCACGGGACTTGTTATTGAACAGGCGCCTTGGTCAATATCTGGGGTGGACTCGTCTGGGCATGCTTGAATTGTACGACAAATTCAGACACAGGTACTCAGTCCGATTGACGGTACGGTACTGAGCCTGCTGTGAAACTGTGAATAGCAGCTATGGCTTTCGTTAGTATTGTATATAAAATCTGGATTACGAGAATACAACGGCAGTAGTACTACTCTCGATTATTTACTAGTGATTTCGTGCTGTTTTAACAGTTAGTACCTGTACGTACTTTCCGATTCTAAGCTTGATTCCGAGAGCGAGAGGTACTTGCTTAGTCGCGACAGGTACATCAACGCTTGTTGCCGGCGCCGCGAAACAAGATCTCACCATCATCGAGGTTCAAACCGGCCTGACTCATCTGTGCTAAAGCGGCCGTTTGGTTCCCTTTTCATTGCTCACATGCCGAACTGATCGACTCGCTTCCTCCCTACTCACCATATTCATGTCCGGATCTTTCACGATTAGGGCTCATTAGCGGGGCAGCTCCCTTATGCTCCACTAGAAGAATTTCTCCAGAAGCTCCCGCCCGTCATCTCCGAAACCCTCGGACAGCTACTTGCATCCTCCTGATTGTTCACGATTCTCCTTCAATCGTCTCGACCACCCCCCAACTACATCATTCAACATGCCCATTAGGTGAGGCGATGCAGATCAGACTAGATACGAATATCCTATACTAATATCTATACGATCTAGCTACCTGATTCTGTTGTCCCGACAGGGCAAAGTGGTACGTCCCTCGCCCCCTCGTCACCCACCCCGATCCCATCGACCGTCTTGAGATTTGCGCCCCCTCAACATTTGCTTACCCAATTCTTCCCTCATTCAGCGTCTCGCCAAATGGTTCACGACCCTGTCACCCAAGGAGAAAGCGAAGATCATCAAGGATGTGACTCAACTTGTGCTCTCACGTCGGACGCGGATGTGCAACTTTCTCGAATATAAAGGTACCCAACTTTCGCTTCGCGATCCTTGCAGTCCCCAGCGAGCAGTTTACTGACCGCAATCCTTTGCTTCCAGATTCCAAAGTTGTCTATCGCCGCTATGCATCCCTGTTCTTCATCGCCGGCTGCGCATCGACCGACAATGAATTGATCACCTTGGAAATCGTCCATCGCTACGTGGAACAGATGGACAAGTACTACGGAAACGTGTGCGAGTTGGACATTATCTTCAACTTCCAGAAAGCCTACTTTATCCTCGACGAGCTCTTACTTGCAGGCGAGATGCAAGAAAGCAGCAAGAAGAATGTGCTTCGATGCATCAGTCAGCAGGACAGCTTGGAAGACATGGAGGTAAGTTACTGACCGCATCCTCTCTTTATTGCCCTTCCACGCTTTCCCTTCGCGGTAGTTGGCGCAAACAACACGCGATCAACCTCCGTCGGCGCATGGCTATCATATGTCTCTCTCCCTCTCCCTCTCCCTCTCCCTTTCTCCCATGGGCCCTGTGCGGCTTTCTTTCCATCCCCAGGCGCAATCGGGCTAATGCTCCTCGCCCCCAGGTTGAGGAAGACGTGGTCACCAAGATCATGTAGCGATTCGCACCCACTATCTTCTTTTTGTTCTTCGTATACTTGGCAATTTGCTTTGGGGGTTGGGAGTTTGGTTTTGCTGTGACTTTCGACATGGCGTCGTTTCAGACATTTTCTTTTTCATCCGTGAAGCGTAGCGTCTTCCCTGCACTATTTCATTTACTAATCCTCCTTTCGTGGTGGGCTTGTCAGGACTCGGATGAGATGTCACGCAATCTGGACCGTGTGGGATTATGACATGTTATGAGGCAAGCTGAATCCGCCCGCTTTCGGACGCTTGGCTCAGACCACCTGTTGTCTGCCGCCGACCCTAGCCTTGGCCTGACTGGAATGAGAATGCCCCCCTCTGCCCTCCGACCGAGGCTCAGCAAGTCTTGCTTTCATTTCATCTTTGCTTCTTTACGTCTTTGATGCAGTCTACCAACAGCCGGATGAACGCTGGATCCTCCGGCCACTCATTCTACGCAGATTGCCCCACGAGATGTATGATCGCTGGGCACTGGGAGTTCTAATCCGAATCCGACCGGATCACCCAAGGTCTGGCCCGCCCGTGAGGTCACTGCGCCATTTCACTGGCCCCCCGGATCCCAACACGTGATTTCGATCGCAACTCATGCTCCCTCGTCCCCTCCCCCTGCCTTTTGGATCGGGTCAGGCAGATTGTATCGACCCTTCATTTCTCTAGTCCATCCGCCTGCGACGAGACACTTCTGGACTCTTCGAACATCCCCGGCTTCATCCTGAACTGAGTCGTGGAGGCACGCTCTTCCCCGGAATTCCCCTTATCTCTCTTTGTTACGGTTATCGCCGATCGGCCCCATATCCGTCTCCGGCGCGACCGCTCCTTGTGATCTCACCGTCACTTCATTGCGCCAGCGAGGTGACTGCGCATCCGGATCAATTTCAGCGCGTTCTTGAACCCGAAGCTCACGCTACATCGATTGATTGTCGTCGTGTCATTTTCCTACCTACAAGATGAAGGTTGGTTTTCGTCAATCCTCGATTGCCGTGGGGGTAGCCATGATACGGCTCATCACGCCATCGTCGATCTAACGTGACCATTAACGTGTCCATCCGAATGCTCAGTTCTTACCGCTCCCTGAATTTGAGGATATCACGAGTTCCTTGAATTTCGATACCGCAGACTGCCACATCACCGGAGGTTGCGACCTGTACACCACCAAGGCCGCCCGGTCCGACCGGAAACTGTACAATCACATCGAACAGTCGTTGGAGGCTCAATACGAATCCATCCTTCGCCTGTCGGCTTCTTTGTCTCCACCCAATGCCCATGATGCCGCCGAGACACTGAACCTGTCGCGATCAAGCCCGTTCGGCCCTCTGAGCGAGCACTCCAGCCGCCGTACGTTTGCCTACCTCATCGCCACGCTCAACGCGAGCCATTCAGACTACGACTTCTCGCACGTGCTAAGACCTACGGATTTTCGACGGGAGCGCCACCTCAAACGCGTGATGAACACAGTCAACTCCACATTGTTCAATCTTCGCCCTCGAGAGTCAATAGACATGTCTCCTTCATCACCGGGTACTCTTCCGGGCTCGTACAACTCCGGCTCGACCACGTGGGGCTCTCGGATGTGGCAGAGTATCGATGAGCACATGTCACTGAAAGAGTGCGCCCTCTACTCGTACTCTCCCGAAGAAGACCCTTCTGATGCCGATGATGGTGCGATTTGGAGCTTGCACTATTTCTTCTTCAATCCGCTACGTAAGCGAGTCTGCTATCTCTACCTTCGTGCGATCCCAATCTTGAGCCACACGCCTCCCGAAGATAACGAACTCATCTCAACTTCGATCGGCAAGCGCACGTTCGACGATGGGTACCTGACCCCAGATCTGAGCTCCAGCAAGCGAGCCCGGTACTGGTTTGGAGCCCATACAGAGTCATCGCTGCATCGCGCTGAAAACCTGGAAGATGACGATCAATATATCCACAGTGACGAGGAAAATCATTCCCGTCGGGGAAGCAGGGGTATGGTGCGGGCGATGAGTGAAGAGCTCGTGGAGATGATGGAAATTTGATGTGTGCCGTTCGTGATTCCCTTTTCTTCTTTCAATTGGCAATTCTGCTTTTTATCTAGTTCGCTTGTGTTTCACTTCGTTCAGATCCCGTTGATCGGCGATTCTCTTTTCATCAATTATCACTTTGCCTACGTTTGGCTTGTTTCTTTTTTTTCGGCTTGGGGCCTTGGGGCCACGAGACGTGAAGCACCGCGCCCTGGAGCTCTCCGGTTCCATTCTACAAGTGTCACGATGCGAGACGTGACCAGTAACGAAGATTGCCATTAGCCGTCTCCTGTGACTTGGGGATATGCCATTTTTCAATAGCTCTGAATAGTTTCTAATACCACCTTTGATTAAGCTTGTTTCACCCTCCTCTTAGGATTCAAAAATGTTTCCCTTGCTGGCATTGAATCGTGCAGGGTTGACTTGCAATGAACTACGCAAAAGAAAGTAGCGCCGCTCAGGAGAGCCTCTGCATGTCTTGCTGGTACTTGAGTTGGACCATTCGTTGAACGAAGCTGATACCCTTTGACGTTCATACCTTCCGACCAGCCGTGCTCCAGTATTGAATGTACTTCGGGGGTGGCCCGTGCGCCATGTATTGGGGAAAGCTGTCCGTTCTTCGTCCCAAGTCAACTTTCCCAAGACAGACTCACATCTGTTGCACTTCTTATTGAATACTGCATCATGGCTGACGAGGAAGAGCGCATCAAGGCCGAGAAGCTGGCCGCCGCTAAGAAAAGGGTGCGTCATATCTGCCGTCTACATAGTCATTGCGACTAATGGGCTGACACTCTTACAACATTCCAGGTGGCTCAGCTTCAGAAACAAAAGAAGAAGGCCAGTAAAAAAGCTTCGACCGCCCCAGACGCTGCCAAAGAGACAGAGAACACCAAAGAGTCAGAATCTACGCCAGATGCCTCGCCCGAAACAACCACCGAAGCTGCTCCCTCGGAGGCAAACCCCGCGGAGAAGAAGCCACAAGGAGAGACGCCCGCAGACATCGCGACCACAGAGCAACCCGCAGAGGACGCTTCTAAGAAAGTCTCAGACGACGAACAAGAATCTGGTGAATCACATACTGAGCCGATGCCGCCGGCTCCCACGTCACCTGAAGGCGAGACGGAATCACCACCTGCGCGCTTGGAGACAGATACCCCTCGAGCTGGGCACGCACGCCAACCCTCTCTATCGATTCAGTCAAAGCTTCGATCATCATCATTTCGAAAATCGTCGATATCTCAAGGGGGTCCATCACCACCTGCTCTGAAATCACCCCCGCATCCTTTGCCTCCTCTCACAGGAGATGGCGAGTCAGTTCACGAGGTCTTTCGGAAACAGTCAACGAAGATCGAGGAATTGGAGGCGGATCGAAGGAGGCTCGAAAAAGAGCTTTCGGATGCTACCGCTCGCTGGCGCAAGACGGAGGATCAACTTGAAGATCTGCGAGAGGCTAGTGTGGACGGGGCAGAGTTGAGGGAAAAGCTGAGACAGGCAGAGGAGAAGGTCGCGAGTATTGACGCATTGGTACGTTGGTCTTTAATATTGCACGTCTGATTTGGCGTATAACAGTTGACTGACAACCTCGGCAGAAAGAAGAGGTCGCATCACTCCAACGACAAAATTCACAGCTTCAATCTCGATCACATCGCAGCAATGCCAGCGTCTCAGTACCCCCACCTTCGCAATCTCCGCCAGCAGATCTCGTACGACAGTTGGAGTCCAAGTCCGCCACAATTGAGTCCATGGAGCTGGAGATATCGAATTTGCGCGCTCAAGTAACATCTTTTACATCCTCACATGATTCACACGAAACACAAGTTGCCGCTCTCGAAAGCAAGCTTGCGAAGGCGGAAGAGGCTCTTGAAAAATCTCATCGCGAACTCGATGACACCAAACAAGCATTGAATCGCGCTTCCGAAAAAGCCGTGAAGGAAGGCGTGGACAAGACATCGACCGAGACGTTGATTAAGTCCCTCGAGCGCGAAGTCGAGGAGCTGAAGAGTGAGAAAGCCGAAAGCGAGAAGAAAATCGAGACCTTGGAAAAGAAACTGCTGGCACTAGGGAATCTGCACAAAGAGTCCGAAACTCGGCATCAGACTCGCCTACGCGAGATTGAAAAGGCGGAAAAAGAGACTGCCATCTTACGAAAAAAGCTAGCGACAGTCGAAAGTGAAAATCTTCGTCTACATGAGGAACTTGATCGCATGCGTAAGCGCGATGCCGGTGGTACGGATGATGACGCACTCGATGAGCTTGAAGATGAAGAGCGCCAACGCCTAGAGCGTCGAATTCGTGAACTCGAAGGCGAGAACTTCGACTTGCGTCGCGGCGTTTGGCAAGAGAGACGCTCGGAGCTAGTTGGACAACAGCACGCGGACGATGAGTTGTCGGGCACTGGTGATCCTGGCGCCAACGCCTTCGATGATGTTGACCTGGTCGGTGGTCGACCTGACCACTCTCGGCGTCGAAGCATGGCCTTGCAGCAGCAGCAGCAACAACAACAGCAGCAGCAGCAGCATTCCTCGTTCACCGATGTAATATCCAGCGGCTTGGCCGCCTTTGCAGGTGGTAATCGTGCGCGATCGGGCTCGAGCAACCCACCGCGCCCGCATGGCCCTGCTACTCGTGGTAGTCTGGAGTTGCTCTCGGAGGAGAATCTGGAGGATGAGTTTGACGAGGCTGAGTTTGCCCGTGCCCAAGCTGAAGAGGAGGCACGCAAGAGAGTGGAGTGGGTTCGTGAGGTTAAACGCAAGTTACGTGACTGGCAGGGCTGGCGCTTGGATCTTGTGGATAGCCGCGCCGGTGCAGAGGGACCGGGGCTGGCCTTGGGTCAGATCTTTGAGGTTTAGATATGCGACTTTTTGGTTAATGGTTCGTCGTCATCGGTCAATGACAAGTATCACGATGTTCGAAATCGAGGTGGCGGGTCCGAAACGATGTACTTTGTAATTGACGCTAACCTATAACACGTTGCTGGTTGGTATTGCTTGTAGATCTCACACCCCGAATGATGCTGAAGATTCTACAGTGCGGGCTGTCCTTATCTCCATGCAGCCTGAGCATGGGAGCGAGGTTCGACAATATACTGAAAAGTTACAACGATTTAGCACCAGTCACGCGACATTCCAAGAGGCAATGGAATGCCCCTTAGGCACATGGAATCGAACAGTTTCAAGGCACTCGAAATGTAGATTGAATCTCAAATTGCAAAATCAAATCAAACTCCAGCTTAAATGGTCAGGATCTAGGACACATGCCAAACCGTATCACCCCCCTCAATCCGAGAAATGCTTTCCAGTCAAAACTCCCTCACTCTGTCTGCGTCTCTTCCCCATGAACTCGCCCACCCAGCCCGAGATCTGATAGACCCAGCCACCAGTGACCAGCACACCAGAAATGGTATTGATGACTCGAATCAAAAGGGTCAAGAATCCGGTCCGCTCTTCGCTGACTAGCAGCATGATCGGCTCGATGTTGTATTTGAAGAAGATGCCCGGGATCAAGTATGGGGTTTCCGGGATAGGTGTAGACTGGCTGGTCGCCGCGTATTGATTGGTGAAGATGGCATTGCGATTCTTTCGAACGGCGAGCGAGGATGGATCGCGTGTATAGGCGTCAAAGGCAGATCTACCCTTTGTATAAAGCGTTGGCACGACGGAGAGGAAGTACTGGAATTTCTGATAGTGGTTCTCGGTCTCGGCAATGGTCTTGTCGAGTGGATTCATCAAGTTAGGATAGTGTGGTCCGAAAGATAGCTCGGTGATCATGTGGGAGAAATTGAAAACTGGCGTCCGAAAAACTGTCAGTCAAAGTTCAAAGACGACAGAATTGACCAGAGAGCATGTCCGCCAAGTCAAAGAAGTGCGACACTGACCTTCATGCGACAGATGTTCGCCCAATTCACGATATCCATGTCCACGCGCGGTGATGTGAAAGTCACCCTGTACCTTGTTTCCTTCCAAGCTTCCATATATCCGGCAAGCATCCGCCTTCTCACCCCAGCGCATCCGGGGACCCTTGGGGAATTTCCGCCGAGGATTGCGTCGGACTTCGCCAATGACATGGTGTGCATGTGCGTCTGCTTCCTGCGCGCTGAGTCGATCGGCCTCCTCATGATTTAGAGTCTGATACTCATGCGAGCCGTGATTGCGCTTGTCCATCCACAACTTCCAGGACGTTTCTTCGCGCTGGAGGAGGTCACCGGCAAGGATGCGATCACCTGCAGCGTCTTGAATGTTGACACGGAGGGTGTCGCAAGGCATATGGATGACCATATCCAGATTCAGCTGGAGCTCATGAGAAACGCCCCGCTCGACACTGAATTGGTGTTGCTCCGTGCCACGCCACCATGTTCGCAGCTCGTTAAAGCTGAGGAGTGTACAAATTGCAAGGATCAGCACCGTCCATTGCCCACCGCGTGTGGTCGGTGTCGTGTATGACGCTTTGGTCTTGGCTAATAAGAAGAGACAAATTTTAGGTCAGTAAAGAGAGCACGTTCAATTGAGCGAACGAAAGAGACAAACTGCGCCCGCATGAGCGACGAACAATGATCACTTTGGGTTTCTGGTCCCTGTGCTGCGCTGGTGTTGCCGAGTATAGGATACAATCTGGGTAAACAAGACTTACGGAAGGCATCAAAGGTCTTCAGTCCAGACTGTGTACCCTTGTCCCCAAAGGCGTCCTCATCGAGACCTTTAGGCTCATACCCATTCATTTTCAATTCTATACGTGCGACAACGACATGAAGGGAGACAGTTGTCACCGAAGGTCAAGAAAGTTGGGGAATGCTTTGAGGTGTGGAGCCAGGAACTTAGATAAGGCGATGTGGCCAAGTAGCCCGATTGCCGCATGATCGGCCAGTTGGTGAGCAAATACCGGCCAGTAAACTACGTAACTTCCGGATATGCAGCATTTCCTTCAGAGACCACTACCGGTCCATTGACACTGAAGTCTTACAGGATGCATGATAAATCTAGAGTTTGAGTTGCGATTTTACAGCAACAATATTGCGATAGAGCTACTCAAAGCTGTTTCACAAGTCGAAAAAAATATACGCGTGAATGCAAAGCCAGACGAGCTTGTCCAAAAAAAAACGCCTCAGTTTGACCGGAGTGGCAGATGTCCTCCCGGGAATATGCAAAGATTGAATCGGGACAAAATGTACAATCGATTAAACTCAGGTATCAAACAGCCATGGGTCCAGGGGGAGATGCAAGGAGGGTCGTTAATAGCGAAAGACAAAGCGAATGTGAAGGAATTTGGAGGGCATGATTGTAATGACCGCCGAAAATGATCATATCAGGCCCCAGATGTAAATGCTATCATAGAACATAAAATGGGTATAGGATGCATGTCGTCTTTGCTTCATCCTCATGGGCTCACCTGAACCTGACCAACGTAAGATGATATGACAAACCGACATATGCAGATAAACAAGGCAATAAAAAAAACAGAGCAAGGAAAACACAAGGCAATTATTATTACAAGTTTGTGTGCAAGAAGGCAGAGGGATATCATGGTAGGTTATGGAGTGAGTGGAGGACGGCAAGAGACAGGGAAGATCAGAAGATGGAAGAAGCCTTCTCATTACCAAGATGAGAAGAATGAGTCCAGACCGGGGTCAAAACTGCTCATTTACTCCTCTACTAACTGTCAGGATGATTCTCGACACGCTTTAGCGGAGGTCCTCGACTTACCAGACTGGTGGCCGCCGCTGCCGTCGCGAGATCAGGCTTCCCGCTGATACTGCGTGCTGAGGCACGGGGCAAACCAGTGCCGGAGACAGCCGAGAGAGTCGAGCCTCGCTTAGCAGGGCTACCGGGCGGCAAACCAGTAACAGTCGAATGGCGTTTCCCATTCATACCCTTCACAGGGGAAGTCCCTGAAACATCGCGAGTACGAATATTCTTCAGACTTCCGCTTGGGGGTTCAGGGAGTGGACGCGCATTGGAGGCCGACACCCCACGCTTGGAGGGAGTCGTGGTGGCATAAACGCGCGGTCGCGCTGTGAGCTTGACGCCGGTGATGAATTCGTGCTTGAGAGCATCATGGGGCGTGAGCCGACGAGCGGGATCCCAGCGCAGACAGCGGGAAATGAAGTCAAGGAAAGCGTCATCATCACACTTAAGAACCTGCCGTAATTCCTTGGAGCTGGGGCGACGGCGACGGCCCTTGGACGAGACCGTGAGGCGTGGCTTGCCAAGAGAATCAAAGAAGAGCTTTTTGCGAGAACTTTTCTCGATCAGGTGCTTCTCGGGCGGACCGAAGACTTCCATAATGCAGGCGAGCTGTTCCTGTTCATTCTCACCAGGAAATATGGGATAGCCCGTAAGAAGCTCGGCTAGAATACAACCCAGACTCCACATATCGATAGGCATGCCATATGACATTCCCAGAATGACCTCAGGGGAGCGATAGAAGCGACTTTGAATGTAGGTGTAAACTTTCTCGTTCTCAAAACAGCTGGAGCCAAAGTCAATGACTCGGATTTCTGAGTTTAGTGGATGGACAAGTAGAATATTCTCCGGCTTGAGGTCGCAGTGAATGACCTTTTTAGCGTGCAGCAACACCAGGCTGCTGAGCATCTGCTTTGTGAACCGTCGGATGAGCTTGAGCGAGAATCCGCGGAAGTCGTGCGCTTTGATGAATTCATAGAGATTCATGCCCAGCAATTCCGTTGAGATACACAAGTGACCACGGAAGTAGAAACTTTGGTCAAAAGCAACAACGCTGTGTCGACGTTCCGAATCCCACTCTTTGAGCTTTTTGAGTAGATTCACTTCAATGAGAGCTTGCTGATGGAAGCGTTTCTTATTGCGAATAATCTTAACTGCGACCAGCGCACCGGTCTTGTGGTCAACGCAGCGCACGACTTGTCCAAAGCTTCCCTTTCCAAGAACATCAACTACCTCGTAACGATAGGCAAGATGGTCGCCAATGACGATGCTGTAATCGCCGCGGTCGTCATCGTAACCAAAGTTTGCAGTTGAAGAGTGTAGGTCTCCAACGTGTTTCTTCGCGTTTTGAGTACCACAAAAGAAGATATCACGATAGTCGATGATTTCACCGCGCTCAAAGATATTCAAATTGGCCATCTTGAGAGCATGGGCAGGGCCAACACGATCCTTGGGCTCGGCCTTGCGGCGCAACTCATCAAGCTGCTTCGCGGCAATTTCAAAGTCTTTTCGTTTCGCACCAAGACGCCTCATCTCTTCATCTGCAACGGCAATGTCCGCGTCAACACCCACATCCACGGATCGTGGATTAATGGCAGCGCTAGATCTGGCAGTGTTGATAATCCTATGGACGGGAGAAGCGTAGCTGCTTGCACGCACTTGTGAATGATCGCTACCAACAGACTCATTCGTAGTGCTGTGCTCGAGAACCAGACTACGGTCACTGCTGACACTTGGCTTTCGAGGCGACGTCTGCTTGGTGATACTTGACACAGAGGCTTGGCGACGAGGCTTCAAATAGGACGTTTTCGTGACGGGGCTGCTTGACTTCACAGCGGAGAGATTGTTCCACGTTGCTGAGGCTGGGAGCTTTGGAGGCGGCATATTGTCATATTTGGTGCGGTCTGTATCGATCTCGGACGTAAGCTGAGCCTTTGAGTTGCGTCGGAGCCGGGCAACATTTATTCGATCTTTAAGAGAAGCATTAGCCCCCACCGTGGTGGATTCAGATTCGGACGGCGTCGATATCTGGCTAAGAGTCTCAGAAGACGGGCTGAAGATAGCGCTCTGTGTCTGAGGACGGGGCCCATTGATCTTGTGGGCCTGCGAGACATGATTGGTATAATCTTCGCCAGCTTGCTGGTGAAGGGAGCTCAAGTCCGAGCTAGGCTTTGGCAGCGTGGACGAGGCATAAGGTGAGATATTGCGGGTTGCAATAGGCCCATCTGGTTGTCCGAATGTCCCAGTACTACTAGAGGTGCGCAGACCGCCGGATGAGATTGAGCTGAGACCAAAATGAGAGGTGCTGCTGCGAATTTGCGTAGCTGACACTTTTTCGTCATCTCCGCGTTGCCAGAAATTGGCCTTCGAAGCAGTCATGGGAGTGCTCGGAGTCTTGGAAAGGATCTGGTGAGAGGGGGTGTGAGTATTCCGTTCATCAGCTTCTCTGTCTCTCAGCGCCTCAATCTTAGTCGTCATTGGTGTTCCTAATGGTAGTAAATTGAGAGGGGGTAGTTTCAACGGCTGCAATCCCTTCCGTCCGAGCACCGTGGTGTTTCGCACCCGTGAATCAGGTGTTTTTGTAGCACGCCCGCGTAGGTCTTCCGCTTTTTTGTCGTTGATTTCAACAGCAGCTGTGTCATTATCCTGCGGAACAGCGGGGGCAACAAAGTCGGTTGTCAAGCTGGATTTCCGAGAAGTTGGAAATAAAGGCGCATCCAATTCACTCTTAGGAGACTCGTACGCCTTCGGGATAGCAGGGACAGGTGGTACTTCTTCGCCTTCCTTTGTTGACTGCTCCGTGCGGGGTTTGGGAGTTGGTAATCGTGAGGATGAGAAATTTTGAGACAGACGAGGTTGCAAGGAGTGGCTAGAATTCCGAATAGAATTGTAGCTGGTGGTAGATGATAATGACAAGCCGGAGCTATATGACTTGCGATTTGGATCAGGCGTCGTCCGGGTTGATGAAGGGGTAACGCTTTTTCTCGGAATCAAGGATGGAGATTGGTTTGTCGATACGGGCCTTGTGGGCAGAGGCTCCGTTTGCATGGGAGGCGTATGTGGCATAGGGGGAGCAGTCGGGGCGACGGACATGCGTTTCATTCGACGTGCGTCAGTCGGACTTATTGTTCGCGCCCCTAAACCAGTCGCATGTGGCATTGTGGACACGCGTTTGGAAGACGAGGAAGGTGTTGTATGTACAGCTGTACCTTCACCGACGGTCTCTACACCGTGAGTGTTCTTGACAGGTGTGCGGACTGCGTTTGTTGAAGACGATCGTGTATGATCTATAGTCTGAGTCGTGGTCAAAAATGTGCTTCGAGGCTCGCGGGGTGCTGGCTGGAAAGACTTTGCTTTGAGACTGCGCATTGCTGATGGGACCTTGCCTTCATCCCGTCCAAGGTCCATATTTTGAGTCCGTGTACGAAGGACATTATTCATGTCCAATCGCGAGGTGTCAACACTGGCCTTTCGAGCACTGAGACTAGCACGCCTCGCCGACGCGTTCGTGGGAGCGACGGCACCCGAGCTGATGGACTTGCGAGAACTGCGCGCACCCAGAGCGGCACCGGCAGCATTTTGAGCGAGGCTTTGGCGACGGTTTCGGTTACCGACAGAGACGCTCGGTGAGCTCGAGTTTGTCGGAGGCGGGCCGTTGAACCGATTGACCTCACTCTTGCGCCGGGATGCTGGACCCTTTGACCTTTCTGAGGCAGAGCTGTCATAGCTCTGGTGAATCCATGAAGTATCGATAGAAAGCTCGTTTGGCTTACTCGCCGACCCCGGCATGGGAAGATGATTCAGGCTTGGCTCAGCCATTATACTGTTGTGAAAGTCGTCAAAGCTGATGGGCGAAAGAAAATCGTCTCGCTCGGTCGCCGTGGCTTGCTGGCATGCGTCAACCTTGGCAAGGTTCCCGATACTGACGGAGCGATCATTCAGGCCCTTGGTCGAAGATTGCATGGAGCTCGGTGGAAAAGGTTCGGAATGAAAGTCGGTCGCAGGAAGTTTGCTACAAATCGAGGTCAGCTTGCTGCGGCTCCAATCTCCTTCGCTCGGCCTCTGGTGGGAAACCGAAAAAGGGGAAAGAGACTGGTCCAAGTATGTCCGGGTTTGGGCTCACCTCATGCGCGGAGATTCTTGGGGGCGAGGTCCTTGAGGGGCCCTGGGCCCTTTAATCGAAAGCCTTCTTCCACCTAGATCCCCTGAGCGCATGCCGGCGACGCCTCTTTGGGACTGTTGCTCAAAGTTGGTGGTATTCATGTGGAAGGTTGTTGATGCGGCTTTTTGCAGGCGTCTGCGGGCTGAGGAATCCACTAGGTTTTAGCATTAGCTATGTTGACCTGTTGTCGATGCGCGGAGGAGTCTTTGGTCCTTACATCCAGAGCTCGGATCGTCATATGTAGATGGGCTAGATGCGTGAGAGAGGGACGGCATTGTCGGAACTCGCGCTGCATTCTGTGCCGGCTTGGCCGGGAGTGCCCAGGAATCCATAATCAAAGCGTAAAAGGAAGAAGCTGGAGAATTGGACTATTTCGTGTCGAACTGGCCGCCCGCTACGGAAGACACGCAGGTGAAGTCAAATTCAACAACAAGAACATTCAGGAGAAAGCGGGCCTCTTCAACGATAAGGAGACCGAAAGAGCCGTTGGCGATGTTGCGCGACCCGTCGACAGGCGGTTATCGCTCCATTGTGAAAGCGAGATAGATGGATGAGGTGGCTGAAAAGCGAGGCCGGGGGAGGAGAGGGGGAAAAGTGCTTGGTGGGCTGTTCTCCTTTCGTCTTCGATCCTGCTGGGCAAATAATTTCGGCGTAGCTTTCCCAAACGTGTTGCTGGGGCAAGAGCACAAGGCGGTCGCGATGAAATAATTAAAAGAGGGTCCACCACCAGCCAAGCAACACCGAAAAAGACTTAGATTGACACTTGGTGAAATGATTTTGAGAAAGATTCCTAGCAAGGTCACCCGTGAATGAAGATCAAAGAGTACATGAAAATTACTTGAAAAGATTCGAGTCCAGGGAGCTGCAGCTCCCAAGCTGGTCCCGTCCGACTTCCGCTGGTTGCGATCAGTACTACGTCCTGCCGAATTAGTACGCTACCTTATTCTTGCCGTTCCTTTTGCCTGCGGCATGACCTATTGGTAGTGCGATGCTCGATACGGCTAATGATAGCGGCCATCCGGGAAGATGCACCGAGAGCCCTGAAATACCTCACTGAGCTTGCTGATATCGTATACAAGTATACATAGACAGTATGAAGCGAAGCCCGTTCATGGCAAGGAGGCAAGCTGTGACTGGAAGCGAATGCGGTACCTCAGGACCGACATGATCGTTATATCAACCTTGACTTTAACAGCCCTTCAGGGGATCTAAGATTGTAAGCGGATGGACCAGAGTTTTCGCAGAGCTTTAAGACAACCGATTCCTCCCTCGATATGAGTGCATATCAGACTAACAGGACGGCTTCCTTTGTACGTAAGGATAGAGACGCAATGAAATGTGGTATCCATCGAATCAACAGACTGCTAGTTACTGCCACCGATCATCTCATGTATCATGCTCCCTTATTTGGAAAGGGGAGCCTGGGCTCCTTCTCTTGAATGACCGCTATCGGCGACCGAAACCCTGAATGTTTTCCCCAGCTCAATTAGGTTAGCCACACGCAATTACGCCACCAATCACCGGAGGCTGTCAGTCGGCCACCTTTCCCCACAAAATGATAATATTACTGCCTGATTGAGCAGGCATCAACAAAAGCACATGCTCTCTGCATGTGCCGCTGCAACTGATGGGCCTTGTTCGGTTCCCCGAGTTTGATCACCTTGATCTTCTCGAGATCGCCTCCTACATCAGTCTGATCGCTAACCAGTATTGAGTATGATCAGTTGCCAGTCATCATGAGCCAGTTGACCTCCGAGATCCTCAAAACCCGTGATGATGCGGTGTCCATGCTCGGTATCAAGAGGCCGAGGCGACACAGAAGCGGCTCTGAGGACAGCACGCAGTCGCGGATGTCAACGCAATCAAAATTTTCAATACAAGACAGATTGTTCTCCAAGTAAATCAATCGGTCCCTCTTTCGATCTTATAGGCGCACATCGAATGTCTGACTGATGTGAATACAGGATTCTAGAGCAAGTGATCCCAGCTGAAGACGATGACGATGGGGCGGATTTAGACGACGATGCCTCGGTGGCATCGTCCCATCGACCGCCTTTCAGTTTACCGGCAATGTCTAACAATTTCCGAAGATTCAATGCAAGGTAAGTGAGCGAATGACCAAATCCAAATCAAACATTCCCGCAGCCAGACTAGAAAGATCAGGGCTAATTGACATCCTCAGAATTGGCGTAGTATTTCTGTTTCAAACCCAGGTTGAGCAGGTACTCAGCTGGGAAACCCCATCTCACACAATATCTCTCCTGTTTGTGTACTCATTCATCTGCTTGGATCCGCACCTGATCCTCATTCTACCGCTCGTGGTGTTTCTATTGTTCATCATGGTACCAGCGTTTGTTGCTCGTCATCCTCCGCCACCCTCTACATCCACTTCAAGCACCATCCCTTATTATTCCTACGATGGTCCCGCATTGGCGCCAGCAAAGACCATCAAGCCCGCCTCGGAGACCTCGAAAGATTTCTTCCGCAACATGCGAGATCTCCAGAACGTGATGGCAGATTTCTCGGACGCCCACGATGCGATCATCGGCATTTTTGCGCCTTTGACAAACTTCTCCAATGAGAAGTTGTCGTCAACCATCTTCCTCGGTGGAACGGTGGCCACGGCCGTGCTTTTTCTCATGGCGCATCTCTTGCCCCTCAAGTTGATCATGCTAGCCGTTGGGAACGCCGCTGTTCTCTCCATCAATCCGAGGATCCGAAGTATGGCTAAGGCGTTGATTTTCGATGTGTTAGGCGAGGGCCCAGAAGAAGACATCGGAAACGAGGGTGCGTTGGAGGGCCCAGCTGGATTTGTGGCATCCATCCCGCAGGATCCCTCTGCTGCTATGTCTGCGTTGGAAAAGCTGGCAGACATATCACTTGACACGGAACCAGAGGAGCGTGAAGTGGAGATTTTTGAGCTCCAGCATCGCGCTTTCGAGTCTGCCGAGCCGGGTTGGGAAACCTTCATCTTTAGTCCCCAGCCATATGACCCTCTGTCGCCAGCACGGATCGCAGGTGACCGGCCACGTGGATGTCGATTTTTCGATGACGTCCAGGCTCCATCAGGCTGGAAGTGGAAGGGCAAGAAATGGGAGCTTGACATGGACTGTCGAGAATGGGTAGTCGAGCGAATGATCACCGGCGTAGGGTTCGAGGTTCCCGAAGCGGACCCGAACGCGAGTGCTCTGATTGATGAGGTTGGAGGATGGGTATGGGATTTGCGCAAAGAGCAGTCGACGGGACGCGATGAGCCAGATCGTGGCGTCACTCCCTCAGAGTACGGCGATCTAGATCTATCGAGCACTGTCTCGAGGGCTACGAATGCAGTATCTTCCAAAGGCAAGCACCGAGCAAGGCCTACCAAAGATTGGGAAGAGGCTTCGTCGGCCCTCTACGGTGTGGGAGACTGGCGACGTCGGCGGTGGGTGCGCATTGTGCAGCGTGTGAACCTTCGTCCGGTCTCGGGCACAGGCACCGTTACATATTCCACACTACGTCAGGGTTAGGACACATGGACACCAGACATCACGGAAATGGACCCAAAGTCCTGTATTATGTAGACGGTGACGAATGTGACCCGAAGACCGAGCTCTCTACCAGTAAAACTTGGGAACACAGACCGATGTTCGGGATCTCTTGTGATTTTTTGCAAAAACATATATTCATGGTTGATTACATTTTGAGCACAGCCCACAGAGCCCAGTGTTAATAACATATGGGAGCTGAAGGTAGGGGGATCGAGAAGTATGAGAAAATCAACGCCAAACGCGCCTAATCCAGATGCTGAAATGATGTGCACTCGACAAAAAAGGACATTATGCCTGCTGGCTTTTCTTCCACTTGTTGATTCTCCTGCGAATATCGCCCTCTGATTGCTGCATAGGGTTCAACTTGCGATCCCGAGCCATGGCCGACAAATTGTCGCCATGCTTCTCAATCAGCCGTGAGATCCATTCGCCCTCACGTGTGCTCTGGTGGCGGGGCTTTTTGGCCTTCTCTCCGACGCCCTCCAAATCGGCCTGACGCTCCAACTGTTGCACCACCTTCGATGCGGGCATGGCCTTGATGGCGACGTCCTCGTTATCCGAAAGATCATTCAATGGATCGTTGAGCGGGTTTGCGCGTGGTCGCTTCTTGCCTGCGACTTCGATCTCGTCGACATCGTGGATGACTCGGAGAATTTTCCCGGTCTCGGGGTCGCGCTCGACCTTTGTCTCGCCGACATCAATATGCGTCGCTGCGTCGACGGCACTGCCGTTGATGTGGAGCGAGTTTGACTTTTCCTCGAGGTCGTTGCGTCCGGGTATACGTTCCTTGCCACCGGTGGGAGCATTTAACTTGTGCAGGAGACCGAGTCTTTTATAGTTTTGCGTAAGAGTCAAGTCACGGTCCCTGAGAACATTGATCGAGGTTTTTGTTAGCAACCCCGTGCTTTCTCCTCGAGATATCCGAGAGTGAACAAACCAATTCTGGGCGATAATTTGATTGCCCAGCACGTTAATTTTCTTGTTGCCATTCTTCAGGCGGTTGTTCTTGGCCTTGGCCTTGGAAAGACCAGAGCGCGCCTTTTTCTTTTGGAGGATCTTGCCCATATTGTATGACTGGAGGGGACGTTGCGCTTAAATTTAGGGAGAAGTTCACGGCTGTTGAATCAGAGGTTCCCATGTAAAGTAGTATCGGCGTTATCGAAACTTCTTTTTTTTTTTGAAAATGTTTGCAAACCTGCGCTCCATCCGCAACGGAAGTCTTGGCATGTTTGCTCCCAAGGGCTCTCCACCGATAAGATTAGGGGGAAAGGGAGGACAAACAACCACGGCGATAAGACTCGTCTTATCTATTTGCGGGCTGCTCTTTATCGATTGTTGTCCTCACCTATCTTCCTCTTGATTCAGTGTTGGCGTCAATGGCTCCACGATTGATGAATTCGTCTCGGACGGGGCTTGCGCTCCTTGCAGGATGCATTTTCTTCTCTGCTGTAGTAGCTGCGTCAGCTCATGTTGATGACTTGTCTGTTGGCGAGATTGAGGAGCAATTGCAGGTATAAGATGCCTACCATGTATCTTGGTGGATCGGACCCCGAGTCCACACCTTGAAAATGGACCGACAGTTGCTGACACCTGATTCCAGCGTTGTCCACTAGTCGAAGCTCTCAATGAGCATAAGAGAGCTTCGGCACCGGAAACGGCCAGTTTCACTGCGAGAATCTTCGCTGTCTTGTTCCCAGGAAGCCCAGCCGTGAATGCTCTGTTAGCCACTCTGTATATCTCTGGCCCTCCTAGTATGTCTAGACACCACCCTTGGGGCGACGAACCTTCTCGACCGAATGCTTCATTTGCTGGAAACTACCGATCGGATGTAAAGCTGACTGGTTCGATCAGACTTCCTTCTCGCATTATGCCCTCCGAACATCGATCCCTCTTCCCTGTCAGTCATGGTGGCCTTCGCTGTGGGTGGCCTGCTCGGCGATACGCTGTTCCATCTGCTTCCTGAGATTTTCTTGGGTGAAGCTTCTCCAGAGCATGTGAGCTTTGTCATGGTTGAGCCCAACAAGAATCCCCTTCTTGGATTAGGTATCATGGTTGGCTTCTTCACTTTTGTCGCAATGGACAAGACTCTCCGCATTGCTACCGGCGGCGAAGGCGGCCATGACCATACCCACGGCGACTCGCATGCCAGTAACGACCACAATGCAAGCACCACAAGCGCCCAACTCACCGGCACCACCAACAGCGAACTAAAGCAGCGCAAGTCCCCCAAGTCCGAGACCGAGCTCTCCGTGCAGGATTCCTCCGCAGAGAAAGATATCAATCCCAGTGTGAAACTGGGTGGTTATCTGAACCTGATCGCCGATTTCACCCACAACATCACCGATGGTCTTGCCCTGTCTTCGTCCTTCTACGCTTCTCCTACCATCGGCGCGACGACCACTGTGGCCGTGTTCTTCCACGAGATCCCTCACGAGGTGGGCGACTTTGCACTCCTCATCCAATCCGGCTTTTCAAAGCGCAAGGCCATGGGGGCTCAGTTTGTCACTGCGATCGGTGCCTTCCTGGGTACTTTTATCGGTATTGCGGTGCAGGAGTTCGGAGGCAACAGTGCAGTCTCCCAGGCCGCTGCGGGAGCGGGCATTTGGGGTACCAGTCTCCAATGGGGTGATATGCTGCTTCCATTTACCGCGGGTACATTCCTGTATGTTGGCACCGTTGCCGTCATTCCCGAGTTGCTCGAGACAGGTAAAGATAAGGGCGCCGAGGTGCGGAAGACCTTGACGCAATTCCTGGCCGTGGCCGTTGGTGCCGGCATCATGCTCTTGTAAGTATCGAGGAGGAAGAAGGGCTCTATCACAAAAACAAAGCAGACGTGACTAATTTGGGCATATAGGATCTCCTGGGATTGATCCTCTCAGACATGGGAATCTAACCGTGTTTGATCGAAAGCTGGACGAGGCAGACTGGAGCAAGGGGTTGGGCAATCAGGATAGTCACAGTGTTCAAGACTTGGAGATAGATTATGGCATTGGCGTCTGCAATGGAGGCAGTCCAGATCCGGCCAGGGGTTTGTGTCGTCTCCTCTTGTACCTAGCCCTCGCCCGACGGAATACTAGAATATACAGCGAGAGACATTAGACATCACTTGTATGACTGACGCAGAAATCAAGAGTCGCGTCACTTCCATAGCGCAAATGTGTGTCTTTTGTGCATGGTCAATCGATACCTTGGCTTCCAGAACCAACCTTAAACCGTCATCTATGATCTTGCAAGATGAGTTCATTTACCTACCATTGCACTCCAGACCTACGGTGTAAGGTAGCTTGACTGCATTTACTTGACTCGCAAGGAGACTTCGAGACCAGGGCCGAAGAATTTGAATTAAAGGTGTCGCTCGAAACACTCTGTCCTCACGTCATGAGTAGGACAACTTCGTATCCATGTTGTGGGGAAAGACATCATTACTCGAATCACAAGTCCAGCAGAGTAATCAGAAAGGTGACCTTCGGAGCCAATTGGGAAATGCCAGTCAAAACAAGTCTAAGCACAATGACAGTCCGATAGTTGAGACTGAAGACAAGCGCGTTCTAAAGTCAAAGAAGTTGATAAGAAATAAGACACGTCTCACGCTCAGCGTGAGTTGAATAAACCACGTTAGAACCAGCCTATTGATGTGGAAGCGAGGCGAAACAAGACGCAAATGGCAGAAATGAAACATGTCCAGAAAGCCCCCTAGGTACTAAGGGCCCTGGACTACTCGTTGTAATGGTATACCTGTAGAAAGAGAGAGAGCTAGTGTTAGTCAAACTAATAGCAACACTCTCGGGGATCGGGTGGCTGGAACATTAGAAACGTACAAAGTAGTCCGGCAAACCTGCAACCGTATATCCCAGACGTTTCGCCATCTTGGCAAACCCTTCCGTTTCAACGAGATGGTAAAAGGGAAAAGCCGGAAACATGGCCCCGTCGCGATGTACATCCGCCTTGACCATCAGTGCGGTTCCACCCACGCCATCGAGCTCGATCATGCGACGAGGATCCAACGAGTTCAGGTTGGCCAGGTAGGCCATCAGAGTGCGGTAGGTGGGTAGTTCGGCGTAGCCCTCGAGCAGGATCTCGTCGGGTCCCATCTGGGCGCCGAGGTTTTGCGCTTGATCACTATCGATCCACGAGTTATAGTCGTAGGGACGGACGTCCCATTTCTTGGCTTTGGTGTCGTAGTATCGCTGGTAGCAGTTGGGAACGATGACGGGCTGATTGTGCGACGTGAGATCTTGAATCAGTGAAGCGGGTGTTTCGACGATATCTCCGTCGAGCCAGAGCACCCAGGATGTACTCGGTCCGATGGTAGTGAAGAGGAGACTATTCCGGGCGCGACTCATGGATTCTCGTCGTTCCTTCTGTGACGACAATTGATGTCGGACTTTCTCATCCTGTGAATGCAAGGGCGGTTCGAAGTCCTGGCGAAGGATGGAGATGCTGGCGAAGCGGTTGTCAACGGGACCCGTTTGCGTGACTTGAATCGCTTGTTCCAGTGCGGAGACCGCCGCATTACCGTCCTTGGTTTTCGGCGCGATGAAGCCCAGTGAGATCAGTTCATGCGGGTAGTTCAATTGCACCAAGTTCTCCCAGTATTCTGGATAAAAGCGCGCCAAGGGAGTGAGAATGAGGATTCGCTCGCGATTGGCGAGCGCATTATTCGAGCTAGTCAGATTATTCAGGTTGTAGTGCACGACCGGAGGAGCTGCCCGTAGACCATCACTGCGAAGACGCTGGTCTTTCAAGAAAGGTTTTGTAGGGGGCGAGAGCGGATGCTCGGCTGCGTCGTCCTGGCGCTGTTGAGACGAAGTTGCGGATGCGGATGCGGAGACGGACGACGAGGACGGAGACAGCACGAAGATAATGAAGCCAAATGCAAGCACGGCGGCCAGCACAATGCTGATCGGACTCGTACGGCGCATGGAGCGTGCGACGGCCATGGCCGAGTCTGGAAATCGCAGCAGCTCTACGATTGAAAGCTTTTTGCTTCTTCGTCCACCCGAGTCAAAAGTGATGAAGCTGGTTGAAGGACAAGGTGACGATGCGGGTCAATCGCCCGAGGGAGCTCTGCAGTTGGAGAAGCCAATCACCATTCCCGTTGCGTCGTGGTCGGCCTCAGGCAAGATGGCGTGTTTTAGCGGACGATCTCGACGGTCTTGGCGGTAATCGAAGGAATGTGCTTGTGCTGCATGAGAGAGCCAAATCGACACTTGAGAGATCTTACAATGTCAGTGTCGACGACACAGTAGTTCCGTACGAGTCTCAATCAATCTATGTTGGGGCTGGAGTCGGGTGACTGATCCATGAGAACAAGGCTCACAGAGGGACCCTGTCTCTTTGCTGAGGCTGATGTGTGGAGATCTGGATTGGTTAGCCTTGGCGTGATAAGGTTGTCAACCGGAAAGAGTAAACGCCAGCAGGGAAGGCCGTGTCCCAGCTTGGGCGTTGCATGTGCGACTCCATTTCCTGTACCTTTTCTAATGCAGCCAGCCGATGCGCTATCTGGGAGTGGATTGGACCATCATTGCATGCTGGCTGATTCAGGCTTTGATTCAATGGTACACTGCAAGTACTGTTCTATCTTTCTTAAAACAGCCCTGTCCGACCTGATCATCGCGGCAAGTTGTACTGGCCGAATGCGGCGGCACGTCAACATTCCGTCTAGCCCCAATATGATGCGTGCACTTGACTGCCAAGGTTGGTTGCACAGACAATTGCTCACAATCGACTCATGCGAAGGGACTCGATCTGTACAGACGGGAATATCAACTGGACGCAGCGAAGAAAATTTCAGGTGAAGTAGGTGATTTTCAGGATGGTCATCTCCCTCTCCCACCCTTCCCGTGTGGTCTATAGAGGCGTAACTAATGGTATTTACTGTTTGTACAAAGCCATTGAGTGAAGAGGCATGGTCAAGTGGACACTCCCCCCACCTTTTTTTTCTTCCTCTCTCTCTCTCTCTCTCTCTCTCTCCATTCAATGCAACGTCCGCATCACGCCTTCAAATGCTACCAAGGCCATCGCGTTGGCCGGAAAAGCCCTCAAAAAGCAAGGCACAAACCCTCGCCAGTATCCCCTCATCCCACGCTCTCTCCAAACTGCTTGAGCCGCATCTCGCCAGCGGTGGAACTGTCGCTGTCCATCATTTAGGGATCCACCCATGGGATCGGTCATGAGCCGCTGCTTGACCACATCAGATGGGTAGGACGTGAGCCAAAACACCTGTGCGGAGATACCACCTGCCCAGAAATTGACCAGAGGCGCAGACATATTCGTATGATTTGTCATGTACCGCGTAAGGAGATCGTAGGACCCCCACCAGAAGAAAAAGAATGAACGGAAGAACATGGTTGCGAATAGACCGCGATAAACCCCTCGGATGCCGTGTGTTCGGAGCTGTGAACCCCCGGGGGAAGAGACTTGCGTTAGATGAACGTTCCGTCTTGCCAATACAAGTGCTTCGCCAAACGTGCGATATCCATGTACTTACAAGCTTGCGAAGACAGTCGATCGGCCCTGCGTACATGCGCTGTGACTTGTCGGCCGCATATTGGACTTGCAATCGGGCCTTGATGTGTTCGACCGGGGCGGCGATGAAACTGACCGTCGTACCGGCCATGATACCGGCGATTCCGTGACCGAAGGAAGGCAACGTTGCAAGATCGGTCTGATAGCTGGCAAAGGGCATCCATCGACGAAGTTCAGGTTTCGAGAAAACATTTTCAAGTAACAATCTCTTGTAGAATGTCAAGGACCCCAGCATTCTGCGAGCCGAAAAAAAAAGAGGCGATCGTTAGCACTTTGAGATCCCTCCCACAAATGGCCTGAAATCTATGTTCGTGCTCTTGGAGTAGAGGCTTCTCACTCACATAGAATCCATCATCATCCATCCGACCAGCGGAGGTGATGCACCCTTGTATAGTCCTCGGACACCTTCATTTCGAATCGTTTGCAACGTGCAGTCCAGCGGCCCTTTGAAATGTGCATCAGGACTCGTTTGTAATCGAACCTTGACAGTGTCGAATCTGTTTGAATACCATCATCAGTCAACAAAGCCCGGCTAATCTCCTAACGAGAGTGACGCGGAATTAACGTACGGATGACCAACTGCGCGAACATGAAGAGAACAGTCAGTCAATGCCAAAGTCGGAAGTAGTTTTAAGCTCGCATTGCGTCCACCGACAGAAAACTCCACAATCAACAGTAAACCCCCAAGCCAACAGATGTGCCAGTGAAAACGTTCAACTCACCACTCAACTTTGCGATTCCTGAAAAAACACCCGCCACAAATCCCTTATAATTCGACTTGTTCGATGCCGTCGACGCCGGTGTTATGGGCGCTTGATTCCCAGTCCCCCTTCCACTTCCACTTCCGCCCCTGCCTGTGCTCATACCCGTGCCCGTGCCATTCCCGCCGATTCCCGGGCCTTGAATGTTGTCGCACTGTGTCATAGCAGGTGCTGGCACCATGTTCAGAGGCGCCGGCGCCGATGTCATTGCAAATGAACTTGCGCGAGAAAGATGCCGACGCGTGCGTCAGCGGCGCCAGATCCAAGGCGGGAGAAAGGAAGCGTTTTCGCGTGTTCGGAGTCGCGCCGACCGGAGCTTAGCTTAAATCGAAAGTGTAGCTTTGTTGTGTAGGTGGATTTTTGGCGAAGTTTTTTTTGGAAAGGACGGTAGGATGCAAAGAGTCGGGGGGGGGGGGGGTAAAAATTGCTCGAATGGAAATCGGTCTAACTATGAGATATGCGGCGAGGTTCTTCCACTCCAGATTGATTCAAGGTAAATACTAAATTCTGTATCGGTTCCTATCGAGGGCGAGATCGGACAGGCTTGCAAATGATCCGCGCTCTTGAACGAGAGCCCCGCAGCCCGCAGTCCGCGCGAGCTTGTCGGAGCTCGGGGAGTGGTGGTTCTCCTCCGGGATCCGCTGCGGTGGACACCTTTCATTGTTCATGAGGCGGATCGATCGATCGAATGATGGAGTTGAGCTTGGTATTCAGATCCGGATTTGATCCTTTGAGATTTGGGTGAATCATCGGAGAGATGGATAGATGACCTGACTATCTTACCTTTCCCTGCTGGTAAGATCAGAGGCGGGTCATGTGCTACGAGACGTGACATGGGTGAACAATTCGAGACGATGGTCGGGAAGGGGTGACAATAGGAGGTACCGGGCACTGTACCTAGCCAGACGCACCCCGATCTTACGTTCCAACCATGCTGAGTGTGCTCAGCTCGGCAAGAGACATCTATACTAACTTACGCCCTAATCAATCTGCGTAGTCTGACAGACAAGTATGTAAATCTGGGACACTATGAAGAGGTGCGTAGAGGGAATCTCTATTCTAGGCGAGCAATCTTCACATTGCCACGGCCAACAAGATACATGAACGAGGCAGCAAAGATATCTATGACTGACAGAAACTCTGAGAACAAACTTATCTACGGAAATAACGCGCATGCAAGATGCATATGAAGAATGTCGAGAATTCAGACGGTTTCTAGGACTAAAGCTATGATCGCTGTACTGTGTGCCAGCGTTGGGGGTATAAAGATGCAGTTTGTGACGCAAAGATGGAGGGCAAAAAACAGAAACGCAAACTCCGCCTCATCACTGATCTGGATGATATATAAGGACCAGGCCTGGTGCTGGGACAGACTGAGATATGCAAAATCAGTGGATGAGCACACAGGACAACCCGACTCTTCTGGACCAGATAATCGAGCAAGGCGTAATGGCCTTGGATGTCATGGGGAAATCTGAGCTTCAGCGTGCATGAGGTTTCATGTGGAAAATTCAAGAGTGAGAATCTGCCAGTGACCATCCCATGTAAAAAAAAAATGGACAGGGACAAGGAACGAGAACGAGCAGAACTTGGTCGACTGCGGCACGTCGGGTTGCAGAATGCGGGAGGACGAGTTCATCACCGACCCTTGGCCGTCTGACGGCTTTTCTGTCGGGCCTTCTCGTTCTCCCGTGTGATCAATTTGTCCACCAGATCCGCAGATGGGCTAGAGTGCTGACCGACACCGTCACGGAGACCGTGGGGGGTCGTCCCGGAATGGCCGGCAGTCAAGTAATCGGCCGATTCGAGGGCGAGCGGGGTGACGGGCCCCGGACTCAGTAAGGGGTCCAGACGAGGTGCCGAGGGGCTTTGTGTGGCCGCATCCATGAGCGTTGTCCCGTACTGCCATTTCATGTTCATGTCGCGAGACCCGGACGATGTGCGATATGCTGGGTGCCGGGACTGGCGCGGAGAAGGGGGCTGGCCCGAGCTGGCATGGCTGGTGGGCTTCGATTGATAGACTGCTGGATGGAATCGGGGGAGACTGCCCAGAGAGAAACCAGGAATGGCCTTGGTGGGAGTGTTTTGACCCCGTGAGCGTGGAGGCTGTGGAGAGCTCGGACGACGAGGGGACATGGTTGGAGACGCAACCGGCGAATAAAATGGGGAGTGATCGGCACGCATGCTGGAATATCTGTGCGAATGATGTCGAGAGGAAGTAGAAGCCGCAGCGGCAAAAGGAGTAGGAGCAGCAGCAGTGGGAGCAGCAACAGTGGCGGCAGTAGGAGCCGAACGATGTCGGTTAGTCCGCGAGGAGGGCGGCGGAGAACGCAAATGTCGAGACCGTGCAGACAAGGAGGCACGCTCCCAATCTTCAATGTAATCGTCGTGATCAAAGCGACCGGTCAGCGGGGTCACGGGAAGATGATCGTCGTAATCGGATTCAATGCGGCGCCGAGGAATGGGAATGGGTCGCGTGGACGAGGCAGAGAGGGTGAGAGCATCAACCGGATCAAATGGTATGGACTCCGACCGTCGAGGCGGCGGACGAGAATGAGGAGAAGAAGACAGGTGAGTCGAGGTGGGAGGATTATATGCAGAAGAAGTAGCCGTCAAATCCCGAAGGGACGACAGCGACACGGGAGTGGGGTAGCCGTGTTTGAGGATCAGATGGTCTAAATGGTCCCGCGGCTGGGACGAGGACGAACGAGAGCGCGATCCGGAGAAGACGCCTAAAAGTGCAAGGGTGAATCGTGTCAGACAGCCGTTCCGTTGGGGGGAGAATTGGGTGGGAATGAGAGGTGACGGAATGTCACACGTGTTCCGTGGAAGAATGTAGCAGGACAAATTGGGATAGCAGGTGGAGGGGGAGATGAGCCAATGTCTCTGCAGTAGAGGGGCAGGCATGGAAGGAGGACTCCGTAGTCCAGAGTATGGACGTTGGCACAAGGGAACAAAGTACACTAGTACCCTCGCAAGTCGTACACAACCGAGTGGTATAGCATGCAGAGCAGGTGAGTGACTGGGACAAGGCCCTTGGGAAAGCACCCGACTGGGCTTTATCCACAGAACTGATTCCATCCATGCGCATGCACAGTCCCTCCAACTCGTCGGTAGACGAATGATATTCGCAGGACATGACAGGCATTGAAGCGCGGATGCATTCTGAGAAATTGGCAGGAACCATTGACAGAAACAAGAGGGTGAAGTCAAAGAGAAGAAGATAATCACTCCCAGATTCAGATCCAGTCATCTCGCGCCATATGCAAAAACCGAGAAACATGGACTAAGGTAGCTAGCGCACTTCTACTTACTGTCAGAATAGTCGGAATTGCTGCTCAATGACGAGGGATATCGGGAAGCGGAAGAAGACGAAGAGTATGAGAAAGGGGAGGTGGACTCCGACTTTAATTGTTTGCGACGCATGGTCTCGTGTGCTTTTCTCTGGGTGTCTCTGTTCCGTTGTCCTGTCCTCTCTTTCTTGCTTTTTCTTTTTGCCCACTGTCCTCTTGAAGAAGTTAGTCATTTGATCCATTTTTTCGGGTCGCTAATGCATCGTCGACTGTAGAGTCCTGCGGGGGGACTCCACCAGCCGCCTCAGCGGCATGTCGTCATTCGCAAGGGACACGGGAACGGTGTGGACTTGAGATGAGGAAAAATTGAGGAAATATGAGAACAGCCACCAGGGCCGGCACCAAATAGGGGAGGATCGTAATCGTGAAACCTCCCCCTTTGGCGGAGCCAGCAAGCCTCCGAAAAGAAAACAAGGCAAAGCTGCACCCCAAAAGGGGTCATGATCCAGTCCTCCCGTGAAGTCATCCGATGTGGATCGTCAAACGCGATGCACAAGAATCTTGAGGCTCCACTGGAGGCGCCCACCATGCCACGGTTCGCCGCGGATGGCATCGGTTGCAGAGCCAGTGAACATATGGCCAGGGGCTTCTTCGATCAGGGCAATGAAGCAAAAAGAGGTACCAGCCATGAACGGCCGGGTATTTGAATGATCATGGAATGTATCACAAGACTGGAAGTGTGGAAGACATCTAGGGAACTTGCTCCAGAGACAAAAAACAAACAGTGAAAATGGAAGCGAAAAAAAAAAAAAAAAAAAAAAAAAAGGAACTGACCGTTGAACGGGCCTGTCAGATCGGTGGTGATCCTCCTTCACAGTAGATCGATACCAAGGTATCCGCTCGGCAGGAATACCCGCTCCCTTCGATCCTCCACGGAGGTCGGAGGCACTCGGTGCTGCCTCGCGAGAGACTTGGTTTCAACTCCTGTTCGGTCGCAGCGAATGGCATACAGGAAGGATGACAGGTGGATGGAGTGCTATCGGTCCGCCGCAGTCGTGATCGCAAGGGTTGGGAATAGTTCTACTAGACAGTCCAATCGTATAGATCGGAGACTCGGTGGACCGGGGATGATTGCCAAATGTGAACAGGGTCAAATCTGTCTCGCGTTGAGGTGTGGCCTGGTGTTATTCAGAATCGAGCGAGCTCTCCGACGGTCGGATACTGGAACTTGCTGGATTGTAGTCGGGCCTGAAGCAACGTCATGTACTGAGGAGATCGAGGCATGAAGATAAGGAGGGCGAAAGAGAAAGAAAAAAGGGAGAAGGAAGTGAATAGAGGGAGGATGACGGTGAGTTTATAACTAAGAAAAGTAAGTAACTACTATAATGTAATATTGAGTCCGATCGTCCATGTGTCAGATATCGATACTATCAGTGGTTAGGTACCAGGTACTGGTGATGGTCATGCCCTTCTTTTGGACAGTACCGACCACAACCACCGTGCATCCCACTGTACACTTGTACAGGGTACAAGGTTGGAAGGTGCAAGTCAGAGGTAGCATACAGCGTGGGTCAGGCACCTGTGAAACAGGAACTCCCCCCCCCCCCCCCCCAGTCACTGGGAAGATGACTAGCGGAGGGATCTATTCCCGTCTTCGCCTCTCTCTGATCGAATACGAGTTGAGAGCGAGATCTAGCAGGACGCAGATTGGAGCTCCTATCGACACGCTGCCGGGATTCCTTTTGCACAAAGACATACTCCACGCGGCGTCGCCTGGTGACCACCGTGAAGTTGCCCGTTCCAAGGCATCGGCCGAGCGTGTGAGTGGTGCTTGCTATCACGTCCTTGAGATGGGATCATCCATGTCCTCCCGAGCTCCCCAATCGCGGGCAACGGGAGTGCGGGACCATCAGGGAATTCTTCAACCATCCTGTCTTCTGCAGCGATCACAACGGAAGACCAGGTACGATAGTCATGAGTGACCTGGATCATGCCTGGAACATCATCCAGGCTGTAGTGATCACGGCACCGTCTAGACGTCGTGGCCCGGGAGAAGGACAGACGTGTAGACGGAAGACATGCCATGGACACATGTAGCCTTCCTACCTAGACTTCGGACTGTTCCAGCTGCGTCGACGACACCATCAGCGTCTCTCCGTGGATGCGAATCCGAACAGAAAGCGTAGACAAACTCGCAATCGTCGCTCCAAAGAACCTTGTCTCCGATGGCGATTACCCCTTTGGGCCCTAGACTGCCACAGAACGGCACCGAGTACGCACAGGTCAACTCAAATGGACTCTCGGATGGAGTGTCTGGGACCAACGAGAGCCCCGGAGATAGACGGTAGCGCAGGCGATCAGCCGACCAGAGGGCAGTTCCCCATCCACCTTTCCAACTTCGTAAGCTTCAAGTAGGAGCTCACCCTCTTCCGCCCCTCCCCCGTAGAGTTAGACCCGTCCACCTTCCCTCCGATCCCCAAATCCGGATCGGCACCTATTAACATCCTCACGATCATCTGTGCGGTGCCTTTGAGTGGCTGAGATCGCTGACGAAGTCTCGAATGTCTTGTGTGACCGCTGCGAGGGTCGTTTGCTTCTCGATGGTTGCTTTTTTCGTGGTCTTTTTCTTCTTTTGTGCTGGGCTCTTTTTGACCTTTCCCTTGTGATTCGGCAGAGAGGGTTCTATCCCAGATCAAGAGAGTGGCGCAAGAATGGACTTGTCTCGGATGGGGGATGACTGCCTTGAGACGAGTGGAGGGTGACAAGGTGGAAGTTCTGAACCTTCCCGCGCCTTCAAGCCACACAGATTGCGGTCTGGCACGAGTCAGGAGGTACAGAGGCAGGAGACAGAGTCATGTCTTGAGGCTGCAATATTCTCCCTTTCTCACCCTCCAAAGGCAAGGCACAGTACAAGGCAGATGTTCAATTTACCTAATGATGGATCATGACTGATCATATTGAGCATCTTGATTCCGCCACTACGACCGGGCAGTAGAAGGGGGTTCAACTACGGTGTTTGGATCTGGCTCTGTACTCATCCACCTTTGAAGATGATGTGCATGATCTCGGCTGCATGTATTGATATACATGCGCATCCGTGGCCGAGAAGGTGTGGCAAGGATGGTCTTCATGGCGTGCATATCGATCCTGCGTCTGAGCGTCCCGTCCCTCTTCCCTCTTGCACCGTCCCCTCTCCAGACCCCTGCGTACTGCAGCGGGTATGCTCTTTTTGGTTACATGGGGAAAGCTTTGGCGGGTGTAACTACTCACTAGTAAGTTAGCTTCTAGCTACTAGCTAGTATCCACCACCTACTGAACGGCCAGTGGATTTGGTTTCCGACACACATCTATCTTCTTTGGGACCCCGGGATCATCGGGGGGATCTTTCCCCCCCCAATCAACAGATCTACCGGGGATTCTCTACAGACGTCCTCCCCTTTCAAGCGACACTAGTCGCGGCGAGAGGAGAGCTCAGATGCAACACACCATGCGAGCACTACCTGCAGTCATCTGTCGACCGAGTGACTCACGACTACCAGTTCTGCACTAGTCGAGACATCCAATATGACTCCACTGGCTTCTCGAGGGGCGAGGAAATGGTCACTTGGAAGATGGTGATAGCCAGCGTGATAGGGTGGTGGAAGAGGCTGAGCTTGGCAGAATGAGACATGGATACAGGAACCTGACGACCACGGCAGCAGACAGCAACTCTTGATTCGAAAGCCTGATCTGGATCACTGTCGAGGATTTCCTTGCTCTGATAGATCAGCTGAGAGCGTTCGGGGTAGCTTGGACGTCGTCCATGTCCACTGAGTGTGGAGTATGCAACGCGATTCTGCGGGTCTCCACTCCTCATTGAGAACTATGCCTCCAGTGGCCAAGGGATGCTGAAGAAACCTATCTTAGATGTAGTTGGGACTGCACTCTGTCGACTGTTCACGTCGATCGATGGCTGCAGCCATCCGTACGCTCCGAGGCCGACGGGAGCTTTCATACACTGCAACGGAAGTTCATGATCCAGACAGGCACCGAACCTAGTCGCACTCTTTTGCGACCGTCGTCGAACATCCTGCTGAGAAAATGTCGACTCGCGCCTCCTGATTACGTTTCATGGATGCCTCTCGTTGAACTTTCAAAACGTGAACAGTCATCAACCTGTGGGAATCGTCTCGTGAGCGACCTTTCTACACACACTTTGCTCGCGGTGCTTAATACGCGGAGCAGAGCCCTGAGGAAGCATTTCACAATTTAGCGGATGGTCTCAGAGCCGGACGGATGTCACATAGGATGAGCCACGGACTCAAAGTACGTGTGATGCCATGTGCTCGAACGGCAGCGGTTCAGAACCTCTTTACTCAAGTCATGCGCTCGGTGCTGTCCTTCGGCAAGGGCCAACGGAAGCGTTGTCCGGTCACTTTATGGGCTTCTGGGCTCGAGGGGGTCTGATAGGCAACGCTTTTATAGCAAAGTTCCAATGTCCTTCATCGGTAGTAGCACTTCAGAAAGAAATCGTGGGTCTTGTTGAGACATGGTGTATCGTTGCTGTACAAATGCGATCTGACGTTCTCATATCGTCACATTGGATCAGATCATGATGAACTCATATTCGGTGTGCTAAGCTAGGCAATGGCGGAAGGGCACCAGATCAGCGACAAAGAGGAGGCGAGATGGGATAACCCGGTTCACCTTGTGGTGTGCACCCAATAGTTCCAGTTGAGTTCATCTCCCGATCACCAGCTTCCAGACGTGCTGGAAAACCATCAACGTTTTCCCACCTCGGCCTGACCACGTACAGAGATGATGGCATTCCACAAGAATTCAGTCAACATCAACCTCAGGCAACAACACACCCTGTGCTGTCGCTGCGAACGTCCAAATGGCACCTGGTCATTCTCCCAGCTCGATCTGAATCACTGTCTGGGCAACGAAAACGGTCTGTACAAAGTGTTGCTGCTCGATCTTGGCACAGCAGGATTTAGCTTTAGAGGTATCCGGTTGAGTCGTGTAGATTAACAGATCCTTTACTTATGAATAGGCGCGTTTTTCTGGGGAGGGCACAGCTTCGCCCACAGCGCTACTGGCATTCGACTCTCGCTAGAGGGACCTGGAAAGGGGGCCTGGCTGCATGCGGAGTTGAACGACCATGATGGTGTGCATCAGTGTGCGTCGGTAGGTTTCGATGCGATATGGAGAATTTGTGGATGCCCACTTTCTGATTTGTCGAATGGATGGATCTTAGGTGAATCTTTCCGAGTGCGTCCAGAATCACAATGGAGTCTTGCGATTTAGTCCTCATGGACCAAGCATAACAACCTCTCATGCAGGTCCCGATCAAGTCCACAGCCACGCGGTGCCGAATGGCCAAAGCTACATGAAGAAGCCGTCGGAATCATATCGACCCAAAGCAAACTAGCCACCGCGTCCATATACAAAGAAAGGTGGTGCGCGTTCTCGCTGAGGTTGCGGAAACAAAATTATTCGAAGAGAAAGAGATCTATATTTATCACCGCGGCACACAGATAGCTTCTCTTCTTTTCCGTTCGTTCCCATCGAGGCTTGAGATATCAAAGCGACTCAAAATGAACCAGAAAAAAAAACAATCAAATACGAAAATCAAAGGATATTCACAATTCATCCAAGCTTCAGCATCTCCATGCTCAACCAACAACTGCGGTCCAGCCATTGTCGAGAGCAATACAAGCCCCGTTAATCACGCTGGACCCCTTGCCATAGGTCAAATTTGTACAGAATCCGGCAACCTCGTTCAGGTCGCACGCGGGGGCTTGAACGGCTTCGTAGACGGCATTCATTCTTTGGTAACCCTCCATATTCATGCCTGTCTTGAACACATCGGCAATGTTGGTTTGCATCGCACCCATCATCAAAGCGTTACAGCGAATGCCCTTGTTGCCATAGAACGCGGCTGTGTTCTTGGTCAGGCCCACGAGACCATGCTTACTGGCGGTATAGGCCGCACCTAAGTGTATTTGTTGATTAGCAAAGGATCTTTCGGTTCTGATGTCAAACAAGAACTGCCAGCAACATCATATGACGGGAACGAAATTGCAGCAAGCAGCAATTCAACATACCAGCAGCCCAACCAGCTTGACCCGCCACAGAAACGATATTGATGATGCGTCCATCAGGCTTTGTTTGCTGCAACATATTCTGTACCGCCATCTGGCTCAAGACCATCGGCGCCGTCAAATTGAGCGCAATGACTCGATCCCACTGTTCGAGGCTCACATCGCCCACGGGATCAAACTGGTCCATGATTCCTGCATTATTCACCAACACGTCGATCTTGCCGAAGTCTTGAATCAGTGAATCAAACAAGTTTTTCCGCTCCTCGGCCTGGGTGATGTCGGACTTGATGGCGCGGAAGGGGCCCTTCGGAGAGAGTTCCTTCGCAGTCTCTTGCAGTCGTTCCTCGTGAATATCGCAGATGACCACGTTGGCGCCCGCGTCGAGGAAATGCGTGGCGATAGCTTTGCCTAGGCCGCCTGCTCCACCTGTGACGAGACACGTCTTGCCTGCGAGAAGTTGTTCCGACATGGTGTTGAGTGTACAAGGAGGGCCAGGAATGTGTGAGGTGTCTGGAAGAGGTGCGGTGGGCCTTGGAAAGGTGAGCTCGCCGGTGATGGAAAGATCTTTTGCTGGATTTGATGATGGGCGATTGAAAGCCCGGGGCCGTTTAGTTTATATATGCTTCCACCTTCTCACGCTGGACCCGACCCCCTTTTGAGGTGGCCACGTTGACTGCGGGAACTTGGTTCTAAGTGCCCCCGACCAAAAGGTAGCTGGAGCTCTATACAAGCACCATTGCGTGCCCTCGGCCATTGGCCCTTCCGGGAGGTGGTCTGTTCATCTGTTGTCCGACCGTGTTGTCAGACGGGAAGAGAGTGTCAGACGGGAAGAGAGTGTCAGACTGGGGGGGGGGAAGGAGATACAAAGTGAATACTGGTTACACTATGGAACTACCTATGGATGATCTTCATGGTTACACTTTGGAAGAACCAAAGCAAAGTACCCAAGTGAATTGCCTCGACGAAACCATTGCCAGCACTGAACAGGAATTGGAAACTAGACAGTATTGAACAGACTAAACACCAATGCTTCATGATCACATGTAGAAACGCGACTTGGCGACCATACTGTACCTGAGTGTACATATGTACTGCCATTGACCAACGACTGCCATACAGGCAGAAACCACTCCTTACTCAGCCTGGTCTGGTCTCCTCCGGAAAGCAGGGGTTCCGGCCAAGCCCCAAGACAGCCCACTTGGCCATGCATGAAGCGTCGCAAAGGGCCCCGTCCGCCATCCACTGCCGACTGAATCGATCTCGAGTACCGTCCCGTCCCGTCCCCCCTTACTCCTCCCATTCCGGGCCAGGCTACAGGAGATAAGATCTGAGGCCGCACCACTCGATCACCTGCTCGGACGTTTCCCATCCGAAGCCCTAGACCCTATTTCCATATTGGTCAATGCTTCGTCCGTCGCTTCGGCCAGAGTCTGTCCGACTTCCGAGATCGGGGGAGATTAGTAGGCTAGTAGCTACTAGCCAGTGTCCACTGGAATAGCAGTAGTGAACTACTACTACTGTCGGACTGAGTCCTGACCCGGACTACTCCCCTCTTTCCGTGTGTGGTAGCTGTGAACAATCTTAATCCTCAAAAATGAGACCATCCTGCCAATTCATATCCTACTCTACTATTCTAGTGCAAAAAATAGAGTTGTGATGGCTGGAACCAGCAAGCTTTCTCAAACCACACGAATTGGATCTGCTATGGCGAATCACTTTTCGCCAGAGGGACTTTTCCCGGGTCGTCGTCATCTTGCTCTTTGCAAGATGTATAGGTTTTGAAAGGCTCGGTCCCGGAGGAAAGGGTACACTGTTCGTCGCTTCTGCATCATGAAATATGGTGCTATCAAATGCTCCTGTTAACTCGCAGTGTTCCTCATGTTGAGTCTGTGATCGAGGCTAGTCGACAAAGTTGACCCTCATGAATTCGAATCGGGGAACGAGGTCTGTGCCTAGTGCCTCCAACGGAAATACGATCTAGTATTCTAGTTTCCGTCTACGCGATGGTGGTGATAAGCCTGATTCATGAACTGCGCCAACCCCTAGACACTTGAATGCTCCTCAATCCGTCATCGCATGGAATTTGGATGAGACGGTTTGACAAGGCCGATCGCTGTGCTGGGGACCTCAAAAATCCCGAAACCTTCTTTTAGGAAGCAATGCGACTGATAGGCTGCAGTAGTGCTGCATAGATTCTTCTTTCTATTGCATCAACTACCTGATTCAATGATCGGCTCGGCTGCGCAATTAATCAGCTATCAAACCTCGTCGTGGATGGGCACGTTACCCCCGCAAAATGGCAGTTGAAGTGCCTATCAAGTTTCTGCACCAGCCAAAGAGGACCGACTAGTGTCTCGTGCTGTCGCGCAGACCTTCTCGATTGGGAAATCCGGGGAGCCTATCGTTCCTTATCTCTACGATAAGTAAGTAAATCTCAACTTTCTTCAATATCGGGAAGGTGTTGGAGATGGGGTTACTGCATTATGAATCAAGGCGACTTGATAATGAACCGCCTCGAGGACGAGGGTCAACGCCACCATCGGATTCTTCAATGCATGGAGACTGCGCTCAAGATGTCACAAGGGTGAACTTCTCTTCTCTTAGTTATATGATAACGCAGATACGACGCTGGTTGGAGCCATGGCAGAGAATCAGAAGAGGTTGGAGGTGTTTGGAGATATGACTGATGAGGACGGTCGTCTAGAAAATCTAGGTCATGAGCAAGGTACACACCATGTTCTGACTCAAGCTTCTTTGTGACAATTTGTTCTGGCTGTTCTTCAAGGCTGACTCTTAATCACTTCTCAGAGCTGAAGCGATCATTTGGTTTATTGTCTATGATCGGTTTCAGCTTCAGTGTTGTCACATCGTCAGTCACCTGTATTTTCCTTGAGCACGCCGCCAAGTGATACAGCTTCGGATCGCCCATTGTTACTAGATGGACCGCACTCAGTGGAGTCTTCATCGTCGGCGTGACATCAGGAGGTCCGCCGGTCATGATCTTCGCTTTCATCAGCGTCAGTCTACTTACCTTGGTCGTTGCCATTCCTATGGCAGAGATGTGCTCTATGTATCCTGTTGCCAAAGGTCAATACTCTTGAGTGGCTGCCCCGGCACCTCCTCGATTCGCTCGAGGTTTGTCGTACACCACTCTCATAGGTAAGATCGAGCATACCCACTCGATTTGCATTCTTCCATCCATTTCGAGGGATCGTCTAGAACCGTGTATAACTGTGGATTTTCCACGGTAGGCCTCCTCGCGATGGGCGCCACGAACAACTCCATCGCATCCAATTTCTTTCTTGGAATGGCAAATGTGGTCTACCCTGCATATATCATTGAGAGATGGCATACAGTCCTGTTAGCCTACTGTGTGGCATTCCTTTCTGCCGGCGTGAATCTTTGGGTCTCTTACCTGCTGCATAAGATCTCCAAGTTCATCTTGATCTGGAACGTGCCCTCCTTTGTCATCATCACAGTGACTCTGCTCGCCACGACCTCAACGATCACAAGCAGTCCGTATCGTTTGTGTTTCAAGACTTCCAAAGACACCGCGGGCCTTGGAACAGCCGTGACGGCGATCGTTGGCATCCTGCAGGCGTGTTTCGGCATGTGCTGCTACGATGGACCATCGCACATGACGGAGGAGATGAATTCGGCTACCACAGAGGCCCCCAAGACGATCATCCTTGCCGTGTGCCTTGGTACGGTCACTGGGTTTGCTTTCTCTCTCACTCTGTGCTTTTGCATCGGCGACATTGCCGCCACTGCACAGAGCAGTACTGGAGTTCCCGTCATTCAGATCATGGACGATTCCACGGGGAGCAAAGTTGCCACCTGTATTCTCGCCAGTTTGATTGCAGTGATCGTGACCGTCGCTGGAGTCAACATTCTTGCAGAGGGATCTCGGTCCACTTTTGCTTTTGCTCGTGACCACGGGCTGCCCTTTTCTCCCACTTGCAGCAAGGTGGAGAGAAAGAGCCAGGTCCCCGTGAACGCCGTCTTCCTTACCTTGGCAGTTCAACTGGCTCTGGGCGCCATCGAGTTTGGCACTGTCACTGGCTTGCCGACGGTCGTCTCAATTTCGACGGCGGGCTTCTGGAAGTACCACCTCTTCTTTCTTTGTCCTGCAAATCCCTATCCATCTATCCGCTATGGCTGATGCTAGCACGTGCTCATCATCTGCTCTTCTCCGCCAAAACAACATACAGATCTCTCTTACGCAATGGCTTTGTTCAGCCGCCTTGTCGGATACTTCACCGGCCACGTCACCACGCCCAAGGGCCCCTTTGCACTATTCACCCCAATATCGATCGGTCTCAACTGCATCGGACTGCTCTTCCTCCTATTCGCGTCCATCACGTTCAACTTCCCCAGTACTTCACCCGTCACCGAATCCATAATGAATTACACTAGTGCTGCAGTTGGTATCATTGGTCTCATCAGTATCATCGCCTGGTTCACGACTGGTCCGCGGAATTTTGCCGGGCCCCGGGACTCTGAGTTATTTGATGGGACAGAGCAGCACGATGCGGGATGTTCATGCTGCACAGGGCGCTGATGTGTATTCGGGGAGCGAGGGACGTAAGGGTCAATGAATCAGTGCCTATGTGCCTAACTGCCTGTCTGCCTATCTGCCCGATTGCGAGATTGAGGTTTGACCATTCGTCAGGGTGGTAGTGGTCGTCGTATTGGAATCTATGAGATCAACGCTGGAGTGGAGCTCCATCTTCAAGACGCATGTCAAGTGGACCATGAGAAAATACTCCCAGCACCTTTACGTAGTTCGTAAGACATAACAAACTGCTTGACTAGGTAAAATCAAGTAGCACGGAGTACGCACACCTTCCCAACCTGTTCCAGTGAGATTGGATTATCAAAAAGTCAAGGGTGGTATTACCCCCCTCGACTGACAGTCGAAGGCATCTCAGTTATAGTCTATGCTATACTACCATGTACGAGGTCAGACATCGTGATCCATCCGCATCACTCGATACTCGATAGTCGACAGTCTCGACAGTAGTGACCGGAATCACTGGATAAGTGGATTGTGATACTGACTTGTTCGTGTTGTGAATCTAGTAATCTACCTAGTTCGGGCTCCGGAGCTAAAAATGGGATGCTCCACCTTTGTATTAATAACTCAGTAACACTAGTTAGTTAACCAACTAATTACCAAATACTAGTTAGTTCCCTAACCACCAGTGAACCAGTGGACCAGTGGACAATCGACATACCCCGTCAAGCGCCACATCAAGTAGCGGTCTAGTCCTCCGACGATGCGGTAAGGTATGCCCAACTCAAGGGATCGACCAGTAGTAGTGACTCCCGTCGGTGCTACTTCGGCCGGGAGTAAGGTAGCAAGGCCCATAAGGCCCATAAGGCCCATACACCGTGGCCGGTCTCATTCTCTACCGATTTGAAAGTGGAGCTGGAGGCCCGGCCGCCGATGGGCTGGGGTCCTCCCCCGCAATACGCAGTAGGGCACACCGCAGTGACAGTCGCAGGGTCATACTCCGGTTCTACGGTGTACTTTGGACGTGGAACATTCGAGAGAAGTTACTCAGTGAGTCAGTAGTATCTTGGTAAGCGGTCAGCTGTCTTGGGCACCTTACTATTGATATCATGAGCTAGAGCCCCTCAGCCTACTAGTACCGAGTCTAGGTACCGACCAACTTACCATCTTTTAGTTATCTAGTACTACTACCTTCAACATTGACTATGCTTGCGGATCAACATTCAACGTTGTATAAAGTCAGGCTCACATTAATGATTGCTAAGGTCCAGGTTCTTGTCCATGGTAAGAGTGATGCTTCACTGCTGCACTCTTGAACCCTGCCCCCGATCATGGTCATAGACTTTCTACCGTCATTCGACTCAATTCCCCACCCTTGTGTATGCTTGTTCAAGTAAAAGTGTGCAGACTCTAGTGTTCAGTTCTACTGGAGAGAAAACGGATTTTAAGCGGTCAGATACTTACCTCAAGTGGGTAGTTACTACTACTATACTAGTAAGTAGTCTCTAGAAACCAACCAATCGGGGAGTCTTCACCCTCTCTCCCTTTCTCGAAAGTCTGAGTGCGTACTGCGTACTGCGTAGTACTTCTTTTTTTTATGTCTTTGTGGAAAGAAAATGAAAAAACCAACTCGGAAGCATGAGAATGGGAGAACCCCCGGTGAGAATGACGGTTCGCCTGTGATCGCCAGACGACCTCTGAGCCTCCGGGGAAAGAGGTCAGGGAAGAGGCCGCGGGGCCGGGGGGGCTTATTCCTTGCAGCCCTCCCAGCCCGTTCGCATCCCGCGTTCCTTTTGGTTCTAGTGTCGGTGAATGGGAAGCGAAAATTGGGAAGCACACACAGTAGTAGTGTAGTAGTATTAGTGCATTTATGGAGTGCTCGAACGGAAACTGGAAGGTAGTAGACGAGCTCGTGCGGAGACAAAAAAGATCTTATAAGCCTCCAGGACTCTACAATTGAAAGCTCCTGGGCGACTTCTTCAAACCACAAAACCCAAAGATCGGCTCGTGGCACTGATCGATTCCCATTTGCAAGACTCTCTAAAGCACTTTTGCTTCTAGTAGTCTCAAGAGGGCTCGCCGGCTACTCCATACCGAGGTCGGCATCACCTCTCTCAATCATGATTGTGTGGTTTCTCCTTGGAAGCACCCTGGCCGGTTGTCTGATCATTGCACTCTACCGACTCCTCGTCCACCCGCTCAAGAAAGTGCCCGGCCCCCGTCTGGCCGCGGTGACAGGCCTCTACGAAGTCTTCTGGATCGCATGGAGCTGCACCAGTTATGACGAGGAGATTGATCGAATGCATCAAATTTATGGTCAGTAGTGTTGCAATTCCTCGGTTGCGATTGCAATCGCAATGAGCGCAATTCGGGCCGGATGGCGGCAACTGACCACCAAGATGACCAGGCCCCATCGTTCGCATCAATCCCGATGAGATTCACATACAAGATGACTTCTATCAGTCCAAGGGTGCCGACGTGGCTTGCCACTCTTGGCACCTAGAGTCATACACGCCATCGTGGCAATGGCAGACCCCGGCGACCTTGGATCGTCTTCGACGATGGTCGTGGTGGAAGATTCGGAGCCCTCTGCATGCCGAGATGCTTGGATTTGTCCAGCACCTGGTTCAGAAGCATTTCCACTACAACGAGTCCCGCCGACGGGCGGCAACCGTCGCTTCGAGCTCCGGTAACGAGATCCTTGGCATTCGTCTTCTGTTGCGGTATGACCAATCCCCGGCAAGCGATCTTGAGGGGGGAACTGCGGCGAGGACAGTCCCCAGTTCAGTTCGCGGCCGATCACTTTCTATCGCCGTTCGCCATCCGGGCGAATGATGAGGATGGATGCGCGCGGTAACGACGCAGCTCGCGGGGACAAACAAATATTCTAGATCGCTAGAAGGTTCTGCCGCAAATCGGTAAGATCATCCTCTGCCCTCGTGATGGTGGTGCCGTGGTGTACCCTCGTCAACGGGGAAGAAAGCTATGGACATGTCCCGATCCAAATTACCTCGAAAGTGCTTTAGACTTTCCGTTACGAGAACAGTCCGGAGCAGCTGGACGGCTCAACAGCTCCAGAGTTTGGCCGGGTCTGATATTGCTGGCCAGATCTCGTCCTCAAGAACAGACCGAAGAGGCATTCGGTCCCAAGAAACTTTTTTGTTGGCTTTTGCCCATCACGAACAGCGACGAAAAGAGGGGGCGGCGCTTTAAGGTTGTCCAAGAGCGGGGGTCGACCAAAGTCCCATTTTGAACGAAACTTGAAAATCATCATTGTTCATGGACCGCCGTCAGACACACCAGATGCGCTAGTCGCGCACACAACCGCAGCCGTTGATCAACTTGAACTTGAGATGCAGGCGACAGTCCCCGACCCGGCGGCCGATTGCCTCGCCGGGAAAGCGCCGGTTGGTCACGTAGTTTGCACTCTGCATCAGCTGGGAAAGTCAATCCGGATTCGAAATATGTCGGGCAACCCTGTCTCGGGCGTACCGACGAGATCAAGTTCCATGAGCCGGAATTATTGGATCAAGGGAATGAGGCAAATGTCAAAATAATGATCCTGAGAGCGAGAGGAATCAAAGTGTGACGGAGATTGACGGTTGCAAGGTCGTCAAGAGAGAATTTCCTTTTCGGGGCCGTCAGCACTCAGTAGTCAGTAGCAACTTCAGTACTAAGTTAAGTAATGTTATTTTTTTCCCCTCCCATACTCCGACCTGGACTTCGCCTTCTTGGGGGTTCCTTTCCCTTTCGAGTGGCTTGATTGCGTTCCGCCGGTGGATCTGCCCGTCACTCAATTCCGCGCGCTCGTCGTGGAGGATCTCTGGACCACCTTAAAAGAGACCTCTGCCTCGATCCAATCCCGCAACACAACCGCGCAATCGCGCCATTGACCTATTTCGTCTTCATTCTTTTGTCGAGTCTTCTCCACCCAACACAATGGTATGTTGACAATTCTTGCATCGCTCACTGGCTTGGCTGCGGGGAGAGGGCACAGATAAGATGCAGCTGGCCAGCCACTGCCAGTGTCTTGGCAGCCCTGCGCGACAGCGAGTTCAACTGCCGAGTGCCTTGCCTCTACTGTCAGATGGGTCGGAGACGAAGAGATGGGAAAACGAACCGCATGGAGACAACTTCAAAGCTGACCTGGTTCTCCACATCGCTAGCCTCACGCCGATTCCTCCTATTTCTGGGGCAAGACCAAAGCCGAGGTCTATTCACAACTCCTGGACCAAGCTAAAGGTCTTCTCGACGGCCAACGCAATTGGGTAAGTGTGTGAATATGCGCGCGAGCTTTGGATGAGGATGGATGGGTATACAGACAACCCTCCCAATCATCTTCTCGATCTGCCACGCCCATATCTTCGATGCCGTGAATGGATCTTGCTGGATCAGTCAACCCCCCCGAATAGGCAATGCGAAGCTAACTCGGTGTCACCATTTCAGGTCAGGTGAGCACGCTCTACGCCATCCCTCCTTCGCACATGACCTCAGGATGTCCTCAAGACTATCATCACCTCCGAATTGCGCAGCAACTCGCTCCGCCTTGACTGACACGGCGAGCAAGACAATTCATTGAACTGGAAATTGACATTGATGGCTTTTCTTCGCATTGCGCTTTAGCAACCTGTCCAACATCTCTTCCCTTCTCTGGCACGCCTACGCCGCTCTTCCGTCCCCATCTTCGGCCGTCAACTGGACCGGTTTCTACATTCGTGATGACAAGTTCCCCGCCCTCGCCTCGCCCGTCTCCTCGCCTCCGCTGCCCGGCGCACCAGGATTCGGTGGTGTAACCATCTCAACGACTTACGCCCACCCCGAAGATCAAATCTTGTTGCTGGGTCCCTTCCACGGCAAGCCCGCCTGCCAGCAGATTCGCTTCGGAAAGGGGGTCTGTGGTACCGCTGCGGCCAACCAGAAGACGGTCATTGTCCCTGATGTGATGAAATTCCCGGGTCATATTGCCTGTGATGCCGATAGTCGGAGTGAAATTGTGGTCCCCATCATCATCCGTGGAGAGGTATGTATCTTTTCCTGCTTAAGGGCCGTGTTGTCTTTTCCTTTTGTGACTGTCAGCTGCTGTCCTTCGTTATCCATTCACTTTCTCGGCGCGATCGTCCAGAACATCAACAGTGCTCACTTCTATTTCTTTCTCTTCTTTAGACCGTTGCCATCATCGATATCGATTGCACACTCCCATCAGGCTTTGATGAGGAAGACCAGCAATATCTGGAGCAACTCGCCGAGCTCCTTGCCGAGAGCTGTGACTGGTGAACAACATCTGTCTGCAGAGCGCAAAGTATATGGTCGGGATTATATCTGTTCGACCGCGATCGCAAAGAACCAAGTGTCATGACCAGATGACTTCGACACGACTGTCTTGATGAAGAATAACGCCAGAAAAAAAAAGCACTTGACAAGGCTACCGATGGCGTCTTTATGTGTGGGAAACGCGTGATAAAAAGTTGTCTTTTCTTTTCATTTTCTTTTTCTTTCCTCTTTTGATTAGAGATTTCCTCCCTCGCTTCCGTTTCAGTGATCGCCCGTGGGAACGACGTGACTCTGGTGGATATGTGCCTGGGAAGTCTTTTCTCCAGGTCTCGACTGCATCTTCTATCTCCTCCTCATTATTGATTGAAAACCTTGCGGGTGTTTCCATACTGGAGTGACAAATTTGACATGGTTGGTACTGCTGGACTTTGCTCCCTTTTTTCTTCTAAGTGATGCTCAGCTGTAGACTGGTCTTTCTGACCTCTTGACACTTACCCACCGCATAGATTCAATTGCATGTCGATAAGGCGTGCACACTAGCCAAGCACACTCGAGTGAGTCTTTCCAGTTCAAGCAACGATAATCCATCAAGAACTGGAACACAGCAGTACGGGGAGGCTCCACGATCAAAGATAACTTCCGTATCACTGTCCCAGTGAGCGTGTACTCGAGTAGACTTTATAATGAGCCGGAAAAACAGCTTGATAGGTTTGACATTGAGCACGATTTTGGGAATGAGGCCATGCGATCTGCATTCTTCAATATAGAAAGGAAGGAATTTGTTCGGTGTGTGAAACCAGGCTTCGTCTCTTGCTAGCCTTAGGGGGGTAAGGGTGTAAGGGTGTAAAGACCATGTGGGGTTGTGCGTCCCCACGCCAGGTAGCGACTGTATGATGATTTCCCCCTCTATTCGAGCAACGAGAGGACTTTGTCCGGTCCCGGATCCAAGCCAAGTGTGTGCCTGGGAAAGAGCTAAAGGGAGGTAGGGGATAGTTGAATAGGGAAGAGAAATAGATAGAGAAAAGCAAAATGATGCATATCCGTTCATGGGAAAAGGAAAAAAAAGATACATGTATGTAATGACCGCTCAATAATTCTAGAACACCGATGGAATGATTCAATGTGGGGAAGAAAACAAGAGAAAGAAGGAAGAAGATGATGTTGCCGGAGAATGAGTTGCAGAATGTAGCAAATTTGGTCGCGGCAGCTTTGGGCCTCTGCTTGGAAGTTCAGAGACATGCGACTCCATATTTCATGTGTGGATGAGATTTGCAGCGCGAGGGCGGCGCAAGTGGCTGAGCAATGCATATGTACACTTTGACTGGAACAAATCACATATCACATGTTCAAGAGACTCATCTGGCGCCGCATTGGATTGGGCGAGACAGAGTCTCCGTCCTCACTGGGACCAAGTCCACTGTCTGTACCGGTGAGTCCAGCATCAGTGTCAATGTCCCAGTCATCTTCCGCGTCGGCCCCGTCTCCGCCATCCCAGCTTTTTTGCACAGCACCGCGTGTATTCCAACGAAGGGCTCGTTGAACGCTGGTGAACCACTCGCCGCTGTCAGAGACCACGGTCGGGAATGGGTACTGGCTGGCTTCGACGGTGACATAGTCGCCCTGTCGAAGCTCAACGCGGCCCTTGCCGTCAAAGGAGCAATAGGCTGTAGATCGAGAGGCATTGGGAACGGCAATGCGCAAGAGGTGGGAGTCGGAGAGAACCATGGGGCGGAAGGAGAGAGTATGAGGACAGATGGGAGTCAGAAGGATGCCAGGAATGGATGGGTGCATGAGCGAGCCGCCAGCGGACAAGGAATATGCAGTGGACCCAGTGGGAGTGGAAAAGATGCAACCGTCGGCTTGCACGACGGTCAGAAGCTCATTATCGGCGTACAGCTCGAGATTCGAGACATACGGGGACGGGCCTCGATCGATCACCAATTCGTTCAAGACCTCGAATTGCTCCCCTTCTTCTACAGCATCAGCTTCAGCTCCCTTACTTCGGTCTTTCCGAAAGACAGTGCATGTGAACCGCATGCGTAGATTGACCCGCATGCCAACATCGCCCATGACGGCATTGAGATGAGTCTTGTACTCGGCGAATTCAAAGTTGGTCAAGAAGCCGAGACTTCCTAGCGAGAAGCACAACACTGGCGGCACCACACGCTGGAACAACCAGGAGGTGAACAGAACAGTGCCGTCACCCCCGAGCGTCAGGACCAAGTCGAATTTTTCCGGGGATGTCCAGCAGAGATCGGGGGTCCAGAAACGGAGCATTTGAGCAAATCGCGGCTCCTTCTCAATGAGATCCGCGGCGTCAAATCGTTTTGAATTCCGCAATTTCGCATCGACGTATACATTGATCCCAAGATCGTTTCCATATCGCGGGGTTACCAGCAGCCACTCCGCCACTTGACGGGTCAGATGTACTAGACTATTGTCTCGTGCCTTGGTCACGATCATGATCGTTCTCACGGCGCGTTTGATGGGCCGACGCTGTAGTTGCTTAGAGACTTCACGAACACCCGTTGCCGTCTGCACCAGACGGGAATGCGACAACCACTCATCATCCGCGATCTCCTCCAGCACCTTCTTGATATTCACAGCGTCATCGAAACGCTGATGGAAATAACACGGAGTCTGGAGCATCAACCGCGCGGTCGAAGGGGATCGTTCCAAATATCCACTGATCTGTAGACTTGACAACGCATTTGATAGCTTTCGAGAGGAGGCGTTGCTACTTCGGCGCTCTCTCTCCTCTGATGACGTTGCGGAAGCTGCTGCTTCCGTCGTCGTCGTGTTCGTGGGTATGAGACTGGCCCAAGGATTGGTGAAGCCTGGATTGGAGCTGTTGCTGGGCAGACAGGGGCGCGAAGCCAAGGCTTTCATGATGGTCTGCCTGGGTATACAGTCTGTAGATAATGACCGAGGTCCGCCGATGGACTTTTGGTGGAAACGCCGAAGGTTCGAGGGTGCCAGCTGTACGCCCGCAGCTTCCTCGGTCGGTGGACCGCTCTTCAGAGCACAACACGTCGGATCGTCGACTGTCTGGGGAGCGGTTTCGTGCAAGGACATTTCGTGGTGTGTTTGCGATGGCTCTATGTGCAGAGCATAGTCGCGCAGGAGCGCCGCGCTGACGGTCGCCGAGCTCGTTCGAGACGGTCGAGGTGGGGCACTTGCGCTAGAGCTGGCCTCGGCCGTGACGGTGTTGACGGTGTTGACGGCAGGGAGATGGACGGACGAGGCAGGCTGTGTCACAGGCAAGTCGGGTTGGCGACCGTTCCTAGTCGACGATGCCATGAGATGAAACAGAATCGTCGTTCGTGGGAGAGAACGGTGATCTGGCAGGATGATAACGGGCAGCGAGGATGCAAAGACGTGGGAGTCGCGGAAGCACCGCTAACCAGCACGGAAGCCGGCTCGCGGACGTAACGGGGATTGCGGAAGGTCTAAAAAGTGATCAAACCGCGACGGGCGGGCCCCTTTCGCAATCCTGATAATATCAAGTTATCAATAACCCAGTTCTTGTCTGGTCATGCATGATTCGGTGGTCTGCATGTCAGACAGAGTAATCAGCACCTCCTTCGGATGAACTACCAGGCGCGCGACACTCATTGAGGAGAGACAAAGCCAGGTTGGATGTCATCTGTCCCGATCCTGGGAGCAATCGCTCGACGACCCAGTTTAGGAGAGTCGTGGAATTTCGAGCGAGTGCGGTACACTTACAGAAGATAGTTTCATCCGGCCGCCCAGTTCCACCAACATCGACCGTGGTTCTTCAGTGGCTTCCTCGTGTAGTGAGATTGCCGGCCGCAGTAACCTTCACGGTAGCTGATTAGCTGCGTAAGGACCGACTCGCCCAAGATTGGCATTTTCGAGAAGGTCGAAGCCCCAATAGGCATTCGTCGGATAAAGTCCCCAGTGGAGAGCCAGATAACTCAAATCAACACCGACTGGCAATGACGGGGGAATCGGCCTCATTCTGGGGCTGGAAACCCCCCCCCAGGAAATAGGACTGCCGTCGTCGTTGTTGTCGTGAAGTACCAAGTCGTGGCAGGTCAGGATCCAGATCGCGATCAGTTCACATCCCAACAACTGCATGCGGTAGCAGCTGTTCAAGCAATGACAGTACTGACTACTTAGCGTGCATAAGAAGGACGTGAATCATTTTACCACCCACATTCGCGAATGCCACAATAATTTTTCATTGCTTCGAGAGACCGAGGCTAGGAGCATTTGCAGGATTCAGCTTCGATGTCCAGCATCATGCTGCACATGCTACACTGGCCAGACAAGCATTGAGAGATCCTGCTGCACTGCAACGTAGCCGCCATTCGTGGAATAATGCCTGACTGAAGTGATCGTCGCCGTACGGGTACAGCCTCTATGCTGAGTGAAGTGACCACTAGATTCCTCAGACAAGTCCGTTGTAGAGACCTGGGCAAGGACCTTATTTACTGGTCTACGCTTAGGTACCAAGGGAGGAAATACGACCTTGACAGTGGTAAACAAGACTCAGTTCAGTTGTCTACCTTGGCGTTGGGTAATCTCAGGTGGAAGCTAGATGCTTCGCTAACTCACGTAAGTGCTTTTCCATTGAACGGTCTATTTGATGTCTATTTTTGGGTGCGTCGAGGATAAGCTGCACAAGGCCTCAATCGGATGATGCACCGCTCGTACATCGGGAGGCTTGAGCACGGCACTGTCCAAGCCAAATAGGAAACGATCGAGGTCTCAAACTGCCACCTCGGCGGACTCGGCGAGTCGACGTCTAGTCGTCACCTGATCTCTGTAACACCCATTCGCCCCTGTGTATGATGGCGACAAAGCCCGGAAGGCTTAACTCGAATCAGAAACGCCTCTTTGTAGCCCCATGTCCCAGTACTTTGCTCGTTTGTTGTTGGAAATAGTGAGACCGAGGAACGACTCTCCTTCCCCCCCCCCTCAGGAGTTCCATTGTCGCGGTGAACAAGGCAGTCAATGTTCCTCTGATCTCGAGCAAAGCCTGCCCGGTGCACCGTTGATATGGGAAATTCCCAGTTTCACTGGGGTTTCCGCACTTGACGTAATCCGATTTGTTTCATGAAGGCCTCAGATGCGGTCGCCGGACTCGTAGCCGAAGGGTGGTCAAGGCGTTCCAACATCAACCCTCTGTATGCTGGAGAGCCTCGGAATGTGATCGCCAGAGACAAATATTCACTCGGTGTCGATTTTCCACGCGTAATCGCGATACAAATGATTCTCCACAGTCTCACGGACAAAGCCCTCCGCAGTGCCGGAGTCGCCTTGGGCCTCCATGGCAATGTCTCCGTCTACTTCAGGCAAGTCGACGCCCCGACACAGGGCATGGGCACACTGCTGTACGGTCTTCCAGGTATCAAAGTCGAAGCGGCCCTGACTCTCATTCAGAAGGAGGTGGCCTTTGGAGGAAAAGGCCAGCACGTGCAAGGAGGAAGCTGCCTTGGCTTCCACAAGGGTGGGGTTGCTGATGATGACGTTGGATTTGGAGACGGCCACTAACGCGGTGGAATAGGTCATGGACATGGGCACGGCCCCAGAGAGCAAGGCGAGTAAGGAAGTGTGAAGTAATGAGGGCAGCAAGGTGAGGTACTGTCGCCATCCATTTAGTCAGTACATCACGTAGAGGTGGGCATCAGAATGCCGAGCCATCTGCTTACCGAATCTCCTCGCGCAATCGCACCACCACCGACGATGGCCAAAGTGATCACCACACCACGACGGGGGAAGCCTCGTTCGCGGCCCAGAATCAGCTTTTGGAGCATCGTCCGAATGATGCCTTCCACATATCGCTCCCCCACTCCGGCAGTAGTGTTTCCAGGCTTGATGAAAACTTCCACGGTCGCTTCCTCCGGCTTCAGAGCGTCGCGACGTCCGGGAAGCTCAACTGGGGCGTTGACCGAGCCTAGGATCTTGTAGCCTGTTGTGGGACACTTGAAGGAGGCCGAGCCATCGGCACGGCTCAGGTTGGAAAGGGACGCAGTTGGGCCGACCATCGTGGTGGAGAATGAGAGTTCGAGTGGGAAAGAAAGCCAAGGGGGATGTTTTCTTTGGCCGGAGTTCGATTATCGAGACGGAGAGCGAGTGTCTGTCTTGCTCGTGGTGCGTAGAGAGGATGGGGAAGCATATGGCCTAGCAGCGTCGTGAAAGAAGCTCTCGCGATTTTTCGTCGACCGCGGGCCCCACATGCGCTGATTGGCGGACAGATCGGAAACCACGAGAGTGTGAGACTGTGAGTTAGTTAGGACAGCCGTAACTTATTAAGTTCTAAGTGACTACTAGTAACTAGTTAACTTACTACCTGAGGTAAGAGTACGAACGAGGTTCATCTCTGTGGACATCTCTTTGTTTTGATTTGGATCATGTACAGAAACATTCAAGGAGTCGTTGATCTTGATCACCATGCGCTGAGCACGGAGTCTTTTGATGATCATCTTGGCAACGGATGTCAAATACTTTTCTTATCAGTGTCCTAGGACCAAGACTGAATGTACTCCAATATCCGACTGGCATCGATCTCACTCATATGGCCGAACATCCGACTGCCGGCAGAGCGACTACCGAGTCTGGACTTGTACATAATCATATGCGTTGGGGTCTCGTGATCTAGGGCCTCATAAGTCCTCTGCTGAACTACAGTACCTCTCGAACTGCAGGCGGCAGGGGTACCGTACCTGCCAGGAGGTACACTATCCAGGCCTGAGCGTGTTCGCCGTTTACTAGTAGCGGTGAATAGTAGGACGAAAAGAGACATTCACCCAGAATCCCATGGTCACACCCTCGCGATCCCGGTCCTGGAGCACGAAATTCATCTCGATCATATGTCTACGGTCTACCTGCTGTCAGAGTTGAGTCCTGCCTCAATAAGTCGAATCATGAGGCCTTCGCTTTGCCATCCATCCAGTATCCACAGGAGGAGGCCCGGAGTCTGTGACGCCGCCAAGGGCTTGGAAACGTGGCAATGCACGAGGCTAGCACCGCGTAATCTTGAGGACGCGTATGGTCTTTTTCCGGATAGCGTGAAATCATTCTGAATCATGTACCATTCATTCACTGGCCGCCTTTTCGCAAATGATGCATGTACCCAGATAGACCGGTCCCAAGTTTTGTGGGCAAGTTGAGAGTAAGTTATCCAGGAGTGATTGTATACCTACGTACTCACTTCACAACTACGTACCTCCTCCTAATGGAATAGAAAAAGCGTCAGACTGGTAGATAAGTACTATGCGTATGGTCATGATCGATAAGAATCAAGATGATCTCGTAGTAATATAGGAGTGACTACCAGTGGGTTCTAAAATTCCATCAAAGCTACTAACTAGTAGCACAAGGCACTTCGAGCTGTGGCAAGTGTCAATCGTTAGAAGGCGGATATAGGTCCCCGAAGTTATCCTGCAGGATGAGCCCCAAGTCAAGTCGCTTTAATTGATTTGGGAATGAGAGCCGACAGGAGCTGCAAGGTGATCAAAGTTCCAAGATGGACCGAGTCTTGGAAACTCCAGAATCCTGCGCCTCACCCCTTGACTTGGTATCCGACTGTACGTCTAATTAGCTAAGTCATGGGCAACCTGTGAAGTTCACCGTAGGTATCACCGTACTACTATAGTACTTTCCTACTACTGGACTCAGTAACTAGTGGACTCCAGACTGGGTGTCTTGAATCTTCCCTGGTATCTCTGCGAACGAAGCCACCTCTTCCACCAGCATCCGCCACCCAATCATGCTTTCTCCGCTCCGCTCGACCCTCAGATCGTGTGTTATCTTCCTGCAATCGATTCCTCCACGGGGGCGAATGGGCCGCTCGGCGTGAGAGTGTGTTGGATAGCCAAGCTTCCCGCCTCGCGCAGCCCCCAATGAGCTGGTGGTCTTCCCCAGGAGATGATGACAGGACCAAGTAAAGGTGTTGACCCCCCGCATGAGCGACGGTACAGCTCCCCTCACTTGCGAGTTGCATCGAACTCATTGGGTGAAGTCGGCAATGAAACCCAGAAGGGTACCAATATCCCTGCGAACCCTTTTCCCCTCCCCGGATCTTGAGATCCTCCTGGCGATAAGATTCTGATTGAGAATCAAGTGCATGACGATATAATCTGGACGGATTTCATCTCAGCATCAGACAAGGTTCCTTGGAAGCAAATCAACATTCTCCTTCTTTCCTCCCTCCATCACTCTCTGCTAGTCTCTATTCGCTTGGGCCTGCCGATCACCTCACTTTTCAAACGATACTTGAATGGGCATTGACACGCTTCCAGATGTCGAGGAATCGGCAGAGCCCTCTATATGTGCCCTAAAGGAGCCTAATTCAATCCAGCGGGAGCATTCGAAGGGACCCCTGGAGTTCTGTACCTCCCACGAGAAGGAAGTCGTTCTACCTGCCACTGGTGACAACGCACCAATTGACGGAGATCTAACTGCGACACCCGACCGCCGACATAGTTCAAGCGATACTCTTGTCCAAAGCCATCTTCTCGAGCCCACAGTAGTTGCTGAGCTTCTTCAAACAAGCCTGAGGTGAGCGGCTTTGAGCAATCACAAACGCGATATCGCGCGCTATTCATCTTTGATCTGACCATATTGCGTCTTCTTTCCCCAACAACAGCAATGGACTCTCTACCGTCGACGCCAGGGAACGCCTCCAGAGACATGGACCGAATGCCCTGCAAAAGATCAAGGGCGTCTCCGTCTGGGGGATACTGCTAAGACAAGTCTCCAACAGCTTGACTATCGTAAGTGTCGGGACAGATTCGAAAGTAGTACTTCCACCGGTTGTTGATAATGACCTCAGGTCCTGTTGATAACCATGGCCTTGTCCTTTGGTATCGATGATTACATTGAAGGGGGAGTGATCACTGCGGTGATCCTTTTGAACATCATTGTTGGGTAGGTGATCTCTGCCCTGATGTACGACTCGTGACCGGGGGTGAAGCTGACAGGATTCCATAGCTTCTTCCAAGACTATCGTGCGGAACAGACAATTCTCTCACTGCAACGCCTGTCTGCACCAGTTTGCAAAGCCATTCGAGATGGCCGGGTAAGCCCAGTCAAGGCGGAGTCCTTGGTGGTGGGTGATGTCGTCCAGCTCGCCGTGGGCGATATTGTTCCCGCAGACTTACGCTTATTTGAGGGAATGAACGCAAGCATGGATGAGGCACTCCTGACGGGCGAATCTCTACCGGTCCTGAAAACCCCATACGAGACCCTGCCTCGTGCCGATATCCCCATCGGGGATCGCACCAACATGGCATACTCCGGATGCAGCACGAGCCAAGGCCGTGCTACAGGAGTCGTCGTCGCGACGGGCATGAACACCGAGGTTGGCAAGATTGCACAGTTACTTCAAGCAAATGACACCGTGGACGACAAAAGCCGCGTTGCCTACTTCTGGCGGCGAGTCAAATTTTCGGCTATGAATATTCTAGGTCTCGTTGGTACGCCCCTGCAAGTAAAGCTGAGCAAATTCGCCTTGTTGCTGTTTGCCCTCGCCATTCTCCTGGCCATCATTGTCTTCTCAGTCAACCTGTGGCATGTTCAAGGCGAGGTGCTCATTTATGGCATCTGCGTGGCCGTCGCCGTGATTCCTGAATCCTTGATCGCAGTTCTTACAATTACAATCTCCGTAGGCACTAAAGCGATGGCTCGCGGCAATGTTATCGTTCGCAAGCTACAGTGCTTGGAAGCCGTCGGTGGGGTAACCAACATCTGCTCGGACAAAACTGGAACTTTGACACAGGGCAAAATGATAGCTCGCTCGGCATGGATTCCTGACGTGGGAGTCTTGGCAGTAAGCCAGACCACTGACCCATTTGACCCGACGAGTGGTGTTGTCCAACTTGACGCGATCGACTGGAGCTCCGAGTATGCGGTGGGTCAGCATCCGGCTCTACATACCTTCTTGTCGGCCATCTCGCTGTGCAATCTTTCAACAATTCACCACGAAAATGGTGTGTGGAGTGCGATTGGAGAGCCCACGGAGATAGCCCTGCACGTTCTTGCCATGCGCTTTGACTTCGGAAAGAACCAAGTTATCACGAAGCGAGGGCTTGAGCTGCACACTGAATATCCATTTGACTCTGCAATCAAGAAGATGACAGTTGTGTACAAAAACCGAGCCGAACAAGTCAACGAGATCTTCACGAAAGGGGCACCTGAGATTGTCATCCCGTTGCTGTCAATATCCGAGGATCAGCAGAGAGTCATTCAGGAGACCGCTGAACGAATGGCTGGAGACGGCCTCCGTGTTCTTTGTATAGCCTACAAAAAGGTACAGTTTCAGGACGAGCAACAAGTATCATCTCGTAGCGCCGCTGACTCTGATCTCGAGTTTGGGGGGCTTGTCGGCCTTTACGACCCACCTCGAAATGAGACTGCAGCGGCAGTACGCAAATGCCAGATGGCTGGCATTAAAGTCCACATGTTGACAGGCGACCATGTCAAGACTGCTGCAGCTATTGCCTCAGAAGTCGGCATTCTTGACCAAGTCACAGCACATGGAAAGTTCAAGCATCTGGTCATGGCCGCAGAGGAATTTGACAAAATGTCGGACCAAGAAATTGACCAGATCGAAGAATTACCTCTGGTCATCGCTCGCTGCAGTCCTGCTACGAAAGTCCGCATGGTTGAGGCAATGCATCGCCGTCAAGCATTCTGTGTCATGACTGGCGACGGAGTGAACGACTCGCCTGCCCTGAAACGAGCTGACGTAGGAATAGCCATGGGTAAGAATGGAAGTGACGTGGCCAAAGAGGCAGCCGACATGGTCCTTACAGATGATAACTTCTCGTCGATTGTGACGGCTGTCGAGGAAGGAAGACGTCTGTTTGATAATATCCAGAAGGTCCATTCTACCCCAGACCTGATGATGATGATGATGTCCTTTAGCTGACTATCATCTCTAGTTTTTGCTGCATCTCCTCATTTCCAACATTGCGCAAGTCGTTCTGCTCCTGATAGCCCTAGCATTCAAGGACGCGGGTGGCGACTCAGTCTTCCCATTGTCACCACTGGAAATCCTGTGGGCCAATCTGGTGACCTCGTCTTTCTTGGCTGTCGGCTTGGGCTTGGAAGAATCTCAGCCTGACATTATGTACCGCCCACCTCACGATCTTCGAGTCGGTGTTTTTACGACCGAACTGATTGTTGACAAGATGGTATATGGCACATTCATGGGCACGCTCTGTCTTGTGTCCTTTGTGTGCGTCATCTACGCCGTCGGTAGCGGCACCTCGGACCTGGGCAATGGGTGCAATGAGGGTTACAACTCGACGTGCGATGCGGTCTTTCGAGCGCGTGCTACTACTTATGCCACGCTGACTTTCCTCCTATTGGTGACTGCCTGGGAGGTCAAACATTTCTCACGATCGCTTTTCAACATGAATCCAGTCCGTTTTCCCAATCGATTCTCCATTTTCCCCACCGTTTGGCAGAATCGGTTCCTTTTTGGGGCTGTGATGGCAGGATTTGTGATTGCCTTCCCGGTAATCTATCTACCCGTGGTGAATGAGCTCGTCTTCAAGCACCATGCTATCGGTTGGGAGTGGGGAATCGTCTTTGGCTGCACAGCTGCGTATCTCGTCTGCGTGGAAAGTTGGAAGGCTATCAAGCGAGCGTTTGGCATCGGTAGTGGAAAGACTGCGATCATGACTTTGGAAGATGCTGAGGATCGTGCTGGTCTGAATACTTTGAGTCCGCTGTCGATGAGTGCCAATGCCAGTGTCGAACTGAAGTAGCCTGTCTCGCGGGTTGGGTGGAACTGGGAAGATCTCGAGCTATTCAACATATGCTTGTCGGATTGGGTCTTCGAAACGGAGTGGCCTACGTAACTCGGCTCCTCCCTGTGACTGGAGAACAGGACAGCACACCGCAAGAGTCATTCGTTTCCATCACTTGCACCTCTCCACATGTTCGTCATCTTGGTTTTTCGTGTATTGACGGTTTGTGATTACGAATTTACCAACAGAATCCCTCTCTTCAATTGCGTAGGGTGCGACGGCACATTGTTCAGACCCATAAAAGCGTCCGGCGAGACTGCAAGATCATCCATGCGGCATCGTTCTTCCAGCCAAGATCCCCGTTCAGTGGAGTTTTCTTGAATTTGGGAGTATGGCCTCCGAGATCAGTGTAGTGGGGACCAACACCATCAGATAAGATTACCGGAAGGCTTCCGCTTCGCTTCGCGACACAGCAGGTTGCCAGGTACATGATGTCCGTTAGCATGTCTTTCATGACGCTAGGACTGAGCGTGACGACCGCTGTGTGTGTTGAACAAATTGACGACTTAAAGACGAGATCTCAATCCCTTCCAAAGAGTACATTGAGTATTCAGAACCGAATGTCGGCGCCCTGGGTAGTGCAAGGGCATTCTTGTTCTGCCATTTCGCGACCACGACCGGACCAAACCTCTCCCCTTAATTACCAGTCTTCACGTGAGATCAGCTGAGTCATGAAAGAGCGGACCTCACTTAGTCCTTCAGGTAGTCCACTCCTCGGCACCGGACGGGGGTACGTCAGCCTGATACTGATTGTAGTTTGTACGGACTATTCAAAGCATTGCCTCAAAGGCTCCCCCCCCGGGATCGCTTCTCTCGTGATTATGTGATAACGTCATGATAATTTGGCCAAACGTAGATTATACGGTCTCCAGGCACCACTGCTGAGTCTTGACTACAGCAAGACTACAAGGGCACTGCAATTCAAAACACTTGGAGCTTTGGAAGTGCATCGGCTTCGCGGCTCCGTTCCGGGGCCGTGTATAGCTTGACCAATCATAATCACTACTTTCCAGACGCTCGTATAACCAAATATACGGCCCTTGCAATATGGGTTCCGTGTTTGCGATCGGGAGTGTTACCGATACGATACAGTCACGCTTTCTCTCTCGGCGCATCAGCCCGGAAGTGCCGCGAGCCGCGATCATACGACGCCGCAGAGTGGCTTCGTGACGAAGGAGAGAACTACGATCAGGCTTCAGCATTAACATTATCTCATCTTGGCGAGCGAATACCAGTGGACTGTGGACTCGGATTATTGGGCATCGTATAGGCAGTTCCTGACTCCCTACTACCATCCTGCTTTTGGAGAACAAGCCAATCAATACATCCTGCACTCCTCATTCAACGCTCTGCTCCTTCGCAGACTTTGAAGATCGCCGCCTGGCCGAAAAAGAAGGGCCAAGTGCGTGGGGAATCCACCTGATCTCCATAATTTGCCCAGCCCAAGCCAGGGCCAGCTTGTGATCGAGACAATCAGGCCAATCCATCGCTTGTCAGACTCAGTTGTACTTCGTTATTGAACGCGGACTTTGGACCCCAGATCTTGATTCCCCTTTTCCACCCTCCCCGAAGTTCTCGTACAAGTTTTGACTGCCCTTGCGAGCGTTTCCTCATCCTGCGAATTCCATCCTAATTACACTCTCTACAAGTAAGTACGCCTGTCATCCACGGTCCTCGAAGTTCCCTTGTCCTCGTCGTCTCTGCAGATTGGCCTTATTCGACATACTATCGTCTTCACTCATCTTTGCCCTGTAATTTGTGACAAACCTGCATTCTAACATTTCATATTGCATCAGCTTTGCTGTTTTGACAGGACAAATTCGACTGTGTTTTCATCCGCAATCCCGACTGTGAATGTCTTGATCTTGCGGTTGTCCACGGATGGACAACGACTTTGAATTGTTCTCTCCCCGCCGCCAATCTGGTGGGGATGAGTATTTAGGGATGGATCCTCATCCAGGAGATGCCAGTCAAGATTGGACCCAGTGGATGCGATGGGATGAACCGACATTCACAGACAATAATCTCAAGGATGCAAATTCATCATTGTCTGGATTCTTTCCGTCTCCACAGACAACCTCCAGCTCTCCGGATCAGATCAAGTCGATAATTTTCTCCCCCAACCTACCGCTTGGCCACATGGAGATGCCCCTTAGCGCACCAACTGGACCAAGTCAGATCCACACGAACGATTCTGCCAGGCCTACTTCGGTCCTAACTCAGGGACAGGGTGGCCAAGTTCCTCTGGTTTGCAGCGATGAAACGAACAGAAAGCGAAAGACGAGCAGTGACGACCTGCCAGTCCCCACAACGGGCCTAGTTCGATCAAATCAGAAGATGCCCGCAAAGAAGCGTGCGCATAATGTCATCGAGAAAAGATATCGAGCCAATCTCAATGAGAAAATCGCCGAGCTTCGCGACAGTGTGCCGAGTCTTCGGGCTTTGAAAAATGCTGCGGGTGATTCAAATGAAGATGAAGATGAACCTGATGGCAACACGCCTGCCAACAAGCTGAACAAGGCATCGATCCTATCGAAAGCAACAGAATACATCAAGCACTTAGAACTCAGGAACAGGCGGTTGGAAGACGAAAATACTGCTTTGAAAAACCGACTTCGCGAATCCGATAAAGCGGCTGACCAAGGGGTAACCTCGTGCGGATCCATTTCCTCTCCAAGCAATTACACGGCGTCTAGTGATCCTAGCACGTCGCCTAGTGTCTTTTCCAACCCTGAGGAACATCATGAAAGTACATCAACAACTTCACATCCTCCTGAGGGCCTGATTCAAGTACCGGATGCGTTCAAGCGCTTACGCGATGAGGGTGCCAAAAGTGGAGGTATTTTCTCGCAATCATATATGCAGTCCACCACGCGGTCCACAAGTCAGTCTGGGGACAGAGGATCGCGCCGAAAATCTCGGATGCCTAACAAGTATATGATCGGCGCACTAGCTGGTCTCATGGTCTTGGATGGCCTGGCATCCGACAAGTCAGACACGGAGCAAAAGGGATTGTTGTCGCTTCCGCTGAACTTGTTGAGTCGCCTGCGACTCCCCTATGTTGAATTCTACATGAAGAGTTTGTGGGCTTCTTGGCATACGCGAGCCGTCTTTCACGTGCTTGTCTTGGCTGGCCTCGTGGTAGGAAGTGCTTTTGTTGTTTTCGTGTATCTCTTCAACGCGCAGCCCGTGACCCAGCGTGGTCCTGATAAGACTGTCTCCGGAGGACAACACGCACCATTCGCATCTAGCGATTTTCGGCGACAGGCGTGGCTCACAAGCATGCAGCGCGTTGGCGTTCCACGTCACCGATTCTTCCGAGAATGGTACGTCGTCACCTCCAGATGCTTCGAGTACGTTCTTCGATGTCTCATGGGCTGGAAGTTGTATTCCTGGGCCACTGGCATCACGGAGGAGGACGAAAAGGGCCGTGTCAAGACATGGGACATCGCCATCGATGCTCAGCTCACAGGAGGTGACGTGGAAATCAGCAAAAGTCGTCTTGTACTGACCATCTTTGCGGCTGGAACATTGCCACGAAGTCCCATGCGGATGATGCTCAAGGCTATTCATATCCGTATCCTTTTGTGGCACGTGGGCCAGCCGGGATCATGGACTTCCCAAGTGTCCAATGATGCTGCACGCGCCTTGGCCAAATATCAGTGGGCTATTGCGCGGACAATAAACAACGCCCTACCTGCTGGCCATCCAGATCTGCTGCCTAGCCATCTGGCTGCTCTAGTCAACGTTGACTGCGAGGATATTATGATCGACAGTATTATTCAACGTGCTGCCAATTTAACTTGGAACAGACCTACGCAAGAGGGTGTTATCGACGATGAAGTTCTACTAGATGTCGTCGAAGAAGACCCTGCCATTCAGTGCTCCGTTGATGCCCTGGCAGCGTGGTGGTCCAGCCATCTCCTGCAGAACGCCCTACTCAAATATCTAGAGGCCAGCGAGGGGGCATCAATTTCCAAGAGAAGCCGCGACATTTTCAAGGAAAAGATTCGAATGGCCCTCGACGTGGCGCCCAAACTGTCTGCTGCATACACTCGCGCCCTTGTCATGAAGGCTGTTTTCTTTGACAACAATCGTACTGAGAATATCGGTGCAGTGCTTGCCACTTTGCCTCGAGAAAGCTTGAAATCTGGAATGAGTCATGCAGCCAATTTTGTTGATTCCTCGCTGCCAATCTCTGTCCGTGATGAGATTTCTCTTGCCGTTCGTTGCGCCATGATTTTAGCGCTCGTCACTCCTCGCAAACCAGGCGACAAACCTCTTCCCGAGTCCTTTAGCGTCCACAAAGCGATTCAATGGTTCAATAAGTTGCCCGTTGATCCTGTTGACCTGAGCTTGCTCGGATTTTCCGCTGTCTACCATCTTTTGCATTTCCTGGCCTCTGATGTGGACTATATCGCCTCGTCAGACTCTTCTGCCACGGCATCATCGGTGTCTGATCCGGAGTCCTCGGGCAACGATAGAAGAGTCAAGCCAACCTCTCATAAGCGCAAAGCCGCTGTTCAAGTAGCAGATTTTCCCAATCTGGCTCATGTCGCTGCGCAACTCATTTACTGGGCTCGAAATGCCTACAATCCAGCTTTTTATGGCTTCTCGTCGCGTCTCGTTGAGATCATCGTCAAGTCCTGCACAGAGCTTTGCACTCGTGCAGGCGTCAATGTGGAAGACTATCTACAGGCGATTCCAGAGCCGGTGCCAGCTCGAAAACGTCGTCAACGTCGCCGTCGACGTGAAACGCGTCGATTTTCCGAAACAGAGCTGAGCCCCAACGCGAGCGGGTCGCTTCTTGGCAAGCCCCTACGACGAGAAAGGTCCGCGAGTAACGACACCGGTTATGGCAGCTTGAGCCCTGGGGAGGAAGCAAAGCCTGACACAGGAACGCAATGAGATATCCTATCTGACCTCTTGATATTCTCTTTCGGTGTTATAGATCACATCATTGTCCTCGAACTACATTGAGATCCTCCTCAGGCGTGGATTGCCTGGGGGTTTGGACCTATCGAAAGGTTGAACGAGAACAGATACATGAACCTAGTCTGCTTTCGTGATTCTCCACCTATCCATTACCATGAATCTCTAGGATCATGCTCTGGGACTAGTAGGGCAGCTTTGCCAGTGATGTATCGCTAGGTGAACGGACACGAATACCACTTACTCAAAGAATCATGTACCGCTGCCCGTGATGATATGAAAACCCCAGTCAAGTCCCAGCCTAACCCATTTCATAGATGCCCTGTACACTGTATGAGCGCATGACATCTTATTGTTCGGAATGTTATCGTCGAGCTCACTGGACACTCGAGACTTGCCACAGCAGTCATCGCAATGAAATACAGAAGTGTGTCAACGGCGGTCTAGATCAGGCTATTGGCAACCCTGCAACCAGGGCCATTTCTTCCCACTCGCCTCAGGAGCAGACAATAGACTGAAGTGAAGAGTGGACGGCGCCCAGAATCCATGACTTATGATATAGGGTTATTCTTATCAAGCCGATCTGCCCAAAGATCGAGCCAGGTGCATCTTGGCTTAACAGATCATCGTCAGCTGTCACGCACGTGAATCTCGGCTGGGTTGAAGCTCTATCGTATAGACTATAGACTCTAGAACCTCTTCACGTAGACATCATAGAACATCATCACTCCAGAATCTCGAACCTGCAGCACTGGAACTTATGCCGTCATGTTTCGGGTCTCCACCAAAGCAACTTCGACGACTGTCCTCCCATTCTTCTTTTGCAACGTTACCGTTGCGTTGCAAATGTTCCCCACATCGATCTGTGGTCTACGTTTCTGGGGTCGTCCGCGCAAGGACTCGATGACTTTTGAACGAAAGTGACGTCGCAAACATCGTGTGATTGCTGTCCTTTATTTATGACATGTTCAACTTCTTGGGGATTATCACTTCACACCGACAACAACTGACTCGCTGATTGCGTGCCAATGGTGAACCTTCTGACACATTCACCTCAAGTCAGTGCGAGAACCCTTGGAATGTGGTGGTGGAGTCACACATTCCTTGGGTTACGTTACCTAAAACGGTAGCGCTTCGGAAGAGGCTGAAGTTTCCGCACTATCACCACATTTGAGTTGCCGAAGCCCGCTTCCGGATGTGCGTTAGAACAATGTCAATTCGGCCTTCGAAAAGATCATTTGGAACATAGACAAGAGTCTAGACCGGGGCGATTCATCTTGTTGAGGTTGGAGCCCGTTGAAGCAGACCTGCCATGGAGATGGATGCCAGACAGAACTCTGACACATTGGCTACGTCAACCGATTGAACCAGGCTGCCACCACAGGATATGTGGGCTAGCAGAGGCTATTCCACCAGTTGGACACCTTGATGAACGAGCTTCTCCAGAGACCGACTGCCTGTGTGCAATCGGATAAGCTTGATGATCCTCAGGCTCGTGGCTTCGGGCCGCTAGAGACCGCTTGAGTTTGACATGCCCTCAGGTCAAAGCTGCTTAGGGAGAGTCACCTCAAGCGGCTGGTTACATTGACTGGTACCTTTTTCCAGGGCTCGCTTCTAGAGAGTGTCTCGCGATAATAGCTGGGACACAATGACAAAATGACCAACATTTCCCTTCGTCTCCTGGATCTGCTAGATCTCCTGGATAAGCAAAGTTCGCTCTGTGCTCTGGGGGTCCATGACGGCATTCCTCACTGACATTTCTTCAAGTCTTTGTCGAACACCTCCACGTGGGATGAAGGGGAAACAAGTTTCAATCATCTGATGTAATAACCTCCAGCACTTGTCCTCGTGATTGTTGATCGGCCCTATATTTGAACGCACATAAGTCTACCAGTGAGCCACCTTCTCCTCGAGTCACATCAAGACGGCCTCAGTACGTAGTCGCGAGACAGAGGTACCCTTTGAGGGAACTTCGACTCACCTGTACTAGGTCAATCCAGTCACCAATCAGCCTACTTCGGGGTCTCATATACTTGATCATCATCATGGGTGTCGAGCTTCAAGGGAATGGGGTTGACGAGGCACCCATGAACCCGACATTGGCGGTCCCCTTGTACGCCATGGCGGGATTTGTTTCGATCTTGTTCTTTTGGCGAATGCTCATACGCATAGCACATCGACGTCGAAGGCTAAGAGCTCAACAAGAAACTGATCAAATACAACTTGCGGGAACTAATCAATTGACCTCACTATTGAAGAAGCATGTTTCCTATGCTCCTTTTTACGGCACCCGTCACAGCCGAGAGCTTCGTGTTGGCCGCCTGCACATGGGAACTCTTCCCTTGCGACTGGAGATGATACTCCTCATAATATACCTCGGTCTCAATCTGATCTTCATCTTTGTCATGGTGGACTGGTGGGAAGATTACTCGGAGAAGATGTATCAGCTCAAGTTTGCGGCCGGCCATTTGGCCGTGATGAACACGCCGGGTCTGGTATTGAGCGCTGGCCGCAACAACCCGCTAATACAATTGCTCGAGATCCCATTTGACACGTTCAATCTGATGCACCGCTGGGTCGGTCGCGTGATTGCCGCAAATGCAGTGGTCCATATGAGCGCGGTTCTGGCAAACCAAGGGTATTTGCGTAAGTTCACCTACTTCCCCTCCAGCCTCGGGATTGCGAGAACACCTTTCCTGACAACGTGGGCTTCTGACACTACTGCACAGACGGGAAAGAGTACATCGCCTACACAATTTGGCGCATGCCTTTCTACATCTATGGGTTGATCGCCGTCCTCGGTTTCGTCTTCATCGTCCTACAGTCATGGTCGCCGGTTCGTCATGCCTTTTATGAGCTTTTCCTGCACCTTCATATTGCTCTGGCGATTATGTCCTTCGTCGCGCTGTGGTATCACCTGAAGAATCTCTTGCAGCAACGCGTGTTATTAGGCACGCTGATTCTTTGGGGACTTGACGTGAGTCTTGTTTTATCCTCTTCCTTCCCGCAAAATGTCAATTTGCCGGCATAGCTGACCAATTCTCACAGCGCGCAAGTCGTCTTATAGTTCTTCTCTGGCGCAACCTTGGTAAACGGCCCACGAACGCCACCGTGGAACTCCTCCCTGGCTCTGTTGCCCGTGTCGATATCGAAGTCTGCCGAGCTTGGACATTCCGGCCTGGGCAATACCTCTACCTTTATCTTCCTTGTCTCGGCCTCTGGACTTCACACCCATTCACCGTTGCCTGGGCGTCTTCCGATTCGACACATTCTCTTGAAAAACGTGATTCTGAGGATTCCCTTGCTACCTTGGTCAATCGGTCAGATAGGCAGACCATGTCAATCCTGATCAAGAGCCAAGATGGCTTTACAAAGAAGCTACATCGGAAAGTTGAAGCCTCGTTTGATGGCAGGTTACAGGCTACTGCATTGGCCGAGGGGCCGTTCGGTAAGATGCTTCCCCCAAGATCCGCATTCTGTCCCGAGTGGCTTTGCATACGACGATGTTCTAATGCGCATTGGCTGGTCTCAGGTGGAATTCACTCTCTCGAGTCTTATGGCACTCTTCTGCTCGTGGCTGGCGGCATTGGCATCACCCATGCCGTGTCTTATCTGCGCAAGTTGATCGACGACCCTTCTAGCTCCCACAAAACAGCCACCCGCAGAATGCACCTCGTCTGGGTAGTCCGCAACATGAGTAAGTCTGATACCACGCATTATATGGGCCATTGCTGTCCCCCTTACCAATCGATCGCGATCTAATTCATCCCTCCATCAGGCCATCTCACGTGGATCCAACCATGGATGAACGAGATCTTTAACCACGACATGCTCAGTCGCACCACTCATCCTGGCGCCCAGGCCTCTGGCGAAAACCTCGGCGCCACCCTCTCGATCAGCATCTATGTCACCGGACACAAAGAAGACCTGGAAGACTACGTGCCCGGTTCCAAACCCACGTGGGTCTTTCACGCACCGAAACATATTCCGCTCACCATTGACCAAGAAAGACCGGATATGAAGACCTTGGTCCAGCGTGAGCAAAAGGATCAGGTTGGTGCGATGGCGGTTAGTGTTTGCGGGCCGGGAAGTCTTGGGGACAGTGTTCGGGATGCTGTTCGGGATATTCAGGGGGGAGAAGATCGTTGACCTTTACGAGGAGACGTTTTCATGGTGAAGGTTTGGATTGAGCATCTTTCCAAAACCTGCATAATGTTAATAAATAATCGTTCGAATTTGACGATTTCATATGAAGCTCGGTGAGTGTGGAATTGTGGATTCAGATTGTGGGTTGTTCTTTCGGGTGATCTTCGTCCGTCTCGTAACTTAAGAGGACTATCTATGCTAGCTATATGATGGGCTCCTGGAGACATGCCATACATACAAGGAAGTAGAACAAAACTGTAACTTTCCCATGGGATGCATTCCTCTGAGATCGAGCAGTCATGAACACTTCTATCCTGAGTGAAGCCCTGGACAATGACCGAGCCCGTAATACGCAAGTTGAGATGCTGAGTTCTGAGTAAGAACTCAGAAAACACATGCGAGCACGCACCTCTCATCGTCCCGCTTCAGGCCTCAGGCACTCTGGCCCAGAACCCACTGCACCAACTCAGCGATCGAGTCACTAACGCGCGTATTACGAGGGATCTCATGTCCCCCCTCGTGATCAAACGACCTCCTCTTCTCCGGCTCGCAGATCGCAGACAAGTGGACCCCCGCCGAGTACCGCGGATCCTTGGAACCATAAACATGCACCGTCGGAACCACCACTCGGAACGGACATTCAATCTCCCTCCGCAACTCCTCCTCCGATAACCCACCCGTCAACGCATCCAGCCCTGTCCACCGACTATTGCCTTGGCTCAGGATCGCCGCGTTCCCGGCCTGTTTGGCCAGGGCGTTGCGCGAGGCGATATCGCGCTGGCGCGCCCCGGCCATTACTTGGAATCCGAGTTCTTCGAGGACGGGCATCGAGGGGCCACCGCAGATAAAGATGGCTGATCTGAAGGGTGGTGGGAGATGGGGCGTTTCTTCCTGGTGGAGGAGTAGGGCTGCGGACCCGAGCACGCAGCCTTGGGAGAACATCAGGGCGGCGTCGTAGGGTCCATGTTGGGCGATGTGGCTGTTGAGTCGGGCGACCGCGGCTCGGACATCTTCGACGGTGTCGCCGGTCCACCATGAGTAGTAGGGCCCATCGTAGAAGAGGTCGATGCCGGGCGCGGCTGTGCTTTCAAAGGGTCCATCGAGAAAGTCGAATTCGATGGACTGGTCGGGTAGTTTGGCTCGGAATGAAGCTGGGAGGGGGGGAAGACAAGGATGACATGAATTAGGTAAAAAGCTCGGTTCTGATGCTATGTTTTGTGAGGGTTGCAAGGACATTGAAGATTGGGGAGAGGGATTTTGGAGAGAGGGGGGTAAAGAAGAAAGAAGCTCTAGAGGCAAAGCTCCAAGTCAGAGCGCTGCTCTTACACGTCTGAGATCGGAAGATGGCGCCGCTAGTGCCTTTTCCGTGAAGACAGAGAACCTTCATCCTGCAATGTTGGGGCTGACGGTCCCGTGATTCAAGTCGGGGGTTCGCAATCGGAGAATGTCACAGGATGTGTGTCAAGTTGTGCGATGTACAACTGTAGATGTGTGTGGTTGTGGATTGAAAGAAGGTTGGACCTGTCAGCTGAATTGATCGTCCACTTGCCCGTCAAGGGGGCAGGCCGTGGGCTGGTCTACATGCAGCTTATGCAGGTGGATGGACCCCATCAGTCATCTTCAAATCTGGTGGGGTTTTCTGGAAAGGCTCTTGATTCTTGCTTTTTCCTCGCATCAATTTGCATACTCATTACTCGATCTGGTAATTGAGAGCATGCAGACCACGCGAGTCAGTGATCCATGCTGTGATGTCAGATGTCGATTCAACAAGGGGTGAGAACGTGATACTTTCCGCCGCTGTATATACATGGATCACCAAAAATCAAGTCACGGCGTTCGGACTTCCAGATGAATCCCGACCCCGAGACACATGCAATTCTATCGTTCTCGCAAGAATCCATTCCGAAAGCCATGATCTGGCCCCAATGTGTCGTGCAGCTGGTGACGGACGGTTGCGGTCTCATACAAACCACGACTTCCGCATTGGGTAGTCCTTGCGAGCCACACGATGGCTCGGCCCGTCCAGGTCATGCTGCGTCGGCCACTTCCACTGTCTGATCCGGTCGTTACACGAAATAACACATCGAAGATGCATAGACGCATGAGCGAGCGCATGAGGCTCGCAAAACACCGGAAGTTGTTTTGCTTCATAAAGGCGAAGCCACAAGCGCACTCGTCATGTCGAGCTGTATATCTGAACATGTATAAAAGCGGACGTCGCCCTTCACACCCCGCCGTGTGACTGAAAACGTCGTGGGGGAAAAAAAAGAAATGAAAACCCAGAGCCCTGCCGGCGCCCTTCATTGTCGTGATGGCTGTGTCCCCAACGACGAATCTCGTCATCGAGCCTTTAACTATCATCGACAGGCTGTCTGTGATATGGAGATATCCTCTTTTCGGTTAGTCCTGCCCAGCTATCGTGATCCGCGTCACCCCGCCGGGAGCCCGCGGTCCAGACAAAATCACATGAGATTCGCGCACAAGATCCTGTGAAGCACTTCTGACGGCTCAGCACAGCGACTCGAATACTGTCCAACTTTGTCGCACTGAGCTTGTCCCATCAAGCGGTAGCCAGACTCCACTGGCGCCAGAGATTTTCTATCGCTCATCTGCAAGCGAACCTAGAAGTCTGGTCAGCGGCTCAATTAGCACAGTCTCGCAAGCTGCTCACTGGACATGCAATCGAGAGATACTGTCAGAGCCATGGCTTGGACCATGAGGCCATCCCTTTAGGTAAAAGCACATTTGGACGTGACGGCGCAGATCCCCACGATACACCCGTTCCTGTGCTTCATTTCGTGGCCTCTCCACAGCCACAGCCGGACGGACCGACGCTACTTTATTTCCATGGGGGTGGATTCCACAAGCCAATTGTAGCCAAAGCCCATATGCCCTTCGTGCTAAAATGCGCAGCAGCTTGCCATGCACGCCAAGTCGTTATGCTCGAATACTCACTGACACCGGAGCACCCGTTCCCCTGTCAATTGATTCAGGCCGTGGCAGCGCTCCGGTATCTGCTCCTGGACAAGGAGCTGTCAGTGGAAGACATGATCCTAGGAGGTGACAGCGCCGGCGGCCATCTGATTCTGAGCCTTCTGACACATCTAATCTCTCCATCGCCGTATGCCCCCTCGCTTGATCTCCAGGGTCGACAGTTGAAAGCAATCGTCCTCGTGTCCCCGTGGGCATCACTCAGCTGGCCCCAAGCCCAACAACTACCCTCCGCAAAGGGCGACTACTTGACCCGGACCGCGATCGAGCACTTCTATCTCATGGCCAAGGAGCCGACGGACGACATCTGGGCTCTGCAATGCGAGAAAGACAAACTGCTTTCTGTGTGGAAGCAACTATACCCGGGCCCACCCGCTGATTCAATCAGTCAAAAGCTGATTCTGGCTGTTGGCGATTTGGAGATTCTCTATGAATCATGCATGGACTTTGGGCAGGAAATTCTAGGTCTGGATGTGGTTCATGTGTGTGATCCGCAGGAGCTTGATCTGACGAGGCAATTGAATTATGTGCTTGCGGTCGCACCGGGGGAAGCACATGTCCAACCCGCCCTGGACTGCGCGGTTGGTTATGATAATGGGAACATGCTCCGATCTATACTGGGGTTTCTAGGTACTTGCTGAGAGCGTATCGTGGAACAAGGCGAAAGAGCACTTGCACCACCAGAGCACAGGCAATCCGTCATTGATTGAATACCCTGGTATGCCTCTCTTGCTTCCTGATCGATCGCCGCAAGGTTGACGCTAACCGTATGGCGAACACAAGCTCGAAAATCAACAATGCATCGAGGTCGGGCAGAGCTGTGCGGCCGAATTGTTTCACAAGCCGAAGAATGGGTGATTCTATGAATTGAATCCCTGTGACGTTGCACACATCCTCGGATCGAGAGGATCCAAAGGGGTTGATTACATGAGTCATGAGGAAATGATAGTCTGGAGACTAAGTTACCGAATGGGATTGCTTACGAATCGTCCGCAGAATCTTCAAGACGGGACCTCTGGCAGCTGCGGATGGGGCTTGGTCAGCCCGACTCAGCACTCTCTTTTCTGCCATTGACCTGGTGGGGTACTCGTGAGTCGTAGCAGCTTTCGCCGTGTAACTGTGGCTCACCGCCTTTGGTTGCTCACGTCCTCAGCCGAGGCACGTTTCAGGAATTCTTCTACTTCCAGTTTGAAAGCTGTCAATCTGTCCGCCGGGATAATGTCGTCCCGGTTGATGGAGACGATAGATCGTCCGTGTCCGGGCTGGATGGAGAATTGGAGATGCACCCAAAATTCATTGAAACAAGTCGGAGACGCCAGGCTTTTTCTCACGCCGAGATGGGACGATCGTGCAAGAGGAAGTAGGTACCTTCCTTTGGGGCAGCAAGTGGAAAGGACAGGGTCCTTCAGCAATCCCTCAACACCCTACCATTCATCTGACTTGCCCATCTCTTGGCCCAATTGAACTTTCAATTCTTCAAGCGTGGAAGATCGTTGATCTGATTTGGTGTGCAGCTTGGTGGAGCTTTTTTCCCAAAGAGAGACCCACTCGGTGACCATCGCCGTGGGGAACACAACTTCGTCATCACTCGGCGGGACAGCCGGAGAGAGTGAAAGCTCCTCTCTCCAACTTGAAATCTGGTGGAAGTCTGAGCGGCGATTTGTCAGAGTCTCGTTTCTCTTCCAAATGCTCTAATTCTGAGCACGTGGGCTCCATCGGTGACGCCTCGCAAGCTTTTTATTTAATCCATCCGTCGCTTGTGCCTTCTCGATCAATTCTCTTTCTGATTTCACTCTAATTCACGTACAAATTCCCTCATCATGTCTACCCAAAAAGCCGTTATTGTCGTCGAGCCCAAGAAGGAGGGTCTCGTTACCGACCGACCTATCCCCGCCTTGCGTGACGACTACGTTCTGGTCAAGAACGTCAGTGTTGGCTTGAACCCTACTGACTGGAAGCACGTTGCTTTCTTGTCCCCCCCGGGTGTCCTGGTCGGTTGCGACTTTGCCGGTGTCGTCGAGGAGGTCGGCAAGGATGTGAAGAAGCCCTGGAAGAAGGGTGACCGTATCTGCGGTTTCGCTCACGGTGGCAATGCTGTCCAGCCCGAGGATGGTGCCTTTGCCGAGTACATCGTCGCCAAGGGTGACGTCCAGATCAAGGTTCCCGATAACTTGACCTTCCAGGAGGCCGCCACCCTGGGTGTCGGCACCCTCACCGTTGGCCAGGCTCTTTACCAGAGCTTGAAGCTCGCTCTGCCCACCGAGCCCATCAAGGATCAGACCCCTATCCTCATCTACGGTGGCTCCAGTGCCACTGGTACCCTGGCCATTCAGTACGCCAAGCTGTCCGGCTACAAGGTCATTACCACCTGCTCCCCGCACAACTTCGACCTGGTTCGCAGCCTGGGTGCCGATTCCGTCTACGACTACAAGGATTCCGAATCGCCCGCCAAGATTCGTGAGGAGACCAACAACAAGCTCAAGCTTGTCCTCGACTGCATCTCCCTCGAGCCCAGCGCCAAGTTCTGCGAGCAGGCCATCTCCACCGAGGGTGGTGAATACAGCGCTCTGCTCTCCGTCAAGGTACCCCGCGACAATGTCAACAGCCGCTCGACTCTCGGTTACACTGCCATGGGCGAGGCCTTCAAGTTTGGCAACATGGACATTCCCGCCAAGCCAGAGGATCTGGCCCACGCCAAGATGTTCGTGCCCATTGCGGAGACTCTCTTGGCTGAGGGCAAGGTCAAGGTTCACCCTCCCAAGGTCGGCAAGGATGGCCTCAAGGGTGTCATTGAGGGTATGAAGTTGATGAAGGAGGACAAGGTCAGTGGTGAGAAGCTGGTCTACAACGTTTCCGAGACTCCTTGAACTGTATCAGGTACGAAGTTATGACCTACTTGAACGATAAAGATATCTATTTCTACCTTTTCACTTCCTCTCTTACGAGAATTACTCCCCGTACTCTTCGATGGTGCTATATTATAATTTTTGGAAACTCGGCTACCGACTCCTCGAACAAGCTTGTCAAAAGTAGAGTAGAGCCTCATTCCTGCCCTTGAATGATCCTCATCTTTCCTTGATCAACACTTCGTCTCGGCTGTTCCCTTGCTTCATTTTCGCTGTGCCGTATGTGACTGTCGACAGCCGAGCACAGTCGCAGAGGGAACATACCCATTGGAATGTATACATATCATCACATTGAAATTTGGTGGCTAGGAAGATCAGTCTCTCCATGCAACCGTTGCTACTCACAGTCTGCAAACGTAGCAAGCACACTGCCCCGCCACTATCCTTAAGGTGTTCCATTATCATCCGTTCCAAGCTAACATTTTAAGCCTTGTCTGGGCTTATTGCCTAATGTCTTTCCCCAGTCTTCAGTCTTGGTACATCCCTTTCGTTACGCTAATTTTTTAAAGCGAAGCATGGCTGACAGAGCCATCCATGATTCGTCACATTGCTAAGAGCTTCCATTCAATTCCTCGACAATTCTTGGTGTAGTCGGTGTAGGTGGCGCATTAATTCTTTTCCGGATAATTCATGACTCGACTCCAACTCATCAAAGACTTACTCACTACTCACGCCGCCACGCTCAGGCGTGACTTCTGACCTCAGGACCCACTGGATCGCTTTCGATTACCTTTATCGGCCCCACTTTACGCCTAAAGATGTAATGGATGTCATAGTTTGCGTCGTCAGTCATAGCTAGGCGGGGTACTTGATTCTTCCGGTCTGTTCCTGCTTTGAAATCAAATACTCTGAGAAAATGTATGTGGGAAGCACTTTAAATTTTATTATAGGTCTGTGTATAACTTTGGGACCGGAAGCAGAGAGGGTCTGATAGAGCTTCCATTTCACATTATTCTCACCGTCACTTTCATCTTCACACATAGACGAAGAAGCGCAAACCCACACAATGCCTTTCGAGTACAAACAGGTCCTGATCATCGGCGCCACCTCCGGCATTGGCGAAGCCCTGGCTGCCAAAGTCGTCGAGAATGGTACGCCGGTGATTATCACGGGTCGTCGCAAGGAGAATCTGGACGCGTTTGCGAAGAAGCATGATTCCGACAAGGTCAAAACCAAGGTGTTTGACATCACGCAGCTGGACAAGGTCGGTCCTTTTATCACCTCGCTCGTGAACAGCATCGAACCTACGTCCATGAGATGGAGAAATCAAATCCACCCGTCACACTCGGATGAAAGCTAACGTTCACGACCACCGCTCTCACGAGATAGATCCGCCAGTTCGCATCCGAGATTATCGCTGAGAATCCCAATCTCGACTGCATCCTCGTCAACTCGGGCATCCAACGCCCCTTCGATTTCTCCAAGCCCGACACCGTCGACATGGACGTCTTCGACACCGAACTCACCACAAACTACACCTCGGCCGTTCATCTCGCCAAAGCCTTCATCCCGCATCTCCAACAACAGTCGTCTCCGACCATGCTCGGCTTCACCACCTCCCAACTCGCTCTCGTCCCCATGATGCGCTGCCCCAACTACGGCGCCACCAAAGCCGCGCTGCACCATTTCATTCTGGCGCTGCGCACACAGCTCGAAGGCGGGCCGGGCAATATCAAGGTCATGGAGTTGTATCCGCCCGCCGTGCAGACTGAATTGCACGATACGAAGCATCAGCCGGATTTAAAGGATGGGCATTTGATCGGAATGCCGCTGGATGAGTTCACGGAGGAGGCGTGGGCGGCACTGTGTGAGGGGAAAGATCAGATCCCCGTGGGAAGTGCTAAGAACGCATTTGCCAATTTTGAGAACAACAGACAGGAGATGTATCAGCAGATGACGAAGATGTTGTCGCAGTTGCTTAAGAAGCATCTGCAGTGAGGGAAGAATGTTCGGGTTTAATTCGATGAAATAGATCTATGACTTGAGCGGGTTCGGACTGAATCCTCTTGAGAATACTGTTCATCTCATGTCTGTAGATGGAATTGCGGCTGTGAACATATTTTCATAGGGTTTCATTTTTACGAATAATAATTCCATTCCAAGGGACCTATACTCGGGATATGAAGAGCTGAAGAGATAGATACATTTACCGGGAGACGTTCTTGATATCCACTAACCGGACACGAGTCAAATCAGATACACGTGCGGGAAACTATTGCTGCTCCCAAGAGGCAAACTAGATCATGAAATGCAGTTCACATCCGCATCCGAGGATCCAAGTCACGGCCAAGGACCAGTAGACGTGTTGTTCTATAGGAAGCACTGCAAGCAACAAGTTCCATTGGGTCAGAATTAGATGCTGGAGTTGAGGACGCAGATACAGAAAATCATTTAGTGCTTGAACAGTCGGTTAGTCGAATCATTCTCATCATCGTAGCTCCTTTCGCTTAGTGCACGTACCTCGACATCCTCCCATTTCTCCCAGCCACGACCCTTCACAGCAGCAAGGTCACTCGCGGAAACCTGTTTGCCTGTGGTAAAGTAGCCAGCGTGGATCTTGGCATCGATCTCAACACGAGAATCGCTTGGTATCATTTCGTCGGGAATAGGGATTCGCTCCAGAATCTTGATGCCCGAGTCCACGATCGCATCATGCTTCATATTCGACATGGACAACATTCGGTCGATCTTCTTGACGCCCAGCCAGTGAAGAATGTCCGGCATCAGAGCTTGGAATCGCATCTACCAACGGACAGCGTCAGAAACTCTTCAATGATTGGTGAAGTGATCAAAGTCGAAAAAGACAACGGATGACTTACATCTCTCACACCAGCAATGTTTTCAGTTCGGGTGAAATATTTATCGGCGGTATCTCCGCCCCGTTTCCGCGCATTGTACACCAAATATTTGATCACCTCCCCAAGGGCACGGCCTTCCTTTCGGAAATAGATCACCACGCCACTTCCACCATTCTGCGCCTCGCGAATTGCTTCGCGAATACCAAAAGCGAGGTAGGGTCTGCATGTGCAAATATCAGACTGAAAAACGTCGCTACCATTACATTCATCGTGGATGCGTAGCGCCAGCTTGACCTTTTCGTCTGACACGCGCTCTGGGGGCCCAAAGATATAAACGGTCAGTCCGCCAATGGGAGGTAGGAAGACCTTCAAATCAGGACGAGTGATGAGCTCGGGGTAGCTGCCACCTGTATGCTCAAACAGGGCGCGACGAAGAGTACCCTCATCCACACCAAATCGATCGGCGACTCCAGGTAGATACCAAACCGGCTCAACGGCAACCTTTGTGACGCGCACCTCACCGGACGAATCTACCACGATTGAGCCGTCCACTTCAAGCTGCCCGTCCCGAACGGCATCTGCAATCTCGGCCAACTTCATGTTGGCCCGTGTCACGGCCATGGTAGGCCGAATGTCCCAGCCTGCCTCAAGCTCCTCTTTATATTGATTGACAATGTCATGGCCAAAAGGGTCCATGGACACAATCTTCGTCTTGTCTCCCCATGCCTGTTGCCAGGGGAAATTGAACGTGGGTTGGCTGTTGCGAAGATCGGGCCGGAAGTCCGCATCCAGCTCGCCCGCAGCAACGGCCAATGCATTGTAGATGCTATAGCTTCCACCATGAGCGCCGATCGCGTTTCGGCGCTTGACGAGGTTATTGCTGCGAGAAACTACCACCGGACCACGAGATTTGGCATCGGCAGCGCCCCATTCCAGCGGAACAGGATCAATCCCACTTTGACCGGGATAAGTAGTCAACTGCTGATGATCAGTCGGGGGTTTTCCTACGGAACTTGAATCCGATCAACATGCACCTCATACATACAATGATGTGTTTGCTATAATGCGACTTGGGCGATACAGACGAGGGGACGGTTGGCTCTGGCATTTTGGGGATGGATTCAGTCTCAAGCATGATTGAAGTCGAATTGTAATCGAATGGTCAGAGCTCCGTTGGGCTTCTTAAGAACAAAACGAACTGCACGAAGGTTTCAAAGGGTAGCAATGCAGCACGACGGGAGGGCAGGCCAGGTGACTTCCCCCGCACGTTATCAGCTTATCAGCAGCGTTTACAGAGCGGCGGTCACCTTCGCCGCGTTGTTATCTGCGAGGGTGGAATCTCCCTGCAGGTTATCACCTTCCTTGTTGCTTTCAATGGCTATCGTGGGTCCTCGTCTACGCAGACCAAGCCTGGAGAAAGAGAGACAATAGGCGTTATTGTTGTCCTCCCGGCACAGTCCCACCCGATGCTGCTATCTCATGGTTGCTATTATGGGGCCGCCCCAGAGAGACGATCCACTCCCCGCTGTGATCTTCGGCGTTCGGAGTTCAAGTGGATACCCTCGACGCTCTGCTCAGTCTGGCCGGAGTTGGGAACGCCGAAAGGCCATCTCCGCGATTTTCAAAGTAGTGTTGAGACATCTTACGCATTACAGCATGTTCACTTTTTGACAATGTCACGAGGTGGGAGAGTCCAGCACCCATATAAGCGTGACAACATTCATAGATCAAGCTATGAGGTAAGATAAGCACACTAGGAACGGTTGCATTATTAACTGCTAACCTGCCGGGAGTAGTGCTCGTCGAAGAAATGGGAAGCCAGCCTCGTGCGAGCCTTGCCGTCATGACAAGGTTAGGTGCGATCATGCCCTGCCGGTCTGCAGCCGATGTCAAGCTCGCGGGATATCTTCACGGTGTCTGTACCATCCAGCACCCATGACCCGAGCAAAAGCCAGGCGCGCGGACCCGGTGACAGAAGATGGCCCCCCCGAACGAGCTTTTCGAGCGAGGTATGTCCATGACTCTAGTCGCAGAAGAACCTCTGTTCAGGTTAGAAGTCGCGGCGCTCATCCAACATAGCAAGTCTAGCACGCCGGCTCAGGAGCCCGAGAAGGTGCTTAACACTCCGCCATCCATCAACTATATTCAGACTCCAGTCGCTGAACATAGAGGAAAGCCGATACTGGCAGGCTATTTCGGACCGACAAGCTTCGTGTCCCCACTCACAGACGATGTAGACCTTCTTGCTGCGGAGCAGGGGGAGTGTGAAGAGGAATTTACACAGCGCGTGTTGCCCGTGTACTGGACCGAGAAGGTGACCGAGATTGTCTCTAGTCTGGGAGACTTTTCCTTGATTGGGTCTCTACTCCATGAGTATTTTGATCTATGCCAGAGCGCTTCACTTCCAGCTCCATTGATTCTGAACACAATCGGCCCCTTGACAGCACTGTGCACAGAGCGCGCCCATCTTGAGGCCTCTGAAAACGGAGCTTTCTCGCTGACAGCTCGCATAATACAAAACACCGTCCAGCCGTTCACGGTTCCACCAGAGACTGTTGCAGGGACATTTCATCGCCTTTTCACAGGACCTGCAATCCGCCTTGAGATCATCGGAGTTATCTGCTCTGTGGCGGGTAGAGCGAGCAAAATGGGATTGGCCTCAGACAAGTCGAAAAGTCGATCATCCACTGTTGATCTTGCTCGCAGATTCATCGCGGCAAGCGACGCTGCTCTTCAAATATGCAAAATGCTCACTCCTCTGAACGATCTCTCAATATGGCTGGCACATGAAAACTTACTGTTGACGGATAATCTCAATTGGAGCTCCAGTAAGTTTCGAAAGCTAAGAGTCGGGTTGATGGCGCGTACAAGTACTGATTCCCACAGGCCCTAGATGCTGGAACCGGTTGGGCGAGCTTGCGACAGACATCTTTGCTTTGGGTATTCACAGAGAGAGTAGAAAGCATGATAAAGTTCCTCAATTCTTGATGGAAACGAGACGCAGAGTATTTGCGGCAGCCTACCAATTGGACAAAAGCGTTGCCACGTTTTTGGGTCGACCCACGAGAATCCCTCTTCGATATTCAGATTGCAGCATGCCGTTGGACTTGCCGGATGACGCATTTGTGTCTGATCAAGCTCAACTCAAGTATGGGTCGAGCGATCTAGATCCTGACAACTGGAATGTTCGTGGCGTATATCGGCGAGCATCTTGGTTGCGGGTGCGATTTATTGTTAGCACTTTCCGCGAAGAGATACTTGAGGTATCCCTGCAGAATATGACCCCGCATGTCGTGAATGTGCTCAAGTAAGCAACATGATTCACTCAATAGTCGGTTTCAGGTCGGTCAGGCTGACTGCTTTCAAGCGATATCTCTCGCCGCTCACGTCTCGCGTGGGAGGCACTACCCGCTCATCTACAATATACTCCGCAACGCTGGGATACGGATCATCCTCTTGCTGCGCGCATTATGCTCTCCGTGTCTTACTTGGCACATCTTTACAATGACTTACTCATTCAAAGACTACTGGCCGGGAGAGAAAACCCACGTGGCTCCCCCGCGCTATTGGCAGTGAGCTCGGAGATTCTGTCCTCAATCCTGGCGATGGACTCGCAGAGAGAGCAAATGGCCGGTCTCATTCGCAGAGATCTCATGTGGACAGTCAGTGATTCATCTCCACTTAGCACGAAGGTCTTTCGACCTTGGACTCGTTGTTCCGAATCGCGAGTAACTAATACGAATGCACATGTCTCACAGATCTTGCTATATGGCTTCCCAAGCGCGAGTCTACTCGTCAAGGCACTGCAGCACCAAAAAAGGACGGGTGAACCACTTCTATATGAAGGTTCCCGATCTGCCCTCATCCGCCAGCTCAGTGTATTCGTGTTCCACTTGGAGACGCTTGCCCGCCCAAATATCCCCAACTATGCGCTTTTCCAAAGAGCCGCCAAGATATTTTCCGAAATCATCGATGAGGTGCTTGAGCCACACAATTCCTACCCGGGCATTGAAGGCCACATGAATGATGCCTCGTTCCTCGAATTCGACCAGATACTGTCAGCGGATGGTCTTGACCTATTGGATTCCTTGGATTGCGGAGTTGCCTACAACCAGTGGCTTTTCTGAGAATCAATAATCTTGTTGCAGGGGATAACTTCATTAGGGATAATGTACATGTCTTGATTCAATATTAATACAGAGATCATCAAAATGCGCCGGTCGCAAGAAAGCATGAGGAGAGAGGGAAAGCGCAGTTGACTCGTGTGGCGTTTCCGTGAGTGTCTCAAATCTCGCGGACAGGGACAGCTGTAACACGGGACTCATCCTTGGGTTCCAAGGTCCGATCACTGTCAGAATCATGATCTTTGACCGGGGCCACTGTGAGATGTGCACCTTTCTCTGCATGATCCTCGCCGGGGTTCACATCGGTGGAGATCGACGGCGAAGACGAAGAAGCAGGGTGAGGAGGAAGGGTAGGGTCAGTAGCACCCGGGGCACCGGGCCCGCCTGGAGGAGCTTCCGAGGGCGGAGGATAAGATAGGGGAGCATCCTGAGATGGAGGCGTATACCGCATTACGGCCTCGTTCAAGAGCGCAGCCGACGGATCGGTGACCTTGAACATGTTTTTGAGCCAGAGACCAATCTTGGCTCCAAGGGACATTGCGTTCCATCTCTCCGTGAGCCATTCCTGTTGCTCGGGCGTCTTCTCAGGAACCCTTCTCCTCCACCGAGCCATGATGCAGAACAGGAGGGACCAGATGAAGATGAAACAGGTCGGAACACCGCGGCGACTCTTCCTGCCCACCATGGCACGTCTGAAGATCACCCAGCTTTCCCACAGGCTCATGATGAGCCAGAACCCAGTCCACGAGAAAACGACAATCAGAATCAATTGAAGGAACGAGACACCCCAGGTGTATTTGCAGTCACCATTGCAGCACCGCCCACCTCCTATCGCGTTGGTGGAGACGAACAGTGTCTCGGTGAAATCGTAACAATGTTCATATGTGCTATCTGTACCAGAAGTACCAGATGAACCAGTATAAATGCCCGTATTTGAGTCGCACCCTCTCCAGGAGTACGGATAACAGTCGAGACTGTAATAGTCGTATACGCCTGTAGGAACGGAGCTTGGATCTACCAGCGATTTGGTGACCGAGAAGTAACCGCCGGTCGCAGTCGATGTGACGATTGCGGTTGGGCTAGCGAACCCTTGAGCCTCCGTGGGTATATCGACATAGCAAGTCTTAGTCGTCGGAGTAGGTGCGTGTGTGAAGGAGCATGTCGTTGGTGGAGTGAAAGTCAGAACCATGTAATAAGTATTACTCTCATGGATTGGAGTGGCAGCAGAAGGCGCCACAACGAGGTCAACGGCCGTGACATCATCTTCAAAATCAGATACTGTCATTGTGCTCAAGACCACGGGGTTCGTTACTGTTGGCTTGACTGGAATGGCGGTGGTTACCGGCCATCCATAGTACGCGTCGGTCGTGGCCACGAGCTCGACATATTGAGTTCCGAACCACGGTGACGCACGAGACAGGGTAGCAAGGTTCAGCAGAGCGAGACAAGAGACTCCGCCAGTATTGAGCAACCTCATCTTGTAGGTCAACCCCGACAAGCTGGACCCGGACGGTCAGAAAAACGAAGAATTTACGTTTCAGCAAAAACGATTGAAAAGTCCGCCGAGTCAGAGAGACAGATAGGCTGGGTGTCTCCTCGCTTCTTATACAGTAGGAGTAAAACTTTTTCTTCCTGTTCCAGATAGAGCAGCCCTACGCTACGGTCAGGGTCAAATCTCATAAATCGAGACTAGCCAGATACAACCGGCGGACCTCCGAGGTGGCACCAACTGTTTCCCTCCCCCCTGCAAACTAAGATGACCAGCAGCTCCTAGGCTTCCTAGCATCCTATCTTCTCCCATCTCAATTCGTCCCTAGTCATAGCAACCCTGGCCATATCTCGTTAGTCCGGCTTTAGCTCCACCCTCAGGGTCTGTACTGTGAATTCTCTAGTGCTGGGGCAGCTTGGCTCGGTCAAGATTGCATTGCGTCCCGCTTTATTAATCGGAGACCGAAGGGGTTCTATAGGGTCGGTCTTAGTTTATGCCATGCCAAGACTCTGGGCGGACTGTGGCGGTCGCTTGGGCGGCGCTTGGCCTTAGCTTGCTTGACCGGTGTGACCTTGCTCATATTTGTGAGTCATAAGATTTGAGTGCGTACACAGAAGATAACTTGATACCAAGTCTGCTACCAGTCAGTGTAGGAGAGAATGATTGCTGTCTGGCCACACAGGAGTTGGTGATTCTTCCTGAACGCCATCCTGCATACACAATACTGTACTTCTTCAATTGAGATCTTTATCCATAGCGAATGTGAATCTTGTGATGTATAACACTTAAAAGGACAAGCCCGGCGCTTGCGATCGGCTCCCGCCCTCAATAGAGTTAGCGCAACCTGGAGATTCAGGTCCGCCAAGAACGGCCGGTTGATTCAGGAACCACCAGGGCTTAGAGTTCACCCGCATGGACGCAAATTACGGGGGTGGTCCCGCTCTCTCATACGGCATCACCCGAGGTTTCCCCTGATTCTCCTTGGCGTGTGCACGAATGAACCGAAAGCGAGCGAATGAATCCTATCGCATCTCTTGTTACGGACTCACGAGTCACAGGTCATCACCACGGAGAGACTCGCGACAGGACGGGTCATAGCCGATCTTCTAGTGTCGAATGAACGAACGAACCGAGTTGTTGTGGTCGGTGCCAGTGTCTTCTCTCCGTCCCATTGATGAAGAAACCCACGTTACATCTAATTTGTAGAACAGGAAGGCGAATGGTGGGATTAACATTCGATTGTTGAAATTTTTTTTTCAGATAGAGGCGCGTAGGCCCCCCCTCGTATCTGCAGGAACCGTAAAATCATCATTCAGATCAAATCACATGACATCAAGAACGTGTTTGACCCAGGGCAGCGTGCACCAACCCCATCATCTCTCACTGCTCAACGGCAAAACGTGCTTGCGCCCGAGTGTTCTTGATGGTCTTTTTGATCATCCGCTCGACCTCATCCCAGTCAGACGTGTCCAGGCGGTCGATATGGCACGAGAAGTGGTTCGAGATATCGTTCAGCCAGCCCCACTCTTCCCGGTTGGCCACAAAGGTGATGGCCACACCAATGCGACCGAAACGACCAGTACGACCAATCCGGTGAAGGTAGGTCTGGTAGTCAGGCTCACGGTGGCGGGAGCGAGGGTCAAAGACCACGGGCACGTCGTAGTTGACGACAAGGGAGACAGTGGAGACATCGATGCCACGAGCAAGCACATTGGTGGTGATGAGCACCTTGGCCTGGCCACTGCGGAAGGCATCAATGACGGCGTCACGCTGCGCGCCTTCGATGGCTCCAGTAAGCGAAGCCACAGTGTGTCCCTCTGCGGTCATGCGCTTTTCGATCTCGGCGGCCGCAGCACGTGTCTAAGGTTCACAGTACAGGTCAGTCAAATACTCCTAGGGACCATTCGCAACCTCGGGGAACAGTTACTTACTCCGACGAAGATGATAGACGAGCCAACCGTCAACAATCCATAAAGCTGAACAAGGTTGTTGTACTTCTCCTCCTCTGAATTGCAGTCCATGAAGAGCTGTTTGATACCATCGACAGTCAATTCCTCCTGGCGAAGGCTGATCTGATTGGCATTCAAGGCAAATTTCTCGGCATACAGGCGAACTTCGGTAGGGAATGTAGCAGAGAAGAGAACTACTTGAACAGTCTTAGGTAGCATGTTCTTGACACGAAGGCACTGGTCGGGCAGGCCCTGTCCTTCAAGCATGTTGTCGGCCTCGTCGAGCACAAGAACCCGGACTGCGGTGGGGTTGAGGACTCGTCGCTTGATCTGTTCGCCGACCGTGCCGGGGGTACCAACCACGACTGCAGCAGTGACGCGCTTGGGTCGCTGGGCGATTTCAACAGGAACGCTGATCTGAAGTTCCAGCCCCTCAAGGAAAGCACCCATATCATTGACGACACTGCCAATCTGACGAGCAAGCTCACGGGTAGGAGCCAGGATGATGGCCTGGGGAGTGTGACGCATCTCTTCGGTGGAGAGATCAATGCGGCTGAGAACGTTCAGGACAAAGGCGGCAGTCTTTCCAGTACCAGACTGAGACTGTCCAATAAAGTTCTTGGGAGGGTTGTGCATCAACAGGGGCAGGGCGCGCTCTTGGACTTTGGATGGCTTGCGGAACTTCATTGCGGCGAGACCTTTCAGGATACGAGGGTCACTAGATATGACTCGCAAGTCGTCAGTGATGCACGTCGACAGAGGACGTTGTTGAGTATGGACTCACAGGCCGAGGTCTTCAAAGCTCTTCACAGAGAACAGAGGATTGTTGGGATCAGCTTGGAGGTCGCTCAGCTTAACCTCGACATCGTAGTCGGTCTCCTGCAGACCGGAGCCCTGGGTCTTCTTGGAAGCTCCGTCCTCAACCAAAGAGCCCTCGGGAACCTCTGTACCATCAAGCAATTTGTTAGTTGGCATGTCAAATCTCGTCATGTTCGCAGCAAAGCGCAAGGCAGGACCGCTCTATCGCATCTGGCGTACACAACCATTCAAGCAAATGTTGGACACAAGATAGACACAGAGTGCGTGAAGGGAGAGTCGGCGCAATGTGCTCAGATGCGCTGCGCATAGGAATTTCAATACGTACCGGTAGTTGGAGCAGGCTGCGCAGCTTCTTCGGGCTTGGTGATGCGATCAGCCAGGGAACCGCCGGTCTCAGTGTTCTCGGAAGACATCTTGAAAGCTCAAACGAGTAACTTTATCGAGATATCGAGCAGATGATGTAAAAAACACAGGTAGCGAGAGCTATCAAGGTCGTGACTGCGGAGACGCAACTTGGTAACGAGGGGTGAGTGGCGGGGCAAGGAAATTTGAGGAAGAGGATGCGAGCGATTGAAGGGGACAATCGAGGCCTCTTGTACTCTGCCGCAGGGACGAGGTGTGTGCAGTCTGAGGTAGAGATCAACAACAGAACAAGGACAGCAGCCAAACAATTGAATCCCGAAAGTGGAAATCTAGAGGAAAACACGCGATGCGATTCTGACTCCTGCAATCCGCGGAAGCAAACAGCGGCGGAGCAGAAATGACGCCGAGCGGCGAGACGAGGGACCAAACTTAAGCTTGGCCTATTTAGGAAAGTTGGAAACGGTATGGTATCTGCCTGCGAAAGTTTAAAGCGGACCCAATGACGCCCGTGCTGACGGTCAATATCCTTGTATCGTATGGTTACAGGCACCCGCGAGGTTCCCCGCCTTCTCCCCAAGCTGGGCGTTGCGATCATCGTCACTCTGTCCTGATTGGCACTGAAGGCAAACAAAACACGACACATTTCTCTTCTGGGGATAAGAGGCTCGTCGTAGTCTAGAAATTGCCTTAAACAGGGACTACTGGTGCTGAATAGCATCTGCTCCAAAGCACCTCAGCTTCGCGCAATAGCTCATGCGTGATCGGATCGCGACCTCACCACGGCCATGGCGGCAGCTGACATTGCTCCCCAATTCGGGGCGGAGCTCAAGGTATGCTTGATGCACAAACTTCTGAACTCACAAACAAAGTCATTGATCTGAGACTCGGACATAGGACAATTTTAAACCGGTTAATGCTTGGGTCAGTTGCCCGCACCTTGCGCCGTCTTCCCCGCAGACCCCTCGTGTCGCTATCCCTCGTGCGGATTGGGAGCTAACACGGCTTTCGTCGCATAGGTATCTAATGGTATCGCGTGGCTCGATGAGATCCAGCAATTTTACCGTGAGCGCAGCGCCATTGAGAAGGAGTATGCGACCAAATTGAGCGGACTATGCCGGAAGTACCAAGACCGCAAATCGAAGAAGATCAGCTCCCTGAGCGTTGGCGATACCCCTACGTTGACCCCCGGGTCCCTCGAGAGCGCATCATTGACAACGTGGACAACGCAATTGAATGCCATAGAATCGCACGCGGCTGAACGGGACAAATATGCAACGGAGCTGGTGGGACATGTGGCCGAACCCTTGAAACAGGCCGCCGCTCAGTTCGAAGAGATCCGCAAGTCCCATGCAGACTACCACGCCAAACTCGAAAAAGAGCGTGATGCGGCCTATGGGGAGCTGAAGAAGGCAAAGGGCAAATACGATGGCGCATGCCAGGAAGTCGAATCGCGACGTAAAAAGACCGAGTCCTCATTTGATCATGGGAAAGTCAAAGCCCAGGCGGCATATCAACAGCAAATTCTCGAAATGAACAACTACAAGGTGAGGCTAGTGAGAAGATTGCAAAATATATTGTGCCGTCATACTAATTTTGATATGCAGAATCTTTACCTCATCCGTATCAATGTGACAAACAAGCTCAAGGAAAAGTTCTTCCACGAATACGTCCCCGATGTTCTGAATGTGAGCTTGATCCTTTGCTCTGACTCTGTATTCGCGGTCTTTCAGACTAGCTCTAACGCGTGAGAATCAGGGTTTGCAAGATCTCAATGAAATCAGGGTCAAGAAGCTGAATGCCCTGTGGTGTCTCGCAGCGCAGCTAGAGAAATCGTCTTTAACAAATAGCCTCAACCATTGCTCGAATCTGCTCACCGAGATCCCTCGCAATGACCCGCGCCTCGATTCTATGATGTTCCTCCAGCACAATGTATCTCAAATTCAAGAGCCTGCCAATATGGGCTTCGAACCCAGCCCTGTCTGGCACGACGACGCCTCCATCATCACAGACGAGGCAGCCAAAGTCTTCTTGCGCAATGTGCTGGGTAAAAGCAAGTCCCACGTCCGCGAGTTGCGGGTAGAGGCGGACAAGAAGCAACGCGAGGTGGAGAATAGTAAAAAGGCACGCGAGGCTATTCAGCAAGGGAAGGACAAGCGCAGCGAGGTAGAGGCAGTTCGAAGCATCTTCTACCTGCAGGAGGCTCTGCACGAGATTGAACGCAAGTGGGTGACGGCTGAGGTTGAGACGTCGACCATCATCTCCGTGGCAGGAGATCTCTCTCTCGGCGCCAAGAATCATAATTTCCGCTCGCAGACCTTCAAGATCCCCACCAATTGTGATCTCTGTGGTGAGAGGATCTGGGGATTATCCGCCAAGGGCTTTGATTGTCTGGACTGTGGCTACACGTGCCACAGCAAATGCCAGATGAAAGTCCCCGCCGAATGTCCCGGGGAACAAACCAAGGAAGAGAAGAAGAAGCTCAAGGTCATCCGGCAGGAACAGGCAGGTGCCGCACCGGCCGTAGACAATGGGTCTCCTCTTCAATCACACGCAAAACCATCTCTCACTCGGCAGAATACGATGAATTCGCTCAGCTCCGGATACGCTGCCAGCACGGCGCGTTCCATGTCGACCTTGAATGTTGGAGCCACCGCACCTACTGAGACTGGGCCGGACTCATCTCCAGCTCCCGCGCCGGCTGCCAAGTCCGCCGGTGGTGCGAAGCGAAACCGAGTCCTTGCTCCGCCCCCGACGACATACGTGAGTCCGTCGGCAGATACGGATACTCTTTCGCCTTTCAAATCCTCAGAACCCAGAGGAAAGATGGTCTACGCATTCCAAGCAACTGGAGCCGACGAGTTGACAGTACAAGAAGGAGACGACGTGAGCATTGTTGAGCCAGATGGTACGTTCAACCTTTTGCCCTTGCTCCATGCCCATCATCCAACTATTTTGTGGATTATCAAGCTAATCCAAACCCAGATGGCTCCGGCTGGATGCGCGTCCGCGTCGGCTCCCAGGAGGGCCTCGTTCCATCCTCATACGTCGAAGCCGCCCCGACACCATCCCCCGTGCCCTCCGCCAGCCCCGGCATGACCGATCGACCGGGCTCAACGTACTCCAATTCATCTGCCTCGCTAGCCGGCAGCGCCGCCACCAAGCGCGTAGGCCCAGCCGTGGCGCCCCGGCGCGGCGCCAAGAAGCTGCAGTACGTCGAGGCACTGTACGACTACGAAGCTCGAAGTGATGCGGAGTGGTCGATGACGGAGGGAGATCGATTTGTGCTGGTAAATAGAGATAGTGGAGATGGATGGGCAGATGTCGAGCGAGGTGGGACCACGAAGAGTGTTCCCGCCAACTACATCCAGGAAGTATAGGACCAAGTACGGTCAAAGGACCGCCTTGTTAGTTTCATCCCTGGATTTGACCCAAGACAGTGTACAAGTCTAATTCGGTGCATGGCAGCCTGGTACAGAGCACGAGGGCATAGCCGTCAGAATTTCCCTGCTTTTGTGTGTGTACATAGAAACTCTGTGATCTTGTCTCTTTTCCGTTGTTTGTTCGATTCGGCGGTGCTGTGAGCTTCCTCGGGCATCTAGTAGGAGACAGACGTTGAGTCGATGAGCGTCGAGGTGGAAGACATTGTCCCTGTCTGTGCTTCCAGTCTCCGGGCTGTCGGTGAACAATCTTCGGGCCATCAATGTACGCTATGTCAAGGAGATACTGAAGGATTTCGGTCGCCATGCATATTTTGGGAGTTCTCCTCCAGATGCCCCGTCGATGTGAATTCCGTGTTAAAATCCCAGGATCCTAAGTTTCCCGGACTCAAGACTTCAAGACGCAAAAACAACGGGGTGATGACACCCGCTCGTCGAACGGAAATGACATGTTTCAAGCTCATTTAATCTGGTTGTCATCGCTAGAGAACAGAATATGGAAGCACTTATGGACATGCAAGGGAGAAAGAAGGTGAAGAGGGGGGGGGGGGGATATTCGTGATCGTTCAGTCATAACATTAGCATCAAGGTCTGCCACATCGGCAGCACAGCCAATGTTATTGAGACACGGGGGGATAGTCTGTGTCGAGATGCTCAAACCCATTTTCCGGCGACCACATATACCTCGACCAATCCTCGACGGCAAATACTTCATCTGCCAGTCCTTCGGACAGATCCACGTCCAGATTCAAATCGTCCAGATATCCGAGCGTTTGCTCGTCCAGACGGAGCGATGGATCCAGAGGGAAATCAAAGGGATTGGCACCCTCCATGGGACTGAGCATGGGCATTGTCGCGACCAGTCCGGCGGAGACGGCCGCCGCCGAGGTGGTCGCGTCCAGCGAGTACATGGGATCAAAGATGGTTTCGCACATGGTGGTATGATCCAAAGTGGTGGGCTCCAAAGAAGAGGAGGAAGCTGCTGCTGGAGGACGAGCCATGGCTTCGGATGATCCAGCCCGACTCGTCATCTCGGGTGGAGAGACGGGGAGAGGCACACTGGCACCGGCCATGGAGGAAGAAGTCGAGGGCAACAGGTGAACGAGACTTTCGCCATACGATTCCGTACCGGAACCTGCGCCCGAACCCTCGGAACCGGACCACTCCCCAACACTGCTACCGCGGGTCTTGGGGCGACGAGACGAAGAAGCTTTCGAGCCGCGAATCGGAGGAGTCAGGCACGACGACGACACGGATGCCGCAGAGACCGACCCGGAACGCGAGACTGCGGCCGACGAGGGGGAAACTTCTGCACCGGAGACGGACGATGGACCGGCCTCTTTGTTGGCGCTTCGACACTTGCCCGAGGGTCGTGGCGCGATGGGGAGGAAGCCGTTGGAACTGGGGTGGCGTGGGTAAAGCCTGCCATGGCTTGCTTTCTAAGAAACCAAAAGAGTAACATCAGCACCATGCCATCTTGTGCCGCTTTTGAATCCTTTTGTTTCACATAGGTGCGTGTGTCTGTTTTATGCGTATCTGTATATAATTTGTCTGGATTTTCTTGTTCCACCCTCGATTTTGTCCCTTTCTCTTTTCCCCTCGATCCGGTCCATCTGTCAGGGTGACATCCGGAGTCAACGAAGTGGGAAGAAAGAAAAAAAAGATTGAGGGGGACAGGTTCAAAAAGCGGCCACTGGCTTCTTCTTCTCTTCTTCTTTTCCGCTCTCCCTTTGATGAGCAATTGCGTTACTTTTGAGGATGATGAGGATGGAGATTTCAGCTCCGCCTCGCGCTTGAGTCGCGCATGTTCCGACGGTGCCTCGCACGGAGTTGCGTGGCAGATGGCGCAGGTAGCAAAAGGACGGCCCTTGCGCTTGATCCGAATCAACGGTCGATCTGGAGGCGAGTGGTTAGAAAGGGAAACAAGCTGAAGAAGAATGCAGCAGGAGCTTGAGGTGATCAAGATCGTGGTAAAAATGGGGAAACAAAGGGAAATTTCAGAACTTTGGGAAGTGTCCAGACTTGAGCGTTCCAGCAACCTGACGCTTTGTGGCACAATAGCAAGAGTGACACCGCAGAGACCACACGTTGAGCAACCACCCAAGAGGATCTGAACACCGGAGACTGGACCACATTGAACACAACAGACATCCTCCGGGTCGTTATTATTCGACGGGGTGGCAAGGACTCCAATTTCAGACATACCATGATGTTTGCAACTGGACACTCGATGACCTCGAATGCAAGCTTCACAAGCCCACTTCTGACCGTCGATGAGCATCCCTTGTTAGAATGAAATGAAAGCAAAGGATGAGGTCGGGCTCGTGAGACTTTATACTACGCTTGAGGGAGGGGGGTGGAGCCCGCCATCAATCGGCTGAAACCGCCATGGGTCGAGGTTCTTTGGGTCACTCTTGAGTGTGAGGTATGGGGTGCTCTCGTTTTGGGAAGAGGAAATAAGGATTTGAAAATTTGGGCAACCTGGGAATTGCCGTTTTATTATTTTGTTCGGTCTCTTTTGGGATGTGAGGGAGAGGGGCAAAAGGGGACCGGTTGACCTCATTTGGGAAACGGGCGGATTGCTGGAAATTGAATGGTGCGACCCGTTTTGCTCACGTTGGAGGTTTTTAACTGCCACGAGGATTTTTTTTACCGCGGTAGGTAAGGTGATATAGTAGTGATGGGAACAATCGAAATACGAAAAATGGAATATATCTCTGAAATCAGAAATTTGAAAATCCAGAACTTGAAGAGAACAACAAAAGGCATCGACACTATTTGAGACGCGCTACTCACTGTGCTGCTAGAGTAGAAGCACTGTAGTTGAAGGTGTGGAGATGGATTCGTGATGACGCGCGAGCTATTACATAAGTACATAGCGTACTCGTAGTACGTAACTTAGCTTGTTAGCACTTATGTGGTAGTACTATGGGATGACAGGACATGCTGATAGCTCTACTAGTCCAGAACTCCAGAGATATGACCAACAATTCTCCAAATTGAGAAAGAGAAGCGAGGCAGAAACGCTCGTCAGACCTTGAATGTGCATCCATACGATGATATAGTGTTGGCCATAAAGTCATACGCAGGAAGGTGATCCTGCGCTGATTGCCCAAAGTACAAAGGCTTGACAAGAAGCAGATAGGTGGGAGGTAGTATGAACGCGCTGAAATTGGGGTCGAGCGTTGATTTGGGTACTTTGGAATGCCGGTGCATGCGGCGAGGATATGGCGCCTCGGTGCAGTTCAGAATTGGTTGAAGGTACGACGGTTGAAGAGGACATGGTACTTATGTATACTTTAGTATGTTAGTGAGGAATATGCATTACTCTCGTACTCACTACTCAGTACCTAGGTACCTACCAAGTCCTATTACCAGTGGTCCAGTACCAGTACGGTAGGTGGTCAGAACCAAGGAAGGAGGATGTGATGCGGGTGAATCAACTTCGGTGGTATTATCCTCCCTCCCAGCAACGGAGTGTGCCAGTGTGGCACTGTACCCTAGACCGTGGATCCTCCCAGGCTGCCTTTGCCCCCATTTCCCGCCCTGGTCGAAAGCGAAAAGCTTGGACCAGGCAAGAGTTTTTTTTTTTTTTTTCAAGGGTTTGGTCGGTTGACTAAAAGGTGCGTGATTGCGGGATTTCTGCAATTTCGAATTTATAATTTTGGGGTGGGAGTTCTCCTGGATGTATGTACTTTGTACATCAGTTAACTAAGGTACCTGCTATGTAGGTAGGAGTACCTTAGTCTTCACGGTGTCCCGTTTCAGCATAGACTCTCGTCACTGGGAAAAGGAGTTCAAGGAGGGCACGCTATGCCCTCATCTCGACCCTCTACTTCTCTGGGGACACATTCGCAATTAGGCTCCCCTCAAACCTCGATATGGACGTGGATGCGTGGGTCCGTAGCCAGGGTCCCGTGGGCACGGAGCACCACGCACAGTGCAGATGCTGGTGCCGGTGCCAGTTGGGAGGAGGAAAATTGCTATGATTGGGCTTCAGCGGAAAGCCTATGGGCAATAAGCTATTAGGGAACAAGATTGCATCTTAGGAAAAAAAGAAAAAACAAAAACCCCCGTTCAGTGGACTGAGTACAAGTAGTACCTGTAGTGCTTGCGATCATTTTCGACGGTCAACTCCTTCATCGTGTTTGTGTGAGGGATTTTCTTTGCTATAAAATTGTCAAATCGAAGTATTTCCCCACGCGGCTGGACTCCATTTTCTCTTGGACCAACTTGAGAGAAGCCGGGTTGCCCGTGCATGAAAGATCAGAACCTGAGGCCACCGCAGGCTCCAGTGCTGGACTGCTGGCCAAATAGCCGATGGGTGAGCGTGAATAGAAGATGCGATCGAAGGCAGCCCCGTCCATACTCGATCGTGGAACAAAGGTCCCGGAATAGATCATTGCTGAATCTAGCACCTCTGGAAGATGCATCATATCCGGCAACTTGGTTTGAAATGATCCCGGGTTGAAAGCGTTGACGACGACTGCCTGCCTACTAGTACGTACTGAAATGCGAGTACCTACTGGCAGTGGTCCTGTGGTGGTCGGACTCCTCCGGACTGCCAGATCGGTGCTAGAGCGCCAACGACTCTCACGAGGCCGACCGATAATGCCTCATACATCCGTCCATCTCCCATTGTCACGTTCAGCTTTTCCCAGCTCCAGCGGTTCCGAGGAGAACCACCGTGAGCACGCCGGTAGTCGTACCGACGCGGGCACTCGGTCCCGACCTGGTGACTGACTGGCTGTACCTGAGGGTCAGTCTTGACTTTGTCAGGAACCTCAGTACTGACGAAGTGACTAGTACCCCCGGGGCAATATCCCTGAAAAGAGGTCTGCCATCCTCTGCAGTCAGCATGAACCGGGCCACCCCATGGCGGTTGGGGAACAGTCATCAGAGTCGTACTTTGGACCTTTCCCCCTCTCTCTGGCCGTGCTTCGTGAGATGATCGTCCCTAGGGAAGCGATCTTTTGCCGACGCCATGCATTGACCTGCATGTAACATCCGGACAAAGGACGATGCACCTGGGAAGGTGGCTGTGCTCCGCAAGTCCCCAATCTCGTGGCGTCGATTGACCGCACCAGGCTCGCGGTGTCAGATCAAGCCATCGACGAGCCATCCACTGCCTCGTTTAGGCGTCAGTTGATTCTTCTTCTCTTTTTTTTTTTTCCACACAGGCGCAGTAGCCTCTGTAATCCCAAGATGGATCTTGCCTGTCTTTCACCAGCTCGAGTCCGATTCGATCGTCTGACTGGAGGCACCATTTCCAACTTCAGAGAATCTTGACTCTGCATTTGACTTGCGTAGCGTCCTCGAAGGATCAGCTCGGGCCATCCGTCCGCATCGTGGGGGTTCTCTTTCCCACCTGGGAAGCATCAAGATGCTCTATCGCGACGACGAGGTATTGATGCTCTATCCGTCGCGTACACGGGCACAGACGGATCATCGATCTGGCTTGTCCTGGTATATCGCGCCGTCCACGTGCCTTTGCCGCGGTCTGTGTCATTTTTGTTCTGTTCCCCTTTCCTGATCACCGACTTCGGTTGAATATCACAACGGACCATCTGGACACCGGAGCGAATGAAACTGCCGAAGCAAAATTAAGGAACATTAAGCTCAGCACCAGATTGGCCACAAGAAGAGGGTCGTCATTTCTTACAGTCCTTCGATTGGGGGGGGGGGGGCAGCGGTTCCAGGAGTAGCTTACGAGCTTTCCCGTGACTGAAGGTCCTTGGCCGATGTGGGGGGAAAGTCGAGGTCACCGAGGGACGGCCCCACTCGCATCCGTTCACTGACTCCCACAAGTCTCTCTTCAGTATGCGCCATTTTGAATACCTGAGGCATTTTTCTGTTCCAATTGCTGGTCAGGGCCAGCCTTGTTTCCTCACAACCTCTCTTCACCGTATTTTCTTCCCAGCCTATCCACTCGAGCATCGGAGAATTGGGTTGAGAAAGGATGGACCAAGAGTGTGAAAAACTGGAATCGGGAAAAAGCCATGAATCAGGCAGACAATGAATCCCCCCCCCCCCAGGTAAAATAGGAGGAAAAAAAAAAGACGGATTCTTAGTGCACGGCGGATGCAAACCAACGCAGCAAGACATGATCAGAGAGATCTGGAGGGGGCCATTTTCAGCTGTCAGCTTGGACAGACAAACATGTGCTTTCCATGAGAGAGAGAGAGAGAGAGAGAGAGAGAGAGAGAGAGAGAGAGAGAGAGACATCGGAGAGCGCAGAGTCCCGACCGTCTTTCCTCTTTCGCTGGCGGGTGTCATCACACGGTCGATAAGGTCCCGTCTTCGAAGGGGGTATCTGCGAGGACCATCTCCCAATACCTCCAGCATCGGTGCTCACAACCAAGCTGCAGTCGAAAGTCGGGTCATGTTGGTGGTCATCTTGTGTCACGTCAAACGCGACGAGGGATCTCTGAGCAGATCTGACTGAAATGACCGCCACTCCGAAACGAGCGAAAGATGTCGCGATCTTGTCCACAGGGGACCGAGGACGGTGCCTCTCGGGGCAAGAGGTCTTCCCTGAGATATCTACCAAATCCAACCTGATCGCATCCTCAATCGAATGTGTCGGAGGCCTCCGGTCAACACCATATGCTGTCACGGGATGATCCCAACACGGCCGAAGGCGCACGCGGCAAGGGATACTTGCTATGATCAAAGGGACTGAAGCAGCCAAGGTTGCTCTCCCGTTTCAAGGACTGGCTCTCAACTTCCTCATAATGGGGCCTGGCCAAGAGCCGAACGAGGTCATTCACTCTGTGTCGCATGTCTGCGGTCGTCTTTATCTTTATGGTGGGAGGAGAGAAAACGGTCCAAAAAGGACGCGGGTCAATCAATGTATACGTTTCGACATGATACCCGAAAGCGCAAGGAATCCGCGTCTCCCCAGGACTGCGTACAGGCTCCAACTCGCGAGAGTCTGGATCTTGTTCGTGGAGATATATTGCGCATTCTGTCCCGCCAGCGTCTTTCGAAGCTCTGAATGGCTGCCGGATATTCCCGCGATCTGGCTGTGGCTGACCGGGATTCATAGCGTCCGGCAATCAAGCTCTTCACCACGTCTCGGCTCCGATCTAGCTCTGCATCAGGACTCCTTTTCCGGCTGAGGGATGGGGTGTGTCTGGACGGGATAGATATTTTCAGCAGAGGTCTGATGCCTCCGAGTTGTTGCTGCATGGGTCATCTGATTGGGCGGCTTCGTTCGGCGTTGGCTGGATTGTTAACCTTGCTGTTCAAGCATCCGGGGCAGAGCACCGTTTCCTGGGGTCATCCATTCATGGTATGTAAGTGTACCAAGGTAACAAATGATGGTTGATCTCATGGCTCGGGCTTCATTTGACCGGGACTCAGGTTGAAGCTACGGTTCTTCCATACTAGAGTATCACAGGTTCCATGTAGTGAACAGAACTCAAAGACGTGCAATTCTTTCCCTTCACAAACATACTTTATCATTTTTGATATTCAGATAGTCTCCATGTTAGTCGGAAACCCAATCATCTTTCCTACAGTCCTGCCCTGGTAACATCGATTCAACCATACCTTCGTTCCGAATGCAGTCTGAACTCTTTTGTAAATGTCTGTCTCGAAAGGTATCAATTCGCAATCATCAATCATGTTCATGTACCTTCACATGGTACAATGAAGTAGCCAAGGTAAAACGCAAGTAAACAGAGCACCAGTCTAAACATGAAACCACACAGGTCGTAGCTATGTAATCTACAAACCCAAGACCACCAGCCCCTGACTTTCAATTCCTTCCGATCGACCCGCGCGACACAATAAGTGCGAGTAATCAAATAAGAGGTACCTAGGTAGTACTCAATTGGAGATTTTAGCGTCGAAGCGGGACCTCCATCTCACAGTATTATCTCCTCCGGCTGTCCCGTCTCGTGGTCATGAACTCCCACGCGTGCTCATTCCATTCTTGTTCGCACTTAGGAAAGACATCTATCTTGGTTTCCAACGTAGGTCCGCCAAGTCTCATGCTGGTAGCTTCTATGTTTTCTATTTTAGCATGCTGCTTTACCTTTTACTTCCATCTTCATGCAACCTTGGTACATCACGTGGAAAACGGCCTCAACCGAGAGGCTCCGTGCTCGTCCCGGTGTTTCTTGCTTGTATAAACTTGGGGAAGCTGGAGGTTTGGAAAATGGCGACGAACAGACGGGAATAGATAGGGTGAAGCTGTTCTCTGCAGTACTCGAGGTGATGCCTTCATTTGACCTACACTCTTCAACTCGCTAGGTGATCGCCTCGGACCTCAATACCTACCCGACTCACCAAATACAGCCTGGCTGGCCGATGTCGTGGCATGAATGGCTGTGGAACCTTGCCTCGAATTCGATTTCCGAGCTCACAAGCACAAGTTCAGGAGATCTTTTTGAATCATCGCGCGATAGGGAGATCACCACGGGAATTCGTAGAGCGGGTTGCTTTAAAGGAGACAACGTGGTTCAAGGGTAAACGAGAAGGCAAAAAGCGATGGGCGGCGCCGCGGCGCTGCCGCGCGTGAGTAAGGTACAACGATTGAATTAGGTATCTGCCGAATGGACTGACCGATCTATACAGCCTTGGTATCCGGATGCGCAAGCAAATACGGCATGGGTGCAATGGGAGCTACTAAGGGTAAGGTGGACCAAGTCTGGTCTTGATGGGGTTCAATGCCCGCTAGGTCACGCAGAGAGATACTCAGGTAGACACGCAGGAATCACCGACTTGAATACTTTATACCTGACTCGACCATACCGGAATTGAAATATCTCTCGAGATGAATGGAGCAAAGAGGACTTTTCAAAACAAATGATATGCATGTATTGAATGATAGCTTAGCTCATCTCGTCTCGTCTCCGAAGAAGGGACATCCACCGTCCCCATCTATAGTAGGTCGGGGGTATTCATTGTCCCATGGGCAATCGATCGTCTCCACCGTGTAAAGCCAGATCCCCAAATAATGTCTATCCGGCCAGCCGACAGACGCCGGCGGGCTATCTGTCAATGTGACTTTGGACTAAAGTTGTTTCTTCACTCGATGGTTAGGTGTACCAAATCAATATAGGTGGACACGTGGGACGTGCATTCATCCGTCTATCACTCGATCGGCAACAGACCTTCCCTGGAAACGGCGCTTTCCAGAGAATAAGCACGCACTCGCAACCATTCCACTAGACTTATAAGCTACAAATCTCTTGAGTTCATCATAGAAGGTAGGTAAGGTAGGTTAAGGCTCATCAATCACCTCGCCCTCTCCCGCAGTGCCGCAAGTCGCAAGTCGCAAGTCGCAAGTCGCCAGTCGCAAGCCGAAGCCGAGGCCCGACTGATTCAACCGCACGCGGAAAACGAGGAATGTTCGGGAAGACATGACGTTATCCGTCCTGATTCACTGAAGTACTTAGACTGTACTCTCTTGACCCAATACCACGTAGGTCATATATACGACTTGCGCGACATCTTGTTCTGTGCTCTTTCTACCCATTTTTTGTTCTTCAAACTTCTCCTCTCCTTTTTAAGCGCGGTATTTGTAGCATTTCATCTCATTCTTCCTTGAAGTATTCAGACAAGTAGGACGGGTGGATAGGGCGCCTAATTCCTTTCGTCTCGACTCGACTCAACACCACCGTGCAGTGCAGTGCAGATCGCACGTTTGGGGCGTGGTGTCATCGCTCCGTATTACTCTGAGAAAATTCCACGTCCACGCGACGAGCTGTTTGCCTTGTACTGCATTCGTCTCTCTCTCTATCCAGGCATAAGCCTCAATCAGCATGGCAATTCCACCTGCTCAAGTCCGAATCGTCGAGGTCGGACCCCGCGACGGTCTGCAGAATATTCCCGGCAAGATATCAACTTCGACCAAGATAGAGCTGATCCGACGGCTACGCGAGACCGGTCTCACCGCGATAGAACTCACCTCGGTGGTTTCTCCGCGGGCGGTCCCGCAATTGGCGGATTGTCGAGATCTGCTCGGACACTCGTTCGTGCAAGATCTGTTGTCGAGTCCAAGGCAGCCGTCTCCGGAGGCTGGCTTGATGCGATGGCCGGTCTTGGTGCCGAATGTAAAGGGGTTGGAAATTGCCGTGCAGAATGGCGTGAGGGAGGTCGCGGTCTTTATCAGTGCCACGGAGGGATTCAGTCAAGCGAATATCAAGTGTTCGGTGGAGGAAGGAATAGCGAGAGCAAGGGAGGTTACTCGTGTCGCTACTAAAGCCGGTCTCGCAGTGAGAGGGTCAGTCAAGCCCGGTGCAACACCTTGCACAGATTTTGGATGACACAATGATTCGGTTCCGCATATACTGACTCAATCAACACCAGATATGTATCGTGCATCTTTGAAGATCCCTACGATGGTCCAACACCCCATCACGCAGTCCTTCATGGTGTGAAATCCCTGCTAGACGCCGGATGTCACGAAGTCAGCCTCGGTGACACTCTCGGTGTTGGTTCTCCAGCCAATGTCCACTCTCTCCTCGAGTATCTGACAGGCCATGATATCCCTATCACCAGACTAGCCGGTCACTTCCATGACACATACGGCCAAGCAGTCGCCAATGTCTGGGAAGCGTATCGATACGGCGTACGCGTATTTGACAGCAGTGTCGCCGGGCTCGGCGGATGTCCGTATGCCCCCGGAGCAAAGGGGAATGTCGCCACAGAGGATGTGGTGTATATGTTCCAGAATGCGGGGATCAGTACGGGTGTCGATCTGACGAAATTGGCCGAAGCAGGCGAATGGGTCGCGAATGAGCTGGGGCAGACCAATTCGAGTCGAGTCGGCAGGGCCTTGTTGTGCAAGACTCGAATGTCGCAAGACAAGCCATCGCCGACGACGACGACCACGACGTCGAGTCTGAACGATGCTCTGGCGAAATTCACACCATGCACAATGTCAATCCCCGCACAGTTCTCCCTGAAATGGACCTTGATGTCTTCATCTTCCAAACCATCCATGGAAAACAATCGGTTCTCCACCGACAACGTCTCGCAAACTCTTCCTCCCAAGGATCCCGACCAGGAGAAAGCCGCACTGTCCTCGTCCCAGCCGCAGTCCACATCATCGGCACGAGCCTGGATCTCGCTGCGAAGACCGTCATGTAGCAGTGTTCGTGTGTGAGAGGAACACCCGAGATCGCCCGATATAGTTGACTCGACTGGCGAGAGCGGCGGTATTCCAGCGGGGAAGGGCCACCTATTCCATTAATCGACGAGAATCGCTGACCCTCTCTTCGCACTCGACGTCTGACTCGTGAAACCGGTCGATTTAACGGAGCACACACGACGCCGAGGACAAGGGCTAAGGGTAGACTCAGAAGCCCAGGCCCCCTCTGTTCTCGGGAGATTCCTCGGAATCACACTGTGTGTAAAGACACCGAGGAACACACTCTGATCATCACATCGAACATGCCCACGAATGACGCATAGCGTCACTGTTGTCACTGCGAAAGGAGAAAGCCACGGCATAAAAGAACAGCCGGCTATTACTGGCTCTCCCTCCAATACACCGGCGCAGAGAGTACTCAGACGAGGGAGTGCGTTATGAGCAACCGCACGTCAAACCGCAGAATGATACTGATGTGTCGAGGGATTCAACGCCAGCATGATACTTGAGGTGGTGGAGGAATCCAGGAGGCCTTCGGTCCTGAAAAGTACTGGGTGCTGAGACCCTATGGTGTACTAGTTTTCATACACTCTAGACTCAGGGTCCACGTTCGTCACATGTACCTAAATAGATCCATTATGAAGTCTTTACTAATTGTGTGGGTTGAGATCTACTTCCGGGACAGAAGGTTGCACGTGCCTGTGTCAGACATAACCTGCGCGGAACAGATTCGGCGCTGTCTCTTCAACGTCATCAAAATCTACACATACTTGACGGGGCAAGGTCATGCTTTGGCTTTCTCTGAAATAGAAATAATGCCTGATTCTTCACTTATGCCCTCGAGTCAAGAACTTAAGACCATGTAACTTAACAACGATGGGGAAATACGCCGGGGAAAAATGATCGAGAAAAAAAAAAGGGTCCGACGTCCACGTTATAAAAAAACAAGAAAAGACGAGTCAACACAAAAAGACAAGTCACAACATTCTGAGCAACCGCGCAAGGGTCAAGGATCCAAAAAAAGGTGGTTTGTTTTTACAGCAGAATGAAGCTGGCACCGAATAGGGTGGAGACGATGGTCACCAGGCTGACGGCAACGGGAGCCATGCTGACGGTGAAGGGCTTGACCAGACCCGAAGCAGCAGCGGAGGAAGTCTGACCAGCGGCACCGGAGGTGGTAGAGGCGGAGCTGGAACCGGAGCTGGAACCGGAGCTGCTGGATCCGTTGCCGGTAGAGTTGGAGCTGGAGGCGGTACCGGCCCACTGAGAGCCCTTGCCACTGAAGCCAACACCTTTACCGGCACCATCCTTGAGGTACTTCTCGGCAGGCTTGGGAATGGTGGGCAGAGAGCCGGTGGAATCGACATCCCAGTTGGGAGAGTTCTTCTTGGGGCATGGGTTGGCACCACCGGTCTTGTTGTAGTTGCCATCACCCTGAGGGTTGGCGGTCTTGTCCAGGGCAGACTTGAGAGCCTTGTAATCAGGGAGGGGGGTGACATCGCTGCCCTTGATGGTCACCAGACCGTAGTTGCTGTCCTCCTCGGAGTACTCGTAGACCAGACCACCGGAGTAGACACCGGTCATCTTGGTGCTATAGAGAGCGGCGACTTCCTGGAACTGACGCTTGTTGGTGTTGCAACCGTACTCGGAGAGGAAGAGGGGAATACCGTAGCCGGTGAAGTTCTTGACCTTCTGGTCCCAGCCGGAGGTCGTGAAACTGGAGGGATCGCACCAGGAGTAGTCGTTGAAGGCGAAGAAGTCGGAGCGCTCGTCGGCAGTACCGCAGTTCATGTACTCGGCCATTTCCAGGCGGTTGGTATCGACATCTGCGGCAGAGTAACCGACCGGGACTTGACGCAGCTTCTGCTCCTTGAGGTAGTTGCGCAGATCACGGGTGACGGCCTTGACGTAGGGGGCGGCCACAGAGGAGGGGCCATCGTTGATGACCTCGTTTCCGGAGAAGAAGGCGAGAGTGTTGTCGTAGCGGGAGAACATGTCGACGGTGGCGAAGATGTACTGAAGGTAGACATCATTGTACGAAGGGGCCGGGTTGGCACGGTTCAGGGAGTACTTGGGAGTGTTGACGTCGAGCACCAGGTAGATACCGGCATCAGCAAGAGCCTTCATACACTCGTCGTGATTGGCCGAGTTGTCGACCGAGTAGACACGAATGGTGTTGAGACCCAGGTCCTGGAAGTTCTTGATATCGCGCTTGCAGGATTCGGCATCGGCGATGGGATCGGCCAGCTTGGAGGAGCCACCGGGCTGATAGTCGACACCACGGATGTAGAATCGCTCGTTGCCCTTGAAGAAGGCGTTACCCTTGACGGTGATGGGGGTCACACCGCTGCCACGCTTGGCAACGTCGGAGGGGGCAGCCAGAACGAACTGAGCACCCAAGGAGAGGGCCACGGCCACGGAAGAAATTGCGCCCTTCATGATGTCTAGATTGGTGTCTTAAAAGGTCTTGAGGCGTAAAAGGAGGTGGGCAAGGATGCAATTGAAGACGAGGTGATGATGAAGAAGCACCTGGTGAGTGTGAACGAATGTCGATAAAGTGAAGGACGAAAGAGGTCAAGGTATCAAAAACCCAAACGAATGACGGGTTGAAGGGGGGGGGGGGGGGGGGGGATTGAGGAATGGGGGATGGGAAAGCAGAAAGAGGGAAAGAGCGAGTGGGAAGCAGAAATAGAAGGAGAAGGAGGAAGATCAAGAACGAAGGGATGGAAGGAAAGGGATGATGAGGTCAGGTGAAAAGCGGGCAGCTGATCAGTTAGCAGGTACCTCCGTGACCTCGCTGTTCCTTAGGTAGTTACTACTGTTGCGGACGTGGGCGTTGGATGCTTTGCAGCGTCTCAGCTTTCCCTATTTTGGACCCTTCAGAGTTGGAGAGAGGGTCTCTCCTCTCTCCTCTCCACCGGCCAGGGCGGCTGGAGACTCCGACCACCTTCGATAAGTCCCACCACCACACCACTCAGGAGTCCGGAGGCGGGAGGGACCAGTCCCTGACGCTCTTGGGTCTTCCGGGGCTTTGCGGGAGGTGAAGGACTCTGCCGCTTGCCATTTGCCATGACGGGGGCAGGGGACCCTCTTCGCCCAAGACCTTCCAAGACCTGATCTCAGCAGCACTGCCTCAGTGGCCGGTACCCACCGTCCACCCATCGCAATCACCACTTGAGACGGTCCCACGAGGCGACGAGCCCACCCAAGAGGGTCCTCGGTGGACTCCCACCGGCCCTGATCGGCTGGTGGCGTACAGTGGAGTCGCCGTTCAAACAGGCAAAGATGGGCCAGGCCCATCTTTGCCAGGGCATCACCACGGCCGGTTGGCACATCATCACAACAAGGAGAGTTTCTTGGAGAGTCTTGGGTCGCAGTCAATCATGGACCCAAGACTCATGGCGGACAATGGTTCCACCACCGAGACAGCATCGAGCGACACGGCAGAGTAGGGCATTAGGGCATTAGGGCAAAAGGGCAAAAGGGCAATAGGGCAATGGGCAGCACCGTGAACACGAGACCTTCCTTTAGTGGTCTCTCCTGAAGCAGAGTAGTTTGTCCAGAGATAGACTCAGAATGTATATCAGTGCGGCGAGGACGTGACGTCTTGCGCTCCCGCTCAACTATGCCGTCGTGGAATTATCCCCCAATCATCCAGTAGAAGAGGCAATGGGCATCGGGTGGAACGAAAAGCTCATGCTCGGCCGGGTTGAAAAGTCTTGAGCGATCGGCAAAGAGCCGCCAAGCCATCAACAATCACAACATGCAGGGGCCCCTCGAATTTCGATGGGCTCACCCAATCAATCTCGGTACGGTCCTGTCATAGAACTTTGGACCCTGTCTGGACCCTGTAATGACCCCGTAATTAACACCCAGGGAGGAGCCACCAAGGGTCATTGAGATCAATGAGAGAAGAATCTGCTCCGAGCTCATCTCCACATCAATCTACGATTGTATCGCAGCAGACAAAACCTTACTTCACGAAGTTCAGTCGAAATTCAGTCTTCAGTGTCGTATGGTAAGTGTCCAGGAAAGTTACCGTAGAACAGGTCGGCCGTGGAAATTGGTGGTTCAACAGCGCTCAGCTTCGGGTCACAGTCACACGCGAGAGGTATTTTTAGGAATCTGTCAATGTTTCATCGAAACTCTTTGATCATGGGGATCCATGCGCGGTTGATCAGAAAAATGTCCATCAGGACTCGCCCCACGGCGGCCGAAAAGCCAAACCGACAAGGAGGATCCTGATGATATTGTTGTCGATGGGCCGATCATCGTTTCGAGGACGCGTACTCTTCTGCAGTATTGACCATTTAACCATCGAGAATAGGATCGTCCATGCTGAGAGGTGGAGAGCCCGCTGATCATGATAGACGACTCTTTCTCTCTCTCTCTCTCTCTCTCTCTCTCTCTCTCTCTCTCTCTCTCTCTCTCTCCAAGCACAATACGTGAGATCATCCATGACCTCTTATCACATTGCTATTGACGTCTCCATCGAGTTGTGGGATTGGTGGAGGTTTGTCTTTCAACTGATGGAGACCGAGTCATGATTAGGAGCTACCTACCTCACTCGTACAGTATGTACCCATGTGACTGTAGTAGTTCATAGTTACGTACTGACCGTTGCGAGTGTCGAGAACTTGAATCCGCATCGGAAGATATACCGTGTGTGTCACGTGCGTCTTCCGGGACTGATCACCACTATGGGCGGTTTCACCAGTCTGTAGGTCCACAGCTAGGGAATCACACCGACCTGTGTCGTACAAGTTTGATCCCGTATACTACCTAAGTACCTGGGAGCCTACTCGACCCACGGTGCAGATTGTCCAAAAAGGCCATGACTGACTAACTTAAATGATCTGCGCTCAATGAACAATAGTTCAAAAGCAACGCTGATCTTTTGATTTGTTAGAGCATTGCCTCTCTCTCCAGCTGCTGGTTATGTTGCTCTCGTGTTGCTCATGACCGGTAGTCAAGTGCCCACCGGAGAGAGCTCCAAATTCGCCGCGTTTTCTTCTCTTCCATCTTATACTGCCGTTTCTCTTTCTTGAATCCCAGATGCAGATGCTCAGATGGAAAGCTAACGGATCTTCTGCACGTCCAATCATTTTGATCTTCCAGGCAGCACACTACTGCCAACAGTAGACACAGAGTCGGCTGCAACGCAGGTAAGTACTGATATCTTCGACTTCTCTATATCCTCAGCTAACATCACCTAACCTAGCCACCAACGACGCTAAAATTGGGGATCAAATATCCCTCTCGATGATATCAAGAAGTCTGTTTAGCTCTGCAACAAGAAGGCTGGATGTGTCCACGCTATCCTGAACGTTGCCGAATATAGATGCTTCCTTCGCTCCGAGGGTAATAGAGTGACTCTGACCACCTGGCAATACCATAGCTTCCACCTGGTGTGAACGACAAACAATATCTGCTTTGTTGCTGGGTTAGAAAACTTCATGGCGCCATTTATCCTTGTGAAGTGTTTGGGGAGGATCATGATCCCCAAACGGCTCCTGTTCGCGACACGATTGGGAGTCAAGACTCATGAGACGTTCTTCTTCTTGTTTCTCCCCATGTTTTATATTCCTTTTGCGAGTAGGTATGTCCTCAAAGCCCCCCCCAATTGCGGCCATCTCTTTGTCTTGGAACGCTTTCCAAACAGTCCGCGTTCTGCGCTACAATCGTGCCTTCAAAATCGGTCTCAATTTACTATCCAAGCCATACGTACCTCAATATATCACTTCAAACTTTGAGCGGTGCTGTAATAGTTCCCGCCCCACACAAATAGTCATTCTATTTACCCCCCTTCGGCACCAAAACAATAAGATGAAGCCAAGTATTAGTCCGGAGCATTTTCGACAAGACATGTCTTTTGTGAAGCTATGCCTGAGACTACATAGGTCACGAGCCGAAGAACTACTAGACTTGAGAAGGACGTCTTTGTGTAGGTAACAGTTTGGAGAAGACGAGCATACGGCAGATCCCCAGGTACACAAGGAGGCGCGTGAGACAGACAATTCAAAGGGAAGTTACCGGTTCACTGGAGAGTCTCAAGGCTTTCTCCGCGTCGTCACGTAGGCACAGAGCGAGCAGCTATACTAGACCATGGGAAATGCCGAACTGATGTTGCCCTCCTCGCCCTTTATCTTCTCTTTGCTACCCTCTTCCCTCCATCTTTCCTTTTCCCCAACCCCTTTCCGAACGCCTTCCAAATACCCACCGCTAGTTTCTCCTGTGGATCTTCAGTCACGTTCAAGCCTCTCTGAATATCCACACCAAGCTGACGAAGATGACTTCTGACCCTCCTAAGCGAAGCTTGTTAGCCGACCCAGCCTATCTGGAGATCATCGACAAGCTCTTTGCGTGCAATGTGGGAGAGTACATCAGTCTTCCACAGCTTGTCGTTGTCGGTGACCAGTCGAGTGGGAAAAGCTCGGTTCTTGAGGGTTTGACAAAACTTAGTTTTCCAAGAGACAGCGGCCTCTGTACTCGGTTTGCGACTCAAATTATCTTTCGGCGTGAAACGCATATGAGCAAGAGAGATATCGAAGTCTCCATCATTCCGTCCTCGGATCTTGAAGCAGCAGATGCAGACAAGTTAAGGGCGTGGAAAAGGTCTGGTGCGGAGGCTCTTGAGCAAAAGGATTTTGTATCCATGATGAAAGAAGTATTCTATCGTCTTCCGGTTGGGTTTCAAAAATTTTCTGACTGGCACTAGGTACACGAGCTGATGGGTCTCTCATCATCTCCAAACGATGGGAAGCCAACATTTTCCAACAGTGTTCTGCGTCTGCAAATTTCTGGTCCGGAAGAAGAGCATCTCAGCGTGATCGACGTACCTGGTATTTTCAAAAACACGACACCTGGATTGACCACAAAAGAGGATATTACCATGGTCCGAAACATGGTGCTTCGTTACATGGAAAATCCTCGATCAATTATGTTGACCGTTGTGCCGGCCAATGTCGACATTGCAACTCAGGAAATTGTCGAGTTGGCTAAAGAATACGACCCAACTGGGGAAAGAACGTTGGGGATCTTGACTAAGCCTGACCTGGTTGATAAAGGAGCTGAAAGCAGAATTATCTCTTTCCTCGAGAGCCAAGCGACGACGGTGAAGCTTGGTTGGATTGTAGTCCGAAATCCTGGGCAGCAGCAACTGGATAATCCTCAAACTGATCGCGATGCGGAGGAAAGGACGTTTTTCATGTCAAGTCCATGGAATCAGCTCCCGCCTGGGTGCTTCGGTATCAACGCACTTAGAGATCGTCTTCAGGAACTTCATTCTTCGATCACACGTCGTGAATTTCCGGCTGTAAGTACAACATCGAGAAGCCAAAATGATTGTTCTGACGCCGAGGACTCATGCACTGCTTGAAAGGTACGCATCGAGCTAGGCAAAAAGCTTGCATCTTCTCGCGATGCTCTTCAGACTCTGGGCAAAGAACGGGAAACCGCCGAGCAGCAGCGACAATTGTTGCTAGATGTCATTTCAAACTTCCAGCAAATCGTGCAACACGCACTGGCGGCCAATTATGGTTCCCTGAAAGCATTTGATGATCCCGATTTGCGACTGGCGACACTGATTGTCTCCAGGAACATATCTTTTGCGCAGGATTTTCTGACTCGGGGACATATTTATGCTTTTCAAACTGGTTGCTCTCAAGAGGACGTCTCACCTGATTCTGAGGCTCCCAATGAGAACGAAATTCTTGCTACCCCTCCAAGCCCCACGCCAGAATCAATTCAAGACAGCCTCAATCCTTCGGAGCCCGCGGCCCAGCCAACGTCAAACTCAACTCGCCAAACGGGCGGCTGTGAGGCTTTGCAAGATATACTTTCCGCCGACGAAGAGATCGAATGCTCGGTCATAAGTGGTATCAATTCTTGGATAAGCCAGTTGTACAGGGACTCGAAGGGGTTTGAAATTGGAACGTTCAATCATAATTTGCTATCAACCCTCATGAGAAGGCAGTCGGCTAAGTGGCCCGCTCTTGTCCACGGCTACGTTAGTGATATTATTGTTTACGTCCACACATTCCTTCAGAAGGCACTGCTGGCCTCATGTTCTGATAGGCAGCTGTCTACCAATGTTTTGTCCCTGATGATGGATGAGTTGGTCGAGAGATACCGTCGAGCAATCTCTGCGGCCGATTTCCTCCTTGATATTGAGAGAGCCGGTACTCCAATGACGCTTAATCATTATCTCAATGACAACCTCCAAAGAAGGTGAGTTTTTTCCTGAAAAAGAATCGAGCGCTCCCCGAAAAAGACTGATCGAACCATGTTCCACAGCCGACAGGAAAGACTACAAAAGGAGTTGTCCAATAAGGTTTTTACCTCCAAGCATCATGGCCCCGCGATCCAACTCAGTGATCTTCAACAACAGTCTCACATGAGCAACTCGGAGCATACCGTACAAGATATTCACGATATTTTGCGCGCCTACTACAAGGTCTCTTGCAAGCGGTTTATTGACAACATCTGTATGCAGGCGTCTGATCATCATCTCATTACTGGCCCGCGATCCCCTCTTCGCCTGTTCAATCCTTCCTGGGTCATCAGTCTTTCGGACAGTAGTCTTGAGAGGTTGGCTGGTGAATCTACAGCAACGAAGCGCAGAAGACTGCAGCTTCGGAAAGAAGTTCAAGACCTAGAGAACGGAAGAAGGGCTCTGATGGGTTAAAAGATGCTTGGGCGACTTGTAGTCTCTATGGCCTGCTGAAGATCTGTCCTGAAAATTGTTTTTCTAGCCGTCAGTATCAATTTGAAATGTCAATGTGAAATTATTTCGTCAATCGACCATGAAGAAACTTCAATTTTCGGCAAAGGCCATTTTTGACCAACGTCTTTTTTGAAAGACAAGTGATTTATTTACAGAACACAAAGAAATCTTCGGCTGATGAACCAAGCACCAGACTTGAGCTTCCTTCATTGCCTCCGTGTCTCGTGCAATACATCCTCGATATCATCTCGGAACATTGCACCTGTTCACTCACGATGGGTCTTACCTAAAGTATCGGTCCCATGAAGCCAATCAAAAAGCCCAATCGAGCCATAATTCAGATTGAAATTCTCATGATGCAGATCATGCATCCTTGCCTTATTGTGGAAGAAATCATATCCACTATGAACGGTGGCTGTATTGAAGAGTTCCCAGGCGAGATACGCCCAGAAGGTCAAGATATGGCTGTACAATAGCTGGGGAGGAAGCGAGATCGGGAGCGCGTTGGCAAAGATCTGCTCGACGGGATGCGCAAACTGAGCTGCTAGCGCAATAGGGGCGGTGAACTTGTGATGTTTCTTGTGGATTCGTCGGTAGAGAAATGGGACATGGAGCAGTCGGTGGCTATAGTAGAAGAGGGCCTCGCGTAGGACGAGGCTGATGGCGATATCACGGATAAATTCAGTGATTGTTGGTAAGGCGGTGGTGACTCGATAGGATGTCCCTGATCCCGATCGTTTGCTAAGATATATAAGAGCCAGATGCAGAGCTGACGAGAGGATCTGATTCTGGGTCACCACACTGAAACAACGCACGATGTCGCTGCGGGTGGGCTGTTTTGGAGCTGGTTGAATCTTGTGGTGCTGACTGAAGCGAGGTGCAAGAACGTCCAAGGAAAGATACAGCATGGATGGCAGCCAGAAAAACAGGATCTGAATCATGAACGTGCCTACGAACTCGATGCGCTGCGCAGAGTATGTGGCCACCGTCTCCGCCCAAAAGGCTGTCAGTGGCCCGAGGAATGGCCTGCCATATTCTTTAACGGCTTCCATTTCGGCGACGACGAAAAGTCCTCATGGAAGCTGTTGTCAATTCTTCTTCTTGCTGCGGGGAAGATGTGCTCCCAGCTATATGCAATTGAAGAAAGAAATACTTGTTCCACTTTCCCCGCGGTCAAGCGTTGCAAGTACGTTCGAGTCTTCAAAGTTAAATTGTGAAGCCTCGGTTCCCTTTCCCCCACAAAAAGGGTCCATGCGGCCTGCCCCGTCTTGGGGTTGGATCCGCCGCTACGAACCGGTTCCTACGATCGGGTCTCGGGACGAGATCTGCCATGTGACGACGCATTATCTACACATTCCACACAGTCGTGGCAACGAGATGAGTACACTGACGAGGTCCATATCAATGTACGTTTGCGATGCTGACAGAGATCAGGCCAGGTCACGGGTCAAAATGAGCTTCGGGCAAAGGAAGACAAAGACAACGCGACTCATAAACTTTGTCTGGTGCGAGCGTACAACCAAGAGTTGAGCAGTCGAACATAGTAGTCGAGCTTGTTTGGAGAAGGCTACTGATTAGTACGATGTCATGCAAAGAAAGGTCTCTGCAATAAGAATCCACTACTCACGAACCGATTCTGCGCCGCTATCGTGCGCTTGCATGAAGGTCAGCAGATATCACAACAGCCTCAACCACGCATGCTCGTTTGGCAGCCCTTCACTGCTTCGTAGGTACATGCTAAAACTGGACCTTGTGATCATCACACTGATTATCCATAAAGGACTATTATCCTGGAAAGACCCGGAGACCAGACTCTTTCGAGAACTCCGAAACACGGAGCCTGCTACTTACCTGGTTCTCGGACACTCAAGATGAAATACATCGACTATGCCATCTGTCTCCTTCTGGCCAATATCAGTGGCTATGGTACTGGCATCTCGATATGGAGACCATGACCAACTCCCGCTTGTTTCGATTCAAGAAAAATTTCCCAGTAGAATGCGAGGGAGTGTGTCCGAGTGGATCAAGATTGCCCGTGAATCACCTGACAGCCGACGGCGCAGGCCATTCTCCAACCCTCAACTAACCAACAGCAGGCTACAGAACCATTCAGTACCTCCTGTTCGCCGAGAACCCCGACGCACTACTGCCATCACCGATCATTCAAAGCCTTGAAAGTAGCATCCGGAAACGTGCCGCGTGTTACCAACGTGGACCTTGAGAATCGACTGAGAACAACCCTGGGCTTTGGAGCGGTCTGTGCTCCCAAGCCCCGAGATATAGGAGCACTATCTCGAACAACAATGACGTTGTCTTTGGGTCACTCCGCTCACCTAAGGCAGGTCCAGATGGATTACTGAACCAAGCTCTGAGGAGATGGCCATGAAATTTGACGATAAGCAATTGTTCCGGGGAGCAATTGGTTGGTATTTACGTGAAGAAGTTGACAAAGTAATGCCGCAGAAGTGGCTGACTGACACATCCATTGGGGGGGGGTTGCACTCTATCCTGCTCAGGGATGATCCAAGTCGCATTTGAAATCAGCACGATCATGTCCTATGTAGATAGAGAACCCTCCGGTCTGCCAACCCGTTGAACAACGCATTGTGCTCGTCGTCATTCTGCTGTAGCGGGTTCCAATTGTGCTTGAAGAATTCGGGATGATCCAGGCGGGAATCGACGCCGAATGCAATACGAAACCTGCATATTCCAGTTATTTCGGCACTCTTCTGGGCTCGAGCAACGATGCTGTGATATTTGCCGTCTCAATGTGCTCAGATTTTGCTCGATCACTCTCGCTTATATGAATTTAAATTCTTCGTACCTCTTAGAGCTGACAATCCGTTGACTAATTGCGGGCTGAAGACAAAATGAGACTCGGCTTTCGGGGCGCGCAGCTGGGAATCCTCTTCTGTATCTTCATCTCGATAGAGTTTTGTCTTGCACTTCAATCATCGCAAGCATGTCCCTGCGATCCGGATCAGATGAGCGTTCGAAGGGAATGGTGAGCGAAACTTGCCCTAGTGATCCGTGTCAAAGCATACAGAGCCAAATCTGATCCTCGCGCTGATCTCAAGGGGTGAGCTCTCTCCTGCCGAGAGAATTCACTACACGGATGCTGTCCGATGCTTGATGCGTCTCCCGCCCAAGTTGGCCGCTGTGGGCAGCTTTCCCGGTGTCCGAAGCCGATTCGACGACTTTGTCGCGTGCGAAAGCCTCAATGGAGAGAATAATGCCCGATGGACAACAGGCTGACTATGTTGCCATAGAACGCATATCAACTACACTCTGAACAGCCACTATAGTGGTCTATTCCTACCGTGGCATAGGCAATTTCTTTGGTTATTCGAGCAAGCCCTTCGAGACGAATGTAACTTCGAGGCGCATCTTCCGTACGTTCTTCTCATGTCTCATTGATCATGCCTTCGTGTGAAGTCCTTGATACTTACGGCTCGATGCAGCTACTGGAACTGGCCCCTCTGGGCAGGAAGACTTGCCGAAAGTCCTCTCTTTGACGGGAGCGACACATCGCTGTCTGGCGATGGGAGCTACAATCCCGCCGAGCAGGACATCTCCGGTGGAGACGTCACCCTTCCTCGAGGCTCCGGCGGAGGATGTGTCAAGGACGGGCCATTCAAGAACACGATTATCAATCTGGGCCCTTTCCCTCGAACCATCCTCTCTCTGACCGAGATCCCGGCTCCTCAATTTGACTACAACCCACGATGCTTGAACCGAAGCCTCAACAACTTCGTCTCTGCCCATCTCACCAATCAAGCCCATGTCGCCAGTCTTCTTGCAACTCCAGATATTGCCAGTTTCCAACTGACGCTGGACCATTGGCCAGCCAGCCCGAGCGGAGTGCTCGGTTTGCATGGTGGCGGACATTTGAGTCTTGGGTCAACCATGCAGGATCTGTTCTCTTCGCCGCAGGATCCGGCGTTTATGCTTCACCACGCGATGATCGATCGTCTGTGGGGTATCTGGCAGACTGCGGACGAGGAGCATCGGCGGTACGCGGTCAATGGGACAAATCGCATACTTAATCCCCCTTGGGTAGAGCCCGTGACTCTTGGGATGAAGATGGAATTTGGGATCTTGGGTGAAAAAAAAACAGTGGGCGAGGTGATGAGTCCATGGAACGGGGGAATGTGCTATCGGTATACCTGAGAAGAGATGAGCGAGCAAAATCCATGAAATCGCAGAGGCGTGAGATTGATGTGTATGAAGGATGATGTTGGGTTGCTCGAGTAATGCTCATGCATGGATGAATGCTGGTCGAAAATCCAGAGAGCATTGGTTGTATGCTTTGGAAACTTGGCAAGTGACTTCATATTATATAATTTTAATGTACACGCAGAATGTTTCACATTTACAATCCTAAACCCTCGATCATCTCACACCGGAAGGCAAACGAGACCAAAGACTGATTATGGTACGCACTATCATACAATCATCGATGTAGATTTGATCCCTCGTCAGCCTAGCCGAGCAATCTGAAACGTCAGCTGGAATCATTTGGACGATACTTTTGGAGGAGATAAAACTACCCGCGGAATTCCACAACTTGCATGCATCACTATCAATCTTCCGCAACTGCAGGTGCAGGTGCAGGTGGCCAGCCAAGGTATTCGCATGGAATGGTCGGCGTGGGTGCGGAGATGTAAGACAGTGGGTGGCTGGGATGAGATCCATTGGCCACCACTCCAAGAGGAGAAATTGCGTAAGCTCAGGGACTGGTCGAAGGCCGATGCGTTGGCAACTGGATGTAATTACGTGGAGTCGTAGATCTGTATCTCGCGGCATTTGCCTAGTGCAGTACACAATACATTCAACGAAGTATGCGACAGACCACCATTATAACATCAATTAAGCCTCCGCGACCAAGCGATGGGTCAGGGAGAGTCAATTTCTTGAAGTCAAGGAAGAGTAAGCAATTCGGCAGACAGAACCTCCAATCCAATCGCTCCATCCTAAGAACAGCTGGAGGTGCCTTGACGGTCGGCTATATGCAAACAGCCAGAATCACCGGCTAAGGGAAGGACTGCGTCGGTTCGTCCAATCAAAGTGGAACCTGGACGTCATCAGTAGCAGGCGCAATGAAACATTCAGTCGGATGGTAAAATCAGCAAAGTCAAAATAGCAGCCACGTAGGTTGGAAAAGCTCCACATGGTCTTCGCTTGCAAGTAAAATGGGCGTATATGGGACCTTCTTTGCTAATTCTATAATCTCAAATCAAGTGACTGTCAAATGCTACTGGGGTTACGACTTTCACATCGAAAACTGCCTTCTCATTATGTGGGCGTGTGAACTGTCCTGCTGTCCAGAATAAAAGGAGGGACTATCTACCCAACTGAGTATCCCAACTAGAGTTGAGGTAGCACAAGCTACATGCATTGAGAGAGCTTGAATTGTCAAGACTTTCAAGGGCACAGTGCTCTATAGAATAGCGTGCAGCTAGAGGGCCTAGTCAGTAGTTGCTTTACCCTGTGGTTGGAGAAAGTATCAAGTAAGGGGAAGGGAAAAAGAGAGGATTCTGTATGGAGGCTGCATAACCTGTGGTGTAAATTTAATATTAAACAGGGCCGCCCGGTGCGAATCACTCATTAGAATGGGAGAAAAGAAGCGATATCACCGTCTACAGACAGATATGAGGAGTACTCTCAAGAGGTCTAGAGCAAGGAGAGAAGTACTGAGTTGCTCACGGTCTGATTTGATGACTTCCATTCAAGAATTATTGGCAGTGTACATATACCATTCACTTACTACACCACGAGTCCTGCATCTCTCGATATCCCTCCTTAGGCCCAACAAGCGGTGAAGATTGTCCAATATACAACTTATTGTTTACCTTAACAGCCCTTTCGTCTCTCATTCTAGAATCTCATTCTGCGTCCTACATTAAGGAAATATGCCTTCTCTCCTCAGCCGAGCGATCAGTGTCCACGTACAGCGACCAGATATTGCAGTCACACACTGGGGGCAGATATGGTCAGTGCAACCGCAGCCGCACCTTAGCGGGTCTAACAATCCAATAGGTTTTGGATACTCACAGCTACCTTTGCCGTCGCTGGGATTCTGTTTCTGGCAGCGGCTCTCCTCACCCAAAGGAAAAGCCTGCCAATTTTCTACTATCTGTCAGCATTGGCGTGCTATGTCATCTCCATGGGCTACTTTGCCATGGCTGCGGATCTTGGCTGGGTCGCTGTGGAAGTAGAATTTGTGCGTGAGGGCTGGCACGCCAATCTAGGCAGCAATCCCACCCGCCAGGTATTCTGGGCTCGCTACGTATCGTGGTATGTTTACACTGAGAAACAACCTTCACAAAATCAGGGGCTGATGAACTGTTAGGCTTGTTGCTACACCATTATTGATGACCGAGCTTTTGCTGCTGGTGTCTGCTTCCATCGAGGTGATTCTGCTGGATGTATTCCTTATCCTGATTGTGATGGGGACTGGCTTTTTTGGGGCTATCATTCCCAGCACATACAAGTGGGCCTACTAGTACGCAAAACTTCTTGTTGTCACCATTTCCATTTAAGCTCTTGCTAACAACAAATGGACCAGTTTCTACGGGGCCATTGCATGCGCTGGGATAGCCTCCTTACTGGCTCACGGGCACCGGCTAGCGTCGCGGCATGGGAACTCAATGAAGCGGATGTACTTCCTTTGCAGCTTAGACATATCGATTCTATGGTGCGGCTATGGTATTGCCTGGGGGTTGAGTGAGGGGGGCAACGTTATCTCTCCCGATGGAGAGGCTCTCTTCTATGGAATGTTGGATTTAATTGGAGGCCCCGTGTATGGTATTCTCGTGGCACTGACCGCTTCTCAGTGTTTACGCGAGGCTGATGATAGTCTACAATGTTGAATTGCATTCCATGTTGACATTCTCGGGGATGTTGAGAGTCGCTGTATCCAGATTCGCTAGTGCTGCGTGCATGACGCCTGACTTGGGGAGGTCCCTAATAAATTCCAAATGCACTGGTAGGGAGCCGTGGATTCAACGAATTACACGACTAAGGTAAGACTATCTTTGAGGGGGCCTCATTTCAATTGTGGCCTCATTTCAATTGTGAGGCCGCACGGTGGTCGCACTTGTTAATACGATCCTTGATCCTGGAAAACAAATGTCCAGTCAAAATTATATGGCAAACTCATATACACGATAGAGTAAGACTTATCGGAAAGTCATCGACCAGGAAGTCTTTATTGTCTACAACTTTCGTATCAACCTTGGTAGATTGCTTGTAAACTTGACATTGCTCGACCCTGTAATCTTTCAACCAGCCTCCATGGGAAGCCAGCTGGTAGATACGAATTCACTGGACATCAATCACAAACGCACAATATATGAATGTAGTAGTAGATGGACTGATGTTGTAAGATTGCATGCTCATAGGTCAGTTCAGAATCAAACGAACCTTCGGCTGCCAATTATGTTGGTTGACTTCGATGCACTATTTACAATCCGTACAGGCCCCATCAGACCCAGTGTATGTAGAATTGTAGAGTGTTAAGAGTGTAGAGTTTCACGTATGACAACATGACTCCGATGAACCGAACATCATGCCGAGTCGGAGTGGGGCCTACCGTCGCTATTTTCAGCCTCGCCAGACTGAAACTGAACCAATGACGAGCGAAGGAATAGCAGGCCGGCTATTTAGCATTTACTAATTTACTAGTAGTACATAAACTAGTGGTTAGTACCTTACCTAGTACTTGGTACTCACAGTGTACACAAATCGAAATCCTCGGAACGTGCGATGAACAGAGATCAAAGCGGGATAATTCCTAGTGAGAATTCTCGGAGGCAACGCGATCTTTCTATGGCTGCAATCGATCATGGGGTGAAACCAGAGATCAATACACTTGGAGGAACGTGGTTGACGGACGAGCCACGAGGAATCTAGCAGGATTTCTTTTCCGTACCGATGAAGGTGGACTCTGAAGTCTGATCCTATTGTTCCTTTCAGTTTGCGGAATCTACTCCCTTGCAAAACCATGGGTACTGCGATCTTGTCTTGTAATGCGGAACCATAACCCTGATTGGACCTGAAGAGCAGAAACACTCGGGTTCCTAACCACGGATGCCGTCTGGTATGAAGGGGGCGCAGAGAATTTTCATCAGAATCCAGCAACAAACAGAAATCCAAATTAGGGGACCTGGAACCATTTCTTTCTTGTAGGCTTCAGAATTGATAGGACATGCGTAGAATCCATCAGCACAGCACCGAACGACAGGATCGTGGCGGACAGCCTATTCCATGTTGTGATATTCACGAAACTTCCCACAGGCTGACGTTGATCGCATCGCCTCGATATGTTCCCCACTCTCGAGTCCACTTGCGCCCTCGGAGCTCTTTCGTGGACGAATCCCGACGGCGGAAGAACGAGGCTTTACCCAGCCACCCGGCGAGCTCCCTCGGTGTAGCTTACCTAACTCGGCATCGAATTGAGGACGTACTACTAGTCTCTGTTGGCCGCCCATACATCACCGAGTAGTACTAATGTGAAGAATAGAAACCGTGCTCAAGATAAAGACAAAAGTACCCAATCTGCAATTTTACACGAGCACCGGTCATACGTGGGGAATGTGCGTCCATACCATCGAAAGCTTGACCAATTCGGTCGGCGAAGAAGACAATGTGTCTTTCTGGTAGGGACCTGATCCATGATTGCAGTAAGTTCGACATTTGATTGTGTACCTATCACTAGACCGTGGGTGTACATGGGATACTTGCTACATACTGTGCAAACCTCGGTGGGTAAGACAATAAAATGAAGAAATATCTAAATTTATCTCCATCGACCAAGCGATTCAGCATTGCCGCTCGCCAATGTCTCTGAGTTATGACTCGATGATTATTCATTCTTATTGTTCGTATCGTCATCACTTGTGGATTACTGGACTGTTTCGCTGCAGACCTGAATGAAAGTCCCACTTTGGGTATCAGTTGCCTTCCAGAGTGGTCACTAGTCACTGGTCAGCCCCGAAAACCGGGAAGCTGTCAAGCTCCATCGGATTGCCTCATCCGGTGGCTCCAGGGAACGGCTCTTGTTTTTTTTTTCTCTCGTGGCTCGCGTTTCCATTGCAGACGGTGTCCCTCGGTGCCTCTGCGCCTTGCTACAGTGCCTCATACTGCTTGATCCTATATGTAAGTTGTTTGTCCCTGTGTTACTTGGCTACATTTCCAGGTGGTTCCTGCGCTTACCCTTCTCTTGTACCCACTTTTCTGTATCTAGTACCTTGTCCCCCTCTCAACGGCATTTTCCCTCTTCGCCACCACCTTTCACTTGTCCTACCTACATCTTTCCTCATACCATCTTCAATCCTGTTCTCCCACCCCTTCTTAATTGCATCGCTGTTTAGTCAACATCCGGTGGACTCCCCGTTGCTCTCGGTACGACTTGGTCCCAATCACCAATCCGTCATCTTAGCGGATCACAGACATTGCTGCCAAAGATGTTTCGAATCCAGTGGCTTCAATACCTGACCGTGTCGCTATCGATCCTGTCGCTCGCGTTCGCGACAGATCCTCGACCGACTGACCGCGCAATGCTTCGTGAGTCTGAGTCACTCCAGGACGCTCTAGCCAAAATCAACGCGAACTCCCTCCACGAGGCGCTGCACGTCCTGTCTCGCAGATTTCAACATGGCATTTTCGAGACTGACATGAACGCCGCCGAAGCCATGCAAGCCGAGGACGAGAGAATCGCAACTCTGCTGAGTCTGGCCAAGCGTGACAGCAACTCGACCACTTCTCCCTTGCCGGTCACCACCTCAGAAGTGACCACTTCCCCAGAGCCCGTCACTTCGCCTGCCCCCATCACCACCGCAGTTCCTCCCACGGAATCTGCCACCACCACTGTCGCCCCAGTGACCACTTCGCACTCGACCACGCAGGTTGCCCCCGTCACCACGCAGTCGACGACTTCAATTGTGGAACCTACCACGGTCAAGCCCACCACGTCCTCCAGCTCGACCACGACCTCCTCCAGTTCCAGCTCCACTCACGACTCCACCACACAGGCAGCTCCCAGTACCACGTCGACAACCGCGCAAGCGCCTTCCTCCACGTCCACGTCGCAAGAGGCTCCTCGCACTACCTCTGAGACCAGCACGACGCAATCGACTCTCTCCACTACCACCAGTCGTGCTCCGTCGTCATCGTCCAACACCGCCGAAAGTACCGATAGTTCTTTCACAACGACTTTCAAGAGTACTTCCACCAAGCCCGACGGCAGTCTGGAAACCATCACCTCAACCGCGATTGTCCACGTGCGTCCAACAGGCGGATCTGGCTCTTCTCCTACGAAGACCGGCTCTGCCCCCGGCTTGCAGACTACCGGTGCTGCGTCCATCAACACCGTCAATCGTTCCTGGGAGGTGATGGCCATGGTCTGGGGCGCCCTGGTAGCTGTCATGGCACTGTAATCGGGGAAAATGTTCTTTGATTTCCCAATCGACTCCCTGTGGTCTTCAACCTTCTGGCCGCCGTCCCTTGATTGGAACGCTACCTTTTTCCGTCATCCAATCTCCACCACTTGCCCCCCCCTTTCAGAAAAGTTGGTTTTCTGATCTTACTTTGCATCGTGCATCATTTACATTCTGCAGCGTTTTCTCTCCTCCATGGCGACCTTTTGTCGTTCCCTCTACGATCCTTATGATACCTACTCATGTCTCTCCTTTTCCCATTCAGATTGGTTCTCTTATTCGGCGTTAGGGCATACCTGGGTTGGGGACCGGGCCATCTGGGTAATCTTGCTTCTTAGTCTTTTCTTACTGCGTATGAAACTGCGCGAGGTTCTGAAATGAAATTACAGATATTCGATGCGGAGTGGGCGAGTGACGAACATCTCATTTGCCCCAACCCTCGAAGATGCTTTCAATGTCCATGGCGTTCCTGCTCCTGCTCAATTGACCGGTGAACCTCCAACCCTCTCTCAAAAGCTCGTGTAGGATTTGATTCTTCATATTTATCCAAATCAGCCGTATATCGCCAAAACAAACAACAGGCTATGCACACACCCTGAAGTGAGCTACCGCTCATCAAGTCCGCTTCTGGTTGCACCGGGTAAACACATGCTTATATCATCTCATACATATACCGGCGGGGGGCACTGGCGGCAGGCCCGAGAACTTATACCCCGGATGGGGGTCGCCGTCTGCATTTCAACCAAATTTCTACTCAGTCTTCCCTTCCAATTCTGCTCAACCTCTCACCGACCCACAGCCGAATCACCCTGCCACCGTTCCTCCCCCGTCCAGTACCGCACCACACTCTCCCACGCGGGCAAATCGCCGTCCCGAAGCAGCGCCGCCACATCCACATTCAGCGGCGAGTCCGGTTGCGGATCGGTCAAGAGCTGATGGATTGCGGTCAGCGTGGAGGAAAGCGTGTAGACGGGACTCCAGTGTTCGGTAGTTAAGAGCGTCAGACAGATTTCGCCCGTCGTGAAGGAGATGTTGGGGTGGGATATCCTGGTGGTGAAGTGGATTGTGGGTGGCGCGAGAGGATAGTTGGGTGGGATGGAGATCCGGAGATGCCATAGGCCGCCTGAAGATTGGGGGTTTCAGTCAATGTGTTAGTCTTATCGTGAAGGTGCAGTGAACAGAGGCAAGAAACTGAGAGAGATGGAATGGATGTCGGCGCTTCGCGAGTTGGATGATATGCAAATGGATTGCCTTTTGAGATCTTCTCGTATCGCGTCGCAGACGCATCGCATACCTTCATAGGGTGTCCCATTGACGCCCTTCAGGACTGCCTCCCAGCGGAGGAGATCCTCGTCATCGACAGGACCGAGGTGTAAGAGGGCCTCGTTGGGCGATTTGGAGTATTCCTTCAACTCGCGGATCAAGCGCTGCGTCGTATTGGTGGAGGGTGCGGCCATTTCTGCCTCGGGAATGTATACTGCGTGTCCACCTTGCTGTGGATGGATCGTGGAAGAATGTGGCGGTCAATGAGGTCAGCCCAGGCTATCTAAAGTGCGACGAGACGATAGGTGTATATAGTGCCGGTCTGGTAGGGTGCGACCCAAAGCATATGCAGCACAACGCGAACGTGCAGAAGGTCAAGAGAGAAAGAGCCTCGGGCGAGCAAACCGAAGCTAAAAGAGTCGGAGTCGGTCCACTGCGATCGTCGCCGAGGCTGAGGGGGGAAGATTGGAGATCCAGCGGGAAACTTGGTCCCATCGGCCACCCCCCAGACCGCATCCACGGATCGGAGTCCACATGTGAATTTTCCCCGACGAGGCGTCAATCGATCTTCTTGCGATTGTCTTTTTCAAACCATTTCGCATCCATCAAACCTCCCGCCAAGTCTTCAAGATGCGCACTTCACGGGCATCCAAGGACACCGCCAGGGTCCTGCAGGCCCTGTCAACTCCGACTCGACGTCAGACTCGAAGCTCGGCGCTCGGTACGGGGGCGTTGAGCAGTTTCGCCTATAAGAGCGATCCCACCGTCAAGTTTGAGCAGATCTCAACGCTGGCCATGACATCGACTCCTCGGAGCGATGACGAATCGTCCCTTTCATCCGTACACACCGCCGACATTGAGGATGTGATTGACGACATTGCGCCTCCCTCGAAGCGTCGCAAACCCAACGTCGCCCCGAATAGCTCATCAGCCTCGCATCGCACTCCCCGCAAGGTCGTTGTGAAAAAGGAAGAGCAAGTCACTGGTTTTCCTACAACATCATTGAGGCGTCGTCGCAAGGTAGCCGTGAACAAGGAAGAAGAAGAGGAAGAAGAAGAAGCAGCGGTGGACAAGAAACCAGCACCCTCGTCAAAGACTCGGCGTATGCCGGCTCGAAAGACTCGCGACGCAGACGGAGAAGTTGTGGTTGAGCCACCCTCAAATTGGGAGACAATGTATAACATTGTCAAGAAGATGCGGGAGGACAATCCCACCGCGCCGGTGGATACTATGGGCTGTTCGGATCTATACTGGCGAGCCTCATCGCCGAGGGACCGTCGATTTCAGACTCTCATCGCATTGATGCTTTCATCTCAGACGAAAGACACTGTCACTGCTGTCGCGATGCAACGCCTACATACTGAGCTTTGTAACGACTTTCCTGATCGAAGTCACGCGGTCAAAAAGGAAGAGTCCGTGTCACCAAACAGGATCAAGATTAAGCCTGAATCCGACGAGACTGCCAACATTCTCGCCGTGCCTGAAAAGGACAGTGACCTTACATTGGAAAACATCATCGCCGTCTCCCCAACCCACCTGAACTCACTCATCGACAAAGTCGGCTTCCACAACAACAAAACCAAGTACATCAAAGCTGCCGCGCTCATTCTCCGCGACGAATATAACAGTGACATCCCATCGACCCCAGAGGGCCTCATGCGGCTGCCCGGCGTCGGCCCTAAGATGGCCTACCTCTGTATGAGTGCCGCATGGGGTAAACACGAAGGCATCGGCGTCGACGTGCATGTCCATCGCATCACGAATTTGTGGGGGTGGCATAAGACAAAGACGCCCGAGGAGACAAGGATTGCGCTGCAGTCGTGGTTACCCAGGGACAAGTGGCATGAAATCAATAAATTGCTGGTTGGATTGGGCCAGACTGCTTGTCAGCCGGTGAAGAGGAGGTGTGGGGAGTGTTATCTGGCAGGGACCAAGCTTTGCAAGAGCGAGATCAAGGGATTGAGTCCGGTCAAGCGAGAGATGGCATTGAAGTTGAGTCCCTCGCTTGATGAGCCAAAGATCAAGGTTGAGGCATTGCCTTGAGCATCAAGTTCTCCTGATCTTGAGTCTGATGGTTGTCCCTGATGATTATTTCCTTGTGTATATGTATTCCATGATCTCATAACTCTAGGATTCGTCGCATTTCCCTGTATCTTTGCAGTGGCTGCTGGCCTTTATTGGCCAAATAAATAGAAAGACATACAAGGTTGTCCGGAAAAAAAATCTGTGGTTTCAACTAACGTATGAATCGCTCACATATATCCTCGTCGAAAACTACCTCACGATCTAACAACTCAAAACTTGTACTTCAACGCGTCACGCGTATAAATCGGTTTCATGAAATAAATGCAGTCAAGACAACAGGTGGTCTGCCGACACACCAAGATTTAGAAAACACGATTTTCATCCATACTATATGGTCTGAAGGTTTGTTCATTGTACTATTTAATTCGTTCCGCGGCAGATGACGAAATGTGGATCCCGCCGCGGCGGGGATAGACAGAGCTTACCAACTTTTATCACCGAAGCATGTGGCCTTCTGCCTTGCATAAAACGATCAGGGCCCGTGTCTATAGAGCTTCAAGCAAGCCACATATCGTCGCGAACGAATCCATCCCAATTAACTTCCACTTTTCCAAGTGTTCCCTCATACCTCGAAAACCCAAAGCATACAAAGCCGCCGCGCTGAACCATGAGCGCCCCAACACCCATCTCCATCTCCGCATTCGCCGAGACCCAGCTCCAGCTCCTCCTCCAAGAGCACGAAGCCGAAGTCGCCTCCTCTTCCCTCGCATCCACCGCAGCGTCCGTCTCGCCGTCCACAAGACGAACTCTCCAAGCCACTGGCTACGCATTGACTGGTCTAGTCCTGTCTTCATGCCGTACAGGGTTGGGAGGTCGTGTCGTGGGCGAATTCACGCCCGATCCTGCGATTGCGCCTACAGGGTCGAATGGTGGTGATGCGCGGAATTTGGACGGACAGCTAAGACTGGGCTCGCATGGGATTCGGGTCGGTGACGTTGTTCGGGTGAATGATGTTTCTGCGGGGTCGGGAAAGAAGTTGGGGAAGGATAAGGATAAGGGCAAGGGTGGCAAGGATGGGGGGAAGGGAGGTCCGGAGGGTGTGGTTACGAGAGTGAGCGAGAAGGCGGTTTGGATTGCCTTTGGACAAAGAGGTGGTGGTGGTGGTGGTCGTTCGAAAGAGGACGATGAGGCGATTGAGGAGCTGTGGGGGAAGAAGCTTTGGGCGTGAGTGTGACCATGTGAGATGGGCATGATTTCAGGTCACTGATGGTTACGTTCTATGCTTCTCTAGGATCAAGCTTGCGAACGACGTGACGTATCGACGGTGCGTGTGGAACAGCTACTGACTTCTTATCTATCCCCGACGAATGCAAGACTGAGTGATACTAGAATGCGACAGACCATGGAAAAGATGGTCAAGATGACCGAAGGGGATCACACACACTTTATGCGCGTTGCATTCGGACACACGACCCCATTACAACCCGACTACGAGGGGACTGGAGACGTCCAATTCACCGATCCCACTTTAAACGACTCACAGAAGGATGCAATTCGATTCGCGCTGGCTGCCAGGGATATTGCTCTGATCCACGGTCCACCTGGCACTGGTAAAACCCACACGCTCATTGAATTGATCACACAGTTGATCCAGAAGAACAAGCGAATCCTGGTGTGTGGGCCCTCGAATATCTCGGTGGACAACATAGTCGAGCGTCTTGCGCTGAAAAAAGTGCCCGTGATCCGAATCGGCCATCCGGCCCGTCTACTCCCCTCAGTGATGGAGCACTCCCTGGAAGTGCTCACCCAAACCTCCGAAGCGGCAGGCATCGTGAAAGATGTTCGGAAAGAGATGGACGAGAAGCAGGCCAGCATTCGCAAAACGCGGACTGGTCGTGAGCGTCGGGCTATTTACGATGATCTGAAACTTCTACGGAAGGAATACCGAGAACGGGAATCCAAATGCGTTGACAATCTCGTCCGCGAGAGTAGCGTGGTTTTGGCAACTCTTCACGGCGCTGGTGGCCATCAGCTGAAGAATCAGAAATTTGATGTCGTGATTATTGACGAGGCCAGTCAAGCCCTTGAGGCTCAATGCTGGATTTCACTGCTTTCTGCGGAGAAGGTTGTCCTCGCAGGTGATCATCTACAATTGCCGCCAACCGTAAAGTCCTCCAAAATCAATACTCGAGATCGCGAGAGCAAAGGGTTGGCGCAACAGGATCTGGCAGAGTTTGGCAAGAAGGAGATCCTGCAGGGCGTCTCGCTGGAGCGAACCCTCTTTGATCGTCTGTTGGCTTTGCACGGGCCAGGGATCAAGCGGATGCTGACGACACAATATCGAATGCATGAAATGATCATGCGATTTCCTTCAGATGAATTGTACGACTCTAGACTGATTGCCGCCGACTCGGTCAAGAATCGATTACTGGCGGACTTGCCATACGAGGTCCACGGTACCGACGATACACAGGAGCCACTCGTGTTCTGGGATACACAGGGCGGCGACTTCCCTGAAAGAACCGAAGACTGTGATGTGGGAAAGAAGGAAGCGCTTTTGGGAGATAGCAAAAGCAATGAGATGGAAGCGCTGGTGGTCGCCCGTCATGTGGATCACCTGATCACAGCGGGAATTCGTCCAGAGGACATTGCCGTCATCACGCCTTACAATGGCCAACTTGCAGTGCTGTCCCAGATGTTGCGCGAGAAGTACCATGGCCTAGAAATAGGCAGCGTCGACGGCTTCCAAGGACGGGAAAAGGAAGCCGTGGTCGTGAGTCTCGTGCGAAGCAATCCCGAGCACGAGGTCGGCTTCCTAGGAGAGAAACGTCGATTGAATGGTACGTCAAATTGGTGCGGGAAACACCCCTCCATTGCTCTGTCGTCTTTCTGGATTTCCTATTGGTACCCCCATTTTTGCATCTTGTTTGAGATAGATGAAATCGGCTAACGGAGGTCCATCCGGGGCCGCATTCACTAGTGGCCATGACACGCCCCAGAAGGCATCTTTGTATCTGTGGAGACTCCGAGACTATCAGTCGGTAAGTGGGTGCGCTGTCTGTGCGTAAAGCCTTGAAAGCTTCGATGCTGACCCTTTTTGGATCTGCGGCGCATTGCAGGGGTAGTGAATTCCTCAATCATTGGATGAAGTACTTGGAGGAACATGCAGACTTGCGCTATCCCGATGCCGGCGATCTTCTCTGAGAGAGAAAGAATGAGGCAGGACCAGGACCGTTGACAGCGTCTCATCTCAGTCACAAGCTCCGTGACCTCTCACCAACACCTTGGCCATATCCTGTCGTGTTCCACGAGCCACTTTTCTTCTCGAGAAGCGGATACTGGACTGACTTTGAGACGTCGTCGAAGTCCCACCACTGCATTTGGGGGCGACAGGGCGGGGTACAAGACAATCTGCGGCAGATCTGAGACCGCCTCGTCCCGTGCGCGGTTCCCACCGACCCATCGCGACTGTAATCTTTGCGCTTGTTTACCCCGAGCGTGTATAGACGATGGAGTATGACTGTATGCGATACAGTGCTCGGATCGACAAACAGACAGGCAGGCATACAGGACAGTTGAGAAGCGGCAGCAATTGAGTTTGCAGCTCACAGTAGTCTGCGTGGAAGATCACCTCCACGCCCAACCATTCTGCAAGGGACGACTGGAAAAAGAAGCAGGCGGTGTAAAACGCGGACCCTTGATGATGGGCCGGCGGTCGTCTTCGGTATCTCAATTTTGCGTCAATTGAATGGCTCGATTCATGTTGGGTCGATGGTACGACGGCTTCCAAAGTCTATTCACGATCAAGGGTCCGAGTGAGTTCATCTCCGGCACTTGTACCTGTCGATCACCCGTAATAGGTTGGGAACACTAGGGAGGAGACCTTGTCAAGGGATGCGTCTCTGTTTGCTGTCAAGCCGCAACGGTTGGTAGTGAGTACGAACTGAGGAGGGCCGAGAGTGATGTACCCAGTGACCCGCAGCACAAACGGACGAAGGCTGGGTTGACCCAGTAGTAGGACGAGCCTACCAGGCAGACGGTGGTCCATGCATGTCGTCGGTATGTCTTCTGGCCAGGCTCGAGCGCAGATTTGCGTGAGCGTGACGAGAATGACGGCTCCGGCTCCGGACCATTCTTGAGATGTGTCTCTCGTCATTTGCGCCTTGTTGGTGGCATCATGGCATCATGGCATCATGGCATGATGCCATGATGCCATGTATGTAGTCGGATATCGGCACTGGTTTTTCAGCGACCGGGTTGAGAAGAGCTCTCCGTGATGTGCTATCTCCCCCGAAAAGGCAATTCAAGCTTCCGGCTCGGCGCTTGGGATCCTAGAACGGCGGTCTTACGTCCAAATTCCAGAAAAATCTCCTTCTCCGTTCAAACCGTGTGGCAGGCCTGAGCTGTGGTTGAGCTCTTCGCGACTCAGAATGGAGCCACGTTGGAAGGAAGACTCGAGCGGCAATGGATCCAGAAAGGTTGTAAGACTCGCTGGGGAGACTTGCAGGAACATCAGGCCAAAAGGAGCGACTACCTTACCTACCTGACAACAACTCCACATCTCCTGAACACTCGGGGAAATTGGCCATACACTAGCACACTACTACAGTTAACAGTAGTACTCCTAGGAACTACTGTGGTACACTACGAAAAACGCGGGCTGTGGGGCGGCACGTCGGCAGCCAAATCTGGAATCAAGCTCGAATTAGAAGCATCTTGAAACAGCCATGCCTCCTTCACGCCGCTCCACCGGCAAGGGCGGTCTCGGCTCGTGGACCTCCCCCCACCGGCAAGACCCAAGCTGCACGACTCGGCTACTGCCCGATTGGGACACTTTTCAGTACCTCAACGAGTAAGGACGGAAAGCGATCGTTTGACCAGCCGCGATCTGCCCCGACCCCTGGACTAGTCTGATTATGTCTGATAATCCGTGAGTCTGCTTCGCTCCGAGCGACGTGGGACGGGATAGTAGGCGACAAGCTAGCGGGCGAATCGACGGCTTCCATGATCCTTGCATCCGCACTGAAGAGTCAAGACAACCCAGGCATTGTTGTCTAAGACGACTGCAAACCTGAGCTGCAGAATCATCTCGGCGCCGCACATGCGACACTGGGAAATGCTTTCGAACAACGACCTCAGGCCATGACTAAGCCCGAGCGGCGGATCATCGTGATATACGGGAAGAGAAGGCAACGCTCTATCTCGGTCGTTGTTGTCTGACGATCGCCTTTTGACCGTATCAAGGCAGTCTTGTTCAAGGGATTGAAAGTTGGGTGCCACAGCGGGACAATTTGGATTAACTTCCCTACGGAGACTTCCGGTCCTGCCGTGATCCGTGGAACGTTGCTCGGAGAGGGTCTCTTACCCGGTTTCGTGATGACCCTCCTCACCTTGACTGTGATCCACGACGAGGGCATTGCCTGCCCTCGTCATCTTTGCTACCGTCACATACTTGGGTGGTTGGGCATTTGGAATCTTGCTTCGATACAGGGCTCACTCTGTAGTCTGTACTCTGTCGTGCATGTGAAGTTGGGTACACCTCCAGGGTCAAAAACAAAGTACAAACCATGACCGGCTACACTTGGCCGCTCGGGGCATCATCATCCAACCCTCCAGTGGGCCGGGATCAGTCATGGCATGTAAGCCGCGAGTCTCAAGTCATCGCACGGTCGCCGCATTGCAGTGTGCTCGAGACTAGAGTAGTACCTTAATTCACATGGGACTATTCACATGGGACCGCCTTGTTGTGGCAGGTCTGTTCGCTTACCCTTGCGTATCGCTCTTCGACGGAGGAGAGGAGTTTGGCGACCTATGTAGTTCGTCGAGTTCGTGATCGCTTCTGATTCGTGGTTCTGAACTGAGCTTGCGACATAGTCCAGACAACGTTCGTTCGGCCTCATTAATTAGTTTTCCTTAGATAATAATTAACAACCACGCTCGGTTCTGACGTGCCTCAAATGAGGTCTCAAAAAAGAGAATAGCAATTAAGAATCGCAGAGATCAAGAGACCAAAGACCCGAGTGTGGAGATGCAAAGTGCCATGGTCAAGTCCCGGAACAGGATGGTCCCGCCGCGCTTGTGCCTTAGCTTGCAGTTGGCATCGGTGGAACTGGTCTTCATGCTGGATAGACTAGAGGAGTAGTAGAGCCTGCTCCTTACAGGACTTCCTAGGAGCCTACTCATTGATTCTACTTGATTCGAGCCCAGACGACGTACCCGGTCAAATCTTCAAGCTACGCCTGTGCCCTCAGCTTTAATTGATCGGCTTGGACAGCAAGGTCGTTATCTCAACCTGACATGGTAGTATACCTTCGTAGTACGTAGCACCACGTCCACAAGCTACTCCTTTTGGAACCACCACGCCCGTAATACCGCCAACGGCGATATGAAATTGACTCTGTGATCCACAGCACGTCCGCTGGCGCACCCCCACTTGCATCAGTCCCGTGTGGTGCTTCCGAAGGTCCAGAACTCGCTGTACACAAAGGGTTTCTGAGGTCCCAACTGGGAACCTCTCTTCCTCGAGGGCAACCTCCGAAACGGATCTCCACCTCTCCAAAAAAGCTGCACGAGATCCCCCTCCCTTTTTATCCTTTTATCCTCTCCTCACCTCTTCGTCATGGTCTTTCGATTCTCCATTTCTCACCTTCTGTCTTCTTTTCCCCATTGACCTTCACCGTTCTTTCTTGCCCTTCGACTTGACTGGGTCGTCTCTTTCGCTTCTACATTGCACATTCTCTTCTGGCCCTTGCCCCTTACCACCCACCTTCTTTTCGAGATCCTCATTCATCTCCGCTTACCCACTTTCGCGCAACCGCCGCACGTTTACTCATTCCCGTTCCCGTGATCCTCAGGCAAACGCCAGTCCGTCATTCCAACCACGAGTCTCTTTCCGTGATTGAGTATCATGTTTCACCTCGACTTAGACGTGGTGAGGATTTCTCGTCTCATCTCCCATCCGTTTGTCAGGCTGCGCTTTTCTGCTGAGACTAACTCTGTTTGACAGCTCTTCGCCTTCGTTTCCCAGCTTTGATTCAGCCACCGGATTTCCTCTCGTCTCGATTGAGACACTTCCGCTGTGCGGTCCCGACTATATCAGTCTCAAGTGCTTCTCGGTCGATTTCGAGTTTTCAAAAAGCCGGACTTGTGTGATCTTCTCAACTCGATCTTTCATCTGACCATTCGCTCTATTGTTCCAAAGTTCGATTCTTACGCCACTTTGTCTCTCAAGATACATCCTCATTGCCCGCAACAACTCTTATCATTGTGATGAACTAGGCAGATCTCCTCCCGCTCTCAGCGTGTTCAGTCATCGTTCAATTACATGCTGAATCAAACTCGACGCTTTCCATTGTTGCAGTTACCTAAGCATGTCACAGTCACCTCCTCGTTCTATCACCAGCACCGGCAGCGAGTCAAACAACAGTACAAGATTACGATCATCTTCTGCCCAGGGCTATCACTCGGCATCCAATTCCAAGTCATTCTCATCGGAGGTAAATCCCTTCGACACCGCACTTCCCCCAATTACTCATGCACATCCCCCTGTCACGACGCACCGCCGGACGGGAAGTACCCTCAAAACAGTCATGCGCAAAATCTTCAACCGAAAGCGACAGAGTCAGGGAGAAGGCATGATAGTAGGTCCCGCCGAGACCTACTTCTCTTTGCAAGGAAATTCTCCGGAGCCGATCGTGGGCAAGTCCTTTTTGGCAGCGCCGTCCCCCCCGCCGTCCAAGTGCAACAGCCCCTTATCAGAGGCCAATCTTCAATTAGCCACGAATTGCCTGTCGCCCAACAGTCTAGTTAGTAGCTCTCTCGCGCCGGCAGGCCTGGCCCTACCACCGCGACGTGCATCTTTGCCGAGTGTGATATTCTCCGAGGACGAGTCACGTTACGGTGTGGCATCAGCGGTCTCAGACCCCCAAGAAAATCAGTCAGTCACTTCCGCACGGAAGAGTCAACATTCGGCGCTGAGACACCGGCGCCGCTCACGCAGCATTGGTGCCTTACGTTCCCCTACACGCGAACAACCAGGGTGTCCTTCCCCTTGGGTATCCCGGACCATATCATTCCCTCAGACAACGAAGGGTCCCAAATCCCCTCTTCCTAAACAAGAGATCCCCGTGACCGAACGGGCGCCTCGTCGTCCTTCGACAGGAACGACTTTCACGAGCCAGACCAAAGGCTCAGAGGCGCCAACGTCATCGTTCCCGGAAATCAATCCAGATCGGGTCAGCCTCCTCCCCAACATGGCCAACCTGGTCCGAGCCATGCAGCAAGACGACAGTCTCACTGTGGAACAGCGGCTGAACACAATCGAGGTGAAAATGATTGACCTCGAGTTCGCAATCGCACGAATGCAGACTTCCTCAACGTCCTCTACGCCAACGGTCGAAAAACACCCAGAGCGAGAGCGCAAACGAAGCACTCCTCGGCGCAGAGAGAAAGCATTGCCGCAAGTGCCGAAACAGTCCTCACGTTCCATCTCCAATAACCGTGATAAATCCAAAGTCCCAACGACTAGCACAACTGAGCCTAAAGGCCAACCCAAAAGCACCAGTCCCAACCGCACGGACACGGAAAAGCCGAACAAGCCCGAAATTTCTCGCGCAGACTTGTCTACCATTTCCGTCGACAACTTCAACGGTATCTCTATCGAGCAGTACAGTGCTCTGGTTACTCTGCTCCGTCGCGAGCAGACCGCCCGTCGAAACCTAGAGAGCCAGGTGTCTAGCCTCAAAAAGGACATTCGTCAAATGCAACGCGCCGCTCTGCACTCGATGGAGATGGGAGGTACCATGTATCCCATCTCAAATGCCGACTCTCAAGAGTTCCTTCGTTTTCGGCGGGCGCTAGACGGATCAGAGTGTGGTTCCCCCAGGCGGGCGAATGATGAGAAAGGGATGAACAGTGCCTATGAGACCGAGTCTGATTACGATCCCTATGGACCGCCGAAATGGGAGCGGGAGATGGATCGGGAAAAGGGCAGGGTACAAGAGCTGAAGCTCGGTCCACCCGGAAAGCGACTTGCCACGACTGCAATGGGTTGAAATATATTTTGAATCGAGTGGGTTTGATAAACATACTCTCATGATATTCAAAAACATTCTTACTTTCAGTCAATCATCTGATCTCCGAGACGTTCACAGTATGACTTGTAGTAAACGAGTATGATTCAATTGCACTTTTTTCAGTCGACGGGGTCTAGCGACCTATTATGCTGCCTTGACCTCCTTCAAAAAAATGATCGTTCGAGTTCGTTGACCAGAAACGCGCATGGCTTCCGGTGCGCAAATTCACTGTCTGCGCGCCATATTTCCCATCATGTAATCATTACCTAGTCTAGCCCTACGTGGTATGGGACCCGACCTCCATTGCGCATAGCGAGTTGAATCTCCGGCTTCTGCTCGGTGCTTCTTCATTACGTCCATAATCTGGGGCCTGTTTGTTCAAAGACCCAGATACGCCGTGTCAATTAGATCTGGTCCACACCACGAATCCCCTCTAATATCTCTCAGCCTGGCGCAAAGCCAAGTCTGGACGCGAACCAGACCACCAGCAACCAGTCAAGCTAGAAAAGAGGGGTTTAGAAACTTTAAGGAATCAAATCATGCGCAATACTACTTGTCGATCTTGAACGCGAATGACCGCTACGAGCGAAAAGCTCCGTCAGGGTCGAACTAATGGAGTTGAAGCCAGGGGTCTACGGAAAAGAGAAAAATGGGGGATCTCCTACTTTGATTTCCGAAAATTGGGCGAAGTGTTTATCGATCGCGTTTTCGACGCAAACTTCGTATGGCATTGCAGTGCGGTCAACGATTTTGAGTGTCGGCGCATTTTCAATTGCGCTTTCTCGGCGTGATGAATGGGGACGGTCGGATGGCGTCAACAGGCTCTTGAGCACAAAGGCAGAATTTAGGGGGTTTCTCGAAATCGTTCAACGATGGCGTAAGAGGCAAGCCGATGGATTCGTGTCTGGACGGCAGTCCGGTTTGCATTCGGATCGCTACATCTGAGGAGCTCGCATTGTTCCTAAAGTATACATTCACTTATATTGACCTTCTGTTTCGTATATCCCGCCACTCACCCCTGTCGACTCGGCTGATTCCTCTCGATTCCTCTGGTAGACCTGACGAAGAGCTTCAATGCCCGCAGGAGACTGTGCACGATGACTGAAAGCAGCAGCATCTGCATTCCATGCCGGAAGGCTATGAAGCGCTCGAGGGAGTGTTCGAAATGATTTGACGATGGCCTAGACGTCGGGGCCGGTTTCATCACTGATGTCAAGTGGCATGTACACAAAGGACGGTCAATGGGGATTAGTGTCGATAGGTATTCAGGTTGTCGAATAATAGAAGACAACGCTGTAGCCGATGGTCGAGCCTGTTTAGATACTTTCGAGATCAGGGACTGGGGGTAGGCGAAATGGACAGCAGATGCCTCTTGGCTGATGTTGTACATGGTTTCAAAGCACGATCTGTTTCCATCCAAGAGTCCTTGGATTGGCACGCAAGTTGGCCTGACCGTCTGGACGTCCAGAGATCTACTGGGGCTGTCTCTTGGCGCAGTCGAAGCTATGCCACGATGAGCTTCGGGCGGCGGGTTCGAGCCCGCTGGAGCCTACAGATTGCCTGTTAGCGCTGAATTGCACCATGATGTTCAGCGTCCCCGTCCACATGTGCTGAGCTAACTTTGCCAGTTGTGGTCAGCATTCCTGGTCGCCTAGGAAGTGAGAGGCCATTACGGAGCCAATATCCTGGAATCCCAATATAAAATACTGGGTCACGATCGCTTGATCAGGTTTCTCTTCGAACGAGGCTCAGGGTTTTTTGTCTTCGTTTTCTCTCTCTCACTCCACGCGTATTGGAACGCACCTCTATCCAGATTATTCGTGTTTACTGTCACCATGGGCAATCGTGTCCTCTCTTCAACACCGGAGCCAGAGCCAGTGCTCTTCCAAACAGATGAGAACATGCGGCAAGGCATTAGACGGTTCCAGGTCCGAATGACCGCTGCAAATGAAAGGTTTCTGCAGGACCAAATCAATGAGATCGAAAGGAAAGGCTTGGCCACTGAAAAAGCCAAGTTCGATTATTTGATCCGGAAATATCGAATTCACAACCTCGTCTGGGGAGATGAGAATGACGACAAGAATCCGACTCCTCTGCGAGAGCACGACGTTGTGATACCTGCGAATACTTTGTTCAAGGATATCGACATGTCAATGATTGAAAAGGGGCTGGTCTCCGATGTGCCAGTCCACGGAGTCATATACCCACCCTTATTAAAGACAGACCAGATGCGGCAGGTCTTTCTCGACACTATGCAGCGGGTATGCCAGAGTCAATCTGATTATTGCCCCGTCTGCAAGCGTGCGGGATGCGAATGTCACGAGGTTGATGAGAACGAGGACGGTGACGATGACGACGACGACGAAGAGCCCCCTATTCCCCCATGTACCGAACTGGCTTTATTTCTGAAGTATGCTGGTGGAGTTGAAGATGTCGACTTTCGCTATTCCTACATCCCACCCTTCATTCCTGGAGATGGTCACCTCAGTACATATTGGGTGCATGGTGAGAACCCAGACGAGGAAGCGAATCGTCTTCAAGAAAGACTGGAAATGTACCTGGAACAACAGAGCGTGGATCACGAGACCGATGCTTTCGGCGCTTTCGAGGTCCTGCAACTCTTGTTGGACGAGGATCTAGAGGTCAGAGCCGGGTTTGCGACTGGCATCACTTATAGGAAAGAATGGGGACATCCCATGTGGTGCAGTGCGTATGTCTACTGTCGAAAAAGTCCGGACAGTGGCGAGGTATCCTGCGAAGGTGATACCATCCCCGATGCGCCCAATATCGCCAATTGGGGATGGCGAGTGGTCATTTACGATGGTGATATGTCGAGCGCACGCCCATCAGCTCCTGCAGCGACTGTGATTAATGGTCGAAAAGCACGCTTTGACTCTATTTTGGAATTCCTCGATTGGTACGCCAGTTGGCCGGAATATCTGACTGAACGACAACTGCGAGCGTACTTGCGATTTGAAGGAGGGGGTGAAAATGGGTGTCACACTGACTGCGAATCAGACTGTGAGGAGTGTCCGTGAGAAGGCAGGCCCGCAACTGAGTGGACGTTCACTGAAAAATATATAAATCTTGTGAATGGCCAATGTCGGGTTACAGGAGTATTAGGTTGCAGATTTTCCCGATCTGGGAGGGTTGAAGGAGCTGATGCTCAAACCAACATTTGAGCTTGATATTTGGGGAGATGTAAACATGTCACTTCTGCTACCCTGCTGTCAGGTAACCCTAACACTGTCATGTTTGTCTCGATCACCTGATATCTCTGTGAAATTTATACATTGTTCATCAACTGCATTCTGTTTCGGTCCTCTCTCGCCGAGTCACCAGTGACGATCGCAAATACGAAATCTCAAGTTCATGACCCATGTTGGACAGAGGCATTCTCTCAGGCAAATACCGATGGGCTTGAATCTCGCTGATCTATCTCACATACTGATTGTGATTACTTATCGACCAGCACCAGGGCTGGCTGAAAGTCTAGCGCCTGTCAAGGGTTCAGACTAGTCAACCTCTAGAAGCGAATGCCGTCCCGCTCGAGCATCCGCTTTCTACTGCATGTTGCATGGTACTTTTCCCCTTCCAGAGACTCACAGACCCCCCCACACGAGCAGTATTCGTAAGACAAAGATCAAGCTAATGCAAGTCTGTCATATTACAGCAGGACCTCCGAGACTGGGCCGAAAGGGTCTGTCAAAAATATCAATTCTGCGGAATCGAGGCAACCCTTCTATTCTCACAATCTATGCAAAACAACCCACTCGATCCGAACCAACCTATGTGATCACTCAGCAAGGATATGGCCCCCTCGGACAAAACCTTCACGGTGACCATCGTCGGTGGAGGAATCGGTGGTCTTACTCTCGCAGTCGGCCTTTTACGACGTCAGGTCCCTGTTCAGATCTACGAAGCCGCCAGCGCTTTCACGGAAATCGGACTAGGCTTGTCTATTGGGCCGGCCGCGCATCGTGCGATGCCCCTGATTGATCCGCAAATTCGAGAGATTTACGATTCCTTGGTGACCACGCATGCGGATAGTCCCGGGTATGAAGAGTATCGACAGACCTGGTTCGAAATCGTGTGGGCGAGTGGGAGGAAAGAGGGAGAAGTGCTGATGGATCTCAAGGCCTTGCCCTCGGGACAGACCACGCTGCGACGAGCCAACTTTTTGGATGCACTGGTGGGACTGATTCCAAAGGAGATTGTGCATTTCAAAAAACGATTGGACCATTACACGGAGAACCAGGACGGTGTCGAACTGGTTTTTGATGATGGATCCGCTGTACAGGCCGATGTGGTCGTGGGTTGTGATGGAATCAAGTCTCGAGTCAAAGACTCCATGTTGTCGGCCGAGGAGTCGATGCTCACGCAGCCGAGGTATAGCGGGATGTACTGCTATCGAGCTGTTCTTGACATGGAAACGATGGTGAAGGCGGTCGGTGATCAACGTGCTCGAGTCTCGAGCATTTATATCGGCAAGGGAGCCTACGCGATTTCATATCCGATCATGAGAGCACAGAAAGTCAATACGGGACTTTATGTGCTTGACCCAACCTGGGACCATGATACCTGGGTTAAGCCTGTCACTCGGGAGAGAATGCAGCAAGATGCGACAAACATGGGCCGATTTGTACGGTCTTTAATCGAGGTCAGACATCAATTTCCACTTGGTCCCGAGGTTTCTCAAGCAATGTTGACAGGATATGTATGTTTATTGTTTGCGCTGACATTCACTCTTGAACAATCTCTAGCACATGCCCGATGCTTCACAGTGGGCTCTTTTTGAGCATCCTCCAATTTCCACATTCTGTCGCTCACGGGTTGCCATCATGGGAGATGCAGCCCACGCATCTACGCCGCACCAGGGTGCCGGCGCCGGCCAGGCCATCGAAGATGCCCATGTCTTGGCTGAGCTTCTCAGTGATGAGCGAGTAAAGACCGGTCAGGATGCCGTCGCTGCTTTCAAAGCGTATGACCATGTCCGTCGCCCACGGACCCAAAAAGTGGTCAGTAGCAGCAGGGAGGGTGCAGATTTCTTTTGTCTGTGCCTGGATGGAGTGGAAGACGATGAAGAGAGGTTGAAAGCGGCTCTTCAGTCTCGATTCCGATGGCTGTGGGATCTGGATATCCCGGAACAAGCCCAGCGAGCAAGGACTACCATGTACAGTGTTCTCGAGTCGTTGACGGACAACTCGCGTCCATGTAATCTCTAGAGTCGGGGCTTCTTCGCTAAATACATTCTCACGTCGATGTGATTGACTACTGCGGTCAGGGTATTTCCCGTATCTCACAAGCGGTGCGCTACCGATTCACCTTCAAACTCGTCAATGCTAGTCCGACCAGAGCTAAGCATCGTGGCCTTCTCGGAGGTCCCACCAATTAAGGCTAGTAGGAGGCACGACTTGCCAGACAAAAGATCGTCCGAAAGTCTCCCGTGAGTGACACGGCTCATAACTCTATACAAACCGCCCCCTCCCTCAGAACACATACCCCGCTCCAGGCGCCCCGCGACTGTTGGAGATACTCTATTCCTAGCAGCGAATTGATTGTTCTCTCTTTAAAAGTCAAATTAAGAGAAAGAAGCTGGGCTGAAATCAGCTGTGGCGTTGACAACCCTCTTGTTGTGGAGCTGCGCTGACACTCGGCTGAAAACACAGATAAAAACAATAATCCAAAATCACTATTTCGAGGACTTGGCCAGCTGACAACGTGGACCGGGGGATAGTAGACAATTTAAAGATAAATATGCCCCTTTCGTCGCTGGGTTCCCAATGCTTCCTCTTTCTTTTTCAAGACCTGAACTGAACAGTGCACGCCATCTTGTGTCCCGAGGGTAAAAATGGCCGAATTTACTATTTCCGATGATGTTCTTGCCAACATCAAAGACCAAGTCATCTTGATCACGGGTTAGTTGACGAAGTCTCCTTGGCCCCCGAGAAACCACAATACATCGAAACATCCAAACCCTAATCTTCGCAACCAGGTGGATCGTCTGGCATCGGTCGAGCGACCGCCCAAGTCTGTCTCGATCAAGGTGCCAAAGTGGTCATCGGAGACTTGAACCCTCCTCCATCCGACTCCAACTCCGACTTCCAAGAGACCGACCGCATCAAATTCATCCAAGTCGACGTGACCTCGTGGGAAAGTCTGCGCAATTTATTTGATCAGACGAACCAGCTCTTCGGTGGAATCGACCACGTCTTTGCCAACGCCGGCGTTGGCCCAACCACCGATTTCCTGGACGTGACCCTTAATGAAGCGGGTCACCTCGAGCCCCCTAATCTGCGCACGATCAACGTGAATCTCATCAGCGTCTTGTACACTATCAATCTGGCTTCGGCATACATGAAGCAGCTCGCTAGTCGTCGTCCAGTAAACAAGACCGGGAGTATTGTCCTGGCGGGCTCGGCGTCTTCATATCAAACCTTCACGGCGGGAGACTATACGATCGCCAAGCATGGCGTTGTCGGCATGGTTCGCGGGTTGATGGTCAAGATGGAGAACGAGGGTGAGATCCGACTGAATGCCATAGCTCCATCGTGGACGGACACGGGGATGATACCGGCGCAAGCGATTCGCGATCTGGGGGTTCCGGTGCAATCGGCCGCGACGGTGGCGAAAAGCGTGGCATTGTTGTTTGCGGATGAGAATCGGCATGGCGAGGTGATTTACAGTGCGGGGGGCCTGTATAAGGAAATCAATAAGGCGGAGGGAGGTTTGGTGTCCGCGGCGGAGGCTTTGAATTTCCCTAGCGATCACCCGGATGATGTTGTAAGGGTGATCTTCGGGCAACTCCCCAAGCCATGAGCTCAAAGCCATGAGCTGGAGGTGGTCGAGGTTGAGATTGGAACTTTTATCTTTCTGGTATTAAATGCACCGTTTCTCATCATCTGATAATACCAATGGAGGTCGTCGATTTACATTTCTCCCATTATCAGAGCTCGGGCGAGCCCTTCTTATATACTTTTATCGCATCTTATTGCTTGAGTCACCATGAACATGTACATGTACATGCCACATAGGGGCTGCACCAGCTGAATAGACAGAAGTGTGAAGCAGCCCGGGTCTTTTTGAACCCACGTTCTCATCTCCGCTCCGGGGGCTCGGGCAAATACTTTGCAGCTACGGACAACCCAGAAGCCAGCACGGCCAAAAATATCCATATAGCATACCCATGCACCAATTGCAAGTTCAGCTGCACAGCAAACAGACTCGAAAACAGCGCTGGACAAAACGCTCTTAATGTACTCACACCCGTCAATGCCATAGCATTCAAAAGTCCCAGAACCTGCGGCGAAGGAGACACATCATTTAGCGAGAGCTGGATTGCGGTGAAACTCATACTGACGCCGCAGCCAATGGCAAGCATGATCGGCGCCAATACCCAAAAGGCCTTGGTCGAGGCTTCGGTTCCGGCGCGTAGGAGGAGATTACCGACGACACAGGTCAGGAAGAAGAAGGGGTAGACGAGTGCGCAGAGACGAATCACACCCTTTGTGCCGATGCGGTGCTGTAGGGGAGGGAAGACCAGCAAGAGCCAACATGCTTGCGCAGCACCGTTCAGTCCCATCATCAGCGAGATTTGTAAAGGCGTGAATCCCCAGCCACCAAGGTCAATGCGGGTAAACCAGAAGACTGGGACGATGGCCGTGTAAGCAAACGCCAGGGTCATGATGTGGCCGTAGACGTAGAGAACCATGCCGACGCCGGGTGATTTGATCAGCTCCCGAGTCGTGAGAGTGTAACGGCGATTTGATGGGGTTTGCTGTCCGGCTTCTCCGTCTTCTGCCTCATTCGCGATGAGCGGCTCCTTTTTCAAAGTCTCTTCGATAAAGACTGCACTGATGATGGCGGCCATGCCACCAACGAGAGCCACCACTAAACTGGACAATGCATAGGGGTATTTCTCCAGGAACTTCACACCGCCAAAAACTCCGGGATACTGAGTGGCAGGCTCAGCTAGAGCTCCTCCCATCAATGGACCGAGGAAGATCCCCAAGTTCCCACTGAAAGCAAACCAGCTGAAAGCTCGCGCCTGGGTCTTGGACGTACTATGCTCGGCAACCATGGTGCGAATCGTCACAATGGTTCCAGCAAAGACGCCCGCAATGCATCGGAAGAGGATCATCTGCGGTATCGTCTTTGCGAAGCCGAACAGTCCTGTAGCAAGCGTGACCCCGAACAAGGAATACACCAAGACGGGCTTGCGGCCAATCCGATCCGCTGCTCGACCCCAATAGATCATCACAATGGCCTGTGTCAATGAGAACAATGATTCGATCAGACCGCTATAGAATCCAACGTCCGTGTCCTTGATTGAGCCATTCTCCTGGACCATTTGGTTCACATATGGGAAGATGGAGAAGAATGCCAACGGTTCAATTACCCGCGCAAAGCAGAGCAACAATACCTGAGTCTTCGGCAGTGGTCTATCCTCTGCGTGTGGCTCGTCCCCCTGCGACGCGTCAGTCTGAGAATCCAGCAAAGATCCATTGATCGTTCCGGATGTCTTCGTCCGGAGCAGAGCTGTGGTTTCGTCGACGACTTCATCTTCGTCGACGAGGCCAATTGCCGAGTTGGGCCCGGTGGGGGCCGCCTCATTCGGACACGAGTGCGGCGTATCCGTCTGCCGAGTATCGACGGGCATTGTCCGGGTCTCGTTGGTCCTTTTTCTCAGATAACCTTACAATCCCTGCTGGAGATTGAGCCCTCTGCACCTGAGTTCGATCGTCGATGCAACCGCTTACAGATCAAAGCACGTCTTCGGCGGAACCCAATTGCCAGAAATCTTCGATTGTATCTTCGCTTTCCATACCGCCTTGGCAAACGTCTGTCAGTCTTCCCACCTGAGGCATCAACCCAGCCCCATCTGGAGTAGCCCCACGAGCGCCGCATCGGCGTATATACTGTGTCAGTGTGTTTTCTCTCTTGTTTCATCTCGATGCTCATCATCCAAATATAGACGCACCTACTGATGGTGTCCCGTTTTTAAGTTTCCAGCCGGGACGGAAGACCCCTCCCCTTGATCGGTACCGAGAATATCTGTATCGAGCAGCCGTTGTCGGCCGAGTTCAAACCAGCGAGGGTTTCAGTTTCTAGACATGGAAAAGCCGATCAGCAAAACAATCATCGACTGGGACTTTGAACACTTTATACTGAATTTCGCTGACAGTAACATGGATCCGTATTCCCCCATAATTCCATAGATGATTGGCAGACATTCTTCAGGGCTATGGATGACTGGAACTCTGTATCTTCTACGTCCCTAAGCGAAGTGACACATAGGTCTCTTTTCTTTCCTGTCAAAGACTTCAACCATGTCAACGTGACGGGGTCGGCATAGCCCGGCGGACTCACAGACTTCATGCCCACCGAGACACTGCGTGGTGGGTTTACGTCCAGCACCCGCTACGTGTTGGTCTTGAGACCATGGGCAGAGATCGCCCTTGCCCAGTCTTTCAACGCAGAAATCTGTGGACCAAATTTGTGTTGAGTACTATTGTAGCCCAAACGAGAGAATTAGATTGTAGAAGATGGCTTTCACATGAGCCCAAAGAATATAAAGAAGAAGGAGAGACAGGTCAGGGTAACAAAATCAAAGATCAAAACATCAAAACATCAAACAAAGTGGTATCCGGTCACTGGTCAATCATTCCACCCTTCAGCTATCACCTCGATAGCTTTCACCTCCCAAAAAAACATACAGGAGCTCATCCCACAACAGCACAAGCAAAGAAAAAAGGATCAAGGAAGTTCCCCATATGAATGGTTATTTTCCCCAAGTCTGCCCTTAAATGGCAGCGAGAATATTCAGATCAACAGTCAGGTTGTTGGCAGCCAAGGCGTTGGAGAAATACGGCAGCTCCTGGCCGTTGTAGACGCTCGAGTTACCGGTGATAGTAAAGGGAGCGATACCGGTCTTGCCGTATTTGGCAGTCGAAGATGGCAGGACTAGGCCAAGCACTTTGGCGTAATTGACCTCAGCAGTCATTTCCAGGGTGTTGTTGCCTGGCTTGAGAATGAGATCGTTGATGTATGAGTAGCCCATCAATGTGCCGTCCTGGTATAGGTTCAGAGTCACGTTACCCTAGCACAGAGACATGTTAGTTTCGACCAAAATGGCAAGGCAAATGGGACGAGGACAGAGTCCATCTGCAAGTCTTAGTACAACAACGGGCTTTATCTTACCATAGTGATGGTCATCACCGTCGGATTGGGAATGTAGACAGTTCCACGCAAGTTATGGCCATTCTTGGGCGGATTCATGGTATGCACGTCGTAGACATTGAAGCCATCCAGCTTGTTCAAGCCTGGGATTCAAATGATCAGTCAATCCATCCAGACACGAAGACCAACGCAGCCCTTTTCTCTTTTTCTATTTTTTTGATGCAAGGAACTTACCCTTCATGGTGACAGTCTTATCATAGTTGACGGTGGTCTTGGGCAAGGAACCCTGTTGCAACTCAGGTTTACCCGAAATTTCCAGCTCAACATCCTTCTGCAGCATGACCGCCTTGGCAAAGTCGCCAAAAGCGTTGGCATTGCTGAGGTCGACAGTCTGGTCGAGATTGATCTTGACGCCGTCGCGGGAGGTGGTTTCGGGAACTTGGACAGAGGTGAAAGCATGGGCGGCTCCGACCAGCGAGACGGAGGCCAGGAAAGAGTAGATTTTAGGGTGGAATGAGCTCTGGGAGCCCAGAACTTGGGTCTGGATGAGGCGGAATGATTTGGGCGTAGGATCGTCGATGACCATGCTCGTGATGTTGAGTGTAGAGTCGTTGACTTGACTCTGGGCGATGTTGGGGTAGCCCACAAAGATTCTGGCAATATAATTAGCGATCAAGTCTTTGATAGCAAAGCTGCGACAATGACTTGACTAGGGTACAGGAAGAACTACGTTGGAAAATGTGATATCCAGGGTCAGGCGACCTTGAGCGTCGAGATGGAAGCACTTACACTGGCAACAGGATCACGAGGAAGACCACAATGAAGACGATCAAATGCACCCACCACCATTTCTTAAAATGCGCCTTCATCCGCGCCCCGAAGCTCGGCTTGGCTGTCATTGAGCTCCCCGTGGGGAACTCCATCGCCGTGACTTCGCCCTTGTCGGTCGACATTTTCTTGTCGTCCACCTGCCTGGGAAAGCCGACGTGTCAATCTTCGAGCGACGATATTCAAATTCTTGGTATCCTGAATCCCTCCGGTCAGCCTGGTGGTTGAGGAAGCGGGTCACCCTGTGAAACGAGCGACGCGAAAGCAAAAGGGAAGAAAGAAGGGAAGAAAGAAGGAAAGCATAGGGCCGATGGGATCGTACAAGAGTGAAAAGAGCACTAGTTTAGTGGCAACACGGTTCCAGAGACTAAAAGGTGATGATCGGAATAGTCCATGTAATCTGCCGACGTCTTTTGCCCCGTCTGCAGTGTTCAGTGTTCAAAGCTTTCCCAGTAGCCGATCAACCCGGGGGTCGCCATCCCGTGGAGGGTAGCATTTCCTTTTTATCAAAAGGCCAGGCCAACAGCCAGCAGCGGCGCGATGGAGACCCGATTCTGGAGTCGACACAGTCTTGGCTTTTGCCAATTGGGGGGAGGCTCCAGTAACGTGGATCTGACTAGTTGGTACTTGGTACAAGTTGGTAGTATGTATGCCATTTGACCTAGACCACCATTGTTATTCCACGCCCGAATCCAATGGGTTCTTTCTGCGGAACCGAGATTTGACATGGATGGGGGGGGGGCCATCCGACTCGCAGTACTGGAGCAGTTGGACTGTTGTGGCACAGTCGTTGAACTGCAGTCCTCCTGCGGTCTTGTGCTGCGTGGTCACTCGGAACCATCCCTCGGCGCAGATCTTCACATGTCATGCACCCACACCTACGCACCCTTGGGTACAGGGCAAATGAGATAAAATGGCGGAAAAGGCTCAAGAGGGAAGCAAGACCAAATGGGCATGAGAAGCTGGCCAATGGTGGGTCTGTCTCTTCCCCCGAAGAGAGTCCAAGCGGGATGGAGCAGGTAACCAAGTATGGCCGATGCAGGAAAGTCGCAGGAGTCGCAAGGGGAAACTAAATTAGTGTATGCGCCTCAAGTGGGGAGGGTCCGGCGCGGAGGAAAGACCATCTTTGACGATGGGCGCCGTCGTGCATGCAGCGAGCGGTGCTGGAACCAGGGTGATTGGATGTTCTCGAGAATGTAATTTGGGATGATATTCTGATCTTGCTGCCTTTTTCTTGAACTGCTGATTTGCTCGATGTCAGTCGGTAGGTGGGCATATATTGCAGTAGTACACCACTGGCACCAGGTAACCTGCGCGTGTGCGTCAGCAAGGTATACCTATTAAACCGTGCAAGACCGTTGACAACTGAGAAGTACTGTAGCAGGATATCCACTTTATTCGTGAGAAGTTTCTGCACATGATTGCCTCGGTCGCTCACTTTTCATGGTTCGCACTCGTTGTCACTTAGGAGGTCTTTTCCATCCTAGTTGACCAGTTTCCAAGGATTTCCTGGTCTACCACGTACGAAGGTTTCGGAGCGCGATTGCGGGGAAAGTCAAAATCCGGGTTGAACTGGATGCCAACCAGGGGTCTATGATATGTCAATGACTATGGAGTACGGAGTATGGAGTATGGAGTACGGAGTATGGACTCATCCGCATTTCCACCCTGTGGCTGATTTCCCGAAGGCGGGGGAGAGGCGACCAACTCGTGACGCAGACATAAAGTCTCCGGTCAACGTTAAAACGAGGGACCGAGGGATCTGATCTGCTGCTATTCATGTCCTTTGCAGGGATTTCATTCTTGTTGTGGTCCCCGTTGGTGGTAACTTGGCACGATGTGTCGTGAGCGACTCCTCCAGCCGAAGAATGAATGACTCGCAGCGGAATCGCGTGACCGCCCGTGTTGATAATCTCTTGCCCAACTGTAGTCAGACTCAGAGATACAATGCCATTAGTAGTTGGTAGTGACTACTTAGTACTTACTACCTAGTAGTAACTGGCTTTTTATTCAGGCACCATGTATTCATTGTATTGTAGGTCAAGACGCCAGACATAGCATCAGTTGTATAGGGACATACACTTTCTACTAGAACAATACAACATCTTCGATGCTCTATGAACGCCAAAGCTGCCCAGTGAGGACACTGGTACCGGTCAGTCTGACCGCGGTAGACATCCACATGGAAGAACCACTGCTAACTGCGCACGAGGCACCGTACCTGAGTGCCAGCTGCAGCTTGCATTGTCAGATCTGTACAGTGTACACTGTACAGTAGTAGTAGTATACGCTTTACAGTCTACACTCTCCAGTCCTCCGATATCTCATACCTAGCTACGCATTGATCACTGACATCTACATTCCTTCACTCCTGGCGACCATCCGTCACCCTCAACCTTGACAGACCGACCCTCCAAGACCCTGGCGAAATCGATCCAAGTCACACCTACCGTGGGATAGAAAGCCCGTAGCTCGAGGATCCCAGTAGGGACCGTGAAGCACACAGCACCCACGGGCAGTCTATACCTCGGTCCGCCTTCCCAAAGCTTAAAGATAGGCTCAGCTACAGATGCCAAGTTGCATGTGCAAGAGTTTCTCGAACGAGCGCCGCTACCCAGTGCCTGGTCCTAGTACCTAGTACCTACTAGTCCTATAGCAGTACTGACAGCAGTGCCTAGAACGAGTCAGCACGTCAGCACCTGTAGTGAGCACTAAGAGACAAGCGTGGAGGCAAAGAACGAGAAGAAACAGCCGTACGGACCCGGGCCCGTCGCCACCGACCGTCTAGCTTAGATCAAAAACACCACTGGCAGACTGGTAGAACCATCATGGTCCTCGTGAGATTCTACTGACTGTAGGGGGGTGGATATGCTCGGGATCCACCTTTGCAGGTCTGACAGGGATCGATCTGGACTTGCCACCAGAATGAACTGATTGAGAATGAGATGCATTTACCACACCTTGAAAGTCACCTACCTGGGGACTGAGCGACCGTTCTGGGATGACAGCTTGGAAGTACTCAGGACCTCTCCAGCACCCGGTCATGTGGCGCTGAGACTCACAATTTATCGTATCTCGTGTGTATTGTGTACTTGGTTTTTCCACGACTCACGCATGGCAACCCCACTGCGCTTACGCAGGTCGGCAATCAGAGCGTCCAACTTGACTTGGTCCTTCCACTGTCAAGTGTCAAAACGGACTCGGCCTGCGCTTGGGAGACGGATCTTCCTCGTTCCTAGTCCTACTGTCAGTGTCACTTGTCCCATGTCACACTTTGCATTTGAAGAACACGTCCTGCTCAATCTATCATTCTTTCCCCAGTCTGTCTTCCCCCATCGCTAAATGGTATTCTCCACTTCCTCTTGGTCGTCGCACCGACCATTCTGGGGTTTCGATGAAATGATTCAACTATGATCGATTGTCATTGGGCATGGACCATACAGCCGTCGGTGTACCCAATGTAGTTGTACCACTACCACCCAGTAGTGTACCGTGCAAACTGCAATGTGCATGGGGTGGAGCTCCGCCAAGGGCAACCGTCGGCGGCGAAGAGACAAAAACAACAAATGGGCGAGCAAGCATAGACCCATTGGAGTCTTTGCATGTCCTTGCAGACTAGCACAGTAGGTGTTTGGGAAACAGGGGACTGGCATTCGCTTGTCGGGAAGGGGAGGAGAAGTAGACGAGGGACGGGGCCAGAGATCGTTCCGGAGGTTGTTTGTTGTCCGACGGGAGCTTTGCTATTGTCACGGATAACTCGGTGGTCCTACGATCTGCCATGACTACCTTAGTACCTACTGCCTGACTGAGTCCTCCGTGTGTACTGTAGTAGGTATCTGGTATGTACAATTGTATATACATACATGAATCGGTCGGTATCCATTCGATTTGGGGATTATCTCTTCACGATGGCACGTTGTTAAGGTCTGCTTCTTTTTGCGAGGATTCCAATTTCTTCCCGTAGGCAAGTCCAGCAGATCGACAAGACGCTACAATTTTGAATTTACATCCTCGCCACGGACGCCTTTCTTTCTCGTCGCGCATCGCCCCAGATTTCTTACCTCGATACATGTACATATTACCATTAGGACTAGGAGTAGGCGGCACTCCAATCCAAAAGAAATTTGATTCTGCGGGAACAACCCTCACGACCATGTTCATACTCCAGGCTGGAAGTGAGAAGTTTGCCACCAAGTACTTAGATTACGAATTGCTGCATATTTGCTGAAATAACCACTTCAATCTAGTATCTACTCACTACTGTACGCAGCACCACCGCCGATCCAGAAAGAGATTGTCTAGCCCAAAGATCCACCATAAGAACACGCACGACTAAAAGTTCAAGTGACCGCCGAGTGATCCGATGATCCCAGCTGGAGTACTACCCCGAAATGCATGTCATGCCTGAACACTGCCATGCGTGTGCACACCGCATGCACATGACGATGTGCCGGAAGGTTCAGGTCGTCGGGTAGCCTATGATGAATCAAGACAGATTTCGCCACTTGGATATCCTCGATCCTGTGCAGGTAGCAGTATGTCATGTCCATGTCGCCAGATCTGACTTGAGTATCGCGCTAAGGATCCATCGGCGATCGAGGACGTTGGCCTCATTTCGGTTGGGAAGCCCCTACTTACCATCAGTACTGTCGGCTTTCCATAGTGGCATTCTAGAGTCTCTATATCAATCTACGTCAATGTAACGGTCAAGTAAACGGGGGAAAGATAGAGAAACGTAGTCTTCGTCCATTATAAGAGAGATGTGTCTCTCAAAAGGTATACTCTACTTATCGATTATAGATGAATGGATGGCCCGAGTTGAAAATTGAGAAAGTGTGCGGCCCAAGCAAATGAAAGGATGAAGATTTTTTTTCACGAAGGACTAGGTAATAGGTATATGCACACCGTGAAAACGACAAAAAAAAAAGAGATGAAATATACGACAAGGCTCAAACGATGTCTCGACTCGCGGGAAGGGTCCTCGCAATAAAATTTAGAAGAGCCGAAAGAATAGGGCCGAGAATGAAGAAAAATATTCATATGTGGAGTCGGAAAGAGCAGGTCCCAGGGAGTCGAGTATGATCAAGAGGATCCCAATCAACAGGTCTCGGAAATAGAAAAGTGACAAGATTGAAGGCCAAAATGGAAAAGTGAAAAGGGAAAAGAAGAGCAATGCCCTCAATTGGGTAAGGATGAAAGGGTTTTCAAAATATGTTGGGTATCCAGGATGAATCGAAAGAAAATAACTGTCGCTCCAAAACGTCGATGAGCTCGCACCCTAATCGTCGGTCTCGACGAGCGCTGCGCTGCAGAAAAGGATCCATAAAGATGGATGGAATGAATACAAAAGGTGAGAGCAGGCAAAAACAAAAAAAGAAGTGACAAGAAAGGAAAGGCGAAAGATGCGCATAAATCCGCCAATTGTGAAAAGAAAAGAAAATCAACCGGTCATCTCACAAGGAACGACTGAAGACTTGAAAAGTTTCCAGAAGAGACAAACAGCGCTGCGCAATACAAAGCATCAGATCAGAAAATAAAAAAACAGAAAATAATAGACCCGCGTATGCAGAGGGCCTGATTGTGGCGGCACAAAAGTCAAGTCGAATGATCGTGGGAAAAAGAAAAGCTAATACAGGGCTTTGGAAATTCCTGTACTAAGCTTCAGCGGCAGACTTTTTTTCGCTGGAACAAACCACGTGTGCGCGACTTGCTGCGTGGTTTCTTCTCGCTATTTGACTTTTTCTCACTGCTGACAGTGCGTCCACGAGAGCGTCCTCCACGGGCCTCATTATCGCCCATATACTTGGCTTTGTAGATCCTGTTCGACCGTTAGTATGAGAACAAGACCAGGGAACAGACATCAATTTCGTGCTTGAATCACGTCAGGAGCGGAAGACAAACCAGCTATTTCCGACCATGCTCATTCCTCGAGCCTCAGCCTCGCGATAGAAATGAGCGGCTTTTTTCAGATCCTTCTTGCAACCCACACCTTCGGCGTAACAGAACCCAGCTTCCGCCATGGCATCCGTATCACCCCATTGACCGGCAATCTCGAAGCATCGCAATGCGAGCGATTTATCCTGCTCGGTGCCCCATCCATTAAGGTGACTGACACCCAATTCATAGATGCTCAGGGCGAACTGGGTCTTGAAAGCCTTTTCAAGCTCCTTGGCTTGGGAAGCACCGGGGGCGTCGGGATTCGCTAGCATTTCCAGCCCGACAGAATCCACGGCTTTGCGCAGCCACCGCACGCCTTCCTGTTGATTGGCGCGCATACCCCAGCCATGGCGACAAGCCAGCGCATACAACAGCATTCCCCTCGGGCTGTTCTGCTTCGCTGCAATGCGCAAATGGTACGTCGATTCATTGAGCGAGCCCGCTTCGTGCAACTCAATACCCTTGGTGACGTGATCGTCCGCAGTCAAGGTGAGTGAGCTGGTCTTGCTGACCTGCGTCATCGCCGTTTGAGGGCGAAGGGTGCTAGCTGAGTCGGCCGAAGACACTGTCTCGTCCTTTTCACTCGTCTTGGGCCGAGCGGATTCGGTCGATGGTCGAGGAGGCGAAACGATCGCGGGCGATGGTGCGGCTCTCGGGGGGGACTCCGGGGCCTGGGCAGCGCCAGAGGACTGTGACGGGCCTGACACCGACACTGCCACCGGAGCTGCTGTAACCTCGTACATGGAATGGGGCTTGGGAGAATTCTCGACGCGAGTGTGAGAGGGAGGGGGCGTACGAGCGGAGCGTGGAATCTCCTCGGAATGTCGAGGCGGCGAATTCTCAAATAGAGGCTCCTGCCACTCAAAATGAGGGGTTTGCAATCCTGCAAAGACCACTGAATTGCGTGAGACGGCGCGGCCGCGTGGAAGATCGTATTTGGCGTAGGTATAGGTGGCTGATGAGGGCTGGTCTTCATCACCAGGGGATTTGGGCGTACCATCGGAGGCTATTGGAACTATTATGGGCGCCGGTTTGCCTGGACGGTGCAATTGCTGAGACTGACGGTCCCAACGCTGGTGCTGTGAGCCCATCGTCGGCGTCGTCGCGGGCTCGGAAGTGGCCGACGGGCCCGGTGCTGAGAGACTTGTACTTGAGCGACTTAGAGGTCGTGAGAAATTGAATGAAGGGCGAGGAAGATAGCTCGCGACAGAGGTCTCTGAGCTCAACGAGGGCGAGCGTGGATGAACCCGGAAGGGATAATTAGACATAGGCGAGTACGGCGCCGATACAGCGCTGCCCGACGAGAGTTTGCGCGGCTTTGAAAACGTCGAACCACCGTTTGAGCTACTGTAGTCATCATCGGAGCTTTCGGTGTTGAGCACTCGAGTCCTACTCGGCGGACGAGAACCGGGAGATACAGGCGGTGCCAGGTTGCGGGGAATCAGCAGTCGGCCTACTGAATCCGTGGACGACATGCGTGAATTGTTGGCCTCCGACTCTGGCGAGGCGCCATCTATCCCTGTTGCCAAGGAAGGGTCATGCTCGGGTGAATCTGCGCGAGGTATATCGAAACTCATTGCGCTCGACTGCACCATAATAGTGCGGGGAGTGTCCTGCTGTTCGTCCTCGTTCCCGTCCTGGTCCAACTCATCTTTCCCCTCCTCGTCTGGATCGCCGTCCTGACTGGGGTGTGAGATGGAACTGAAGCGGGGGTGTTCCGAGATGGGTCTGTACTTTGGCTCTTCAGGATCGGGGCGAGCTCTTAATGTCGGCTTTCGGGTCAGGGTGTCCACCTGAGAGTCGCTCGAGGGTGCGCGAAAGTATCCCGGTCGCGGGATGGAAAGCGATCGCGCGACGCTCGAGGGTGGTAATCGGCTCATGCGCCGATCTCGTCTGCGCGATTCATCCAGTTGTTTGGCGAGTAACCGGCCTTGTGCTGCGAAGGCATCTAGCGGTGATAGCGTGGGGGGACTTCCCCATCGTAGTGTTCGATGCGCGGAGATGGCAAGCCGCCCCGCAAAGTATCGTGAGAGGTGGAGCGGATGTCGCCCAAGTTCCTGCGGAACGACATGGAGATTTGTGGTGAAGAAAGAGGCAAGGGCGATTTGATTCGTTTCGTCGAGACGAGTTCGACCGAACGTCTGGTGCGGTGTTGGTTCTCCAAATCGTTGGCTCGTTCAGGTACGGCCTTCTCCACGTGGATCCGAGAATGGCCAGGGCAGGGTCAGGGTTGGTTGCGAAGACGAGGTTGAGTAACGTGAATCACCCGGAATCCGAAAGATCTGATTCATGCATGGGACCCATTGGGCGAAGCGAATGTCACCAGCCCTGGACTCTGCGTTCGTCACTCAGGAGCAGTTCCTGTCTCCGTTGAGGAATCGCCAAGAGGGGGGGGGGAGGGGGAGGCCAAGTCGAATTCGTTGGGCGGGGAAGGGCGACGAGGCCAAAGGAATGACAGCCCTGAAGAGACGACAGGGAGAGGCGGCAAGACAGTAGAGTCGACAACGACGACTTGCGCGGGTCGAGTCGCACAGGTGTCTTGAACAAGTATGGGATAATTTGCGAGTCGAATTCGCAGATGACCCCAAGGCACGATGACGAGAGCGCTTTGATTCTAGCGCAGAAGGGAAAGAGGGAGAGACACAAAGAAAGAGTGGCCGTGTTTACGAAGAGGGCAGCGAGAAAGAGGAGGCGAGCGGTAGGCAGAAAGTTAGAATCAGTCGAGGCCCTGACGATCCCCCGATGCACCAAAGAGGAGGCAGTCGCTGCGGGAGTCAGGTCATCATCATTCGATGGTCCCGTGCACTCCACAAGTTCCTCGTCGTAGTTGTGAGCCCCGAGTCTCTCTCTTTCTCTCTTTCTTTCTAATCAGGACTGCAATGGTCTCCACGCAGAGAAGGAGGGTAATCATCACCACACTACTACGACTACGAACATGACCACTACTGTTGTGCTGTGATTGATTCTCCTCAACTCCTCACGCCTCACGCCTCACATCCCAAATCGTGACCGGAAGTGATTTGGGGGTCCACTGGTCCATTTGACTAGTGTTTAGTGTCTAGTTGTCTAAAGTCCACTCAAGAGCGTCTCTGTCGGGGGTCGTAGTCCTGCTACTGTCCTGAACTCCTGATATCCAGGCCTCTACCCTGAGGTACTGTACTAGGTAGCTTCAAGGAGGATGCTTCCACCACTCAGTAGTATGTCAGTGAGTCACTCTACTCAGTAGTGGTACTGACACAATATCGTGATGACCACTATGACCGGTTATGAGCTTTTCCAGATACTTTGTCGAGTGAATTCCACGCTTTCGATTGATCTCTCCCCTTCTTGGTGTACATCCCAAGCGGTCGCCGTTGTTGTCTGGGCCCAGGAGTCTCTCATTCAGGGGTGGTTTGCCAAGATTCATGTCCTCTTGGGCCATTCCGGTTGGCTCTCGCTTATTGTTCCACCATCCGCTACGACTCCCCTCCAGTGTAGTGGATGTAGTGCTTCACTGCTTGGTGTGTCTTGGAGGAACACGCTCCTCCGAGGCTATCCCGATGCAACATGTTGCCTACAGGCTGAGAGGGCGGAATATGTTTTGCACTGTACCGAATGGCAAAGGTCAGTAGATTGCTGAATACTAGTGACTCTGACTTGAGTGACCAAGGTCCAACTGGGAGGGGAACCACTGAGCGGATGCGTAGAAGGGCGGACTGGGATGAAGACGAACTCGAATTCCACCTCGAGACTCGATAGAGTCGGTCCTCCATCAAGTTCAAGGCCCATCGAGCCAGTCAACAAAACCTTGAGTCTTGCCGACCAGTCTGGAGGCGCTGAGACATTTTTTTGCGGCGCGCCACCGATACGCATCACAGGTCCATAACTTGGCCACTGCGCAGCCATCTGTACCCATGGACGAGAGAGATCCAAATGCTCGCACTCTTGATGACCAGCTCCTCGCAGCACTTGCACTGAGGATGAGATAGACTGCATTTCGTGTCATATTCTGGGGACGGTGATCAAGTGGAGACGCTGGCTCGCACCTCCTATCTGCTCCGTCATTTCGAGCATGAAACGCAAGATCGGCATTCTTCTAGAATTCCATCGAGCCGCGCGCCGCGCAAGGGTCCCCTCGGCTCACGGCTCACGGCTCAGGGCTTGAAACTCTGTTTACTCAGGAGGAGACTAGGAGTAGTACTACGATAAAGTGTAGACTGGAGAGCGGCTACACTCTTGGAGTGTTGGCCGTTTATACTTTATAGTACAGTACTCAGTGTACTGGGTAATGGCCCAGTGAGTATGTACAAACTACAATAGCACATATTACATAGTAGTACACACGGGGTAGTGACTAACGGACTATATTCCAGACCAAGTGACGCTGAACAGCTTCACCACCTCAATGAAGCCGACCTTATTGCAGGGCAAGAGTTCCCTGTGACCGAGATGCCCGTCCATGCCTAAAGGAGCACCAATAACCGGGCACGATCGAAGAGATTCCAGGCCAGTACTGTACTCAGTGTACTGACTCCTGAGTACTTGACATCAGGAGTGGTACGTGTTCACTCACGTCACTTTCGCTGGACGCAGGAGCGAAAGCTCCAGGGCAGTGGTGCACCACTGAGTGCCGTCTACAATCCCATGTTGACAGGTTGGATACTCGACGCCTTCGTCATCACGTCAGATCTGACCCACGAGTGTGGCAGATCAGTCAACAACCGGTTCCAAGCACAGCAAGAGGTGATTGTGATGATTGACCACCGGGTCTTCCCCCTAGTCTACAACATCAGGCACATGGAGAATGCTTCTTCCAGAGCGCCTGTTTCTTTCCCGTCCATCCATCCTCGGCCCGCTTCCCACCGCGGGCGATGGGGCGGTTTCAAAAGGTTGTCCTCCTCGGGCGGGCAGAGCCAGTTGCAGTCCTCATCTCGATGGCAGTCTTGCCCCACGCGTCTCCTGAGTCCAAAGTATCCAGGCTGGCGTTGCTGAGGGCTCATGGGGCTGGCCCGCGTGGTCAATTGGCATGCTGGCCCGACGACAACTACCACTACTGTGATACGTCTGTCTTCTTCACGCTTGGATCTGTGATTGTTGTTCTTAATTTGGATTGCGACTGAGCAGTTAGCGCCGGATCCTGTCCGGAGACTCCTTCGGAGTTGAAGATGGTAGCAGGCAGTCTTGAGAAATTGGTCTCTCGGCTCTCCGGTGGCCAGTCAGAAACTGGTACCACTAACTATGTACTACTATACCGTTCGCTTCATCTCATCGAGCTTTTTTTTCCAAGTCCATATTGACATACACGCGTCAACTTGAGTCAACTCTCCAAGAATCTCGCAAAATGGAGCACAAGCATCTTTTCTTCCTCAGAACAGCTCATCTCCTCACGTGGAGGCTTGCCATCCTGCTTTCAACTCTGAAATAATTAGGCTTGCGCAACGGTCACTCTACATTCCTACTGTACTTGTTCTCAGTAAGAGAGGAATGGGAAGCGCAATGCACATCCCACCTTACTTATCATCATGGAGAAGGTACCTGATTCTGCCTCCTACCTAGACAGATTGTTTTTACTCTGGCTACAGTAGAATAGCACGTTTTATAGGTAGCCGTCAGGTCTTCTACCGAGGATTGCTCTGTTTGTTCCCCTGAATCATGTGTTTGCTGCTTAGAAATAGCGACCTCGGAGCAAAACAATCGAATGGTCCACGTACCACTAAAACTTCTATTTGATAAAAAAGAAGAAAAAAACCCTTTCCTTCCCTCTAACACGGTCGGTCCTTTGAGACGGAAATCAGACCCGATCGAGGTTACACCCGAGCGTGAGGCCCACGCCGACAGTGCAAAATGGATCGGACCTGCATTAGTCTCAATCGACTTGGCTGAAACGGTCGGCTTCAAGCGACCGTGAAAGGATGCAGTCGAGAATCGCCAAGACATCGGGTTGACACCAAAGTCAAAGAGATCTATCCCCAGAGCATGAATTTGGCAAGGATGTATGCCACATGCCACAAACCTCGAGTCCTGCCTCCCTGGAGCCCCATGTGACTATCACGATGGGTCCGCCAGGCAAAGTGTCTTCACGAGAAATGATCCGGAGAGTTCGAAAAGCTTATCCACCACGCCTCCGACACGGTGCATCTCGATCGAATCCTCTCTGCAAGATGGAATGTCCGGACTGGAGCGGCGCACAAAGGGTGGAACCAACCTAAACCGCATTGCACGGTAGCCACCGCGGCTTAGCTTCCCTTCAATCCACGGGAAACGGCGCTCTTTTGGGGGGCTTGCGAGGCATTCACGATGAGATGGTCGCCTGACCACTTCGTTTTTCTCCTTGTCTCTGTCTGTCCTCTCCCCCTCTCTCTCTCTTCTGCTCGTCGATGGTCGATCAACCGGCATATGATCACCTATATCAACCATTCATTCGCTCCTCATATTGCCGGAAGAGAATACTGACCATCGTTGTTGCTCGTGTATAGTTCTCGAGTGTGGTGGCATTGACTGCTCGAGGCTGATAAGACCGGGGCGGTGATCTAGACAGCTGAGCTTCAGAGCTGGTTCGCATTTTTGGGTTCCAGATCCGCCAAAGGCCTCGTCTACAGCCAGTCCATCCAGTGAAACATAATTTACAGGAGTAAAAGAGCACACTCGGATTGCGCACATCTCCTCCATCATGACCATCTCCTGGGCACGACTGTTCGGGGCCGATCCCAGCCTCGACAACTTGCATCGCTTCGAGACTTCATGGCTGCTCTCACCCATGGCCTTGGCCGGAGTGCGTGCCCTCACCACCCTGTACATCTTCACCACGATCTTTACCATCTGGGGTTGGTATGGATCGCACGATGACTCTTCTGCCATCGGCCAGTCCTTCAGCTACTTCACCTGGTTGACCTACTGGGGACTGGGCTTCTATCATCTCACGGCGACCATTCACACCGTACTCTATGCGCGTACAGGTCGGTCAGTGCTGCTTGATCGCTGGCCGCGTGTCTTTCGAGTCTTGCATGTTTTGTTCTATGCGACCATCACGACGTTCCCGTTCCTGGTCACGATCGTGTTCTGGGCGATCTTGTTCAAGGCACCTTTCTACAAGGAGATTTTCCCTGGATGGTCCAACGTGAGTAACACCTATCCTCACTTGCGTCAGAACATTCACCTCCACCCGCGTGATACTCCCAATCGATCTCCCAGGATCCGAGAATCCATGCGCACCTGCCGACGCCTCGATGCTCCACAGCTCTTAATGCTATCTGGATGTCTTCATTCACTAACAACCCTCCTAGATCTCCCAACATGGCCTAAATTCTCTCCACGCCCTGGTAGAAATCATCCTGCCCGCCACCGCACCTCACCCCTGGATGGCAATCCCCGTCCTCGTCCTCTTACTCCTCTTCTACCTCTGTGTCGCCTACATCACCCACGCCACAAGTGGCTTCTACACCTACTCCTTCCTCGACCCGGGCGTCGACGGCCACAAGAGCGGCCTCGTGACCGGCTACTGTTTCGGCATCCTCGTCGCCATCCTCATCCTGTTCCTGGTTTCGTGGGGCCTGATCCGTCTGCGCGTCTATCTGACCGGAGACAGGATCAAGCGTGCTGCGCGGGATCCCCTGCGCCATGGCCCGGGGGACTTTGACAATGCGACGAGATTGCGCGATGCATCGATGGAGATGAAGCAGGCTTCGGCGGTGTAAAATATGTGAGCTTGAACGTTGTGGGATCGAACAACAGATGATAACTCGCGATTGAGTCCAAGGGCGGGAGCTGTACTAGAATCTGGATGCGGGGTTGGGACGCCTCCTCCATCACTGGACCAAAAGCGTGGAATGCTGTCAGGCTAGTGAATTGTCAACCCTAAAATACCTTGCCCACCAGCTACCTGGGGCTACCCTAATATCAAGCTTTAATTTATGAGAGCTGCCCGCTCCTTGTCGAATCATCTTGACCCATCATGGATATCAGAGGGAAGATTTGCTGTATTATAAGGCTATAAAGGGTGGGGGTATAGGTAGTTCCAATCTGATAATGGGGGAACCGAAAGACTTTCCATGTGGGTAGATGGGAAGAAACACCCGCGTCTCTCTGCCTGGGGCTGAAAGAATGTCATGTAATCAAGAACAGCACAGCTGTCACATCCGTCACCGGCAGAGTGATCTCTCGGGTCGGTCTCACCACATTTCCATCTCGCGGTGGGAACTATAGGGCCGCATCACTTCGCGCTACGCTGACCCATCATCAAGCTCACCAGGCCGCTGGGTACCCAATCCCCGATGAGACTGTAAGAACGCGCGCCACGACCAACGTAGACAACAGCACTTTTATGGGCACGGCGCCCAAAAATATTCTTCGATGCCGGCTCCAGCGCATCCAGCACAGCATGATGGAGGACCCGCGCCGAGGATCCACGGATAGCAGCCGGTCCGGCGGAAGCAACCGGACGCTGTTCAACGCTGTTCAGATACCGGGAGCCATATAGCGCTCGCTGCTGCGCGTTCCACGCAAGCACCTCGGTCCCCGCGACCTGACTCTGTCCGGGTTTATATGAGGGGCCGAGATCAATATTGCCCAGCCGAAGCTCGACCACGTCAACGTTGCCTTTCTCAAGAAGAGCAAGTTCTTGGCGGAGCGAGGCTGCAAAGCCCGAAAGAGCCCGTACCGTTGTCACCTCCGGACCGGCAAACGGTGCGGAAAGGGACGAGGAGATGGAGGGATACGCAAAAATGAGCGCACTGCTATTGCTGCGGAGGGTCAACAGAGGGAGGAAGATCTGGGCAGTCAGGATTGGCGACAGAATGCGGGCATTCACGGTATCAGCCCACGATGACGCTGGTATCGTAGCGACAGGTCCAGCTGAGTAATTCGGTGAGGGGACAATGATGACACCGCTGAGCTGGCATGTGTGCGGTGCGACGCCGGGGACGGGATATTGAGGCTGTGTGATGAGGGCTCGGAGCTCGTGGAGTGAGGGATGCAGGTCAGATGAGTTCGATGCTGTCTAATAATTTGCAAGTGGTCAGAATCGCGATTCCCAAATTGGTGCATGGTGCGCAGAAACCGACCGTAGTCAAATCCAGCCACAGGGGCTTGATGTCCGCTCGGTGTTCAGATTGAACAACAATCTCTTCGTCGGCTGACGAGACCGTCACGTAGACAATATATCCTCGGCGCTCTAGGTCTGCTGCGATCGCTCTGGTCATAGGCTCGTGAGGTGATCCGGATACGACTGGTACATTGTGTCAGCAAGCCCGCGCCCCTGCTATCAACCTATGCATCGTTCTGTTCTTTGCTGTCTTACCCACAACCTCTTTCCGTGACCCGTTGCCTGCTCTCCTAGCCTTTCTGCGCTTGCCGTTCAACTTTTTACTTCCGTACAGCAAAACGCACCCAGTACCAACGAATGCGACAAGGGCCGAGCTCAGCGCACGGTGCCGAGTCACCCAATCCTGTATGCGGTCAGACAGACCCGTAGATGCAGCGCGTATCTCCCTCGTGCGGACAGCCGGTCGGACTGAAGCCGGAAGCCATCCTTGCTGGCCAAGTGTCTCTCGAATCACAACAGCGGCGCGGTCAAACTGGCGGTCGATAGAGTCGGCGACTTGCAACGAATATCGTCTTACGTCATGGGGTATAGACGCTAGCTGCGAGTCCACCAGGTGTCAGATATAGCTGGATACTTCTCAACTCTCCGATGAGGTCCTTAGTTACTCACGTAATCAAAGAAAAATTGGTCGTCGCTGGTCATCGTGATTTGGCTGGAATGCAGAGCAAATATCGATGAGTCGATAAGCTCAAAGCGGCCGATAAGTTGATAGATCCCCACTTTGCCGTCGCATCATGTGATCTACCTTGAATGTTATTGGAGACATCGCACGCGATAATCAGCCAAAATGAAACTACCACTTTGAACGATGTTTTCTTGGTGCTGGCAATAGATCATGATACACTCTGAGCATTGGAAGGCGTCCGAATCCGCAATTTCAAAGAGCTGAGTATTAGATTCATGCGAAAAAAAAGCGATGATGGACTGCTATTCCAGAAGTTAGTTCTCATAAAGTATGCGGATATGGGTACTCGGTGCCGCCCGCTGGCAAGATATATTACGTGGTGAATCCCGTCCTGGCAGTTTGGAGATAGTATTGTCGAATGCAATACCACCATTCAGGTACCTGTGTGGATGGATAGCACCAGAATTTAGAGTACAAAAAGTGGTATTATCCATGACCAGGTCAATGGTAAGGACGAACCTCATGAGCGATAAGTACCTACCTTACTTTTCAAAGTGTCTCCTATTTCATTAGTGCAAGTATATACATAGACTGTGTAGTGTCACGTGTGTACAAGTGAGAATCAGACAAGAACTCAGTTCAATCGATGATTTACTTCAACTCAGTCCCCCGTCTCTAACAGTGCATTTCTTACCTAAACAGTGTATTTCCAATTGCATGCGACCTGGAAATAGACCTTGGAATTGCCCGATCAGATGTACATATGCAGGTGGTTACTGACCCACATTGATGAGAGCCGCGATCTCTGCCTGAGGCTCAAGGCACTAGGCCTCACATACCAGCAAGGTCGATTTACGATCGTAGGCTCCAGCTCGCCACCGACATGCAGCCTGTCAAAGGCTTTCTTCAACTCTGACGGAAGCCTCTCAGATGTTTCTGTTGAAGTCTTCCCTCAAGGAGCGTTCCTTCCTTCCTGGAAGCTTCTTTTTCTAGCTTCATATAGCGCCCATAGATTTTCCCGTTCAGTAGGAAATCAAGGGTCTTTCTCGCTGCAGCTTCTCTTCCTGGCTTGCCATCAGTGTCTCACACCGCGTGCTTTGACAAGTCAGTCTGCTGACTTGTTGGAGTTGCAGATCTAGGTCATTCAAGTCATTCGAGGAATGCTGCTGCGTTGTGAATTCGGAACCTGAGCTTGCCTAGAGTACACTTTGGGTCCCTCGTTCATCGTCAACTTCCCGAACCTCGTTTCACATCTGCAAGATGCTCGAGTTGGATCCACTGATATCAGAATACCGCCATGAGAAAAAACGTCCGCGCGAGTCCGAGGCACTTTTCATCTTGCGCAAGGTCGCCTCCCTTGTCAAGCCGATCATGCGTCAGCGGTCATGGAGAGTTGGCGCTCTGTGCGAATTCTATCCTTCACAGAGAAATCTTTTAGGTCTGAATGTCAACCATGGTCAGAAAATATGTTTGAGGCTACGGTATTCCTCAGACCAGCGGCAATTCTTACCCATCGAGCAAGTTGTAGATACCATGCTACATGAGTGAGTGACCCTCGAAAATGCCGTGGCACCGCACTCCTTTCTAACCTCCTTTCCAAGGCTATGTCACATTGTACACGGGCCGCATGACAGAAAGTTTCATGCACTGTGGAATCAGCTTCGAGATGAGCACGAGGAGCTCGTCATGAAAGGCTATACAGGAGAGGGATTCTTATCCCAAGGCAAGCGCCTCGGTGGGAGTAGAATTCCTCTTGACGAAGCCCGTCGACGAGCACGTGCAGCTGCTGAGCAGCGGAAAGCTCTGGCCAAGAATTCTGGCAAAAGACTCGGTGGTGCACCGGTTCTGCGTGGCACAGATATGCGCAAGCTGCGTGCCGATGCAGCCCAACGTCGCCTCGAAGTCACGAATGGGTGCGCCTCGGGCACGGATCGAAGCGACGAGCTTGCCGAAGAAGCTTCACGGAATGGATTCAAAACCAAAGCAGAAGAGGATGATGCCAATGAGCAGGCAATATTGCAAGCCTTCATTGAACTAATCCAAGAGGAAGAAAGAGAGAAATACGGAAAGTCCTATATACCTCCTAGCCGTGAGAATCCCGCCGGTCCAAGAGAGAATGATCCTGCAGATCAGTCTGAGACAGGGACGTCTGATGACGAACTACGGCCGGCCCGTGATCCAGAGCAAGCCCTACCACAGCGCTCCGGTGCAGACAACATTTCCTATGATTCGCCGTGGACGTGTACGACTTGCACTCTAACGAATCCTCCTAGTTTTCTTTGCTGTGATGCGTGTGCCGCGGAAAGACCCCTGCCATCAACTACTACAACTACAACTGCGATTGCAGATACAGTGACCCAAAGCAAGGCAACTTCACACCCAGCCACGGCAACTCAAAACGCAAAGAAACGACCTTTGCAGGATGATCGCGACGAAGGCAAAGATGAAGGCACTGCAAAAGGAAACTTTGCTTTCAAAAACAGGACTCGGGCTATGGATTCCTTACTCTCAATCGAGAAGAACACGAGCAAGCGACCACTTGGCTGGCTATGCGATCGATGTGGGAGCTTTATGGAGACACACTGGTGGACTTGTTCCGCTTGTGGGAAATTGAAAGTGTCATCCTAATTGTATTCAGTTCGGCTGTACCCACTTTGTACTATATGATATAATGATACTATGATACTGCCTATCAATTAGACGCGGACTCACGAATTGACGAGTTCACTCTCCTTCTCCCTATACTGGACGTGCACACGATTCTTATATTTGGGCAATAAACCGCGCATTGACCACTGAGATTCATGAAATTGGAGGGCGTGGTCGGAATCTTGATACAGCTACTATAATATACGTTGCAGTCTGCCCCAACAACTTCGTAGACAAAGACTACGTACCCTCGAGCCAGTGATGAAAACTGCATCAAATACATCACATAGGAAATTGACTACACTCCGTATATGTAGAGTCAAATTCTAAAACTCGCAGTTACTGGACAGGAGAAGGAATTTGAAATGAGGTAGACAGTTAGACTACCATGTCGCTTCGTTCAGGGCTCCCTTTTGCATGCAATCAATTACAGCCGTTAATAATGCCGAGGCATGTATTGATTTCCCATTGTGGTCTCTGTACTCAGCCGTAGTAGTGACAATGACTAATCCGCACTAGCTCCACCAATTAATTTCGCCAATCCTCGCTTCCTTGACTCTTCTTCTTCTCCCGAGTGCCCTTTCTTTTTTCCCGAATACTCCAAGCAGTACGGATCATGACTGATAATGCTCAAGTCACTGACCTAAAGCTTCAAGCTCTGTCAAGGTACGTTTCACAATCACAATCGCATGTGTCACTGACGAAGACCGAAGCATGGGACAACTGGAAAAAGAAGATGAAAACTCGCACGTCAAGAAAAAGCTTCGATGATGAGACCTTATCAATGAACCGAATTTTTTTAGGAAGAGCCGGAAGAGGTATGGCAGTTAGGGCCCAAAGTGGTTACCGTCTGTCGTCGATGCTTATAATGGTTCGGCTGAAGAAGCTTTTGACACTCGCGATTCAGTTATCCTCTGCCGTGGTCTTCGGGCAAACTCTTGTCTCCGTTGGAAGGGATCAGCAACATGCTAACATTCTGTTGCTTTTCAGTGAATAAGTATACCGTTCGAGATAAACCAGCCTGAGCGAGTGTGTATAGGATAAGCGGGGGAATGCCCTTTTCGGTTCAAATAGATTCGAAATTTAGCATAAATGATGAATGAACAACCCTACTCTATTCCAATAAACACTGACAGAGACGTGGGTAATTCTGAATTAGAATGAGTTATATGTTCAGGCCATAATGCAGTATCATACATCCCATAATCTTGATCTCGAGACTCGCAAGGATATAGGACTTTTTGTGAAACGAAAGAAATATGCAAGAAACGACTTCCCAAAATGAAAAAATGACCACGGGGTGAACCAAAACGCCTATTGACATGCTCGAGAATATCGGCCAACTCAGGCAACATTCCGGAATTGACGCTTCTTGCCGGTGCCGCTGCTCTCTTGGACAGGTGTGAATGTCTCCTCGTCGACATAATCCTTTGTAGTATGCTCCCGAATTTGGTTGCCGATAATCTGCAAAGCGGACAGGTTGAAACCCATTTCATCCTTCTGGCGTGCCAGAACCTTCCGGAGAGAGACGCGAATGCTGTCAAGCATGGGTCGCATCAACTTGCTCGTCACAATCTGTCGATGATGTGTTTTAAGCATGAAGAAAAGCACACGGCAGGTAAGAGGCACGTTCCACTCGCGCTCCGCCCAGATGTTGAGGAAGGTGAAGAGCGAGGGTAGCTTGGAGAACGGCAGAACCAACAAGGCGTCTTGCAAGGCGGCAGCGGGGATCTTCTGCACAGTGTTCAACACATGCTGCTCTGCAGAAATGTTGCCCAGAGCGATGTAAGTTGGGTTGCGGTCGGGTGGCGCAGCACCGGCTTTGGGGTTTCTAGCCTGGACCTTTCGCCATTCACGCATGATTTCGAGGTCTTCCATGCCGAGATCGAGCGCCTCTATAATCTTCTCACCCGCCATGAGGGTGGTCGTGGTCTGCTTACCGGCATCTGCTGCCTCCGCCTTCTCACCATCCTCATTTTCTTCATCCCGTTCGAGTGAGGCAGTGAGAGTGCTGTCGTATGCCTCCTCCATTTCTTTCTCGCGTTCTTCCTCCAGGAAAAGCTCCTCATCGGTCTGCTTCCAAACACGAATGCTCTTGTCGTGGCTGGCGCTCACGATGAACTCGCCGTCGTGGCTGATGACCAGCGCCCAAATCTCTCCATGGTGTCCACTCAGTTTCTGAATCTGTTCAAACTTGTCTCCATCCCAGTACTTGATGATCTTGTCCTTGCTTGCACTGAAGAAGTTGTGACCATTCTGCTCCCGATTGGTCGGGACAAATGCGACTGCCATGACACTGTCCTCGTGGGCCAAGAATGCCTTATGACAATCACCAAAGTCAAGACCCCATAGTCGGACAGTCTTGTCGGCAGAGCACGTAACAATCATCTTGCTGTCGAAGGAGATATCCATGCTCAACACTGGAAGCTTATGACCGTAGAGATTGAGGAAGAGCTTCAAAGAGTCCACGAAGAACACCTTCACTGTGTTATCCAATAGAGACACGGCCAGCAGCCGTGAGTCGGGGGAGAAACGCAGGCTAAGAATGTCGTCGTTCACCTTGAGTGTCCTCGTATGTGCCAATTTCAGACGTGGCGTGGTGCGCTTTGTACCGGGAATCTCCTCTTGCACAACCTTGAATTCCCAGAACTTAGCAGTCTTATCCGCGCTGCCACTAACCATGGACTTGCCGTCGGGGTGAACATGAAGAGACCAGACTGGCCCGTCATGAGCCTTGATGGTGTCAAGCAGAGTTGAAGACGCGATATCGAACACTTCCAATTCACCATTTTTGTTACCCACCACCACAATCTTGTCACCCGGAAGGAACGCAGAGCAGAGAGCATAACCGCACTCCAGTGTTCGCAAACAAGTGCCAGTACGGATGTTCCAGACCTTGAGGCTACCATTAGAGGCCGAAGCAAGCATGCGATCCTCGGAGCTCAGCGCAACTGATCGAATATCTGCACGGTGGCCTGGAAGTTCAACGGCAAGAGTCCTGGTGTAATCGCCATCTTCCTCCTCCTTGTTCTTCTTCGCTGCCGTCACCAGAGTGTAGGACTCAAGCTGGTTGTTTGTCGTTGCGGCAAGGAGGTTGAGGCGACCGCTGATCTTTGTAGTCATCCAGTCGAAAGAGCGAACTTTGCCAGTAGTCCGCACAATGACATGAGGCACGAAAACCTCCGTAACCGGGGCCGCTGCAGGATCCTCGGAAATAACCTGCTCTGCCTCGGCACCGTCGTCCTTGCCCTCGCGTTTAGCCTCCTTTTCCTTTCTCCTCTTCATCTTGCGGGCGACGGCCTTTTGGACCTCGGTCTGGGAACGGATGCGCCAAACCTCCACGGCTCTTTCTGAGCCATGAAAACCTACGTAGTCCGCACGTGGGTGGAATCGAATCCCAGTAGTGCGATCTTTACCATTCCTGTAGAAGGTTCCTCGATCCGTGAGGATCCGCTGTCCTTCCTGAGCTACCTTTTCCCTTGAGACCTCGAGCATCACACCTTCGTTGATGGACCATACTTTCAACTCGCCGTCATTTCCAGCGGTGATGCAACCGCCTTGGTCTGGAGACAATCCGAGACTCCAGCATTCGCCATTTGTTTGCGCCACATGTGTTTCGATACAGTGTTGCGAGGCTAAATCCCAAACTTTGATCAGGGAGTCTTTGCCGGTGGTAAGGAGGAATCCAGCATGCTCGCTCAGGCCGGAAGCGTTCAGAAGGTCTTGGGACGGAAAAAGAAAGTTCAAAGAGGTGATCTGATCCGTATGTCCACGAAGTTTGAAAATTCCAACCTCGGCAATTAGATCCCAAAGAATGATGTCGGTATCCTTCGAGCCACTTGCCAAGCGTACACCGGCATTGTCGAAGGCAAGCTGGGTAACAGCAGATTTGTGGCCGTTAAAGGAGATGATGATTGTGCTCGTGCGGGAATCCCAGATTCGAATGCTGCCGTCTTCATATCTAATTTCAAGGTAGATACAATCAGTCAGCGTGTTCAATGCATGGGGGCGATTGATGTGACAAGTTTTACCCAACGGCGAACAAGTCCTCGTCTGTCTTGCTCTGAGTGACCACGGTCACTTGTGCCCTGCAGGCAGAGTCTCGCCAGCGACCAAGTAGTTCACCTTTTTTCACATCCCAGCATAAAACCTGTTCACTTGCACCAACGATTGCCCGACCGGCGCCTGTCTGACGAGCAGCGCCTGGAATTTGCTCATCCTTTGCCCAAATGGCATTGGACGTTGCTGAGGCAATGAGCCCAAAAGTCTCGGACTGCTCAAATTTTCTGTAGATTGAGCAAGATTAGACCATCGATCTCATCACACCTCTAAATGATCCACTTACAGGTACGATTTCACCATCGTCGCAGGGTTGTCGGGAAAAATTTTGGAGATTGGGATCTGCTATCGATAGCACAAAAATTATTACGGGCGGCGGCAGCGACCTATCCGGCTCCCCCACCGCCCATGACGATCGTATAGCTGCCTTCCCCAAACTACCCAGCCCACACGTTGTCGTGATCCTGCATTAAGCTGCATTGACTTGCCCATCATGCTTCTCCTAGACTATCAAAACGCACTGATTCAGTCTCTTCTTACAGAGCGCTTCTCTGGGTACTTTGCTCACTTCCCCTCCATGCGTGTCTCCTCACCTTTCCACTCATTGTGCACAATGGATACCCCGTCCCACCTAGCTGACGATTGCCCGCAGTGCTCCCCCCGTCTCCATTGACCAAGTGGTCTCCGATTTCGATGGAGTGACTTTTCACCTTTCCACCCCTGAGTCCAAGACGAAAATTCTTATTTCGATCAATGTCAAGTGTTTCAAGGAGCTTGTCCAGTATGGCGCCCAGGAAGTACTTGAGCGTGAATACGGTCCCTACATCGTCTCTCCCGAACCCGGCTACGACTTCTCGGTTCAGGTCGATCTTGAAAACTTGCCCGCGGAACAGGAAGCGAAAGATGAATTGATCATGAAACTCGCATTGCTTAAGCGCAATGCCATGGCTGCTCCCTTTGAGCGCGCGTTTGACGAGTTTGCGAAGCTTGAGGAGGAGGCTTCGCGCTATACATCCGAATCAGCACCGCAGGGCGTTCAGGAAGGCGGAGAAGTAATGGCAATTCACTACCGTGAGGAGGAGGCTATCTACATCAAGGCGAGCTACGACCGTGTGACTGTCATTTTCAGCACTGTGTTCCGGGAGGAAACAGACCGAATTTTTGGCAAGGTCTTCCTGCAGGTAACTATTATACTCCTCGTCCTTGCAAAGCATCTTGCCACCTCTCTTCCCGGCAAACATGTTCTTATTTTTTAAGGAATTTGTCGATGCGCGACGCCGAGTCGTTACATTGCAAAACGCTCCTCAGGTACTTTTCCGCAGCGATCCACCTCTTGAGCTGCAGGGCCTGCCAGGACATGAGAACGCGGTCAAGGGAGAGATGAGTTACGTCACTTTCGGTCAGTCTATTCTTGATGGACCCCTCGCTATTAAGATGGCGCACTAAGTGTTGGTTGAACAGTGCTATTCCCTCGACACCTGACGCCTCAGCGCCGTTATGAGAATATTTCCCACATCCAGACCTTCCGCGATTACTTTCACTACCACATCAAAGCATCCAAGGTGAGACAAGCTGATACGACTACATTGGAAAGCCACAACATTCGCCCTGACGCTGACACTAAACGACAGGCCTATATCCACACGCGCATGAGGAAGCGCACAGCTGATTTCCTGCAAGGTATGTGGTCTCTTGGGCTTGAAGTCAGCCTGTTATCTGACAATATTCAGTTCTCAACCGTGCTAGACCTGAGAATGAAGATCGGGAGCGTAAGACAGCGAGTGGGCGAACATTCCGTGTTCAAAACTAGAATCTTCGTTGACTATTGTGATATCACCCTGGAGGCGAGCGTTCATGACAGCAAAGCATTTCGATTCCATATTTTACTATTGTCTTTGAGTAAAAGTCTGAGGCAAGCCATGCCTGTGACAAATTTCCTTGTTTCAGAATGCCAAGCGGGAGATCGACTCTCTGCGAGGTCTAGTTGTATGATAGCCATGGGAAGGACGCGGGCTTGGTGCTACACTTCAGATACTCTATCACGCATGTGCACCTTCCTCTTTTGTATGTCTGTTCCTTCCCTACATGCACTCGCTGACCATTGTCATGAAAGCTGTCACCGCCATTGGCACACCAGGCAATATCAGTCACCACCCCGATGGCATCGTTCGCGCGTCGTTTGCTATCCTGGACGACATCATCTTCTTCAGCCTCGACGCGGGTCCGATAATCGTTTCATGCTCGAATTACGCACATCATACGCACCAGAAACCAAACGCACCTAAAACATACGCAAGAGAAACGTGTGAGCTCACAGCACTAAGATGAGATCCAGCTCCGGAAGATCAAGCTCCAAGAGCTTCTGGAGCGTCTCCTCTTGGAAGGCTCGGCTGAAGCGAAAGTACCGCAAGCAGTCAGCCATCAGTACTGATGAGGACTTTCATTCTGCACGTCCTTCTCCAGCCCTCGATCTTGTCAGGGTATCACAAGTCACCTTGAGGGAACAGAATGACAATCAAACTCAATACTCGTCTTCGTTGTATTCGAAAGATGACGATCCCAACCCCCCTGTTGGGCCTACCGGAAAGCCCTTCTTTACAGAGCACCCAGGTGTAGGATACCCATTTGGTCATAAGTCCTTGGACACTTTCTCCCATGTCAGACAACCGTTTTTTCAGGAATCGCAAGCTGCGGCTGGTACCATAAAAGCGCCGTGTCCCTGGGATGCTTCTGCATTCGCGGTTGGCTGCCATGAAGGGGGGCTAGCGTCTACACCAAACCTTCCTGGCTGTTCTGCAGGGGAAATATCTGCCCACAGTCTGCCAAAGTTGTCGCGACAGTTTTCATTCGAGAGATTGCTCTGGGTCTTCCCCAGGGTGTACGCAATGGCCAAGGTCGTGCAGGCCATGTGTCTGAGTTATGGCGCTGAGGTTCGCTCACAGTCCAGCCAATTTGGCCTCACATCATCTTTTGATATACTAACACTTTTCACTCAAAACAACTCGACGAGACCGAATTCAGTCTCACATTCTGGATCAAGCGCGCTGAAAAGGAGGTCCGAACTGGTGACCTCGCAACTTTGGTCGAGAATGTGAACAATCTCTTCTATGCACTCTATTCGCGAGTGACTCTCGAATTGGCTGGGATTGAACTTGTCACTCTCTACCAGGCTGAGCATCCACCAAGAAGTGTCCCTCCGGCGTACTCCCCACTGTCAACCCTCCCCGTCGCAGATCACATCCACAGACTCTTGCTCGCCTGCAAGGAAACTCTTGACAAGACCAATGTCTGTGGGTACGTTGACCAAGAGGTCGTCAGCATGTGGCAAGAGGTTCTGACTCAACGCTTGATCGTGAAGGGGCTTTATTCACCTTCCTACCCTGACAATGTCATCGGCTATCGGCAGTTCACTTACAACGTCCTATCTGACCATCAGTCAGAATACGTCACTAGATGGGTCAGTATGGTACCATTTTTCTATTCGATCCCGCCAAATATTCTGATCGCAATATCTGAAAAATGGTTTACCGTGGCTGACCGGACTACAATGCCCGATGACATTCCTGCGTCTGACCTGCCTTTCACCGATCTCAGGGTGGCAAACCCAGTGCTGTGGGAGAAGGACCTCGTGCTAGACTATCGCCTCGCAGCGTTGGCGAGTCTCGAAGGCAAGTCGATCGGGGATGTGCGACGCGAGAACCCAAGAAGTCGACTTTTGAACCTCGCGAAATGCCGCAAATGCATATGCCCATCAACTTGTGGATGTGCACGAGGCTGCACAATCGAAGTTGAGAAGCCCTGCATATGCTCTGAGCGGTACGTACGCCTCATCACTTCTCGTCTCTGCAAGAGCCCAGGTCGGTTCCAATTCAGCATTCGCACCACCACCGCAGCACGTGCATGCTGGCAAGGGCTTGCTATGCTTCGACGGGATGTATCCACCGAGACTCTCATGTTCGAGTGGAGCGAGACGTTCTCAGTCTTCGAGCTCGAGGTTCAGAAGGAGCGTTGGGGCAGGTCTTTGTGAATGGTACCCTTCAAGTGATCACCGCTGCGACTGTTTGGTGTAAGCGGGCATTTACAATGTGAGATCTCGGGTGGAGGTGACGTGTTTGACAGTTCGATTTCAGCATTAGCGGGCAAGGCATATCAATTACGCAATGATACCCAATATAATCCATACTCTAGCTTCTCCATAATCTATCTCCTCCACACACAGAGCAAAAACGCTGTTGTTCTTGACCTCTCCTCGCAGATGCGATGGTCATGGAAGTCCGGAAGATATAGTCACTTTCAACCTCAACAGCGACTTCGATGCGCCCTTAACACGTGACACATGGTTCTGAGGCAATGATGACTCTCTTCTTCACCACAAGCTTTTGACACTTTTTAAGATATCCCTTTTAGTACACGTCCGCCCAATTTCGTCCTGCGGGAAGCAGTCACAGCCGTGCATAAATTCGTAAATCAGACACCGTCACCCATCCGAGTGCTTATACTATCGAGCCACATCCGATTTCGCACGAAAATTTCGGGAACAAGGGAAGATCATCGGACCGCTTCCAATTTGCATGTGGCATGGAACACGAGAAGTTGTCAAGTTATATATCGCCATAAGATTTCGTATGATGAGGACACCTGGTGGAGCAGTAAATAGACATTTTGACGCAAGCTATGACTCGCGATACCATGTAGAGCACAGAACAGGTGTCGGTGTGGCAAGCCCGTGAGACTTCGCTATACCTCGAGCGGCTCCGGCGAAGCACAGCCAACAGTTTTCCTTCTACACTCCATGCCGCTCGTGTCTTGACACTCTCGCGCGCAGATTACCATCTCTCCACTAAGCCTCGTCGCTGAAAACCTTCTCTCTCCCTGTTCTTCCCTCGTGTAGGCCATGACTACTTGATCGTCTCAGAACCTCAACCATCCCTCAACTTGCTCCAAGTGGGTTTGCGGAGAGGCGTCGAGTTAGGGATGGTGATCACGGTCGGCAGCGTCCCACCTTCACATCTTTCATCCTTCCCAAGGCTGACTAGACGGTGGATCGTGGGGAACGTGACTGGGGCTTCGGTCTCAGGTCTCCTTTGTCGCAGAGCTTCTCGACTCTGCGACCCAATCCACCTAGCGCGAAGCCTGGTCCACCAACCGTCCAGACGGCTATTCCACACGGCTGTGTGGCCATCCTACGGTGTCACCACACCCAGTCCTGATCGGCAGCGCGCTGGACCTGCGCCATCGCCTTTTCGATTCGAGACCGGATATGCTTTCTGCGCCAAACGGCCGCCACGTCCATTTCCCCCGCCCTTCTTGTCGCCCCCTTCATCGTCCTTTTCCGATCCCTTGACCACGCATTCATTGAGCCAGGATAAGAGATTATCCGTACGGGGTGAACCCATTCGTGGCTTGACAAATGGAGACGACGCAATACTTGCTGCGGAAACTTTTTTGGGGGTAGACGATGGGGTTGGTGCGTGGGCGACAAAGCCTCATGGACATGCAGCGTAAGCCTACCCTCTTACACCGAGTGTGCGCGTTTGGATTGCTGCGATAGCTCTGACCCAGTTCCTTTAGACTATGGTCTCGTCTTCTCCTTCACTTCTGGTCTCTCGAGGTCGAGCGTTTCGTGTCTGAGAATGACACCGCACTGGATCCTATTCAATACCTGCAGACTGCTTACGAACAAACAATTCTTGCCACTGAAAAACCAACCAAATGGCTTGGCACCACAACCTCGGCTACAGCAATCTTACACTTCACTGGAGATGAGGGGAGCAGCCTGCAACCGCTCCTCTACGTGACCAACCTGGGCGATTGCAAGGTCTTGGTCATTCGGCCAAGTGAAGACAAAGTTATCTTTCGGACAGCGGAACAGTGGCATTGGTTCGATTGCCCAATGCAGTTGGGTACGAATAGTGTTGATACTCCGCGCAAGGATGCTGTCCTGTCAGAGGTTCCGCTTCAAGAGAATGATATCGTGCTTGTAGTGTCCGATGGGGTCATGGACAATCTTTGGGAGCACGAGGTACTAAAAATCGTCATGGACAGCACCAAGAAGTGGGACGAAAGTCGTTGCAAGAATCAGAATGTGTCTCCTACGTCTGACCTTGCGGATCCACGGATGGTGTATACCGCCAGGGAACTTCTCAATGCCGCCCTGAATATCGCTCGAGATCCATTCGCAGAGAGTCCGTTCATGGAAAAGGCGGTGGACGAGGGTCTTGCCATCGAAGGAGGTAGGAACCGGCTCTTTTGCACAACTGCACTGAGCCACGAAAGAAGCTGACTTGGAAACAGGCAAGATGGACGACATCTCCGTAGTGATCGCCTCCTGCCACAGACGGGCCGGGTGAAAGCACCTACGACCAATAGTCCAATCTCACGCCCCCTCAACCAACCATGCATATCTTGGATATGAACTCGGTCTATGAGGTACATCGACTAATTGGTTTCCTTCTACCGAGAGCGAACATGAACGATTGTTTTTGCAAACCGCGATCAGGTCAACCCACAGTCAAGTTCGGTCCATGACGTGGTGGCATTGAAGAGCCCTTATTCACCATGCCCTGTGCCTTGCATCAGGGATGCAACGGCCTGTTCCTCCGACGAATACTGTCAAACATATCGTGTTTCCACATGTGTTGTATATGAGCAAGTAACATCCGCGGAGCTGGCTCTCAACCACATAGTGATTCTACCGTATATCCCGGGATTCCGATCCATACTTGAATGGTAAGGATCATAATTCAGTGATGATATCATCGAGCTTATTAAGACATGGCGATGGAATTGTTATGAAAGCTACCGTTTAGCAAGGGTGCGCACACTTGGCTCAATTTGAGGTTGCCATCTACATATGACTACAATGCTATCCCGGAAAGTCCTGTCATTTGACTCACAGTTGACTCACAGTGACCGCTTGAAGCCGGGACATTTTCGCGTAAGATCTCGCGAGTCAATAGTTCAGTGTGTTATCGCATACGGATATGTTCATATTATCTCCTGATGTCGTGCTGAGACTTACTTCTGGAGACAATAAGTGCTTGCTTAGTTCTGATTTCCACTGCATTGAAATGCCTATATGGAGATAAGTGTAACTGAGGGCTTCATGCGAAAAGCTTGAGCTTCTCTTACAAATGAAGCCCAAAAAAAAACCTGGACAATGCAGAGTAGTCAATCGTCACAAATGACATGAACTAGTAGGTCGGTTCCATATTGTAGGTCTCGCGGGTTGGCTGAAGCCATCGGTCGGCTGTAGCAACTTAGCAAGCCTTCCCACATTCCGCTGTCCACACGCCCCGATCCGAAACACCGCTTGAAATGCCGCCCGGCAGAACAAAAAAAAAGTTTCATCGTAGCAGCGTCGCGGCAATATACACGCTCTGACGGAATCAAATTAAAGCCTACAAGAGCCTTTGTCCGACACAATGAGAGCGAAACGTTCAAAGAAGTACCGCAAGCTTATGCACCAGTATGAACTCACATTTGGGTTCCGTGAGCCATATCAAGTCCTGGGTAAGCTTCTCTCTGATCAATGCTTGCGAGCTTTATACTGACCCAGGAATGCCCAGTGGACTCGAATTTCCTGCAGCAGGTACACAATTTCAAGATGGACTTGATGCCTGCGTTAGAGAGGACAGTGCAGGGTCAGATCAAACCACGTAAGTTTTCAGCCAGGAACTCATTTGGAACTAAGCTGCGCTTTTCTTCTGTAAATGTCGGTCATTGGGGCCTACTAGAAACTAACCGCCTGCGATAGTCTTGACGAAATGCTCTCTGGCTGCCATCACTGCTGCACAGCCCATCAACCCAAAGACTGGAAAGCCGTTCCGTCCTTATCATCTTCCACCGCCAACAGTACTGCCCCTCCGACACTGCTCACACAACCCAGCCTCGGAGCCTATTGACGAGATCGAATGCCTCCTTTCGCTGCTTTCGCCCAATGCAGAGGCCAAGAAGAACAAGGAGCATTATATTCTAGCAACAGCCGACCCCGCAGTCAAAAAGTCAGACAACAATAATGATACGCAACAACGCAAGCGCAAGCGAGATGAGGAGCGACAAGAAGAACAAGCTTTGCGCCGTGCTCGCAACTTGCGCGTTCGTGCGCGCTCAATCCCCGGTGTGCCCATCATCTATGTGAAGCGTTCCGTCATGGTCCTGGAGCCTATGAGTACACCATCAGAGAATGTGCGTGAAGGCGTGGAGAGGGACAAGTTCCGCGTGGGCTTGCCCCAGCCGGAGTCGAAGCCAGAAGATGGGCAAGAAAGTGCGGCGAAGAAGAAGATCCCTGGGTTGAAAAAAGCAAAGGGACCGAACCCACTCAGTGTGAAGAAGCCCAAGAAGCGCGCAGCTGAGTCAACAGGGTCAAAGCCATCACAAAAGGGTGCTGCTACGGAGGCCTCAAGAGACAACAATCCCACTGAGCAGGCTGGTGGTGAAGAAGGCGATGCTCCTAAGACCAAGAGGAGACGGCGTCATCACAAGGGCGGAGCTCGTGAGGGAAACGAAGCTGGCCCTCACTCTACGGAGACTGCTCAGGCTATGGAGTTGGAGGCTTGAGCGGTGGGCTCTCTTCTCCGAGTGCGCTGGTTTACCTTGCATCAATACTTCTCAAACGATATCACCCCGGCATGGCGTTAGGGCATGTTTCATTCTTTGTCGAAAAGTTGATCACATATACGTATTCTCGTCACAAACCCAAGACGAATATCCAATCAATCCAAAACCTAACGACGTGGCTGCGAATGGCCGAATGAGCTTGTGCCTGTGAGTACGAGGCGGGTGGTAATGTCAGGTATACCGTAAACAATAACAGACGGGCTTCTACTACTTACCTAGGTAGGCAAGATTCTGTTAAGGTACCTCATTGAATGAAAGCCACTCAATCAAGTTCGTTGAGCTACTCCTGTCCTGTTGCTACCAGTGTGCAGCTCGAACCACCTGTTGCTACCAGACCACGCGAATATGACTCCACAAAGAGATTGATAGGTATATATACAGTCAATCTGTCGTATCATATAGAAATGACCTCCCCAATAAAGGACATCGTACAAGAACTTAGAGAAGAGAGGAAGATGACAGGCCACCATGGCAGCCTAAAAAAAGTGAAGCGCCAAACTCCTTCCCCATGAATAGATTTGTCTGTGAGATGCCCATTGCAAATCATTGCTTGGCACTATCTGGTGCACCCTCGGCGTTGGAGGCCTGACCTGGCTGACTGAAAGAGCGCTCTTTGGCCCAGATGTCCTCGATGCGTCGCCGCTTATCACGTGCATTGTCGCGGTTGTTCTTCGCCCGGTCATATCGTTCCATGGAGAGGCACTTGTTCACTTCGATCTTGATGTCATTGCAGTTTCCGAGAGCTTTCCACATAAAGCCACGGGCGTGACATTCATCGAGGGCTGTCATGATTTCCTCGCAGTCTGATATTGTGCATAGTCAGCAAAGCATCGTGATGGATTGCGGCGAATCGAGGAAGGTATAATGGAAGGTTGATGGTCTGTTTGAGCTGACTTACTGACGTTGTACGGAGTGTGAAGGTGAGAATGCATGATTTGGTTTGTATAGCTGTGTGCTGCAAGGCGAGAAATTGCGGGTTTGATTCGAGGCTCGAACTTTGATGTTCAGGTGAGATTAATCTTTACCTCGAAGAGCATTCCATATTCCGATGCGCCTCAATCGACCCACCCAAATCCCGACCTCCGGGGCGGTAAGAAACATTATCCAATTCTGCCGGGAAGATTCCCCACTCACCGATAAAAAAAAAATATACTCCGATAAAAAGAAAGAGAGTACATCGAAGTCCCCTCATCACAATCAGGTGTCATTCATAATGTCGTCAATGATTACGACCACAGCGTGGGTGCGACGGGGTGTCGCTGCCCAATTCCCCACCAAATATGAAATCGACGAGGACGAGATGAATCGCATTTCCAAGCTTGCTCGAATGCAACTAGAGGATGCGCAAGATGACCTGAGTGCCGCAAAGGCGGGCGAGACGAATGACGACGACGCCGACGATGCCGCCATGGAAGATGACTCGAAGGACAGTGATAGCATGGAAGAGGATGGTGCGAAGCAAAAAACAAAAGATGGAAACGAGACGAAAGCAATCACAGAGTAGGTTTCAGCGTTACAAAAGAACGAGCTGGGACACAGACTGATGCGCGGCTTGCAGTGACGACGATGTTCTGAAGGAATTCGACATGGATCACTACGACAGCGATGACGTGGATGAGTCTGGAGAGAAAGTGACTCGCTTCGGCAACGTACAGTCGCTTGCTTACCACCAGCCCAACGAGGCTGATCCCTACTTGGTTATTCCCGAGGACGAGGAGGATGAGGAGCGCGAGGAGCTTCAAATTCTGCCAACAGACAACCTGCTCCTTGCCGGAAAAGTCGAGGACGAAGTCGCCCACCTCGAGGTCTACGTCTATGAGGACCGTGCCGACAATCTCTACGTTCACCACGATATCATGCTCCCAGGTATTCCTCTCTGCGTGGAATGGCTAGACATCCCCGTCGGCAAGGGCAGCGAGGGACGTGAGGCAGGAAACTTTGTTGCCGTCGGCACAATGGAGCCCGACATTGAGATCTGGGACTTGGATGTGGTGGACAGCATGTACCCCAACGCCATTTTGGGACAAGGCGGGCAGGACACTACCGCACCCTCTTCGTCCAAAAAGAAGTCGAAGAAGAAGTCCAAGGCCAATGACGAGTACCACATCGACTCCGTGCTGGCTCTTGCCGCCAATCGCCAGCATCGGAACTTGTTGGCATCCGCCTCTGCAGACCGCACAGTCAAGCTGTGGGATCTGAACACCACGAGCTGCGCCAAGTCATACACACACCACACCGACAAGGTCTGCTCGCTCGACTGGCACCCCAAAGAGTCCACAATCCTTCTCAGTGGCTCTTATGATCGCACCGTGGTCGCTGCCGACATGCGTGCTCCTGATGCCAAGGCTCGCTGGGGAGTTGATACTGATGTTGAGAACGTGCGCTGGGACCCTCATGACCCTAACTACTTCTACGTCACCACTGACGGTGGTATGGTCTATCGCTATGATGTCCGCAACGTCCCCGCCTCTCCGGCCGAGTCCAAGCCCGTCTGGTCGCTGCAGGCCCACGATTCCTCCGTCTCGTCTTTTGACATCAACCGCAGTATCCCTGGATTCCTGGTGACCGGTTCAACGGACAAGGAGGTCAAGCTGTGGAACGTCGAGAACGACAAGCCCAGTCTCGTCGTCACTCGAAAGCTCGACGTCGGCAAGGTCTTCTCTACTGGCTTTGCTCCCGACCCGGAGGTGAGCTTCCGCCTAGCTGTCGCCGGCAGCAAGGGTATTGTCCAGATCTGGGATGCCTCCACCAACGGAGCTGTGCGCCGAACATTCGTGTCTCGTATGCCCGACTTGGCTGGAGACGTGCCCGAGCGCATCACCGGTGTGGGTGCGGACGATGACGACTCTGATGATGAGGAGGGCGCCGATGAGGGTGCTGATGGTGCCGCCGCTGGGCCTGACGGCTGGGAGTCCATGGATGAGGACTAACTGTATAGAGAAGGAGAGAGAAGGAGATGAGCCCGATGACGATGCCAGATACCCGTGAAGTTTTTAGTGTTGATGCAAGGCAGAATAAAATAGACACTAGCGAGTATACTCGTGTTTTGCCATACAATTTGCACACTGTCTCCCACTGCGGAGAATCGGCAAGTGAATGGTTAAAACCACGACAGTTTCATCCTCATTCAGTAGCGCAAGATCTCTAAAAAAAAAAAAACTAGACTCCCTCATTCTCAAATGATGTGTATCGTGAATTATTCTATATCCAACTCAGAAACGCTACGCCTATTTGCAGCACCCAAACGCCCATCCGTGGAACCGAGGGCCCTTACGCACTCTCTTTGGCATGCACAAGGGTGGTCAAATCCAGAAGGCGATTCGAGTAGCCCCATTCATTGTCATACCATGCCATTATTTTGAAGAACTGGAAGAGACTTGTCGTGAGCAAAGACGCAAATGTCTCTACATGATGGGAGAGACGCCTACCTGGGGGTTTAGTTCGGTGCACGCGGGAGCGTCAATGATCGCGCTGTATGGACTGCCGTTGTAATCATTACTGACAAGTTCTTCGTCCGTGACTTGCAAGACACCGGCCATATCGGATTTGGCAGCAAGCCGGAAAGCAGAGAGGATTTCATTGAGAGAAGTGGCCTTTTCCGTGCTGATGGTCAGGTCGATCATGGAGACGTTGGGCCTGATAGAATAGCCGATCAGCTTTGAAGTCCATGGTCCTAGGTAACCTGCAAGGTCATTTTGTTTTTGTCTTTGGAGGTAGTTGTACATACGTTGGAACGCGAATGGATACACCTGTCACTTTGCCTTTCAATTCGGGTAGGACAGCCGCAACCGCTTTGGCTGCGCCTGTGGTAGTAGGAATAATGTTGTTGAAGACACCGCGTCCTAAAAAGAGGTCAGTTGCTTGTCACTGTGAAGCTCATCCAAATCAGACTTTGGTATGGATCTTCTCTATGCTGCTTACCCAAACGACGATTCTTCTTGCTATATCCATCCAGCACCTGTTGAGATCGAGTGGCGGCGTGGATGGTAGTGAGAAAGCCCTGTGTGATACCAAAGGTCTCGTGCAGCACCTTCAAGACAGGAGTGACACAATTCGTCGTACAGCTCGCATTGGACACAACACGATACTCTTCATCCGACGTGTACGCATCCGTGTTCACGCCGTACACAAAGGTCGGCGAGTCTGAGCTCGGCGCAGAGATGAGCACTCGCTTCGCGCCACCGGATGTGATATGATCCATCGCGAGGTCACGTTTTGTAAATTTGCCGGTGCATTCGAGCACATAGTCGACGCCCAAAGCAGCCCAGTTGAGCTTTTTGAGGTCTCGCTCTGAGGTGAGTGCAATCTGTTTCCCGTCGATCGTGATGAGATTGTCGGATATGATTTGAATGTTGGTTCGTTCGTCGAGATTGCCCATGGAGGAGTCGTAACGGATCAGGTAAATGAGGTCTTCAACGGTCAAACATGTGTGATTGATGGCTGTGATCTGGATATCTGAGCGGACTAGGGCAGCACGGAGGACATTGCGTCCTAGATGTTTTCAATAAGAATAGTGTAAGTAGATTCGGTCGATCCAGGTATCAGTCTCATGCATCTTTCCACGTTACCCACCTATACGTCCGAATCCATTGATTCCAATCTTGCAGTTAGAAAGGCCCGAGACATGAGGGCTGGCGATGGGCATGTCGCTGATTGAAGGCGCCATGCTGGACCGAGATCTCACTGCTTGGTATGATTGATATAAATCTCAGCACAAACGTCACGGGCAAGTTACTGATCGCTCTTTCTTTTTGGCCACGAAACAAGCTTGACTATACAAAACCAATTTCTCTCCAGCACCAGAATGGCGGAACATGCGTCCCTTATAACACCTCCTCCCAAGACGGCTGCCATATTGCCCCTCTTGAAGCAGGCTTAGCTGTAGAAAGCACCATAACCCAACCACCCGATCCTTTCCGCATCCACTATCGCCGTGATCCTTCTCCTCGAATAAGACCAGCTAGCATCTAAGCAACCCCCGTCAATTCGGTCCGAGCATCCAACATCATCCCAATCGGCAACCCATCCTTCGCACCGAACTGCTCCTCCCCGCGGTTACGCTCATCGGGACTGCCGCCCTCATACTTCCCTCGTCCAATAGAAGAGGGTTCTACGGCACCAGAATATCCCGCGCCCACTAACCGACCGCCGTGGAGTCCTGCGCAATAGTGCCGATTATGACATTTCAAATGGAGAGCTGCAAAGGTCCAGGTCTTGATATGGCGGCTCGTGGGTGGTGGAGTAAACATCGGAGGCACGTTGACAGCTTCGGGGGTCATGGAAGTGCCGATATACGGAGGACTCGACCACACCGTGTGGGTCTTGGATAACTACTCATCAGCCATCACTGCCAACTGGATCTTCGGTTGTTGACAGTGTCCAAGCTATGCACTGTTACTCCTGCTGTAGTTGGCAATCAGCAAGAACACAGCCAGGACCCATCTCTTCGTATATAGACCGCGGAACCCACGATTCGTGTTCTACGGGTTCATCTCCGCAGTAACTTATGTGTTTCTATGGAAGCATTGACGCATTAAACGAGCAAAATATTGACCAAGATCATTAAAAATCTGAATACAAACCTGAAACTCAATTCACACCTCGCAGTCGCAATTGGAAGCCACTGGACCGATAATGAGTCTAGAGTCCACTAGGCAGTAGGCACTAGCAGGGGTACTTTGTAGTTGCAGAGTGGGAAGCCGAACCTCATCTGATGTCCGCCCGGTTGTCGGTACTTAAGTCTTGGATCATCCCAAGACCAAGTTCTCAACACATCGTCTGCATTGGGACAGCCAATCTGTTTGACGTCTTTCAAGGAATACGATGTAAGATGTATAGTACGGACATTATGTTTGGTACCGTTTTGATTTCTACCACCGGTGACGGCAGATACTCATTCTATGCACTTTGCTCAAGATAAACGAGGCCATCGTAAAAGTGTTTTGTTCATAGCGGGAACGTGGGACCGCTAGTTGGAAAACTTCGTCTTTACGACTGTCGTCATCAAAGTGATGGAGCTTCGGATCGGACAGAAACCTATTTGGTCGCAAGCTTTCCGATCTCAGCCACGACAGCCTCAGTGACCTCCTTGGTGGTTGCCTTTCCGCCCAAATCGCGGGTGAGGACGCCCTGTTCACACACGTTTTCGACGCAATCGAGCAGCTGCTTCGACGCATCCTGCTCGCCCAGCCACGCGAGCATCTCGGCTGCGGTCCAAAAGGTAGCGACAGGGTTGGAGATGCCCATCCCCGTAATGTCGAACGCAGAGCCATGAATAGGCTCAAACATACTCGGATACTCGCGGGTCGGGTCGAGATTGGACGTGGGTGCAATGCCAATGGATCCAGCCAACGACGCCGCCAAGTCCGAGAGAATGTCGGCATGCTACAATTGAAAGATGTCAGCTGATCAGGTTCGAAATCCTTCTGGGGTAATGTTCTTATCAATGAAAGGCTAGACGAGGGAGAGGGGGGGGGGGAGCGGGTGATTGACCAGATTAGATGCCACGATAGTGTCCAGACTCTCCGGCTTCAACACCATACGGGTTGTCATCGCATCGACCAACATCTTGTCCATGGTGACATCCGGGAACTCCTTCGCCACAGCTTGGGCAACTTCATCCCAGAGGACCATCCCGTTGCGCTGCGCATTGCTCTTGGTCACGACCGTCAAGAGCTTGCGGGGACGTTGCTGAGCGGTCTCAAAGGCAAATCGCATGATCCGTTCCACTCCATGACGAGAGAAGATCGCGACCTCGGTCGCTACCTCCCATGGCTTTCCCGTGTGCGAACGGCCGCCTTGTCCGGCGTATTCACCTTCGCTGTTTTCGCGAACAATGACCCAATCCAGGTCCCCTTGTTTGCAGTTGCGGAGCGGAGACTCGGTACCGCGGAATACACGGGTTGGTCGTACATTGGCATACTGTTGGAAGGTTTGGCAGATGGCCAGACGCAGACCCCAAAGCGAGATGTGATCGGGTACGTCTGATGATCACTCATGTAAGCACAACAGAGAATTAGAATCCTAGATCCGGCGGCCTGGCTAAGTGTGATTAAACTAACCTGGGGCGCCTACGGCACCAAAGAAGATAGCATCATGCTTTTTCAGTTCCTCAAGCCCCCCCTCGGGAATGTATTTCCCTGTCTTCTTGTACGTTTCGGAACTCCAGTCATAGTTTGTGAAATTGAGCTTGAAAGTTCCTAGAGTCTCGGTCAAGGCTTTCAGTACCGTGATCCCAGCACTGATGACCTCCGGACCGATACCATCGGCCGGGATGGACGCGATGCTGTACGTCTGGTTTGCAGATGTGATTGAGGGAGACATTGCGGGGCTCTGGGGTTGTTGGAGAAAGAGGATTTTCCACTTTCGACAAATGTGAAGTTAACTATTCGAACAATACTGGAAAAAGAACGCAGTATACGCAAAGTGCATGCGAATGAGCCTTTATATATCCACATCAATCCGATTTCTGGAAAGTGAGCACACGGTCGTGAAACCAATAGGACTGAGCTTACAACCCTTTTCGGAGGTATGAATGTCCGGGCGATCGAGCGGGAGGTTGTCGTGGAGAAGACCCACTCGGACAAAGACATGTCCGGGCGGGGAAGTATGAGCCTCCTCAGGTCGAGGGTTGCGGGATGTATGTGTATCGCCCGAGAATTCAAGAGGACCAGAAGTCATTGGATCAAGCCAATGGGAGTTGACTGATGAGCGGACAATAAGAATGACAACATTTATAAAGCAGAGTGACTGTCTGGGCCACTCTTCGTGCTCAGAAGGTCCTGCAGGTAATTGATCGCGCACGGTTCGGAAAGAATGTTTCTATTACCACAGATTCTCGTGGACCATCCATGGCCGATCAGCTACGCTCCAAGCATCCGTCATTGTGAATGAGAAAGGATCCGAAAATGCAAATGCTGAAGACCCAAAGTCCCCCGTGGCGAACAATTCGCTGTTATCGATCGGATCACCAACAAGCTGTCCTGCACCGTGGGCCGAATCCACCGTCTGGTCTTCACTGGCGAAGATTCTAGATTCATGCAAATCACGATTTTGAGGCGCTGACAGATTGCCCAAATCCTGGAGTGATCTCTGTGCGGAGAAACTGGAATATGCAGGAACAGAACGATATCTTCCAGGACGGGAGACGGTCTCTGTCTGATGGCCACGACAATCGCGAGACTCTGGCGCTTGGTCTGCCTTCTTAGCGAAAGTATGGGGGGTTCTTTCCTCGCTCCGGGGAGAGAAGTCTCGTGTCGATAAGCCCTGATTGACCCGACTCATATCACTTCGGAATTCCAGACCCTCAGATTCTTTGGAACTTCGGCAACTAGCAGCCTCAGAGTTTGCGGACAAGTTAGATTGCATGCTCTTGATGGCATCAATGCAGGTTTCTGGCCAGCTACTCCCGCGCAGCGAGAGATGCTCGAGGATCTGAATTGCGGTCCTGGCATACTTTGAAGCAATCGTGACAGAGATCTCACCCTCCCACGAGGCGTACATCAGAATGAGACAAGCAATCCATGTGATCCAGGTATAAGATGGCCAAGCGAGTGGAGCATCGAAAGCAGAAGAGAGGTGATTCTTCAATGCCAAAAGCAGAGAACGGGAGGATGCAATACATACCTGAAGAGCAAGTTTGTATTCCGGATTCGGTCTCTCTACAGCAAGCACGGGGCGATTCATCGATATGATTGCCTCGTGCCTCAAAACCTCTAATAGCAACTGGTGACATCGTCTCAAGGTTGAAGGCGTGCTGACTTGCGTATCTGCGCCATCTTCCGCTGAATACACGTCGTCATAGGCCTGGTTCCACCATTTAGCAATCTCTCCGTTCACACGGGAGACTTCTGCTGGAGTGGCATTGCTATGGTATATCGACTTGTTTCGGAGCTCCAGTATCAGCCCACGCACTTGGGCAAATCGGGCAAGATGAGAAAACAGAACCAAGCGTGGCTCGCGAACAACGTTCATGTCAGGATTGTCGTGTCTCTCGGCGTTTGGAAAGCACACATCAATATCATCGTCTCGAATTCCCAAAGGGATACCGAGGGCCTGAGATAAATATCGGTCTAGTGTATAGATGGACCAGAACAGACGGCTTCGAAGGTTGATCTCGTCAACAGTAAAACAAGTGAACCGGCTTGGACAGCGATGTAGACCCAAGTGGAACGCCGTGCGGATAATAACACCACCGAGCCGAGAGGCTGCGTTCAAGCGCAAGGATGAGACAAGCACTAGCTGAGCTGCGAATGCAGCCTGCAGAGTTTGAAGTGTTGTATGCTCTGACAAGAGACTATGACTTTCCGTCATCACATGAGTCACGTCTTTGAAAACAAGATCTGAGGGAACTGGCCCTCTTCGAGGAGATTCTAATCGACGTTGTCGGTTATCTGCGAGGGATATTGAGAGAATCGAGCGGATCACAACCATGTCAAGGCGATTGATAGACGCTGAACTGTGAAAAGCCAGCTGCTCCATAGTTTTCAAAACAGTTGGTCCGTGGAGACAAGGAAAACACGGATGCCAAATTTCAAAAAAGTCGCGAGTCCATGCTACCAAATCATCAAAACTGAATTTCACAGTGGGGTCCGGATTCACTTCGCGAGAACTCCAAAAACCACGCTCTCCAGTCAAAGTGAGGCCTTCACCTTGTAACTGATCGTCTTCACCAGGCACAGAGCTTTTTCCACGCTGTTGACTCTGCTGCACATTTGTCGATCGTCGAGCAAAGGCACTGTAGACATGGCGGATGAAATGAATCCCGCTGGAGCTACCTAAGAAAGTCGCGGTGCCAGTTTTCTTCGATTCTCTCATAACACCAACTTCACGAGGAGAGGGTCGTGATTCCTCCGCTGGAGACGTTCGCCGCCGTCGCTTCGTGGCGCTTGATTCATAGTGCCAGTCCAAGCCGCTCTCTTCCGTAAGTGATCGAGGAGAGGGCTGAGATGTCATAGTACGTGACACATTTCCAATACTCCAGACAGTCACTTTGACAACTTTTTCTCTCCTTGATGATTGAACTTGGCAAGAGTCGCCAGGTCGAATTTGAACAATATCAGCCAGTTCAGCAATCAGACAATGGGTGTCGCTGCTCTGGGTCACGTGATCTGGGAGTGTCTTTCTCCGGCCGCGCCAGCTACTGTGTTTGGACTACTCATAACGTCATGAGCATTTGAGCGCGAACGAAAAGAGGGCTGGGTGTTTTACTCGGGTTTGCATCATGTCGTCAGGTTTGGGTAAGTCTTTTCTTGGTGATTGGTACTCTCACAGAAATACACGGACAAAAGACGGAATCTCACAGAGATTCAAGGTTCAAGTGCCATATCATGTGAGCCTTGTAGACAGCGAAAATGTAAAGTCAGTATACGAGAGTGGATATTAGCACTATGCAATCGGGCACTGACAATTACTTTTAGTGCGATCGTGAATTGTAAGAGAGTTCGGAGCAAGCAACGCACGAGGCCATTGGATAGGATGGTCAGAAATTGACATCTATATCAGACCCGCCTGCAAACAGTGCTCCAGTCAGCCCTCAAGATGTGTATATCACGAAAGTGGCAAGCGGCACGTTTTCACTTTGACCGCAGGAATGATGGAGCGAGTCCAGGCCGCGCTTTTCTAACCTTTCCTTTAGGGGCCTGCCTCCTGGATACCTCAACCAGTTGGAACAGCGGCTGGCCGACACCGAGGCGGCGCTCTACGGCGCTCTAGTGACGTTGCGACAATATGGACTGACACCTACCACACCACACCCTTTTTCACAGCACAAATCGTCTCCCAAATCGAAAGCAGATCGTGTTCTAGAATGGCATAGGCTACCACTTCATGGGTGGTCAGACATGGAGCGTTGGATGGCAGGTGCATCGCCGCACTTTGACCCACGTGCACATCAGTCAGCTTCCGGACCTTCTTCAAAGAGGCCATCAGGTCAAGCACACATCACTCAGGGACTCTTGGAGAGTCAAGACAGCTGCAACCGTCTTGATTCTTGTCTCGATTCTAATCCTCGTGGGCCAGCCATTTCACACACGTGGATCGCTGATGAGCGTTTGTCACAAGAGATAGCTCCTCCCCATAGCCGAGCCCAAGCTCCACCCTCGTTGTCTCCAAGTACACAGTATTCGCAGACTGTACTGCATGAAAGTACTCCCGAGGTGCTCCGATCCATAAGAAGAAGTTCGGATCAAACTGCACCTTTCGACTTGTCCAGCGAAGGCGGGCGGGAGAACCTACGAAAGAATGAGCCGGTCACCCAAGCGCAATCTTTGTCTGAAGAGCGACCAGACATATACTTCTGAAGAAGCGTTCAACTGAATGGATGAACTGTTGTATGACATCAACCTTAATGTGGGCCAGTTGTCTGCGAGGCGCAGGCCATATCACCTGGGAATCTCCTCCTGAAATGACCGGTACCTGTCACATAAGGTATCTCGAATCTCCATGAGTGTCGTGATAGCGTTACGGCGGGCTTCGGAGAATGTATCTGATTGAATCATTTTGCGGCATCGGTGGGACCGGACCGGCGTGGAAATTCGGCATGATGAGAGCAATGACAGTCATACACGATAAGGAATATCTCTAGTGGGAATCACTGCCCAACTCGAGATAGAGTGACTGTAACAGTCGTGTGATCATGTGGTGACCTTGAAGCATGGCGCTTACTCAATCCTTTATCGGTCACGTACCAGGTCCTGGACTGCGATCACTCCAGTCATTTGTGAGCCCTTGCCACAAATACATAGCACCACCGTCAATTAAGCATTGCTTCGTACCAGACTCTCATCCGGTAGTAGTCTCTGGGCGCTAGCCATTGCACAACTCAAGTACAGTCAGTACTGTGGTAAGGGTAGTGTCACTAGTAGTAGTGTAACTGTGAACTGTGAAGTTCTGTACAGTAACAGGGGTCCCTTCATGACGATGGAGTCGGATGCGCCGTCTGAAGATGAAACCAAACGTCCCTATTTGGAGTTGATATCCGTGCGACCGTCGAATGGATTACGATCTCGAAGATTTGAGACAAGAAGCGGGGAAGGACTCTTCCCCGGCTGTTTCAGATTTCCGGCGTTCTGAAAGCATTGACACCACTAATGAACGCTCAAAGTGGGATAAATGGAACAACTACCTCACAGTCTCTTAAGAACTTGTATGTTCCGGATGATTTTTTTCTTTTTTTCTGGAAACGTATCATACTACTGAAAGGCTCTGCTCACTGTCTTTCAAGCATCGGAATTTTTTTAATATGCTACTGTGATGTTGTTCCGGTTGCATGTGCCAGTTGTAAAAGACCAGGGCAACAGGATAAGATATCTGAGCGACTAAGACTTTTTCGGAATAGTAGAGGGACTCGGACCCATCTCACAACGCACGTGGGGCGAGGCACCTGGCTTGTGCACTTGTCACTGAGAAGCAACTCTTATGGATGTATCCAATTTGATCGCCAGGGATAAAAGATAAAAGTGATATGCCTTCCTTGACCTTGATGTGACGTGACGTCTTAAAAACATGCCTACCTATTACTAATCGTGTTGACCTACCTAGTACCAACCTCCCGAGGACAGAGGTACCTCCTGCGTCAAGCACGGCAGAGCCAGGGTTGAGCGAACCCCCAAGGGTCATAGAGGACGGACTGGTGTTCATCAGGTGGCGCCACGGAGGTCCCTTCAGTCCCGTCTTGGGCACGGGACTGGCTCCCCGAAGTGGGAGTCCAGCGTTGCAGCAGTCGAGTTGTCCTCCGCAGCACCGACCGGCGGAGTATTCGACCCAATTGTGCGGCCAGATGATTCCTCAACCAGATTATTCGGCCGGATTACCACATCGACAGTTCACGTGGTGCTTGTCCCGGGTGGGTGAGCTGACCAGAGGTCATCATGGGCCCTGAGTCGCTTGATCTACGAGGGTATCACAGTACTATTGAGGAACGGTGCACTACTACTACACTCAGACACTGCCTATATGGCCTTTGCCATGCCATGTGAACACGAGAAAGGCCTGGAATCCTGTCTGGGATTTATGGTGGCGATCGAACGATCCACCGCACCACGAACGTCGTCGAGTATCGGGTCTAGCCGATGAAGAGAATCTCATTTGTTAGACGGGCCGTGATTCACAGACTCCGGTACTACAGCAGTACTACTGACTAAGTAGTACTTCGTCCATGGCTACATGGCTACTGTACAAGATACATGCGGATCAAACTGCAAATTGCAGGAAACGTCGGATTATTCGAGGATCCGATTATTCGAGTGTTCGAGAGCCCTAAAGGCAGAGAAGGTTCCTGGGGACTGAACCAAACCTTAAAGGATGAAAACCTTTATCGACCTCCTCTTGTCCCTTTGGATCGTCCGTCGCGGTTCCGAACAGTAGCGCATTTACCCATCCACTCCTTTCCCACTCCGACGCTGGCCCCTGATTGACGGGGATCTTCAAGGGAACGAGTCTGCGTCGCTGGTCTGACTGTCTGACTGGTGGAGATGGAGATGGAGATGGAAAAACTCACATCTGAGGAGTTTGGCTGAGAGGAACCAGACGGAGTCGACGGAGTGGAGTCGGGTGGGAACCCCCTCCGGGTTTCGATCGTTTCCTCCTTTAGGCGCCGAGTCCTTTTGGTAGCGGCCCAGCGGAGCCCAAGTACCAGTACCAGTACCAGTACCGTGCGGTCCCTAGACTCCCTGAGTCCGTACTAGTAGTCCCTACGGCCTACGGCCTACGGACCACATTATTACAGGAGTCCGTACACGTACAGTGCGGGTTCCGGGTACCAGGAGTCCACGACGGCTCCCAAAAGTCCAGAAAAACTCAAGCAAAGTCCAGACCACGCGATGTACCGCCGCCGCTGTTGGTTCGGTTCTGCTGGCGCCGGGACGATGTGCGCCCAGCACAGAGTTTGGCAACCCCCCGTCTGTGGTGTAAGGGACGTCTTGTCCTCACCCCCCTGCCTCTTGAAACTCGCCGCCCGCATCATCTTCTCTTCTTCCCTCCTCCATCCACGAGCCCTTCATTTCTCGGGAGTCCTTCATTCCTTCCTTCTTCAGTTCTCAATCAAAGAGAGTCTCAGCCGTCCGTGATCCGTGATCTGTGATCTGTGATCCCAGGCTCCTCTTTCCCTACTTTTTCGATCTTGATTGCCCTAGGGAGTGCGTCCTGGTTGTACGCCCCCATTCCTTCCCTTCCAGGCCTTGGATCCTCGACCGTGAAAGAGATCCCCTTGTCCATCTTGTCCAAGTCTGCGATTCGTTTTTGCTGTGCAAAAAGCCTCATATCCAGGCAAGACGACCAACCTTCCTTCCGAAATCTGTCTTCCAAGCAACACGTCGCTCGTCCATCTCCCAAAGGTCCCCATTACGTCCAAGTCTCGATCTGATATTCGGGAACCCACCGGGCCGTCATCCGCATTCCTCACCATCTCGCCACGCGTAGCGGAGACTGTCAGATCGGACCGCCGTACCTTTCATTCGGCTCTTGACGAAAGCTTCGAAGCTTCGACGCTCTACGAGCTCGCATTTATAGAGAATTGTGCATCGGACATCGACGCACTTCAACCGTTCATATACCTCCATTGATCGTTTGAGAAAGAATCACCAGACTCCGGTCAAGTCAACATGTCGACTCTGACTCGCGCGTTCACTAAACGGAGTAAGCGACCGGAGGTGTCCGCCCCCATGCCCTATCGCAAAGAAGGGCACATGCGGTTCAACTCGGGCTCCATCAAGCGCAGCAACATCTCAGGCCCCGTGCAGCTAATCTCCACGACCAACATGTTGGCATACGATGCGCCCGATATCCTACCCTCTACCTCTTCCTCATCTTCCTCGCTGCGATCGGGAGACGATTACGACACGGGATCCCCTCAGAGCTACTCCTCCTCCATCACCACTCCTGATGTATCGCCAAGTGACCCCTTCCCCGTGGCTGCCAATGCG